>NC_090445.1:145789084-146389084 GCF_031143425.1 Pleurodeles waltl | reverse complement strand
CTCACCAAAATAACATGATCTCTAGCTTTACTCAATCTTGTTTGGTAGCATTGCTCCTTTGCATCTCTCTCTAGAGGTTTACGAAGGCTGCATCTATCTCCACGATGTCTGCTTAAAAGATTTGCTTTACATTAATATTATTTTCATGAAAGATGTTTGCTAATTTTGCCCTTGGCTGCCTCCTACCTCTGTAAGGGTAACTTTCTGCCAGTAAACATTTACTCGGATATAGTACTCACTTGCTTTAGAAATGTGAAAGTCTCTCTTATATCTTCTGTAGCACTCCTTTCCCCTACTGCAACCTTGTTAGATTCTAGGGCCCTTCGCTTTGAGGCTCGTGCCTTGAAACATGACTATTTACTTCACCCTTCTCTACACTACACTTAGAGTTGGGCCAATGTTGCAAAGGCCTACAATGTGTTTCATTGGCAATCTCTTATTTCTGCAAGTGCCTGCTGCATGAGTTGCATTGGATTTCACGGGGACACCACACATGCCACACTGGAGATTCGCCCCTGAATACTAAATGAGCTATCTGAAGTATAATTCATAGCTGAAACTTCAGCCAATATTGCTTGCAGAAATGTTAATCTGCCACAGGCAGTAATTTAGCGTTTGAAGGGGCTGGAACTTTTAAATACATTCTGAGGTACCCAGGCCCCAGGTGGACGTGGGGATACTGCCAGGTTTCTGCCTGTGGAGCCTCAGCTGGCTGTTGGAGACCCCTGACCTGGCAACCATTTGTCACAGGTCCACTAAGCCATAGTGGCAGATGTCACTGACAACCATGGAGAAAGGTCCCTGCATGTCAAGAACATTGTTTTACTTCTTTTTCAGAAAAAACCCTCTGCATTGGGGTTTGTTTATTAAAATTAAAAAGGAATGTTGAGCAGGCCACAGAAATAGGATGACTTTCTTCGACCTTCAGCTTTTCATAGACGCATTCACCAGACTAGCAGAGACTACGAGGTGCACCGTTTGCAAAGAGATCCCACCAGAAATGTGTATAATTCTAAATCGGGTGGGCCTTTCCTCACTGTGGTGGGTGGAGGCACATGTAAGGAACTCTGTCAACTTCAGCTTAGCGTAGCAAAGACACCATAGGCCTCGGTGCAAGCAAGGAAAATGTCGCCCTTACTTTTGGGGTAGTTAAAAAAACATTGTCAGGGTTTAATGGAGCTTAAGGGCTCTAGGCACCAGTGCCACTGCACTTGCTGCATAAATGGCAGCTATACCCCTGGTAAACTTACACTAGTGAGCATCTAAATGAGGCCAACAGTGTTTAGCATTGCATAAAGATGCTAGTTTGATAGCCTCAGTGGTTCATATCTTCCTTTGATTGTGGTTTGGCAGAATTTGGCTGCGATTTCTCTGTCATACCAATTCCGCTTGATGTTTTATGGAATTGACTGTAAGGAAGCTAATAAACCTTTCTCTTTTTTCTCAGTCTCATCAGGGACACACACCACAAGCACCAGCAGTATCAAAGTACGGTCCATCACTGAAGACCTTGAGAATGGAAGTATTGTGTCCTCCCGGGAGCAGGTTCACCAGTCTGGCTACTGAACCTCAGATTCTGCCCTCTCAGTCTTAATATAACAAGCTGCTTTACTACACACCAACGAACAGCTACCGCAGTGGTCACCTTGTCTTTCCTCTAGAAGCAAACTCCACAATCCACCTTTATCATTAGCAGTTCCCTGAAACCGTGCGCTGTGAAGGAGCTATTAATGTTTTTGTGAAGGTTTTTCCAAAGCTAGAGATTGTTTTAATCTCATTCTTTCTGTCCTATAACTTTGTGCTTCTTCTTAAATTACATGTTTTGTCACAATGTTGTCATTGTGCTATGTTGAAGGTGGTCAAGTGTCTCTCTTGTGCTTAGTGCAATGCATCTTCTCAATAAACATCTTCTACAATGATCTATCAAGGATGTCTCATGTGCCTCTTATTTAGAATGAAATCTATTACCCAGGATATGTCAGTTGATTAGCAAAAAGGTGAGTTACCAAGTAAAGCTAAAGCCAATGAGAACATTATCATTAAAGTAAAGATTAAATGGATAGGGGCCTAGAGTGCACTTTCCTGACATCAAGGCCCAGATTTAAGAGGGCCTAGCGCCTCCTTGTGCCACATTAGTGCATTTGTTTTGACGCTAATGTGGCCCAGTGGGGACAAAATGACCACACCAGATTTACAAAGAGGCGCAATGCAGGCATTATGTATGCAAGGGGAGTGTTCCCTTGTTGGGTGGGGGGGCGAAAAAATGGTGCAAAGAAATCTAAAATATTTCTTTGCAACATTTTTAACACCTGTACAGAGCAGGCGTTAAAAGGAGGCACACCATTATTTATAATGGGCCTCAATGTGCTTTGCAGGATTAGCGTCACCATTTTTTATGCTAATCCTGCAAAGCGCCAAACTAGCATAACATTTTTTTGACACTAGTTACCTAACTACCACCATGGTGCACCGTATCTGAAATGCAAAATGTAAAATGGTGGCATTAGGGGGGGCGCTAAGGAGGTGCAAGAAAACCGGTGCTGCAGTGGATGCCACGCCACTTTCCTTAAATCAAGTCCCAAGTTCTATATGTTCCTCCTGAAGCAAGGAGACCAATTACTACTAACCCACCCTCTCTTAGCCATCTGCAGAAGAATGGCCACTTGGCGTAACCAACAAACTAGCCAAGTACCCACAGCTGACCACTCAGTACCCTCAGACCAAAGCAGAATATATTTATAGATATTGAACCTAGTTTTCAGTTGCCACCTGGGGACTTTTGGGATGTGCCAGTGACCATCAGGGAGAGAGCATTGCCTCCCAGTACATACCACTTAATGCTTGAAGTTCACTCTGCCCATTCTGACTATCTAGATGCAGCTTTTTCACAACATTTTTGTAGGCTTACAGCGTCACAGAGCTCTATGATGGGGGCAGAAGGTAATATGTTAGTGCTATACTAAGCTTCTAAACAAACAAAAAGAGAGCTGGCGCACCAGTACTTACCAAAACAAACAACAATGTAGTTGAAGGGATGCTGAATTAATGTCATCACTGGCGATCACCCAAAGTCACATTCTAGTCTATTGTTTTTCGTCCACTCTGCCACCCTACACAGAGGTCAGCCATTTGCTGATCAGTCTTACCAGGCCTGGTCACCTCCACATGAGATGGGAACACAAACAATCTTAGAGTAGTTTCAGACTACTTAGGCCTCATTAGAATGAGATATAGATTGATATAGCACCATAAGCGGTCAAGGGTATGCCCAAACCAGACTCCTTGCACACTGTGCCTTAGGAGGTAAGCTATACCTCACTAAGGGGCCAACAAGACCAAAACATTTCTGGGGTTGCTTGTGTTCCCTTCTACAGAGGGCCTCACCTGCCATTTCAGCATGGACTGTTCCCATGAGTTGCAGGGACAGTACTGATTTGTATAAAGTGGGCATGTTTATAAGGTGGAACAGTGGGTGAAAATCTGTGGATTGGAATATTGATAATGGAAATGGGGTCTCTAGTTGGCAGTCGGTTTGCACCCTGTCCAGGCAGGGACCCTCACTCTCATCAGGAAAAGAGAGATACCAGCTCAGAAAATCCCTGCTCACACCCTTGGTAGCTTGGCACGAACTGTAAGGCTTACCTCAGAAGCAATGTGTAAAGCCTTTGCACATAACACACAGTAATACAGAGAAAACGCTACAATAGGACACCACACCATTTTTAGAAAAATAGCCAATATTTATCTGTGTAAAACAAGAACAAAACGTGAAAAATCCAACATACAATAATAAAGATATAAATTTTGTAAGAATTAACTTTAGGTAGGCCAGCTACGGTTTTGGGAAGAGCCACGTATAGTATCTTGGAAGTGTAGGGTGTCATGATCCTCGCAATGAGATCCGGAGTGTAGCATCACAGGTGTCGCAGACGTCAGCTCCGGAGGTCAGTGAGGGGGTCGTTGGGCCCTTGAAGACACACATGTTGCAAGACGAACTGTGGGCTGATGACGAAGTGAGGAGCGCTGGCATGGATGGCGCGTGGCTGCTGTGCGAAGCAGGACGATGCGAAGTGCGGTGCCTAGAGATCATGGCGTCAGTTAGAACAGGGCTGCAGTGTGAAGCGAGGTGGTGCAGCGTACAGTGTCTCCAGGTCACAGTGCAGGCAGCGGCATCATTGTTGCTGAAGCATTGTCGTCGGTATGCCCAAGGCAGCGGTGCGACGGGGGGTGGGCTCCGTTCAGCACCCACAGGTCGCGGTGCAGACAGGGGTGTCTTCTAACAATGCTAGAGTCGATGGCGCTGGTGTCGGTGGACCAGGGCTGCGGTACGGGATGGGATAGTGCTTAGTGTACCTCACGAGTGGTGTCCACAGGCCACGGTGCAGGCAGCAGCGTCGGTGTCAGCATGGAGCATCGTTGTTGGGGATACCAAGGCTGTGGTGTGAGCAAGGCGATGCGGGCCCACAGGTCACAGTTCAAGCAAAGGCTTGGTGACGGTGTCAGGGGGTGGCACTGGTGAGACCAGGGTTGCAGTGTGATGTGGGGCACGGCTCCATGTTGCGTTGTCAGGTCATGGTTGTAGGAAAGTACCATTTTGCCTGGCATGTTACCCCCATTTTTCACTGTATATATGTTGTTTTAGTTGTATGTGTCACTGGGACCCTGCCAGCCAGGGCCCCAGTGCTCATAAGTGTGCCTGAATGTGTTACCTCTGTAGTGACTAACTGTCTCACTTAGGCTCTGCTAATCAGAACCTCAGTGGTTATGCTCTCTCATTTCTTTCAAATTTTCACAAACAGGCTAGTGACCAATTTTACCAATTTACATTGGCTTACTGGAACACCCTTATAATTCCCTAGTATATGGTACTGAGGTACCCAGGGTATTGGGGTTCCAGGAGATCCCTATGGGCTGCAGCATTTCTTTTGCCACCCATAGGGAGCTCTGACAATTCTTACACAGGCCTGCCATTGCAGCCTGAGTGAAATAACGTCCACGTTATTTCACAGCCATTTTACACTGCACTTAAGTAACTTATAAGTCACCTATATGTCTAACCTTTACCTGGTAAAGGTTGGGTGCTAAGTTACTTAGTGTGAGGGCACCCTGGCACTAGCCAAGGTGCCCCCACATTGTTCAGGGCCAATTCCCCGGACTTTGTGAGTGCGGGGACACCATTACACGCGTGCACTACATATAGGTCACTACCTATATGTAGCTTCACAATGGTAACTCTGAATATGGCCATGTAACATGTCTATGATCATGGAATTGCCCCCTCTATGCCATCCTGACATAGTTGGCACAATCCCATGATCCCAGTGGTCTGTAGCACAGACCCTGGTACTGCCAAACTGCCTTTCCTGGGGTTTCACTGCAGCTGCTGCTGCTGCCAACCCCTCAGACAGATTTCTGCCCTCCTGGGGTCCAGCCAGGCTTGGCCCAGGATGGCAGAACAAAGGACTTCCTCTGAGAGAGGGTGTTACACCCTCTCCCTTTGGAAAATGGTGTGAAGGCAGGGGAGGAGTAGCCTCCCCCAGCCTCTGGAAATGCTTTCATGGGCACACATGGTGCCCATTTCTGCATAAGCCAGTCTACACCGGTTCAGGGACCCCTTAGCCCTGCTCTGGCGCGAAACCGGACAAAGGAAAGGGGAGTGACCACTCCCCTGACCTGTACCTCCCCTGGGAGGTGCCCAGAGCTCCTCCAGTGTGCTCCAGACCTCTGCCATCTTGGAAACAGAGGTGCTGCTGGCACACTGGACTGCTCTGAGTGGCCAGTGCCATCAGGTGACGTCAGAGACTCCTCCTGATAGGCTCCTTCAGGTGTTGCTAGCCTATCCTCTCTCCTAGGTAGCCAAACCCTCTTTTCTGGCTATTTAGGGTCTCTGTCTCTTGGGATTCCTTAGATAACGAATGCAAGAGCTCATCCGAGTTCCTCTGCATCTCTCTCTTCACCTTCTGCCAAGGAATCGACTGCTGACCGCGCTGGAAGCCTGCAAAACTGCAACATAGTAGCAAAGACGACTACTGCAACTCTGTAACGCTGATCCTGCCGCCTTCTCGACTGTTTTCCTGGTGGTGCATGCTGTGGGGGTAGTCTGCCTCCTCTCTGCACTAGAAGCTCTGAAGAAATCTCCCGTGGGTGGACGGAATCGTCCCCCTGCAACCGCAGGCACCAAAGAACTGCATCACCGGTCCCCTGGGTCTCCTCTCAGCACGACGAGCGAGGTCCCTTGAATCCAGCAACTCAGTCCAAGTGACTCTCACAGTCCAGTGACTCTTCAGTCCAAGTTTGGTGGAGGTAAGTCCTTGCCTCCCCACGCCAGACTGCATTGCTGGGAACTGCGACTTTTGCAGTTACTCCGGCCTCCGTAAACTTCCGGCGGAAATCCTTTGTGCACAGTCCAGCCTGGGTCCACGGCACTCTAACCTGCATTGCATGACCCCCTAAGTTGTTCTCCGGTGACGTGGGACTCCTTTGTGCGACTTCGGGTGAGCACTGTTTCACGCATCCTTGTAGTGCCTGTTTCTGGAACTTCTGTGGGTTCTGCCTGCTGCTGAGAGGGCTCCTTGTTTAGCTCGACGCCTCCTCTGTCCCCTGACGCAATTGGCGACATCCTGGTCCTTCCTGGGCCACAGCAGCATCCAAAAACCCTTATAGCACAATTTGCAGCTAGCAAGGCTTGTTGGCGGTCTTTTGGCGGGAAAACACTTCTGCACAAGTCTCCACGGCGTGAGGGATCCGTTCTCCAAAGGGGAAGTCTCTAGCCCTTGTCGTTCCTGCAGAAACCTAAGCTTCTACTGTCCAGTAGCAGCTTCTTTGCACCCACAGCTGGCATTTCCTGGGCATCTGCCCATCTCCGACTTGCTTGTGACTTTTGGACTTGGTCCCCTTGTTCCACAGGTACCCTCGACTGGAAATTCATCGTTGTTGCATTGCTGGTTTGTGTCTTTCCTGCAGAATTCCCCTATCACGACTTCTATGTCCTTTGGGGAACTTTAGTGCACTTTGCACTCACTTTTCAGGGTCTTGGGGTGGGCTATTTTTCTAACCCTTACTATTTTCTAATAGTCCCAGCGACCCTCTACAAGGTCACATAGGTGTGGGGTCCATTCGTGATTCGCATTCCACTTTTGGAGTATATGGTTTGTGTTGCCCCTATCCCTATGTGTCTCCATTGCATCCTATTGTAACTATACATTGTTTGCACTGTTTTCTAATACTATTACTGCATATTTTGGTATTGTGTACATATATCTTGTGTATATTTGCTATCCTCATACTGAGGGTACACTCTGAGATACTTTGGCATATTGTCATAAAAATAAAGTACCTTTATTTTTAGTATATCTGTGTATTGTCTTTTCTTATGATATTGTGCATATGACACTAGTGGTACTGTAGGAGCTTCACTCGTCTCCTAGTTCAGCCTAAGCTGCTCTGCTAAGCTACCATTATCTATCAGCCTATGCTGCTAGACACCCTATACACTAATAAGGGATAACTAGGCCTGGTGCAAGGTGCAAGTACCCCTTGGTACTCATTACAAGCCAGTCCAGCCTCCTACAATGGTGCAGTCAGCGACATTGTTGACAGCATTGTAGTGGTTTTTCTTCTGCTGCAGCACAAAACACACAGTTCCCAATGCTGTAGGCAGATGAAGCTGAGGTCCTTGATTTCCTTGAGACTTCCAACAGGTGGCAAGCTCTACTCCAAGCCCTTCAAGAAACTTAATACGCAGGTTACACAGCAATGTCCAGTCTTTACCCTTTTTAAGGCAGAAACCACAACTGCAGGCCAATCTACTAAAGCACACATAGCAAAGGGGCAGTACTCCTCCTCCATCTCTTCTTCTTGGCAGAGGTTCCTCTTGATCTAGAAGTGTTCTAAAAGTCTGGGGTTTTAGGTCCACTACTTATACACAATTCTGCCTTTGAAGTAGACAAACTTCAAAGGAAAGTCTCTGTTGTTGACAAGATTCTGCCTTGCCCAGGCCTGGCCCCAGACACACTCCAGGGGGTCAGAGACTGCATTGTCTGAGGACCGGCACAGCCATTTCAGGAGTAAGTGTCAGCTCCTCCCTCCCCATTCTAGCCCAGGAAACTCATCAGGATATGCAGGCTACACCCCGGCTCCCTTTGTGTCACTGTCTAGAGGGAATTCACAACAACCCACCTGTCAGTCTAACCCAGGCGTGGAATACACAAGCAGGCAGAGGCACAGAATGATTGAAGCAAGAAAATGCACAATTTCTAAAAGTGGCACTTTCAAACTGACAATCTAAAAACCAACTTTACCAAAAGGTGTATTTTTAAATTATGAGTTCAGAGACCCCAAACTCCATGACTCCCTCTGCTCCCTTTGGGAAACTGCACTTAAAAGAAATTTAAAGGCAGTCCCTTTGTTAACCTATGAGAGAGATAGGCCTTGGGCCTTTCAACAGTGAAAACTGAATTTGGCAGTTTTTCACTGTCAGGACATGTAAAACACATCAGTACACGTCCTACCTTTAACATACAGCGCACCCTGCCCATGGGGCTTCCTAGGGCCTACCTTAGGGGTGCCTTACATGTAGTAAAAGGGAAGTGTTAGGCCTGGCAAGTGGGTACACTTGCCAGGTCGAATTGGCAGTGCAAGACAGCATACACAGACACTGCAGTGGCAGGTCTGAGACATGTTTATAGGGCTACTCATGTGGGTGGCGCAATCAGTGCTGCAGGCCCACTAGTAGCATTTGATGTACAGGCCCTGGGCACACATAGTGCACTTTACTAGGGACTTACCAGTAAATCAAATATGCCAATCATGGATAAACCAATCACCAATACAATTTACATAGGGAGCACTTGCACTTTAGCAGCAGTGGTAAAGTGTGCAGAGACAATAAACCAGCAAAAACAGATCTGAAAAAATAGGAGGAAGAAGGCAAAAAGTTTGGGAATAACCCTGCAACAAGGGCCATTTCCAATAATTAACTATATAAATTGTCAGTAGTTTAGACTATTTGTAAGTATTCCTCCATCAACGTTTGTACTTACATCCAACTTATACCTGTGACCAGACTTTGCATGCATGCCCTTATTAAAATGTTCATTCTGGAACACAATATCTCACATTGCATTTTCTACATTGGTCTTGCTGAAGAGTATCAAGAATGGAACTCCCTGGCAACAATAATAAATGTACAAATTATATTTATAAAACAGAAATTCAACACCAGACAATTAGTGTCATGTCTGAATTGGGCAATATAGCATCCCCTGCCCTAATTCTTCCAAGAATCCTGAATTAACTCTGACGATGGATACATTGATATACAAGAATGATGGAAAGCATAGTAAAAAGCCAGTGATGTATAGCGAAGAGCAATGGAGGTGTGCTACCTAGAAGACAAAAGTGAAGAAGCAGGTGCCAGTATAACCTATAGATGCACTAAATACTGCAAGTGCTGTTTACCTACCTAGCCATTTGGGATGATTGATAGTCTCTAACCAGCAGAACCATAACACGAAGGATTACATGTGCACAGTGATATTAAACCTTATTACTTAAACCTGCATATCATTAAGGTACATCCCTAGAGCAGTAGAACAGATATGGATTACTTTCAGTTACATTTCCCATCCGCTCTCAGCAGAACACTCTCCTAAAATATGAAGATGTAGCCTAGAAAATCCTCAGACAGAAGATATAAACCCTTAAAAGGGTGGGATGGGAAAGACCTCACTATGCAGTGGTGACCTCTGTTGCTACTTTTCACATTAAAATGACTGATTGATGAATCGGAGATATGTTTCTTTAAAGATGAGAGACTTAAAAATCAATCATGGAAACGCAGAGGCAACAAGTTTGAAAATCCTCACAGGAAAGACCACACTGGATAATCCGCACATCGGACAAAATTATAAGATGCAAATCATTAAGGTTTATTAAAAAATAAGATTTAATATATAAAGTGAAAGGCAGTAGTCACTTATTACGAAATGTAAAAAAAAATCTAAAATATCATTGACAGTGGAAACTAAGCCCGTCTAATTCATAGCCAGCACCGAATACAGCCCATCACAAGGCAAATGAGTATCAAGGAGCATATTTCATATCGGCTGCTCAATGAAGCAGGAAAGAACGAACATGAGAATATTCAAAGTGCAGATTGACAAACAGACTAACATGGGGTCTGTTTGCTAAGAGTAAGAAAATAAATCCGCTAAATATTCTAAGTAATAAAGTAAATATTGATGCCTCAATAGGAATCAGGAAGAAATTCTGGCTCGTTCCCAAAATGGGAAGCCTTTGTACATTTCTAGAAACAGAAAGTGTACAGTCAATGTGGTCTGACAAGGAAAGTAACATTGAACCATCCAATAGGAAACACATCACATGGTAATTATTGACATTTGCTCCATATCCAGTGAAAATACTGTATTATACTTTACACATGTTAGACCTGTCAGCTCCAGGGTGTTCTTCACCCAACTTTTTGCCTTCCTGCTCCATTTTTTCTGAACCTGTTTTTGCTGACACTAGGACTACTGGTAACCAGTGCTAAAGTGCATGTGCTCTCTCCTCTAAACATGGTAATATTGGCTTATCCCCAATTAAAATAGTTAATTTACTTATAAGTCCTCAGTAAAGTGACACTACTTGTGCCCGGGGCTTGTAAATTAAATGTTAATAGTGAGTCTGCAGCACTGATATTTAGCCCTTTAAACATTTCTTGGGCATGTCATTACAGAGCCTGTGTGTGCAGTTTAAGTTGGATTCAACCCATATCTACGACTGGTAGTGAGTGTTTGAAAAGTTTTAGCACTCCATCCATCATCCTTTTGTGTTGCTAAAGTTGCCCTAAGAGGCCAGGGTATGCACAGATGTGGGTCTCTTGCTCACTGTGCCACTGGGTTAAAGCTAGCCTGGCTGATGAGGGGTGACACCATGAAACTAGTCCTAGGATGCTTGTTTCCGGTTCACGGAAGATCTAGTCTGGCAGTTCGGGCTGGACTGTTCCCATGGGGAGCAGGGTCAAGACTGATTTGCATATGGCTGGGTCCAAACTGGGGTGGCATGGTGAACAAAGGATCAATGGCTTTAACCCAGATCTGTGACTGGGGGTGAGTGTTTGAAAAGTTTCAGCACTCCGTCCACATTCCTTTTGTGTTGCTGTTCCTCCTAGACAGCCACAGACCATGGGAACATAGTTGTGGCTGGATGAGCCATCACTTGCAGGATGGGAGGGAGGAGCTGGACACAACTTAACTTACACCTGAATAGGCTGTGTCCTGTCTCCACACAAAGGGCCTAACGACTTTGCATTGTCTCTCCAGCCAGCTGGGACCCAGAACAGGGGAGGCAGGGAATTCTTTGGACTTCAAAGCCACTGTCTAGAACATGGGTACTCGCAAATATTTTCCCATGAGCCACAAAGTATGGGCTATGGTGGGCCTGGGGGCCACATTGATGCAAGTGGGGTGGGAGTAGTTCTTTGCGGGGCCGGAGTGGCAGTAAGGTGGGGGTTGGGAAAGCCAAGCATGTACATGCTGTGGTCAGTGAGTCATGGAGTAATTTTGAAGGTTTCATTCCTTGCTGCCTTTCGAATAAACAACTAGGGCTTCATTTACAACAAACAGTTTGCTTGCACTGCCCTGCGCCCCCTAAGGACACCATGGTAGTACTGTATTTACAATACAGTACACCATGGCACCCGTTAGCACAGCAGCATCAGAATTTCTGACACAGTTGTTGTGCTTTGGTGGACTAGAGACAAAAACTGTGACACAAGTTCAGCAAAGCTCAAGGAGGTGCATTCAAAACAGCCTAGCATCACTTTAACGCCTGCCCAGAGTAGATGTAAAAAATGACGCTAGAATGACGCCGTGAAATCTTGTAGATTTTACTGTGCTATTCCTAAGGGGTTCCTTGTCGGGGAATGGCTCCCTTGCATGCATTATACCTGACGCAGGTAAAATGTTTTGTAAGGTTTTACAAACTGGCACAATGGTACTATTGTGCCAGTTTGTAAATATGGCATGGGGGACTGTTCTGCGCCACCATAGTGTCAGAAAAAATGACACTACGGTGGCACAAGGGGTTTGTAAATGAGTCCCCTAGTCTCTACAAGATTCAAAGATGTTATGCAGTATCTAAGACGCTATCCCTCTTCCACACCTTGGGGTGAGCCTTCACTACTTGCTATCACAGTTTGAAAAAAAAGACATAAATTCATTATTGAATTAGAATGAAATAGAATTGCAGAATGTGAAACCAGAAAACCTATGATCAGTCCCAGCTTCCCCACTTGACCAAATTGTATGATCCTAGGCAATTCTTTTATTTCACTTTCCCGACCTTTTCTTCATTATAACATGTAAGAGCACCTTATAATATATGTGTTCAGGATGTGCACTGTAAAAAACCTTCTCTTGTGTTTGATTTAATAAACTATCATGTTTCCCATGTATAAGAACAACCCTAGGCACCCAAAGGGGTCCTTACGACAACTGACTTGCCTCTTAGCTCATTATTGCCACTGTCAGGGTGGGTGGAGGCATGAATGTTTCTACATAAATTTTTTGAAAACTATCACTTTTAAAAATACTTCTCAGTGCACTGTTATAATTTGAGGTACTAAAGTAAAACACTTGTGAATGTCACTGAAATACACGTTTTTGCATTTTGAAGAGGCTTAGGGCCTGATTTAGATGTTGGTGGTAAAAGTCCCGCTGTCGACTTTTCAACTGAAAGCCCATCCGCTGGTATGACGATCCACCCACCGGATTTAGATGTTGGCAGTCGCATAGTCAAAAGTCTGCATTCGAACTGCCGGCTCTGCTAAGAAACACCACCCAAGTCAACAGCAGGAGAGAGAATAGTGGATGCCAGCGGTACCTTTGACATCCTTCCTGCCATGCAGATTTGAATGTGCGTACAGCCAAGAAAAAAGTGGCGGTCTGACTTCCACTTCTGAGTTGGCGGATTAGGAGGGGGAAGGGGTGAAAACAAACCTTTGTTCCCGATTCCACCCCCATCTTTGACTGGACAACACCTGCTGTCACTGCTGTCACTGACCCACGGAAAAAACATGACCGCCCGTCACCGGACTCGAAGGTAGGGAAACCGCATTGCCAGAATACTTTGGGTGGGCATTGCACGTAAGCTCGGGACCACTGCAGGCATATACATTTCACAGTCATTTTTTTAAATCACTGTAACATGCATATGTTGGGGAGACAATTGTGTCACACATGGCTGGGGACACACTTAAACCGCATGCATATCACACACATACACAACTGTCATTGTGGTGACACCATACATTGCAAAATTAATGCTGGCACCACAAAGACGATACATTCACAATGGACAACGATGTCCATGTATGCACATTGCAAGGGGGCCTGCACTGGTAGGTTTGGACTATCTGTTGTGTATGTGTGCGTGTGTGTGTGTGGATTGTCTGGTTGAGGGGGTGATGTGGGTGTGTCTGTATGTAGGTCACTTACATGTGAGATTGAAGATTTATACATATGTTGTGTTGCCATGTGACACATTCAGGTGATTGTTGTTGTGTGGCGTATTTTGTCGTGATGTGTGTAGTTGTGCTTGTGTGTGAGTGTGTTTGTGTAGCTGAGTGTGTAGTTGTGCTAGTTGTTGTGGATGTGTGCGTGGTGTGTTGTCTAGTGTGTAATGCAGAAGGACATATATGGCTAAGGATCAGTGTGTGTGTTTGTGTGTGTGTGTGTGTGTGTGTGTGTGTGTGTCACTTACCTCTATTCAATACCCACAGCCATTGCACAGAGTCCATTAGTTCCTGCCACCATCTCCCTCCATTAGCAATCCATCATCAATACACTCCTTGCAGAGCTGTGACATCTAAATACAGCGGGCAGGACACCATCGACTTAACGGTCTTCTCCGGTCCGTTGCCAATGCGGCTTGGAGGTAAAACCACCAAAATCTAAATCAGGCCCTTTGTCATTTTTATACATATTTGTTCTAAGAGGCCTTAAAAAATTTATGTGTTCCTAATGTAAGTGGTGATGGATACATTATTTACTTCTTTTCCTCCAGTTATCCTGTAAGTAAATGGGTGCCCCTTTATTTAGCATATTTCTAAAAGTTAGTGCTCTCTTAACTAAACTGGAGAACAATGCGGTCGCTCAGCAGATGGCCACATGTGAAGGTCAGGAGGGTCACAAGCAGCCTACAGGCCGTACCATGAGTATCACTGGTTTAGAAGCTTCTCCCGCCTTCTAGAACTAGGGCATGGGGTATAAAAGATAGATCTCATTCACCACCATTTCAGTACACTTGTGGATACTCTGCCAGGAAGAAGGACTGCTGGACTGCACTCTGCTGGACTCCTGCTTTGCAGGATTGGCCTGCTGCCTCCTGCTCCCTTACCTAGATAAGAAAGACTAGACCTGCATCTCTTGAATCCAGAACCCAGAGTGACTCCAAGGGCTAGTTGGCTGGCCTCCAGAACTGAAGCCTCAAGGTCATAACCGGCTCCCAACAACCTTGCATCTGCACCTAGACACTGCTATCTTTGAGTCTGCCCTGCCAAGTGGTGTCACACCAGTCCTAGATGCTTGGATGAGGGCCTAGGGTGCTCTGCCAGCTTGTGGATCCAGCCAAACCAATGCATCTCTGTCTCTTCGCAGATTGGACCCGTCACAAAGACTCGCATCACCGCCCCAACTTGCATCACCTTTGGAACCGCTGCTGTACAACACTTCCCCAGCGCAAGCCCTTGCATCTCTTGTTGATGCCAGCCTCGAGGATGACACCGGACTTCGCATCGCAGCCTCGCAGCTCTTCTGAACCAATGCATCACCCCAACTGCACGTCTCATCCCGTACACCGAACTTAGCAACACAAGCCCCATTGATGGGCTCCTCAACACAGATGCAACAGGACCTTGCACCTCAGCCTCACTGCATCTCAGAAAGATGCATTGCACCATATACGTGTCACATTTTGAATGACGATCCACGCAACACTCTGCAAATCAGGATTGAAGGTATGTTTTTTCAGCAGGCCTAACTGGGTCCCTGTTGCCAGGCCACACTACATTGCGGTTGGCCTGAACTTGTGGCTTTGTCCTGGTCTGATGCGACCACATAACTACAGTTGCCGCTTTACACCTTTTGGTGCTATTTTCTGTAAAAGATATTAAAATGCAATATCTCCGGTTCTACTAATTGGATTTTTGGTGTGTTGGTCTTGTTTTATTTATTATAAACAACTCTATTTTTCTTAACCCTGTCGTATGCTCTTTGTGTGCTGTGTTTCGCAGTTTTACTGTTTGAAGTGTTGCACAAATACTTTACACATTGTCCCTAAGTTAAGCCTGACTGTTCTGTGCCAAGCTTTCAGGGGGTTGAGCACAGGTTAATTTGGGGTTTACTTGTACCTTACTTTGACAAGGATGTAATTGCTGTTAACCAACAAATCAATTTCTTACAACGCAAAAAACAATATTACACTCAGAATATAAAAAGCACATTCATTCGACCTAAGGTAGTGGCCTTCAATTTATATACAGTTGTAAAATCTATCCAGTCCGGGAACATCTGGAAGACAAAACATTGCATTTTATAAATGTTACAAAGCAAACAAGACCATAAAACGAACTGAATTTTGGACTATCATATAGAGTGTTAAGGTCACACTTGAAGCTCCACGGGGCACAGGCAGGAATGAAAAGGATGAGTTGGTGTCAGGCTCTACAAACCACAAGCAAATATAAATGCAAAACTAAAAACATAAAAAGGACTAAAGCCTCACTCATCTCCGGCTAACTATTCTTGTTATATTGAACACAGTATAAACAATGCATTTGTGACTCTCCTGTGTTAGCTAATACATGAATTAATAACTATGGGACCTGTACCCATACCGCTAACCTGGAACTCTAAAGAGGGTTAAGAGCAAATGAGTATTCAAAATATAGGAGAGTATTTGTAGCCAGGAGGACCTCTGCTCTGTATGTTATGATGCAAGGGTGATTGGATTAGACTGAATGTGACAAGGTCACATGTATCCAGAGATGTAGCTATCCACTCTGTATTTGGGTTGGTGCAGCTTAAGATTTTCGCCTGATGTACTATCCCAGAGTGCAACTTCCCAGGTTTGGTGTGACTATATGGTAAATGTCCTGGATACTTTACACCACATAATATGAAAATGTCCTCAGATATGGCCCTTTTAAAACAGGTATCAAACAACCTGTGCACTACTGGGAATCACTGTTGATGTGGTTATGGTAGGTGTTCTGATGGGCATCTAGTGAGATACGATCTTACTAAAGTATAGTAAAATCTTTTATAACCTGGGTCTAATCTCCAGTGATTATTTGTGGAAAATATAAGTGCAAGGGATCCACCCTCTGTCCTCTTGTAGTTGTTCCATCTTGTGTGGCACACTATTGTTCCTCAGCACAAAGGAATTATGGACGGAACCGAGGAACATGGCATTCACATGTGAGATGTACTGGTTTGCAGTACATACCAATTGAATGTTCACGGAGTGAAAGTTCTTCCTGTACCCCTGTTCATTGACTCTTGGGGGTATTATAGGTATGTGGGTGCCATCGATGGCACCTACCACATGGGGTATGTTGGCAAAGGCATAGAAGTCAGACTTGATGGCAGGGAGGTCAGTACTTTGGGGAAACCTCACATAGGACTGCAGGTGTCGGTCAAATGCATTCAGAAATCTTGTCAGTATCATGCTGAACATTGGCTGTGAAAATGCAGCACCCATGCCCACTGTCATTTGAAATGAGCCCATGGCCAGGAAATGGAGTGCAGAGAGCACCTGCACTTCAGTAGGGATGACATGCTGATTACGATTTGCCGGAGTCAGTGCAGGATCCAGTAATGCACAAAGTTTGAGAATAGTTGCACAGGTGAGTCTGTAATTGATTATAATGTGACACTCCACCATGGTCCGCATATCCACAAGTGGTCTATACACCGATGGGGCCCTTCCTCGCCACAAGGGTCTGTACCTAGGAGGGATTTGAAACACGTGTAAGGAACACACATACATAGGCACACATTGTCAGTCATTGAGCACTGTTGACTTGATTGTAGGGACTCAAATGCTAAATGTTTTTGACAGAAAATCATCTAGACCATAATGATTGATCAGGGTTTGTCATGTGTGATATTGTTAATGGTCACATGCATAGGTGTGTTAGGTGAACAATAGGGCCTGCATTGTGCAGATAGCATTATTATTAATGCGTAGTTAAGGGCAAAATGTCTGCCCCCTGTAATCCAGAACTGTCGTGATGGAAGTGACCTCATATCGCTAGCGGTTGACATAACAGCGTAAGGCGGTGTTTACTGCCGTTCGCACAGTCATTGGTTAACATGGATGCCAATGGGGAATCCTGCCGTATCATGATCGCCACCGGCGGTGACGGTGCACACCGTTGCGGTACGTACGCAAATTTGTCACCCCAACTTCACTTGACTCCCTGATCTTGTGCAAGCAGGTACTCCACTGAGTGCACCGCTGTGTCCTGTCTCTGATCATGAAGTGGCTCGTGTTGCAGGGGAAAGGGCCCCGGCCTTCACCCAGGAGGAATTGGAGAAGCTAGTGGACAGGGTCCTGCCCCTGTACGCCAGGCTCTACGGATGACCAGAGGTACAGGTGAGTCAGAGGATTGTGGGCAATGGTTGTGTGTAATGGACGGTGTTGCCAGGACATATGTGTGCACATCTGACCCTGCATGGGCCATGGTTCATGACATGCTGCATGTGTATGTCCTGCTAGTCTGTTTGTACTGTCCATCCCATAGAGGAAGTGTAGCCAGCTGAATATATTTTACAAGTGCCTGACCTCAGTGTTACATTTCTGTGTGTCCCTTTTAGGTCAGCGCCCACCAGAAGAGGGCACTTTTGCATGCCATCGCCAAGTAGGTGCTGACCCTGGGGTCTACAATCGGCGCAGCACCCACTGCGTAAGAGGTGGGAGGACCTGCGGCGCTGGGTGCGAAAAATCTATGAGGCCCAGCTGGGGAAGTCCTCCCAACGGGAAAGGGGTGCCCGTCGGGCACGGACCCCCCTCATGCTACGCATCCTGGCAGTGGCGAACCTGGATGGGCGCTTGAAGGCTGCACAGCAGTCACAAGGGGGTTAGTACACATCCCACAATCTTAACCCTTGATGGATGTCTGTGTGTGCATTCGGGTTCATGCTGCTTAGTTGCAGGGACTCTGACTGATGTCCATCTACATGATGGCCCCCGTAGGGAGTAGGGGTGTTTGGGTCAGGTCTCCTACACGTCGGGTTCTTAGGTTGTTTAGGGAATGGGTGTAGAGCAGGGTTCTGGTCACTAGTCAGGGACATGGCCATGGGTATAGTGGAAGGTGCTGTCTGTTGGAGGGTCTTCTGGATGGGTATATGTATGACCACTATGTTGACTCCTTTCAGCTATTTACAAGTGTCTCTCCTGTTTTGTATGCCCATCCCTGTTCTTTTGTGTTGTTTGTGTACATCATCATCATCTGGCAAAGGAGCTGAGGCACTGGCGAGTGGGGATGCAGTGGCCCATGGATCCTCAAAGGCAGAGTCATCCGACGCCAAGGGGACCAGTGGGTTGGAGGGCGAGGGGAGTACCACGGGGGAGGCAACTACCACTGGAGGTAGTGACTCCGATACCTCCTCTGATGGGGGCTCCCTGGCAGTGGCGGACCCTAGTGGGCACACCCCTACAGTATCATCTTCCGCCACCCCCCATGCCATCATTGCCCTCCCATTTGCTCCCCACCAAGTTTCCTGTGCCCGCTCACCCAGAAGGGTGGGCCTCTCCGCCCCAGGCACCTCCTCCTCTGCCCCAGCCAGCCCTGCTGCCCTCACAGAGGAGGCTATTGACCTCCTGAGAACCATCTCTGTAGGGCAGACAACCATCATCAATGGCAGGGGCTAGCATCAGAGATGCAGCAGACCAATACCTATCTGGATGGCATTCACGGTGCTGTGTCTGGCCTACAGAGATCTCGGTTTCCCTGGCCATTCCGTCCCCCCTCCAACCTCCTCTACCCCTTCCAACACCCCACTCTCGTCACCCATCCAAAGCACACAATCTGACACTCAGTTAAACACCTCAACACACAAGAAGCACACTTCTAAACACAAGCACCACACCTCCCACCACAAGCATTCCCACAGCCAAAATACACATGCACACACAGCAACATCCACTTTCCCTAGTGTGCCCACCTCTTCCGCCTCCCTGTCTGTCCCCTCTACATGCACACCCCCAGGCACTGCACCTTCAGTCACTGTTGCTGAGCCTATTCCTGCACTCACCACAATAGCAGACATCCAGACATGCACCCCAGACACCACACCTGCACTCACCACAACTACTGTAGTTGACACATGCAACACACTCACCAGACTTGCAGACACCCACACAACATACATCCACACTGGCAGCCTGTCTTCTCCCACTATGTCCACCCCCCTCCTCCAAAAACACACAAACACACCCAAACACCCACCCATCACACATCCACTACACCTCAGCATACTGTTCAGTCACCTGCACCCACAACATGCACCCCTACACCACTTACGTCCACACCCTCTGCCTTCACTCCCACGCCCTCCTCTAGGTCCAGCCCAATTGCTCCCCAAAAACGTTTCCTCTCCCGTGCTTACCTCTTCCAACCCACTGGCCCACCCCGTTTTGTCCCTAAACGTGCGCACCTCCTTGCCCTTTCCACTCCTTAGACTTCACAGCCCGCCCCTGTCTGCCCTTCATATTCCCATGTCCCTTCCCCAGAGAGGATGAAGCCCCGTGCAGAGCCAATTCCATCTGGCTCCACCCGGTCAAAGCACACTCCCACACCTTCCAAGGCCAAACCCAAACCCCCTCCATCTTCCGAATGCAAATCCAAGGCCCACCCCCATCCTAAATCCCCACTACCCCTGCCCCTGTTCCCTGAGGTACCTGGATGCCCCATTGTTGCCTCTATAAGGTGGAGTACCGTAGCACTTTTGGGTGTCAGGTTGGGACCATTGTAGCCCAAAAACATCTGGCACTATGGACTGGCCATTGGCAATGTGAATCGTTTGCTCAGTGAGCTGCATTAAACGTTTATTTGTGGCCTGTGTTTTGGCGGCACACTCTTGAACCCTGGTCTCTAGTTTCACTGTTTGTGGGTGTGGGGCATTTGTAGGTGCTTTGGTCAGGTTGGATTTGCCTTGTGTCGGGTAAGTACCTCTTGCTGTTGGATTTATGGGTTGTGCTGTTGTGAAGGGTGGGTGGAGTGGGTGGGTATGTAACTGTGCCCTTTGTTCCCTTTTTTAGTAGGTTGCAGTACTTACCGTTGTCGTCTTCGTCGGCGGTCTCGGTCGTGGAGGTATATAGCAAGGATCAGGGCTGGCATGATCTGCAGCTCTCTATCCATGTCTGCTTCGGCGTGTTGTGTGAGCCTCTGGTGAGTGTTTCCTTATATTTGGTTCGTTTCTGCCTGGCTTTGCGTGGGGATGGTTCCCGCCCCAGAACTGACGGCGGTCTAGTAGTTCATTTTTTGATGGGCGAGTTGGGTCTTTCCGTTGGCCTGTTGGAGGGCTCTGCTATCATTGTCGGCACTCCTCTACTGGCGGTGGGTGGTTTTCAGGCTGCCTGTGTTTCAGTTGGTTCATTTTTTGGCAATCGGGACCACTCCTCTGTTGGCGGTTTTTACCGCCACCGCCGGCAGTGCAGTATTTACCGCTGTGTTCATAATGAGGGCCTAAATCCCATTCTAACCGATGGATTTAGATTTCGTTGGGCAGGATTTCCGTCACCGTTGTGACGGAGTAATTCATCTGCCAAGTTATAAAACAGGCACTTTGGCTCATATGTATACTTTTTTTGCGCAGCATTTGAGTCATTTTTTGACGCAAAAGAGGCGCAAACTTACAAAATATAGGCCCATATTTATACTTTTTTAGTTCCGCATTTGTGCCACTTTTTAACTCAATGGTGGCGCAAACTTACAAAACACAATTGTATTTTGTAAGTTTGCGCCGCTTTTGCGTAAATAAAATGAAGCAAATGCGGTGCTATAAAGGTATAAATTTGGGCCTTTATTTGTTGGATGATCCCATAGTCAAATAAGTAATTTTTTCCTTCTTCCACTTGAATCTGGCATTTGAAAAATCAGAAGCACACACTTTAAAATCTGCTGATTGTCTCATCCCTATGTCAGAGACATAGAGGAATTTATAAAACATGTTTTGTTGTAATTTGGCACAATTTCTAGGTAGCATCTTTGGACTGCTGAATTATCTCTGCCTTGACCTAACCAGCTATGACACTAACTCAGGAAAACCCTCAAATGCTTATCACTGTACCCACTACATAAAGACGCAGAGGTGTATCCACCTGGGTTCCATCATAGAAAAACACACTACTGAGCAGAAGGGCATGTCACGCTGTCCGCTAATGTATTCAGATAGAAGATGAACGTAAAAATTGCAAATCAGATGGCAGTGCCAAGAAGCCTATATGAATAGCATAGGTGTCTATTCACAAACTGCACTTCTATATTTTCTATGTGGAGATCTCTGCACCGATTTTTGTGATAAATGTTGGAGTGGCTGTAAAGTGAGGCGTAATCACTACAAAATGGGAGGGGTTTAGGGAGAGGTAGCAAAAGGTGAAGAGAGGATTAACGAGGGGTTAGGGAGGGACAAACACTCACCCACAGAAGAGAAAGCCTGTTGGACCTGGCCCTTTTACAGGGTCATTCCCCAGACTTTTTGCTTTTGCCTCCTTATTTTTCTGACCTTTGTTGGCTGACGTTTTGACTCTGAGCACTTTTTCACTGCTAACCAGTGCTAAAGTGCATGTGCTCTCTCTAACAAATTTGATATGATTGGATTATACCTAATTGGCATATTTAATTTACCTATAAGTCCCTTGTAAAGTGGTATCCCTATACCCAGGGCCTGTATATTAAATGCTACTAGTGGGCCTGCAGCGCTGCTTGTGCCACCCATTGAAGTAGCCTGTCAAACCTATCTAAGGCCTGCTAGCGCAGAGCCTGTGTGTGCAGTTTTCTGCCACAGGGACCTGGCATCTAAATTTACTTGCCAGGCCCAGAACTCCCCTTTTACTACATGTAAGTCATCCCTAAGGTACGCCCTAGCTAGCCCTTTGGGCAGGGTGCCATGTATGTAGAAGGCAGGACACGTGCCATGTTGCATGGCCTGTCCTAGTAGTGACAAACAGCCTAACTTGGTGTCTCACTACTGTGAGTGCTGCCGTCTCATAGCATTGCATTGGAAATGCCCTGCCTTACGTGTAAGGGGTATTGTCTGATTTATGAGGGGTAGCGCAGGCATGTTTGGTATGGTAGTGACAGTGGTAAGAAATGCTGCTTACTGGTGTAGGTGTATTTTTTATTACTATCACAGAAATGCCACTTCTAGAAAGTGCGCATTTATCTGTGCTTATAACTTTGGTGTTTTGCAGCCTGTCTCCAATCAACGTCTGGGCAGACTGACAGTTGGGGCTTTGTGCATACTTCTCAGACAGCCTGAACACAGGGAGGGTGGAGGTGACACAGAGGTGCATCTACATATTGTTAAGCCTTCCTGGGCTGAGAGAAGGGAGAGGTGGGGCACACCTGCATTTGTAAAGACTGTGCCCTGGCCTCACACAATAGGGTAGTTAACCCCCCACTGATGTTTGGAGCCTGTACTGAAAGGAGAGAGGGGGCACTCCCAGAACCAGTTGTAACCGGCTGGAACCTCCTCTCCCTACCATTGAAAAACTGTAAGAACTGACTATAAGTACAGGGGAATTTTCCCCACAATTTGAACATTCTTGGAACTTGAAACTAAACAGAACACTGATGAATGGACTCACCAGGAAACCACCTTGGACTGCTGCTGTTGTGCTGACCTGTGACCTGCCTGGTCACTAGGAGGAACTGCCACCATCTGCACCCCTTGTGCTGGCCTGTAGCTGGGCCCACCAGCCCTGTGCACCTTCTTGTTGTGGTTTACTCCCAGGGGCAGGGTGCTGTGGCCCCTCACCCCTGCAAACCCTCTCTACAACTTTGCCCACAGCCTTTTCCCAAAGTTGCTGCTTTTATTTCTAAAGAAAATTCACCGCCGCAGCCCAGGCTGCTGATTTACACTAGTGCTGGGTGACGTGCTTTATTTGGAGCCCCTAGCGCTTCCCCCGGAGTCTCTGCCTCTGAAAATCACCGCCGCAGCCCGGGCGCCCCATTTGGACGGAGGCGCGAGGATCGCGCTGCCTCCAGTGCCACCGGGGCACTTACTGAATGCAAGGCCCGAGTGAGTATGCTCCAATCGTGGCCCCGGGGCAAAGCGTGCTTTTTGACGTGCCCACGGGGCACAGGCAGGCACCATCCTTGGTGCCTGCCCCACGGAGCAGCCCAGGTCGGGCTTGACTGCGGCGCGCGCACCATATCAGGTGCGGCCGCATCAAGGAGCAGGACTGAAGCCTCATTGGAGGCCCCTGCTCCTCTCCCTTCAGTTTGGCAGCTGCGCCGCGGACAAGGGCGGCTGCCTCCCCCCTGAGCAGGACGCGGGGAGGGGAGGGAGTTCCCTTCCCCCCGGTCACTGCGCTAAGGGCGCGAACGCCCCGACTGCATTAGATCCTTGGCTTTTGGGCCCCCCCCTTCGGAGAGGGTCATTGGAGACCCAGGGGGCCCCCAAAGATCACGGGTCCCCAAAGGGGCCCGTCCTAAACGCCAGAGAGAGAGGGTGCTGATCACCCCTCTCCCCCACAGACACCGCGTGGCCCCCGTGTTGCGCACAGGAGCGCCGGGGGCCCCCCGTGTTCGTTTCTAGGCACTGGAAGTGCCTTTTTCACCAGCTAACAGGTACTTTGTAGGAAATCCAGGCTTTAGGAGCCTAATACAGATTATAATGTTTTAGGTTTCCTCCCTGCTTACTGGTAATACATATGTGTACTAATGTTCCTTTTAGGGGCAGGTCTAGTTAATATGTATTCATATGACTTGTGGTATATTCTTTAATGTTCCTTTCATGGGTATTTAGGAATTGTTCATGACAAGTGCATATATCTTTTACTATACTTCCTGACTACTGCTTATGTTGCAGAATTCTGAGTACTTACGTGTTCTAATGTGACAACTGTATATTCCTGCAGAGTATTAGTAACTTGTGTAACAGTTTGACAACTGCTAAAGTAGCAGGGTATTACTTACGTGTAATGTTGGTCTAATTATGTTTTGTGCAATACAGATTATTTTTACATAGCTCAGTGTTCTGTTTACTTTGTGGTGTACATTTTGCGTCACGTGTGTTGTGTGTTGTGCAGACGCTTTACACATTGCCTCCAGGTTAAGCCTGACTGGTCATGCCAAGCTACCAAGGGGGTGAGCAGGGGTTATCTTGGACGTGTAACTCCCAAGCACTGACTAAAGTGGGTAGGTTCTGCCTGGCTGAGGGGCCTACCCTAGCCAACGAGAAACCCCATTTCTAACAAAGCTCATTGCTATTTACAAACTGTACTTCTATAGTAGGTACAGCTAAACATGTCACCAAACAGTTGTACATGTACTCTAGCTCTGATCAGGAGTAAATCCAGCATCCCACATGGCTAACAAATGGAACTGCAAAACCCTTCCATAGCATACAATTTAAGGAGGGACTTAAAATAAACAAACTTTCTAAGGAAATGTTAAAATACATAAACTTATTTCGACTTTTAGAAATATATATATTTTAAGTTAAATGAATAATATTCTAATCATACATTTGTGATCAACTTTTACAAAGTTTAAAATAAATTTACCTTAGTGTTTTGTAAAAAAATGTTATTGACTAAAATGATTTCTCTGCATAACATTTAGTAGTTTTTCCTACAAATAAAATAAAATACACATCTTACCCTAGGTGAGATTGTTTTAATTAACTATTTGAATACATAACTAGAAAATAAATATATTTAAATGATTTAAGTTGGAACTCGCTGTGAAGATAATAACGCTGTAACATTTTATTTAGGCTAGTTTTAAAAAGATCTCAAATTCTTTAAATTAATATTTAACACAATATATTGACTATGTTATTTTAGAGTTTAATAAACTTTATTTTTACTTTTCTGTATAATTTACCATCGGGAGATTTCCACCCTGGTGGCAGCATATGTGTGAAAAGTTACAAGTAGTAACATTACACTTGAACATTTGGCTACCCCACAGGGTTTCAGGGATAGGGAACATGTAAGCTTACACTTTGCAGTACTTTTACACTAATAAATAAATGGTGAATAGTCAAAAATACTAAAGTTACTGGAAAGTTTCAGTCTACACATATACATTTACATCAATACATCAACAAATGAAAAATGGTCTTTGTGGGACTAAACTAAACTAAACTGAAAAACTCCAATTTCTCTGTCAGCCTACAAAATAAAATATCCTAAAAAAAGACCTCAGAGAAATATTTTGTGGGGTATTCCTTGTTTTACAAGGCTATTACAAGGAAAATGGCCAAAGATAAAAATGTTTTGTAGAGAGGGAGGACTAACAGCAAATTTCATAGTTGATCTAATTATTTTATTACCTCCTCGAAAATTGGGAAATGCTATGGTCCCTTCACAAAGCCATTTTCAAATATAGGTTTTACTTATACGCACTTGTAAAAGAGGTTGCTCTCTGATTAAATCTTCTCATATGAGAGGATTTTGAGCATTCTAGGTAGGGAATACACTAGAAATGTGTGAACACCCACAAACGTGCACTCTTGAGGATATTCACAAACTCCTCATCAAGCCTGTCTCTTCCTGGAAACTGTCAAATGTATACCCCTGGATTTGGGTAGGAGTAATTACCATTCCACTGAAGGAAAAGAAAAGGAACACCAAGAACATTGGATTCCAATGATTAAAAAGGGCATAGTGTAAGGGGAAAATATGTTTGTACTAACAATGTCAGCATATTTTAGCTTGGGAAAACTGACTTTTCAAAAATCAGATTGTCTAGAATGCCGTAACCGGATGTTGAGGTATCACCTGGAAAAGTTTTGCGAGGTCTTATATATGTGCCCTTGCTAGGTGCCAATACTGCAGATTCAGATTTATAACTTTATGAATTGGGTGGAACATATTCTGCAGTATTTCATCCACTACACATACTTTTAATATATGCAATTGCACATGTAATGCAAATGCAAAAGTACATGTCCTATTACATAAAATAAAAGAGACACTTTAAGAACAATTGTAAAGCACACATTTCTTATCACCTCTACCCCCGCCTCTTTCTGCAGCTCGTTAAACCATCTCTTGAAGAATGTGTATTCTCATGTGCTCTCAAAGTTGGACAGATCACTTATATATTCAAGAAACCTCATCTGAACACCATTGACTTTTAACATGTGAAACCAGTCTCAAAACTGCTTTTCTGAGAAAAAGATTTATAAAAGGCTGTACCCCCTCAATTCCTCGCCCTTATCTCTAACAACGACATGTTAAATGCCCCAGTCTGGGGTCCACCTGTAGTGCAGCACCAAAACTGCCACGCTTCAAATCACTGATGATGAGTTATAGATGGTGGATGAAGACAAAGCCTATATGTCTTTGTGCTAAAAGACAATCAATCACAGAGTACCCCTAAAACGACTTTCATTAATATTGGGAATTGAGGGCACAGTCCTGAAACTGATCCAATCCTTCATCACTTCATGACAGAAGTTTGTGAAAGTGGACAACTTTATATGACACTCCCTCCCACTTTCTTTCAGTTTACCCGACTGAACTATCCAAATGCCTCATCTATTTAAGATCTATATCAGTGGTGTAACAAAGGACCCCGCAGCCTCTGCGGTGTGGGGGGGACACTTGAGCTCCGAAGGGCCCCCTAAAGCCCAGGACACTGTGCACGGGCCGCAGGCATCTGACTGGGTCCAGGGGGAAGGATGCCACCTCAAGGTAGTTTGCAGGGGGCCCCCTCAAGTTTCGTTACACCACTGATCTATATGTAACCTGTTGGTGGTATGTTGGACACAGAGGGAAATTCAAAGGAACACTGAAATATACCTCAAACTATCCAGCACTTCTGTCATCTCCACCCTCAAATTGTTCATGGA
The DNA here is from genome assembly GCF_031143425.1 of Pleurodeles waltl. Classification (NCBI taxonomy): domain Eukaryota; kingdom Metazoa; phylum Chordata; class Amphibia; order Caudata; family Salamandridae; genus Pleurodeles; species Pleurodeles waltl. The sequence goes on along the minus strand of NC_090445.1, from coordinate 146,361,986 downwards.
AAACCTAACAAAACAGTTAAAGGCTTTCTCCCTTAAACTACCACCCTTAAGCGGAATACCTAATGCTGCACTCACAGAAAACTCTTCCTCCAGTTCATCTCTGCCTTCAGAATCTTACAGACCTGGCCTTCACACCAACAATAGTAGCCTTTGATAAATCTTTGGGATACACTTATGACCATACCACCCGGAGATCATAGGACTGCTCTAGGGCAAGCCCCACTACTATGTCACCTTGACAACAATGGTGCTCCCTCCCCTTGCAGGCCTCCCCAAATCTAATGCTGACACTCTAAGGGCCATCTTACACACAGCCGCTTTCCTTGTAGAAGGCACAAAAATGTCTGAACACATCACCACCATCCTGAAAGATGCTAGAATTTACTTTCAGCTTACTTGTATCCCCCTAAAAATCAAATGCCTGGTCTGCCCACCTACTACAACTACAATCTCAAGTCTTCCAAAAGGAAGAGAGGTACCAGGCACCAGTCATCTATGAATTTGTGTAGGAAATTGGGCTATTAGTTGACAGAGGTGCATTGGCGTGAAGGGATGGGAGAGCCTCCTATACAGACAACCTGTACATACTTAGCGACTCCTACCGGCAAATGTAAAGCAGTGTCAAACCTATACCGTAGGATTCAGGCTGACAGGACCATTCCCTTGTCCCAACTTAAAGCGACATGGGAGGAGGACTTGGGGACTGACATCACTGATGGGGACTTGGGGCGCATCCTAGAGGGGATTCCCAAAACGACTTGAAATGCCAGATTTAAGCTTATTAACTTCTATGTATTGCGTCGGGCATACCTTACCCCCTGACTGATCAATAGGTACTTTGGAACGGAAGGAGTGCCCAAGATGCGGATTGGCGGGCGCGGAATTTAGGCATATGTTCTGGGACTGCCCTAAGTTGGAGGTATTATGGGCGACGGTGTGCAGGACTGTGGCTAAAACTATAGGAAGGGAAATTCCCTGCACAATGGGCCACATTCTGCCAAGTACAAGGTAACCAACAAGTTTCAAGATCTGGCCTATGTATTGGCAAAACGGGAAACCGCGATGTCCTGGAAGAACCCAGTAGGCCCAAGAATAACCCAACGGACAAGAGAATTGATCAAATGGGCTGGTTGTGAAGGGAGTATTCTTCATAGGGAGGCCAAGAGAGGGCTGAGACCACCAGAAGTGGCGCAGAGTTGGGAGTTAGTCTTAGAAGCCCTTAGAGAGGAAAGCCAGGTAGATACGGACCTTGAAGGATGAGCTGCTGGATAGGCAACTGAGTCACACTTGAATCTCAACTACAGAGGGCTTTCTCTCACGGCTACAGGTGCAGAAGCTATGGGTACACTGAGAGAGTTTAATGTCCTCACACACAAGGAAAGGAATCTCATACCCCAAGCACGACACAGTTAGACGCACTGATGTTACGACACTGTACTAATAGGCTCACCCAAGGGGGGGAGGTGTTGTAGGGAGGGTTGAGGGGAGGGGTGGGGGGGAACTGTTGAGATCTTCGTTCTTTGAGGAAACAGTATTTTAAGGATCAGGATTGGAGTAAGGCAATAGATAACAAAATTATTTTGTATGGTACTGTATTATGTCTACCCACCAATGGTTACATAAAACTACAATAAAATATGTTTAAAAAAAATTAGTTGACAGGGGTGACAGCCTCACTCAAGTAATAAACATAACACTTATCAAGGTACACAAAAAAAGTCACTAATTAACCCTGTGCTTAACCATCTGGTAGCTTAGCAAAAAAGCAGTCCGGTTTAAATTATAGGCAATGTGTAAAGTATTTATGCAGACCTCAAACAGTAATAAACTGAAAACACTGCACAAGAAAAATCTCACACCAGTCAGAAAGTTACAGTAAAATGTGCTAAATTATTTGACACCAAAACAAAAAAATCCAATCAGTAGAACAGGGGATAAGCAATTTTAATGATTTCAGGTAATTATAGCTCCTAAAAGCACAAAGCGCCACTCACAGTAATCTGCTCATGCAAGACCAGTTGAAGGTCATAAGTTCAGACCGACCAAGATGGAGTGCAGGCTGGAGCCCACTTGTAAAGATCCCCCAAAGTCTGAACTTTCACCTGCCGCTTCATTTTGTAGCAGGGTTCAGGGCCTGGAGGATCTGACGGGGGTCACTTCCTGCTGATCAGGACCCACTCCAGCAGAGGCTGACAGGAGGCATCAGGCAAATCCATTTGGTGCTGGACAGCTGAGCAGTTGCATGGGAGGCCTTTAGAAGCTTTTTGTGACCCTGTAGCTCATACAGGAGGTCAGACAACTGATCCCTGGAGTCACACTTTTGTGGATCCTGAGTTCAAGTCAAGCAGGTCCAGCCTTCCTTCTTAGACAGAAGGGCAGTTATTCTTCTGAATCTTCCCCAGATATAAGAGCATTCTGATTCTAGGGTGTGAGGGTACAGTTCTTTTACCAAATGCCAGCCTTTGTGTTTGTGGGTGGGGGGGGAAACCATGACTTACTCCCAAACTAGGTCTGGCAAGTCCTTGCCCTGCTCCTGGGTTTGGATCTAATCTGCCTAATGGGGACAAAGGCAAGGGAAGACTTGCTGTCAGGTCCCTTTTGTGTGCTGCATGCAGGGTCATTGTAAGTGTAATCAGGGTAGGGCACAACCTCTCTCCAGCCATCCAGTCAGGAAACCCTACTCACTCTAAACCATGGCCCCATTTGTCCTCATGTCGGGAAAGAATACGCAAGACACGACAGAGGAGCCACTCACAGTCATGTGACCCTGGACACTGACAGGAAGGCACATTTTGTTTAGTCAGGAAAATTTAGACTTTCTAAATTTGGTATTTTCAGAATAGTAGCTTAAAATATGACTAAAGAGGACTTTTAAGGAGGATTTTAAATTACAACTTAAATGAGTGAAAGAAGTATGTATCTGTTGTAATAAGGTAACCTAATGGTAGTCTACGGGGGAGATAGACTTGCCACAGTGAAAAACGTTTTTAGTGGGTTTTCAATGTCAGGACCTCTAAAACTTAAATACACATGTCCTACTTTTGAAATTCCTCACACCATACCTATGACCATTTAGGACCAACTATAGGGGTGATGTGTAACTATTAGAAAGGAAGCTTTAAGCCTGGAAATTTTTTTATTTTGCCAGGTCGAAATGGCTGTTTAAAACTGCACTACAAGCTGCAGTGGCAGGCCTGAGACATCTTTCACAGACAATTTTGGTGGTTGGCTCAATGAGTTCTGCTGCCCACTAGTAGCATTTAATTCCCAGTCCCCAGGCTAATATAGAACCATTTAATAGGGACTTATAAGTACATTCAGTGACTCAATCAGGTGTACACTATGGCTCTCATTATGACTTCGGCGGTGTTTGTCAAAGACCGCTGAAGCCGCTCCAGTCGACAGCCTGCTGACCACCATATTAGGTGACCTGAAAGTACTTCTGCCTGTTTACAGGCAGAAATCTGACTCCGTTGGCCTGGCCGACAAACTTGAAGAGGCAGTTCCACCACCAACACCGCCAACGCAAAAAGACACCACCCGCCGTATTACGATACATAATACGGCGTGGCAGAGTCCTGTCGGCTGTGCGGTGCTGGTGGTGGGAAATGCAAGGACCCATCCCCTCCCGGACGACCACCTCACCGGAAAAGGTAAGTTGATCATCTGAAGAGGGGGGTTGTTTGTGGTGCATGTGTGTGGTGGGTGCATGTATGTGTGCCTGAATGTGTGTGTGTGTGTGTGTGCATGTGTGCGTAGAGACTCTGTATGTCTGCATGCATGTGGGTGGTGTCAGGGTGTGAGTAAGTAGGTGTGTTTATTGGGATGCATGTGACTGGGGGTGCACATCTGCAAGTGAGTGGAGGTGTCTGTGTTCAAATGCTCTGTTACAGCAGGTGCTTCAGCGGTCCTTGACAAAGGCCACCAAAGTCGTAATGAGGGCCTTAGTGTAAAACACCATCTTGACCAAGATAGAAGTCATCTCTGTCAACCTCCTGCATACATCCTCTACCCACAAGCTCCGCAGCACACAGGGTAAAATATTTTGGGATGCTTCCACTTATGTTATTGTTCTGCTCATGATGAACCTTCACCATGTCTGCTGTAATGTGCAAAATGTTGCCATTCTTCAATTTCTTTACTGAGACCTATTTATTCACATAACATGTTACTGTTGATGTATGTTGTTCTGTTTATGAAACACAGAAAGGTACTGTCTTTCCTCGAGGAGAGGAATGGAGAAGAATTTTTGGCATAAGTCAAGGACTGTATTCCAATCTGCATATGATGGAACTTAGAACAGGATTACTGCTGGGTTTGGTATCACTGGATAACATGGAGTCACTATTTTATTTATTTTCTAAAATCCTACACCATTCTCCATTTACCACTCGGTTTCTTAATTCTTGGGAGAGTTGCAAGGGCTACCAAGCACATACTAAAGAATTTCCTGCTCAATAATTTTTTCATATTGTGGTGCCACATTGATGATTCACATTGAACGATCCACTCACGCATTTATCACTCTGTTGAACCAAAACAAAAGACATACGCATAAATCCCTGGTTAACTGAAACTTTATTCATCAACTAGAGAAGCCACCCTTCCAATTTTACCCACAGGCACTGGGGAGTCTGGGTTCCGCTATATTGCCTGTATTCTGCTTGTTTGATCTCAGTAACATAAGCATGGGCATGGATAGCTGTTCGATGTTTGATCCTGGAGACAGAAAACAGAAGAGCCTGCAAACAACAGAGACAGAAGAGCTTGCAACCAATAGAAATGGACGCACTTGCAAACAAATGAGACAGTCTAAGGATATACGACAAAAGACCCAGCAACCTATAGAGAATTAAGAGTGTGCAACCTACAGAGACAGAAGAGCCTGCAACCAAGAGACAGAAACCTACAAGGGCTGGTGAGCCTACATAGATAGTAGAACCTGCAACTAACAGAGACAGAAGAGCCCGCGACCTGCAACTTATAGAGACAGAAGAGCCCACAGCCAATAGAGACATAGGCGGTCATTCTGACCGCGGCGGTCGGCGGTCGGCGGTCGCCGCCCGCCAAGCGGTTCCCGCCGAAAGACCGCTCCGCGGTCAAAAGACCGCGGCGGCCATTCCGGCTTTCCCGCTGGGCTGGCGTGCGACCGCCAGAAGACCGCCGGCCGGCCCAGCGGGACAGCCCCTTCAACAATGAAGCCGGCTCGGAATGGAGCCGGGGGAGTTGAAGGGGTGCGACGGGTGCAGTGGCACCCGTCGCGATTTTCACTGTCTGCACAGCAGACAGTGAAAATCTTTGTGGGGCCCTGTTAGGGGGCCCCTGCACTGCCCATGCCAGTGGCATGGGCAGTGCAGGGGCCCCCAGGGGCCCCACGGCAGCCGTTCCCGCCATCCTGGTTCCGGCGGTGGACACCGCCAGAAACAGGCTGGCGGGAAGGCGCTCGGAATCCCCATGGCGGTGCTGCAAGCAGCGCCGCCATGGCGGATTCCCTGGGCCAGCGGGAAACCGCCGGCTCCCCTTTTCTGACCGCGGCTTTACCGCCGCGGTCAGAATTGGCCAGGAAGCACCGCCAGCCTGTTGGCGGTGCTTCCGCCGCCCTCCGCCATGGCGATCATGGACCGCCAAGGTCAGAATGACCCCCATAATCCTACAGAGGCAGAAGAACCAGCAACCAACAGAGACAGAAGAGCCTTCACCCTACATAGGCAGAGGCACCTGCAACCAGCAGAGACAGCCTACAGACACAGAAGACTCTGCAACTTAAAAAGGCAGAAGAGCCTGCAGCTCACAAAAGCAGAAGATCCTGCAACTTACAAAGTCAAAAGACCTTCCAACCTGCAAAGGCAGAAGAGCCTGCAACTTGCAAAAGTAGAAAAGCCTGCAACTTATACAGTCAGAAGAGCCTGCAACCAACAACGATAGAAGAGCCTGAAACTTACAAAGACAGAAGAGCCTGCAACTTACAAAGGCAGAGGAGCCTGCACAGACAGAAGTGCCTGCAGCCACACAGACATTATGGAGGTTTGGGAGGACATCTGGATAAGTTAGACAATCCATGGGGAGCCCTCAGAATTGCAGGCCAAGAGGACTGAGGGGCTTATTTACAAGTGGCTTGTGCTGCAGGTGTGTGACCTTTTTTGAGGCACTGGCAGGGAAGGCTGCTGACTTATATCTACAAGGCCACGCAAAGTCACTTTGCGTGGCTTTACAGGGCCTTGTAGATATGGAGTAAGGCAACGCTGTGCAAGTTGCTGTGTTGTCTTACTCTGCATCAAAGAGGCATTCCATGGATGTTGCAGTGGGTATTCCCACGCAACACCTATGGATTTTGACGCTTTCCCCGATTTACAAGGATTTGTAAACCTGGGAATGCGTCAAAAGCCTATGCCTCTCCAGGGGAGGCATAAGGGAGGCGCAACAAGAAGAAATGCTTTTATTTCTCCTCGTTTATTCCTTTTTCTATGGGTGCTACACTCTGCAGCACCCATAGAAAGAGGAAAACACCTCTTATGATTGTTTTGTGTAGGAAGGTGTCCGTTCCTACACAAAAACAATCATCCCCACAATGCAGACACCCTTGCACCGTAGTGCAAGGATGCCTGCATTGGCGCATGGCAGCCCAATGTGTGCCAGCGCAGGGAAAAAGGACAGGAATGTGCTGTATCTTACAGATATGGTCGCATTCCAGCCCTTTTCTTTTGCTGCAGGGCAGCGGAGCAAGAAGGCTTGCGAAAGATTGTAAAAATGCCCCTGAGTTCTTTAGACAGCATTCTGAAGGCTCCTGTTATCCCCAAACTGATTTGCCAACATTCATGCTACAAACCGTGCAGCATAAACACAGACAAACTACATGCATCTACTACAGTAATATTTTAAACAAGGTCTCTTTGGCTTGTGTGAAAATTAGTAGCATAGTAATTTCCTTGACTGAATAATACTGGTTCTTTTCTGCCCCTTGCTGACTCTTTTGACTTCATGCTTTAACTTTCCCATTCAACTCCTAAGTACATAGTTACAGAATTTTTATAACAAACACATTTTTTCTGTTGCTTTTGGACATTTTTGTTTACCCTCTTTCTTCCCAAGCAGGTTAGGTGTTGTTATCCCTCCGCTACTAAGGCTACTTTTCTCAATTTCCATTTACTTTTTTTTTAATTTCTAGGTTATACGTTTTTACCCTTGCATTTTAATCTTACTTTGGATCATTAACTGCACTGTTGTTTAAAGTATTGTTAACCTGAACACCATTCATAGACATCTCAAGAGGTATCTTTGGTCTTAGCTAAGCTGCTTTCAAATGGTGAGCTATGGGACATCCTTAGTGAAAGTATTGGTTCACCCCTCTGTGATGGCCTCAGTATCCTTCCGCATACAGGGAGGCTTGCTAGTAAGTGAATGAATGAAGGCAGGTACATCAATAAGTCTGTTAAAGACACCTCACATCAATTTAAACATTCTTACGTTTCTAAACTGAGCCACATTGTGACCCTTACACAGCGGTTTTCTATAAAATTTCCTTATGCAGCTTATTAAAAACGTCAAAAGAAACCACACATAGGGGGTCATTCTGACCCTGGCGGCCGGTGACCGCCAGGGTCACCTACCACGGGAGCACCGCCAACAGGCTGGCGGTGCTCCCTCGAGCATTCTGACCGCGGCGGTTCAGCCGCGGTCAGAAACGGAAAGTCGGCGGTCTCCCGCCGACTTTCCGCTGCTCGAGGGAATCCTCCATGGCGGCGGAGCGCGCTCTGCCGCCATGGGGATTCTGACACCCCCTACCGCCATCCTGTTCCTGGCGGGTCTCCCGCCATGAACAGGATGGCGGTAGGGGGTGCCGCGGGGCCCCTGGGGGCCCCTGCAGTGCCCATGCCAATGGCATGGGCACTGCAGGGGCCCCCGTAAGAGGGCCCCGCAAAGTATTTCAGTGTCTGCAAAGCAGACACTGAAATACGCGACGGGTGCAACTGCACCCGTCGCACCTTCCCACTACGCCGGCTCCATTCGGAGCCGGCGTCCTCGTGGGAAGGTAGATTTGCCCTGGGTTGGCGGGCGGCCTTTTGGCGGCCGCCCGCCAGCCCAGGGCAAATCTCAAAATACCCTCAGCGGTCTTGTGACCGCGGAGCGGTATTTTGTCGGGGGAACATTGGCGGGCGGCCTCCGCCGCCCGCCAATGTTAGAATCACCCCCTCAGTGACTTATTTACAATCCTATTGTGCCACTTTTGAGTCATTTGACGCTTTGTGCTTCTTAATGCTATTTTTAATTCAAACTTTACGAATGAATATCTCTGGTTCTATATATTGTTTTTTGTCATTATAGTGTCAGTCTAGTTATTAAAATATCCTCGATTTTTCTTCTTTGTGTTTTCACTTTATTACTGTCTGAGTACTGCAAAAATACTTTACACATTACCTCTAACTTGAGCCTGTCTGCACTGTGCCAAGCTACAAGAGGGTTGAGCACAGATTTAGTTCTTTTAGGTGATTTCACTGACAAGGATTGGGATTATTAATTGAGGTGTGTCCTCACCCCTTCAATACTCCAGTTTCTTACAATGTGTAAATCAAAATGCACTGAACATCACAATGGTAGTGACACGGTAAGCATTTTAAGAAGTATTGGGCATATTTACAAGTCTCTAGCGCCACCTTGCACCCCATAGCATCATTTTTTTATGCTACAGAGGCGCTAAGGTGGCTTTTCCCCCACGCCATATTTACAAAGTTGTGCAATGCCTGCATTATACCACTTTGCAACCCCTTGTGCCACATTAAGCCTGCATCAGGCATAATGTATGCCAGGGGGGCATTTCAACGCCAGGGAGGCCAAAAAAAATGGCACAGGGAAATTTACAGCATTTCACTGCGCTATTTTTTCTGTCATTGTTAATGCCTGCTCGAAGCAGGCGTTAAAATGGTGCATCCAATTTAATCAGTGGGCCTCCCTGTGCTTAACTACACTAGCGGCAACATTTTTTACGTAGTGCAGCAAAGTGCCACCATTGTGTAAAAAATGTTGATACTATTGTCCTAACAGTCACCATTGTGGGCTGCATTGTAAATATGGCACAACCATGGTGATGTTAGTTGGGGCAGGGGCCATGGATGAAAAGTGGCGTATTGATGCACCACTTTCTTGTAAATATGCCCCTAAGTGTTGAACATTAGCAAAAATATAACGCAGACACTTTACAAGTGCTTTCCGTTCATGTGTAGGTTTCATCAAATCCTCCAATTTCACAATAGTTTGGTGCCACTAAAAGTGGAACAGTGCTGGGGCAGAGTCGATACGTGTCAGATTTCCTGACATTGGTCTGACTCTTCCCCAGTCCTACCCAACATTTGAATGCACTTAACATGATGGTAGTGGGTATTGTCTCAGTAGGCGTGCAGCACTGTCAGCATGGAGGACCTGCCGCCAAGGGACCCTCAGTTTTAGGGTCCAGTGCGCAAACACCCAGTCCCTGTTGTAATCCCTCTGTGGGTTTTTAACCGTGCCCATTTCACTCCCATCACTTTTGTTGTTTCATGAGCTTGCCTTTTAAAATTCACTGGACTTCATTAGTAAAAGGCATGAATACATCATTCCTTTTCCGGTGTTTAGCCCTCTTTAAGAGCACCCGCCAACTACTGAAAACATACAAGACTCCATGTTTCTGGACTACTTTTTCTTTTTATTTGGTAAGCAGCGTGATCTTGCTGGGCAGTAATCGAGAGCTTTTCATGACTACCAGTTTGATTCTATAGTTTATCCTAGCGCTCCTTTGCGAATTCAAGGTTTTACACAGCACGATCGCGCTCCTTTAAAAAAAAAAAAATTTGCTCTGCAAAGGCGAAACCGGTCCGGTCTTTTTGTTCTGATTAGTCACCTTCACACTCATGGTGTGATGCTTTAAATCGTCTCCCTTATGTGAAATTGTATTACTATTCATTTTCAGTTTATGTGGCAAGAAAAGTACCGTTAGGAGTTTACAACGCTAATAGCTCTAACTCGAGCAAATGCGAGACCCATTGCATTGCAAATGCTTGTTGCTGATGCAATCAACCGACTTTGGTAAAGAGCTTATTATCATAAGGTCTGCACTGTCATCTTAGCAGAGAGCTTGTATTTAATCATGAAAGGCACATGTGGTGAAGACCTGGTAAACACTCATCAAAGGATTCCAGCTAAGTATAGTTTACAAGGGATGTGTTTATTTACAGAAGAATCACGTGTCTGTCTTTGGTGGTGCTTCCGAAAACATACTTGAATTGATTCAAAGCATGTGGAATAAACATCGTACAATAGTAGAGGCCATATAGAATGCACCGTTTCCATGCAATTTCACACCAGTTTTAGAGTGCCATTTTGTATCTCTGAAAAATGCAAAAACAAAATTTACATTGACTAACCATTGACAAAAGATGTTTGTGTCGGCTGGTCACATGGTTGGACTGGGACAGAAAGTAGCCCCAGGCACCAAAATAAAAGTAGGACCCATTGGTGAAGCTGATAGATAAAAAAAGGCCCCATTTATAGACACGCTACATAGGTTTTGCAAGCTATGGAAGTCTGCAGGCACTTGTGCATACTGGAGACAATGTTTGTGGTAATCTCAGAGAAATCTGTAGTACAAACTGACCCAGTGGAACATAAAAACGACCCACAAACATCTAAGAAAGCGGCCCACACATTGTCCTGTTGGGCCAGTGACTCTGCCACTGCCAGATTGGCATATATGCCAGCCGATCCTGGAGGTAAATTTTAGTTCAAGAGTGTTTGAATTTTTCTTACTACCAGTATATAGTAGCCTGACAGCAATGCAAAATTGCCTGACATTGGTGAAATTTACATACATTAGAACAGTGGTTCTTAACCTGTGGTCTGTTTGTAAAGACTACTCAGTAGGACTGCGACTGCTTAGAAAATGAAATAATATTAACAGATTCATAAAAAAGCAAAATGTAAAACTGAAAAATTTCAAACATTCTATAAATGAAAAGGAATTTGATATTGGAGGCTAAAAATTAAGTTAGTATCCTCAGATTGATTCATGGGACCAGATCAAGAGCATCATACAGAATATAATATGGACAAGTGGCAACAATTGAATTTAGAAAAGCTCCAACCTCATTAAATGTGCTCTGGGAAGCCCCCTGGGGTGTGGCACTGGGTGGGTCTAGTTGGGACAGACCTGCTCATGAACAAGAACACTCACATTCCCAAGTACTGTATATACAAAAGGGACGTATCAAATTTCTATCGAAAATCCAAGTGCACCCCCCCAACGAGTTAGATGGATGCATATGTACAATGGCAAAGCCAGGGCACAGTGTATATTAATTTTGTCAGCAACATTTGCAAAGACAGTTTTTCTTCTAGATCTATGCCCTCTTACAAGATGCTCATCTGTCTCTAATGGCACCGGCCTGTTTATTCCAGACTAATTCACAATTTCATATGAGCCACAAGCATTTGCATTTCCATTGAAATCCACTCCTACAGTCATTTAGGACCGACTTTTTTTTACTATAGTTGAACCTTTGATTGAAAGTACAAAGTCTTCTGGTTGCTGGGATGATTCAAGATGATACATGCATTCTGTTTCTGACATGTTATTCTACGTAGCATCATACACTGGCTCTAGACATAAAACATACATGCTAATTTTAAACTTTACTCAGTAGAGGAATTGTTGTGATGTCACTAGACTCTCCCAAGGTATGGCGCCCATCCAACTGAAGGCCTGGAAAGCTACATTATTTTATCCTACTGTGGTCTTTTAGAATAAATGTACAAGTGGAGGACCCACGTATTTGTTTGGTTACAAAAGATGCCTGGGTCCGTTAACCAGCTATCTGCCTCTCTTGCTGGTAAAAATAATTATACTATAACAGTAATCAGATAGTCACCATAGGTGGGTGTTAAGACCACTGGTATTAGGCCTTAGTTATGAGGCAAGACTCCATGATGGAGTCTCACACACTCAAAACTCTGTTTGAACTATGATAGAGAGCTGCGATCTGTAGTGCCCACCTTTTAATTTAAGGCCAGCTGCCTGTTGACAGCCAGGGTGAGGGATTCCGGGGAGGCTGCAGGGGATGCATATGTAGAGCGTGCTCAATAGTACCGGTTTAACAGGCAATGGCAGCATTAAACAACTGAAAGATGACTAGTAAACTTTTGCAAAGTGCCTTCCACTGAGCGAGAACACTTGCTACTATGGTTTTAGTAATGTTTGAACCGCTATAAACATTTTTTGTTAAAATCTACAGATTTGCGTGAAATTATGGATTATGCGTTAAATCTTGCAAATCCATAATTATGTGGAAAAAGCTGTGGAAACAAAATCGCATAATTCCAATGGTCCTGAATATTGGACACTTTGGGCCACATGTAGGTAGCTTTTTGCACGTCACAAACAGCGAATTTCGCTGTTTGTGACATGCAAAAGGCACATCGCGATGCACTAAACCAGTTTTGCGATTCGGTAACCTGGTTACCGAATCGCAAAACGGGTTTGCGACTCGCAATTAGGAAGGGGCACCCCTTCCTAATTGCGGCTTGCAATGCAATGTAGGATTGTTTTGTGACTGCGAACGCGTTCACAAACCAATCGCAGTTTGAACCCATTTCAAATGGGGCTAACCCATTTGCAAAAGGGAAGGGGTCCCCATAGGACCCCTTCCCCGTTGTGAATGCCACTGTAAACATTTTTTCAGAGCAGGCAGTGGTCCTATGGACCATTGCCTGCTCTGAAAAAATTTAACAAAAACGTTTAATTTTTTGTTTTTGTAATGCATCTCGTTTTCCTTTAAGGAAAATCTGACATTTCGTACATGTGGCCCTTTATTCCATATATAAATCCAAATTCAATACAGATATATCGATGTGTGTGGAGTAGCATTTAAGGAGTGCATGAAACTGATTGGGATTGTCAGGGGTTTTCATTACACGATCTAAAGTATGTCTAGCCTATTTGCAATAATATAATGAAAAGGGATAGTGGACTTCTGTGACGTTTTATAGGCCTGATACCCACAGAGAGTGTGAAGTTGTGATAGCTTCCCTGCGCAAAGTTTGTGAGTGTTTTTTCAAATCTTCACAAAGCTTCATGATGTTTAGCAAAGCTTTGAAAAAAGATGCAGGGAAAACAATCCTGCACCAGTAGGTTGTGACCAAGGGCCACATGTACGTAGCCTTTTGCACATCACAAATGGCGAATCGGGCTGTTTGCGGTGTGCAAAATGCACTTTCCCATGTACCAAACCATTTTTGCGATTCGGTAAACTATTTACCGAATCCCAAAAAGGTTTGCGACTCGCAATTAGGAAGGAGTGTTCCCTTCCTAATTGTGACTCACAGTCCCATATATGATTGTTTTGTGACCGCGAATGCGGTCGCAAAACAATCGCAGTTAGCACCAGTGTCACACTGGTGCTAACCCATTCGCAAATGGGAAGGGGTCCCTATGGGACCCCTTCACCTTTGTAAATGTCAGTAAAAACATTTTTTCAGAGCAGGTAGTGGTCCTACAGACCACTACCTGCTCTGAAAAAATTAAACGAAAAAATTCATTTTTTATTTTTGAAATGCATCTCCTTTTCCTTTAACGAAAACGGGCTACATTTAAAAAAAAAAAAAAAAAAAAAAAAATGCTTTATTTAAAAGCAGTCAGACATGGTGGTCTGCTGTCCCCAGCAGGCCACTATTGCTGTGAGGGCCGCCATTCCAAGGGGTTCGCAGATTGCGACCTACCTCATGAATAATCATGAGGCGGGCATTTGCGACCCCCTTGCAAATCCCAAATAGTGTCAATGACACTATACAACATAAGGTTTTGCGGCTTGAAAATTGCGAGTCGCAAAACCAAACGTTGGTACATGTAGGCCCAAATCCCCCTGCAACAGAAACGCAATTTTAGCGGGAGAACATTGTTGCAAAAAAGTTTTTTACAATGAAGTTCATCCACAGCAACTTTCATTGGTTGGCAAAGTTTTGCAAAGGTGACGCATTTTCTTGCAGAGATTTTAAGAGCCTGGCAAAGATATGTGAAGGTGCTGGTACGCAAAGTGACCAATCTTACCTTTTCGAAATATCACTGGAAAAATTATAATTCTGTGCTTTTCTATTGCTACACAGAGAACTCGTCTGCTACTTCCAATGCAGCATTCTGACAATGGCCGGGACTGCAGGTGATGTAGCCCATGCACCGGTGTTTACCTGAGCCTGACAAACCTTACTAAAATGAGACCCTGCCTGGCATAAATCCTAGATTTTTATGGGCCTGGGAGCGAACCTTCAAAAGGCCCCATGTCACTTTCTTTGGGCGAAGATTAAACAGAAATGGAAACATTTCTTAGCCAGCTTTGGTTTGCATGACTCACGGCTGCTCTTGGCATCTGTGGGGCCGTCTTGGCCAGCACAGTTGTTAACCCTGGCAACAGCTAAATAACAGAAAACAACATCACTCAAAAGTGTTCCTTTGTGATTGTGACAGAATACACAGTCGTTGGCGGTAATCTCATCTCCCTCCGGCCCGTCCCTTAAAATATGCCCTCTCTTGGATCTCTCGTGCCATTGTTTGCGTGACTTCTGTACTTAAGTACAATCTGCTTAGTATACAACTCTAAAAGTTCAAATTCTCTCTTCTTTTGTGGCTTACACGGACTACAGGTAGTGGCGCGTTCAGCCTGCGCCGCTCGACCACCATACTACCTGCCCGTAATGGAGTCGGTGCCTCCTATGGAGAAAACGGTAGTTAAGGTTCAACAGCCAATAAATCCTCTCTAGACAACACGGGGGGGTAGCTTGGTCAGTAAGATTGGGGTGGGGGCAGGAGGGGGGGGTGTAAGCTTCAGATTTTCCAGCAATCAAGCTGGCATATAGGGCCTGATTACAACTTTGGCGGAGTGTGTTAATCCGTCCCAAATGTGACGGGTATCCCGCCGCCGTATTACGAGTCCATTATATCCTATGGAACTCATAATACAGCGGGCAGAATATACGTCACATTTGGGACGGATTAACCCCCTCCACCAAAGTTGTAATCAGGCCCTCAATGTTTAAATACCTTATGTGACAAGCAGGTGCAATGAGAGGGGCCTGTGGGGCAGTGGAAAGGGAGAGGAATGCAGATTGGTAGGAGTACTAAGAGAGAAAATACAATATTTTGTTAAATAAACAATATTTTTAAGGACTTTCAAAACACAGAGTGAAGAGAGTTCATGTGCGTTTTTGTCTGTGTGCATGTAAAAATCCCAGGTGACAACCGACACCCACCTCTCGGTACCCGACAGAAAGCACCTGTACTCAACTATTTATCACAAAATACATTTATATGGGGGGGTGTAACGCCCCAAACATCCCCCTGAAGCTACACTCCTGAGACAGCAGCTGACAGGAGAGCACCTGGTGAGATGGCAATGGTAATGCCTTTTTTTAGGTCCGGCAGTGTCAAAGACATTTTTAATGTTAGTAAAATTATATGTATAATATACTTACTGCTAGTAGGCTTCAGCATGGCCCTCTTCATGCATTGGTCTGTTTTTGTGTCATTCATATTTTTCTTCCATCCATTAAAGCGTGAGTTAATTAGTCAGCCCAGTTTAACCACTGGCTAACTTCACTGTGAGTAATGCATTCTGCCATTTCATACTGAGCACATCCTCACACAAAGTAGTTCTCTACATTGTCAGGATATACTATAGAAATGTGTGCTTTTTATTTTCAAAAAAAAGAAAATTGGCTTTGTAGCTTTCCTAGAAATAAAGTTTTGCAAAAACCGTGACAGGACAAAACAAGCAGTGACAAGGTGTAAAGACTGCGGTCAATGCCAGACCTATTGGCTTTGCCAATGCTGTTTTTAATTCTGTGCTTCATTTTGTCCCATTGCTCTTGGTGAAAGAGGTCTTTGCATTTAGCTGCATTTTCCGAGAAGCCATGACAAAAATTAAGGAGGGGTGGAAATGTGTGGTATTTCTTTTGGCTTACACACCATCTAAGATCAGCAACAAAGTTAATGTCACACACTTACCCCAAAAAACAACCCTGTTTCAAGTATCATCTGCTACTGCAGATCCAATAGAAATCGACTTACCCTGACCAAAATCTTTGATTTTTTTCCAATTCGAAATTACATTAATTCAGCACAGCCTTTTCGATCCAGTGCAGTCTGCTTTCCAATCTGAGCACAGCAGCTATACATACCACCACAAAAGCAGCACTTGATAGACATGCCTGCTTTCCGGTTCAAGATCTCTGAACAGACTTTGGGGCCAATTTACATATTGATGGAGATGGAACTCTTTTGCAATGGAGACCGAGTTCCCTTCCTGCCAACCTGATTGAGATGCGGTCAGTCCATATGTTTTGCCTTGGTCGTGATTTCTCTGTCTCCGTTGTGACCAAAATTCTGTGATGGCCCAACAGAGTAAGGGCATTTGGAGAACTGGCTATATGTCCATCTGCGCAATTAGGATGGGCGGACATATAGTTGTTTTTTAATGGTAGCTTGGCAGTCATTTCTAAATTTGGCGGGTGGAGTAGTCTTGGCCTGGTGTAAGTTAATTCCTTCTCCAGGCTGACAGAAAATACTCCATCTGCCAAAATACAACTTGGGTCTTTTGACACTGTATACAACCAGATTCTGCTTCATTAGTTCTCGGAAGTCAAGGGAGCCTTCACCTGGCTGAGTTTTACCTATTCCCTAATCATCTGGTCTCAGCAGCTGAAGCCAGACCATCTCTTACCCAGTTGATATAGATCTCCTTTGTGATTTCCACCACAGGCAAACATTAGCACAAATTAGGCGGTACTTATGATTTACAACAGGTAAGACCTGCCTCTCTCCCACTGGATAACCAATGGGCAACAGCTTTTCAAACTGCTTGGCATCAAAATAGAATGTATATGTTAGTATGATAAATGTTTTGAAAACACTCTGCACTCAACGTTTTGTGCTGCCTCCGTGCTAAACGCACACACACACCTCCCTAGAGACCAATGTGCATCTCCTGTCTGAGAACAGCCAAATGACACCAGGGCCAATTTGTACAATTAGGAGTCACCTTTGACTGTAAATGGGTTTTGATTTTAGGTGAGATGTTTTGACTATAGATCCTGAATTGAACACAGTTTACTCAGGTGCATGTATCCTTTCATCCAAAGGAGGTCTCACTGGCCACCGTAGGTGCTACCATCAACTTACCCTGCGACAGCACTAGCGCCAAAAAATATGGCTGTTTGGTATGACTGAGGGCCACATTGTTGTCAGCAGGGTGAGGGTTAAGGATGGTGTAAGTTCTTGCCCATGAAACATTTACATGGTATGAACAGGGAGTCATGGGGTTATTTTGATGGTGAAATCCTATAATTCCTATGGCTTTGTAGCCGTTTTTGCTATTAAGTGAAAAAGGTGGGTGAGCTACAGAAGGTTTGAGCCAAGCCTGAGCCAGATGCCTGCTCTCGCTCATCTCAAAGTTCTTTTGGATCCTCAAACCCAAAACAAGCTGAGCCTTTAAATGGCTTTTGTCTTCCACTCATGCTCTAAATCCATGTGCCAAGAATTGAAGACAAAGTATTAACTCTTGATATAAAATGTGAGAGGGAAAGAGATGCCCATCTAGTAACTGCGTTGCACAATTTGAAACAGGAAAACCTGAAATTTCCTCACTTTACCTAATTGTGTGGTCCTAAACAATTGTTTTATTTCACTTTGACTCTTTTTCCTTCATTATTATATATATGAGGACCTTAAAATATATCACTTCAGGATGTGTGGTGTACAAAACCTTCTCCATTGCTTGTTTTAATAAACTATAAAGTTGTTCCAAATTTAAGAACAACCTAAGCCACCCAGAGGGCCAACATGACAAATGACTTGTCCCTTGGTTCACTATTGCCATTGTTGTCAGGGAAGTGGGGGCCTGAAGTTCTTGTTTGAAAGCTATCGCATCTTGGAAATGCCTCCCAAAGAAGTGATATAATCTGATGTAGAAGGTGAAACACTTCTGCATGATAACAAAATACACGTTTTTAATTTTGTATAGAGTATATCATATTTTTACATGTTTATTGAACAAACATATAAAGATTGTTGGTGGTGCAGGACACCTTCCTTGCTTCTTTTTTGTTTTACTTTAGTTAATGTGTAAATACATGCTTGCCTGTTTAACAGCTTTCTGAATGTTATTGCTCTGTTAACTAGACATCAGCCCTGTACTGCTGTTCACCAGGGGGAGCACATGTAAAGGGCTGCGAGCAGGCTCCTGACCATGCTTTGGGTATATATATACACACAGACACACACACACACATTCAAGTGTGCATGCACATACACACTCTCTCTCTTCCTCTCGCTTACACATTCTCTCTTTTTATCTCTATTTCTGGATTATATATGCATATACACTCACAGCAAAACATACCCACAAACACACACATACATACACACACATACACACACATACATGCTTTCACTCTCTCTCAGTTATACAAATCATCTGACCATCCACTCCAGGGGACCATCAGACCCATGTCCCCATCTCACCTACTCCAGAGGACACCTACCCATTAGCACCATGCTTTCACACATCCTGAACACCTCCATCTCCCCAGTGACCTACTCAGAACCATGAAAGCATGCCACTGTTCTATCCCTGCCGAAGAAACCCTAAATGGATCCCTCCACACTCTCTAACTTCAGACCAATTTCCCTGCTTCCATAATCGGCAAAGATATTAGAGAAAATCATCTGCAAACACCTCACTAAATACCTCAACAGCCCCCAACTCCTCACCAACACTGAGTCTGAATTCAGACCCAAACACAGCACAGAGACTGGCCCCATGACTGCCACAGACAACATCTGCGTGATCCTTGACAGAAGGAACACCGTGGTCTCCCCACAGCATCTTACACAGTCTCCCACCCCATCATCATCCAATGCTTACACAACATCAGAATCCAATGGCCCACACTCTGCTGGATCTGCTCCTTCCTGACTAGCAGAACCCAGTCAGTCAGTCTAGCACCCTTAACCTCTAATGCTTGTTACCTCATCTGTGGAGTCCTGCAAGGCTCCTCCCTAAGTCTGATCCTTTCAATGTGTACATGATCCTGCAGGCCAACCTCATTCACTCTCTCAACATCAATGTCCTTTCCTGTGCCAATGACATGCAACTCACCCTTGCCCTGATGAAGACACCCTGCACCCTTAACAATTTTGCAACTTGCATGACCAGAACCACTGACTGGATGAAGTCCAACTATCTGAAGCTGAAAACTGACAAGAGTGAAGCTATGATATTCAGAAAAAGCCCCTCACTGTGGAACTCCACCTGATGACCAACAGATCTAGGACCCACTCCCACCACCCATGCCAAGAACTTCAGGATCATCATCAAATCCAAACTCGACATGACCAACCAAGTCAACACCATCAATGCCTCAGGATTCCACATCCTGAAGAGGCTGAGGAAGATCTTCAAATGACTCCATATCATCAGCCGGAAAATTATCATCCATCCCCTTGTCACCAGCAAATTGGATTACAGGAAAACCCTCTATGCCAGAATCAACAAGGTACTCATCAGGAGGCTGCAAGTCAATCAGAACTCTGCCGATCCATCTTGTTTGTCCTTACCCTGGAGCAAAGCCTCCTTCCCATCTCTCTGACTGACTGGCTTCAAACATTCCACTGCTTCCTTTTCAGCAACTACTTTTTTCTTTTTGCTTAAACTCTATGACAGCAAATGTGTTTTCCAGCTCTCTCCTTTTCTCCCAGGTATGCATTCCTCAAATGCCTCCCGTGTTACATGTTTCTCTTTCATGTACTACTCTCCCCACCCCTGTCCTCCTTATCCCTGCTCTGTGTGTAATTTACTGGTCTTGCTGCAGATGCTTCTCAGATCATTGAGTGACCAATACTGAATATCTCTCGTGTGCAAATGTGAAAAAAAATCCACAACACCTTGGAGGAGCACACAATCCAAATGGATACAGTACCTTTTCTTTAACGTTCTGATTCCTATCTATATGCACTCTAGTCTGCAACACTTCCATCTAGGTTCTGCCTTTTCACCATTTTTTTTACAGGTTGTAATTTTCCCTGGCGCTCTTGCAGAAAACAACCAAAGGGGAGAAGAGCTCCACTACAACTCCCAGCAAGAGTCCTTTTGATGTGTATTCAGCTGATAAGCAAGAAGGTTTTCCTGTTGCTTTTCTTCATAAACCAGATGAAGACCAACCTGTAAATCACTGCTATTTACATGTAATTAAATTGGCCTCACAGCAAGAACTCCTCAAACCACACTTCTCATGTTTCCACTTATAGCCTCAATACCTGGTTTCAAACGCCTTATTGCATACATCATTGCTATGTATCTTACCGCAAAACTTCACTGCTGTTCACACAGACATTTTCATCCATTGATGCCATGCCAACCTCTTAAAAGATCCAGCTCAGGACCCTGGGGACAGACCAATGCTCACTGGTATCTTTTCCATTTTTAACTCCTCTCTATCTTTTTCACTTTTAAGTTTGAGCCTCAGTAATGCCCTGCAATTATTGCATTTGGGCTGCCAGATGAAGCTATTGGTGGGCTTTGCAACTTTACACAAATGGTTGCTGCTCATACTAGGCAGCGGCAGGATCTTTCAATGTTAAAGTGAGTGCTTATATCCTATTAAAAGTTGTATTGACATAATGAATCCCTCTCAACTTTATAACATCTACTGTGAAACAAACAAGACATCAAGGGACATTTTTATGAACATGTGACGCTGCGCAATGCAGCAAGGCAACTTGCTGTATTGTGTCACATGGAGAGGATCAGGGATGCGCTTTATCTATTAATGTAAGGCACATTCCTGTGCTCTCCCTGCATTGGCGCACACAATTAAGCCTGGGTGGAGTTCGCGGAATTCCACAGTTGTGCTACGTGGAACTCTGCAAAGTGCTGAAAAAACTCTGCAGCACTACGCAGAGTTCCACGAGTGGCAGAGTTTGGGTAAGCTATGCAGTTTGCACTGATTTTCAGCTTCAGGAGTTTCTCCTGTGCTGTAAAATCAGAGCGAACAGATTCATTTGGAGTACCAGAGGGTGCTCACTTCTTTCTGCTGCTCAGGTAGATTTTCTACTTGAGTGACAGCTTCCTCGATGCGAGTGGCATCTTTCTCAATGTGGGCGGAAAAGACCTGACGCATCTGCCCCGTTCAAAAATCTCATTTGCGCTCACCAACATAGCGATTTCTCTCACTTGCGCTCGCCAACTTAATGTTGGTGTGCCAGGTGAGAGAAAAAACTCCCCTCCACATCATTTCGCACAGTTTTTCAGAATTTCACGTTCTGGGTGTAGTGCACAAAACTCTGCGAACTTCGCTGGCGGAGTGGAATTCTTCACCCAACCTTACATACAATGAAGCCTAGCATGAATGCAGACACCCTTGTTCCATGGTGCAAGGGTGTTTGCATTGCAAGCAGAATTGTTTTTGTGCAGAAAGGGACAGCATCTGCACAACAACAATCCTTAAAGATTGTTTCTCTTTCTATGAGTGCTACAGATTGCATCACTTGTAAAAAGGGGAAAACATGAGGAGAAATGAAGTTATTTCTCCTTGTTTCACCTCCTCTGTGAAGGCACACCTTATTGTCGCATTACCAGGTTTACTATTGGTAGTAAATCTGGGAATGCCCCAAACTCCATGGGTTGATGCCTGGGAACACCCATGCTCCACCTATGTAACCCCTTTCCCGGGCAGAGTAATGCAAGACAGAGGCTTGCACTGTGCTGCGTTTCTCCAGATTGACTATGCCATCCAGAGCCATGCAAAGTATCTGTGCCTGGCATTGTAAAACTTGCTTAAGGCTCACGTCACCCTACCATTAATTTGTGGGACACAAGGGCAACACAATTCTTTCATAAATCTAGCTGCATGTTTTTGGGTCTGGCTTAAAAATTACTTATTTCTGATCCAGTCTAATGTTTTTTAAAAGAACTCATAATAAAATCCATATATTTTCATACAGGAGCTTTTACTTAGCCCTCTTCATCCATTGTTCTGCTTAGAAGGCACTGGCTTTCACATTTTGCTTCCGCTAACCACAGTGTAGAACATGGAGTGATGGGTCTGTCCACTTCAGCAACTGTCTCTCTTCACTGTGGGTGATGGCATTTTGTTTGTGCACATATGTACATCCTTCTAAAGAATTAGCCCACTCCAGTGCCAGGGGTAGTAGGAGAAATGTAGGCCCATATTACAAGCAGTGCATCACATGATGTGCTAGCAGCGCAGGCTGCACACCCATATCTCCAAGGCCATGCAAAGTCACTACATTGCCTTGTAGACATGGAGTAAGACAACACAGCGCGTCACTGCGCTGCCTTACTGTGCATCAGAGATGCGTTTCCATGAGTGACGGGTGGGTGTTCCCATGCAGCATCCATGGATTTTGATGCAATCCCAGATTTACAAGGCAAGGCACTTGCTGTGGGACCATGTCCCATGGTGTTTATAAATATGGCCCCTAGCTTTTACTATGTTTTTTCTTTCTTTTTGAGATGGGTAATTTTGATTTGCTTTTCCAAACATATTCTTACACCCTTCAAACTTTAGCACTTTCTTAGTTTTTCTTACTTTTAATGCCTTCTGTGTGTGTTTACAAAGCTGTATTTTTTTATTGTACACCCCATGTTGCTTTCCTCACCAGCTTCCACTTTGTTTCTCCACCCCTTGCTGAGCTATCACTTTTTATTAATTTATGTTTTTTGGTGGGCCCAGCAGCTGGCACGGGCTGCCAGGCTCCCTGATGCAAAGTAAGGCAACGCAGCGACTTGTGCTGCGTTACCTTACTCCATATCTACAAGGCCATGAAAAGCCAAGCAGAGTGGATTTGCATGGGCTTGTGATTTCGGTCAAGAGCTCGCACCCCCACGTCCGCAGCACCACCCTGCTGTGCCCGTGTCCCAAACCCCGCCCATGCTGCTGTTAGCGTGTTCGAGTCCCGTCTAAGTGGGCTTCTGGTAAGCTTTGTTGTACTCGTGTGCTTTATATTCTGCGCCTTGCTTATTCTGCCATTTCTGCCCGTATTTGTGACTGTATTTTGCCACTGTATTTGTGACTGTATTCTGTGCCTTGCTTAGTCTGCGTTTTCTGCCCCATTTGCCGTTTTCACTGTATTTGTGACCTTTTCCGTTTGCCGTTTTCACTGTATTTGTGATTTTATTCTGTGCCTTACTTTTTTGTGCCTTTTGCTTCATTTTCTCCATTTGTGCCTCTCCTACTGTTGCTACCGCTTTTTTCGCCTCTTGTGCGCTCACCCCTGCCACTTTCCCCTGCCGCTGCCACCCTGCGGCCCCGCCCCCCTCGCACACCCTTTCGCCGCTCCCTCCCGCATCCCAGCTGCTCCTCCCTCGCCCCTCCCTTCTTAATGGCTGGCGTGCCAGAGGCGCGCCAGAGGCTAGCCCGTCTGCGCCCGTCCGCGCCTGGACTGCGCCCAGCGCCACCCCCCTGGTCCGCACGCCCCCGCACCACCAGACGCTGCTACTCGGCCAACGAACTCATCGCCCTCAACCCCGGCTCCTCCACTACATGCTTCCAGGCCACACCGAAGAACACCAAAAGACCCTTCTCCTGCCGCGCCTGCAACTTCACCTGCAACAGAACAAGGAAACCTGCAACAACCAGCACAAACCACCTCCACTGCATACTCCTCAACACACGCTCCGCTCGAAAGCACGCCATCGAGCTCTGGGACCTGCTCGACACCACCGCCCCAGACGTAGCCTTCCTGACCGAAACCTGGTGGAACGACTCCTCAGCACCTGACATCGCCATAGCCATCCCGGACGGCTACAAGATCACCAGAAGAGATCGCTCCAACAGAATCGGAGGAGGAATAGCCATCGCCCACAAATCCACCCTCAAAATCCACACCCACACGGACGACCCCCTCAAGACTGCCGAACACCTGCACTTCCGGATCCACACAGACCCCAACACCACCCTCAGGGGAACCCTCATCTACCGACCCCCAGGACCACGAGCACCCTTCAGCAACTCCATCGCCGACCTCACGAGCACTCACGCCCTCGCCTCTACGGACTACATCCTCCTGGGAGACCTCAATTTCCACTTGGAGAACAACAACAACGCCAACACCACATCCTTGATTGACAACCTCTCCAACCTCGGCCTCAGACAACTGGTCAACACACCCACCCACATCGCCGGCCACATGCTCGATCCGATCTTCTCCGCAAGCAACCACGTCACCTTCAGCCACACCACCGAACTCCACTGGACCGACCACCACTGCGTCCACTTTACATTCAAGAAGCACATCGAACATCATCGCACCCAACTACCACCTCACCGCCGCTGGAGCAAAGTCACCGAAGACCAACTGACCAGCACCCTTGCCCAGAACCCGCCCACCGACCCCACCAACCCAGACACCGCCGCTCTCAACCTACGACAGTGGATCAACGACTGCGCCAACACTCTCGCACCTCTCAAAAGGTCCACCGACAACCAAGGAAAGAAAAAAGCCGCCTGGTTCCTGAACGAACTCATCACCTCCAAACGCACCTGCCAGAAAATAAAGAAGAAATAGCTCCTCGAACACACACCAGACAGCCTAGCAGCCCACAAGGAAGCCACCCGCAAGAACCACCAGCTAATCCGTCTCGCCAAAAGTTCCCACTTCACAGAACGCCTGAACAACAACGCACACAACAGCAAAGAACTCTTCTGCATCATGAAAGAGCTATCCAACCCCAGCGCCAACGCCAATGACATCCCACCCTCCCAAGAACTCTGCGACGCCCTGTCCACCTTCTTCTATCAGAAGATCGCCAACATCCACGACAGCCTCAACACCACGCCTCCGCCAGACCTCCGACAGCTCCACCGACACCAACCGCCTGACCGCTTGGACCCACGTAGACGACACCGAAACTTGCAAAATCATGAACTCCATCCACTCAGGATCCCCTTAAGACCCATGCCCCCACCACGTCTACAACAAAGCTGACTCTACCATCGCCCCCCAACTTCGAAAGATCATCAACTTATCCTTCGAAACCGCAACCTTCCCGGAAAACTGGAAGCACGCCGAAATCCACGCCCTCCTCAAGAAACCCAAGGCAGACCCCAACGACCTCAAAAACTTCTGCCCGATCTCCCTCCTCCCCTTCCCGGCGAAGGTCATCGAGAAGATCGTCAACACTCAGCTCACCCACCACCTCGAGGACAACTCCATCCTGGACCCCTCCCAGTCCGGTTTCAGACGCAACCACAGCACCGAGACTGCTCTCCTCGCCGCTACAGACGACAATAGACAGCAAATGGACAACGGCGAAACATCAGCCCTCATCCTCCTGGACCTTTCCGCAGCCTTCGACACGGTTTGCCACCACACCCTACTAACACGCCTCCACGAAGCCGGAATACAAGAAAAACCCCTCAACTGGATCTCCTCTTTCCTCTCCGGCAGAACCCAGAGAGTCCGACTCCCTCCCTTCCGCTCCAAAGCCACCAACATCATCTGCGGCGTACCCCAAGGCTCCTCCCTAAGCCCGACGCTGTTCAACGTCTACATGGCCCCCCTCGCACAACTGGCCCGTCAGCACAACCTCAACATCCTCTCCTACACCAACGACACCCAGCTCATCCTCTCCCTCACCAAAGACCCTCACACCGCCAAAGCCAACCTCCACGAGGGAATGAAGTCCATCGCCGAGTGGATGAGAAACAGCCGCCTGAAGTTGAACTCTGACAAGACGGAGGTCCTCATCCTCGGACGCACCCCCTCCGCCTGGGACGACTCCTGGTGGCCCACCGCCCTGGGGCCCCCTCCAACACCAACCAACCACTCTCGCAACCTGGGCTTCAACCTCGACCATGTCCAAGCAGATCAATGCAGTTTCTTCCTCCTGCTACAACACCCTCCGCATGCTCCGTAGAATCTACAAATGGATCCCGACGGAAACCAGAAAAACGGTGACCCAGGCCCTCGTCAGCAGTAGACTAGACTACGGCAACGCACTCTACACAGGCATCCCAGCAAAAGACATCCAACGCCTCCAACGCATTCAAAAACGCCTCCGCCCGACTGGTCCTCGACGTACCCCGCCGATGCCACATCTCCCACCACCTGAAAGACCTCCACTGGCTCCCCGTGGACAAGAGGATCACCTTCAAGCTCCTCACCCACGCTCACAAGGCACTCCACAACGCCGGACCAGTCTACCTGAACAACAGACTCAACTTCTACGTCCCCTCCCGCCAACTCCGCTCCGCCAACCTCGCCCTCGCTATCGTCCGCCGCTTCCAACGCAAGACCTTCGGCGGCAGATCCTTTTCTTATCTCGCCGCCAAGACCTGGAACACCCTCCTGACCCCCCTGCGACAGACCCAGGACCTTCTCACCTTCAGGAGACTCCTCAAGACCTGGCTCTTCGACCAGTAGCAACAGCCCCCCACCCCAGCGCCTTGAAACCCTATCAGGTACGTAATGCGCTCTATAAATATTGTAATTGATTGATTGATTGATAGATATTAGTCAGCAGCCTGCACCACTGGTGTGTCGCTAAAAGTGATGCACCGGCGGCGCAGGCTGCTGGTAAATATGGACCAAAAAGAGCAGAGAAACTTTACTCACTTCATTACACGTGAGAGTGCATACATCATTACACATGTGCAAACCAGTGGAATGACAGTGGCCAAGTCATCACTGTTTTTCTTTTTCCTTTTTTCCCTGATGCTCCACAGCATCAGCAAAGGGCACTTTTCTTTTTTCTGATGCTGTACAAAATAGGTAAACAGCATCTGCAAAGCTAATATGTCCAAAAGGTGAGACTATTGTATTTTCCAATGCTTATTTTCAGATGTAAGAATTATACTCAAACAGCATGGGTTTTGGGTCTTGTATTATGTGTCACCCACAATCATAGGTGATCTGAGCTAAAAACTTACTTTATCATCTCCTTAAGAATGCATGGATTTCAGCGTCTTCAAAAATACAATGGTTGCTCTCAGTGCTTAATTTGTGCAATGTTTTTCCGGTGCGGAGCACGGCACTTATTTTTTAGGCCTGGCACGTATTTTTCTTCCTCAAGCATTTAGGCCCATATTTATACTTTTTGACGCTAAACTGCGCTAACGCAGTTTAGCGTCAAAAAGTTTTGCGCCGGCTAACGACATTCTGAAGCGCCATGCGGGCGCCGTATTTATTGAATGGCGTTAGCCGGCGCAAGCAGACCGGCGCTGCCTGGTGTGCGCGAGAAAAACCACGTACACCAGGCAGCGCCGGCGTAGGGGGAAAATGGCGCATGGGCGTCTTAAAATGGGGCAAGTCAGGTTACGTCGAAAAAATCGTCGTAACCCGACTTGCGCCATTTATTTTCGACGCCCATCCCCCATCAACATGACTCCTATCATTGTAAAGATAGGAGTCATGCCCCCTTGCCCAATGGCCATGCCCAGGGGACTTCTGTCCCCTGGGCATGGTCATTGGGCATAGTGGCATGTAGGGGGGCACAAATCAGGCCCCCCTATGCCACAAAAAATTATTTAAAAAAAATAAAAAAAATACTTACCTGAATGTCCCTGGGGTGGGTCCCTCCAGCCTTGGGTGTCCTCCTGGGGTGGGCAAGGGTGGCAGGGGGGGTCCCTGGGGGCAGGGGAGGGCACTCTGGGCTCATTTTGAGCCCACTTGTCCCTTAACGCCATGCCTGACCCAGGCGTTAAAAAGCGGCGCAAATGCGCCGTTTTTAGCCACGCCCACTCCCGGGCGTCTCTTTTGCCCGGGAGTATAAATACCACGTAAAGGCCTGGGAGTCATTTTTTAGACGGGAACGCCTCCCTTGCATATCATTAACGCAAGGAAGGGGTTCACGCTAAAAAATGACGCACATTCCGGGAACTTTGGCGCTATTCGCCTCTAACGCCATAGTATAAATATGGCGTTAGTTGGCGTTAGTTTTGCGTCGAAATTGCGTCAAAAAAAACGACGCAATTTCGGCGCAAACGGAGTATAAATATGGCCCTCACTGCGAGCTAAAGACACAAGGGAAAGACGGAAGAAGAGAAAAACGAAAAAGCTTCAAAATGTGAGAAAGCTGCAGGAGTGAGCTGAAGGGGCAGGGAGTGGCTTTAAATTGATTGAAGAGGCCCGAGATGACTACATGATTACGCTGACTCAGTATTCCGTTTCCACATTTAGGCCCATATTTATACTTTTTGACGCTAAACTGCGCTAACGCAGTTTAGCGTCAAAAAGTTTTGCGTCGGCTAACGCCATTCTGAAGCGGCATGCGGGCGCCGTATTTATTGAATGGCGTTAGCCGGCGCAAGCAGACCGGCGCTGCCTGGTGTGCGCGAGAAAAACCACGTACACCAGGCAGCGCCGGCGTAGGGGGAAAATGGCGCATGGGCGTCTTAAAATGGGGCAAGTCAGGTTACGTCGAAAAAATCGTCGTAACCCGACTTGCGCCATTTATTTTCGACGCCCATCCCCCATCAACATGACTCCTATCATTGTAAAGATAGGAGTCATGCCCCCTTGCCCAATGGCCATGCCCAGGGGACTTCTGTCCCCTGGGCATGGTCATTGGGCATAGTGGCATGTAGGGGGGCACAAATCAGGCCCCCCTATGCCAAAAAAAATTATTTAAAAAAAATAAAAAAATACTTACCTGAATGTCCCTGGGGTGGGTCCCTCCAGCCTTGGGTGTCCTCCTGGGGTGGGCAAGGGTGGCAGGGGGGGTCCCTGGGGGCAGGGGAGGGCACTCTGGGCTCATTTTGAGCCCACTTGTCCCTTAACGCCATGCCTGACCCAGGCGTTAAAAAGCGGCGCAAATGCGCCGTTTTTAGCCACGCCCACTCCCGGGCGTCTCTTTTGCCCGGGAGTATAAATACCACGTAAAGGCCTGGGAGTCATTTTTTAGACGGGAACGCCTCCCTTGCATATCATTAACGCAAGGAAGGGGTTCACGCTAAAAAATGACGCACATTCCGGGAACTTTGGCGCTATTCGCCTCTAACGCCATAGTATAAATATGGCGTTAGTTGGCGTTAGTTTAGCGTCGAATTTGCGTCGAAAAAAACGACGCAAATTCGGCGCAAACGGAGTATAAATACGGCCCTTAATCGCAGCAGCCGCGTGTTTAAGAGGAGGGTTTAGGGCGCCGGCACGATTTATATTTACAAATTAAGCACTGGTTGCTCTGGTTCAAGTTCGATCAACAAGTTAAGACAGAAGAACCACTGTAAAGCCATAACATGCTGTATAGTTCTATTACCCAGCTCTTCTCTATGGCCAACTAAAAACCTGCCTGACCTCAAGATGTGTTTCTGTAGCTGGATGGTCTGATATGAGGGACTATGGCTATCTCTCCAGTCACTTCAATGGCTAGACCACGTGTCTTAAACATCAGGGTATTATAAAGTAGGCACCGGCTGCCACCTGGCGTCTGGAAAAGGTATTTTTGAAAGCGCTAGAAAAGACAAGAAACCATTCGCAGCAACCTAGAAACGTGCACAGCTCCACATCCTGCACAACTCAGCGTCCTGCACACCCCACCGCCCTTCTCCTGGGACCGTGCAGCTCTGCACCTTGTTAGTTTCTGCACCCGGCGTAGGTTGGCACCTTCCATAACTCTGCACCGCCGTGTTGTGCGGAATTTACACTTACTTCGCCCTGATTTTTATTAGTCCCTCGCGTGTGTCCGTTGCTCTCCGGTGCCCACCTCCCCTCTTTAATACCGCGGTAAATAAAAGCATTGACAAAGATAATATGTCGTCACTCACCTGTTAAAGATGAGATTAGTTGGCTTTGCCGTTACTTGTTTAGTAATGATTGGGAAACTCTGAGGGCTGGTAATTTCTTCCTATATAAAGTGATATGTATTCAGTACCTTGTACCGAAGCTGGAACAGCAGCAGGATAGGATGGACGTCTTGTTACATCTTTTCGTAGAAATTTAAATTATTGATGTTTGGGTGAAACCTCTGACTCCTGATGTGGAAGGTTTCTTCCTTAGGTAATGCGTTGTACCCATTAATAGTTCCTTAAACGTTCTACTCAGTTCCTGAAGTCTGGAACTTTCTCTCCAGGCCCCAGAAGCCATACAAACTTCTTTATTTTCAGGAGATCCCTTAAGTCCCGGCTCATAAGCCCCTTCCCAGGGCCCGTTCTTTGCTTCTGTTCGGTTCTCAGGGTCTAAATTTCCCACAGTGTCATTTAATGTATTCTTGATCAAAACTTCACACCCTGCATACGTCTGCATCCTTAGAGCTCTGCACCCTGCATGGCCCTGCATCAAGTGTAGTCTGCACCCTGCATGGCCGTGCATCAAGTATAGTCTGCACCCTGCATGGCCCTGCATCAATTGTAGTCTGCACGCTTCAGAGCTCTGCACCCTGCATGGCCCTGCATCAAGCGTAGTCTGCACCCTGCACAACTCTACACGCTGCATGGGCCTACATTAAGTGTAGTCTGCACCCTGCACAACTCTACACGCTGCATGGGCCTGCATCAAGTGTAGTCTGCACCCTGCACAACTCTACACGCTGCATGGCCCTGCATCAAGTATAGTCTGCACCCTGCATAGCCCTGCATCAAGTGTAGTCTGCACGCTTCAGAGCTCTGCACCCTGCATGGCACTGCATCAAGCATAGTCTGCACCCTGCACAACTCTACACGCTGCATGGGCCTGCATCAAGTGTAGTCTGCACCCTGCACAACTCTACACGCTGCATGGCCCTGCATCAAGTGTAGTCTGCACGCTTCAGAGCTCTGCACCCTGCATGGCCCTGCATCAAGTGTAGTCTGCACCCTGCACAACTCAACACGCTGCCTTGCCCTGTATTAAGTGTAGTCTGCACCTTTCACAACTCTAAACGCTGCATGGCCCTGCATCAAGTGTAGTCTGCACGCTTCAGAGCTCTGCACCCTGCATCAAGTGTAGTCTGCACCCTGCACAACTCAACACGCTGCCTGGCCCTGTATTAAGTGTAGTCTGCACCCTGCACTCTGATAAACACCACTTCCTTGTGACCTCATCCGACTCTGCAACATGCGCAAACCTAGCCCTGCATATGTCTGCACCCTTCACCCCTCTGCACTCCACATGACTTTGAAGCTTGAATGCTTTGTACCATGCTCAACTCTAGACTCTGATAAACTCTGCACCCTTGAGGTTTTGCATTTTATACAAGTTTACACCATACAGAACTCACCATCTGAGACTGCTGGCCTTTCAGTATGAATCTACAAGTAGTACAGCTCAGGATCCTCCCGATCTGTACGCCCTACGCACATCTACACCTTGTCCATCGCTGCACCATGGACAAAAGCAGTGTAATATACACAAGTCCGCACCCTGCTAGGCTCCATGCTATGCGTTGCTGTGCACTTGCTTGATTCTGTTTTTTTTTAAAACTCTGCACTTTCAACAACTCTGCATATGCACTATACACTATGAGACTCTGCACCCTTAACGTGTCTTGGCGCTGCATCTGCATCTCACTGCACACCCTTAACTTGTCCTCGCTCTGCATCAGTGCCTCACTGTACACTAAAGGACTCTACACCCTTAACTTGTCTGGGCTCTGTATCTGTACCTCACTGTACACTATGAGACTCTACACCCTACAGTATAAGACTCTGCACCCTTAACTTGTCTGGGCTCTGTATCTGTACCTCACTGTACACTATGAGACTCTACACCCTACAGTATAAGACTCTGCACCCTTAACTTGTCTGCACTCTGCATCAGTACCTCACTGCACACTAGAAGCCTCTACACCCTTAACTTGTCCGCACCTGCATCTGCACATCACTGTACATTATAAGACTACACATTTAACCTGTCTGCGCTCTGCATCTGCACATCACTGTACACTATGAGACTCTACACCCTTAACTTGTCTGGTCTCTGCATCTGCACCTTGCTATACACTATGAGACTCTGCACCATACACTATAGGACTCTGCACCCTTAACTTGTCTGCACTCTGGATCTGCACCTCACTGTACACGAGAAGACTCTACACATTTAACTTGTCTGCACTCTGCATCCTTCCCAACATCGAACTCTGCTTAGTTCCGCACCGTAGACTCTTCTACACCCTGAGAACTCTATTGCCTGGCCCACTCTGCACTCTACAGGTTACCGCTGACTCTGCAAACTACACATCTATACATCTTGCACAATTCTACACCTTGAAGAGCTCTACATCCCGCACAACTCTATACACTGGGTGACTCCACACCCGCACAGATTTGCATCTTGCAAAGCACAAAACCCAGCACAGCTCAGGGCGATGCACACCATTATTCCTACCACCATCGTATTGTAAATACGGCACAACCATGGTGTCGTTAGGTGGGGCAGAGGCGATGCAAGAAAAGTGGGGCCTCAGGACCGATGGGCCACTTACTTGTAAATATGCCCCTTTATTCTGCTTAGTTCTTAATGAGACTCTCCCATACACAACTATGCATCTTGTAGTGTATATACCAATTATGGCACTGGTCTCTCGGTAACAATGCACCCTGCACATCTCTGACCCTGCACAGTTATGTCCTTGAACAGTCAGCACCTGACAGAATATTACACGCTGCACAACTCCACACCTCTCTGCGCCTTGGACCGTGCTGCGCACTGAGATACGTTTTATGTGTTGTTTCAGAACATAATGCATTTTATTCTTTTGGGCGCTCATGTTATGATTTGAGATGGGCACAAAGAGAAAACAACCACAAACTATTTGGAAATCATTTTATGTCTCGGCCTGAGACTGCGCTGGCTGTCTTAGAATTGTCATGTAAAACAAATCATAATTGAAAAATGCTTACAACTTTGTCTAAGCTTGCTCCAAACTTTGGTCTGTTCATTTAATATTCACATTTTGCTTCCTCCTACCAGAGCATGTGGCAATACGTCAGACACTTTAGCCAATGGCTTTCGTTGTGTTGTCTCGTTTCATAGGCCAATCCATCTAAAAATATGTGAACTTCAGGGTCTGGGCTGGCGGCGCAGTACTTTACTTTGCCAATGCTTTGTTTTTCTTTTTCTGTTCCTTCTTTATGCATTTTATATTTCTTATCATCCTTGCGTGTTTAAACTATAGGTCCAGTTTACAGTAAGTCAGAGCCAATAATGAATTTCCTTTTCACCAACAATAATTGCAGTTTGGTGTGGTATGCATTAAAACTAAAAATTTGTCAATGTCTGTTCAGTGGCAGTGAAGAGAAGTGCTATTTTCATCCTTAAACTTTAGAGTCTCGCGTAAATTCATAGCCTTGTTTTGAAATAAATCGGGGTGCTGAAAATTGTATAGTATGTTTTCTTGAAAATATCAAGAAATCTCAGAAATTTCAGAAAAAATGCACAAAAGGGTGCATGCATTTAAAAAAAAAACAATATGGGGTATCTCGTTTGGAAATCTACTTTGAGGACATGCCTGGCATTCTAAGGTCAATGGTGATATAGGCAAAGAGACTAGCGTGAAAAGAAAATATCTCCTGAAATACATTTTTTTAGCTCAAACTAGTCAACCTGGAGACATTTCCTGCTTAAAATATTCCAATGTAGGAGAAAAAAATGCTAAAATTAGCCCAGATTTAGGAGGGTTTAGTGCCTCCTTGCCCCACATTAGTGTCTTTTTTTTTAATGCTAATATGCCCCAACGAGGCTAAAATTCAGCACCAGATTTACAAAGTGGTGCAATGCATGCATTGCGCCACTTTCTAACCTCTTGCTCCTCATTATGCCTGCGCCAAGCAAATCATATGCAAGGGGAGCGTTCCTCCATTAGTGGGGCCAAAAAAAGGCACAAAGAAATGTATACGATTTCTTTGCGCCATTTATTGCGGCATTTTTAACGCCTGCATAGAGCAGACGTTAAAAGGAGGCACACCATTATTTATAATGGGCCTCAATGTGCTTTGCAGGATTAGCGTCAACATTTTTGATGCTAATCCTGCAAAACTCCAAACTAGCTTTAAAAATGTTGACGCTAGTTCCCTAACTACTGCCATGGTACACCGTATCGTAAATACGGTGCACACATGGTGGCATTAGGGTGCCGTAAGGAGAGCAACAAAAGTGGCGCTGCATTGGAAGCAGCGGCACTTTTCTTAAATCTGCCCCTTCGTACTTTGTCATTACAGATAGTATGCATATTTCATGTACACAGATGTACTTTATGATTTTTTCAACCATAATGAAAATTGTGCACAGATCTATTTCTATGGGAAGTATTAAATACAGAGAAGAATCTATTGGGGCAATTTCCTCCTGCAGACTGTGCTTACGATAGGGGGCTTGCGACTTGGGAATTCTCTACTGATTTTGGCACATCATCCAGAAATCAAACAATTTCCAAGTAAAACCCAATACTCTACCAATCCATAAGTCTCCTCAGCAGAATACTTAATTCAGAAAGGAATAGGCAGAAATGCCCAAGAGATAAATGTTAATTTCAGGAATGAGACTGGTGTACACACTGTGTCTATTTCACTCGAACTGGACTGACTGCACTTTTTCAGATAATGGAAGTAATAGGTGTAGCTAAAAAAAGGCCCCATTCACAAAAAAAAGTCATAAAGCTACGCCAGCAGAGTTAACCTCCACATCGGCGCAGAGTTACAATTGTCGTTCTTCTCACAAACTTTTTTGAAGTACAAGCACAGCTTTCCAGATGTACCCCCGGGAAACTTTTGGATCTCCCCTTTTTAGTAAAGTATAGTTTTTTTTTTCATTTTGGAAAGACAGTGTCTTTGTGTACTGACACCTTTGCTACTCCTCAAAAAATATTTCTTGCCTTAAAAAAGCTCTTTCTCTATACCCCTAAGTGTTTAGGAGTGTTCCCTTGCCTGGAGCAAACCTCTGGCCATTTCCTTCGTGCCACAGGGCTTAGGAGCTTCTCTGAAACCATTCTCTAAATTAAACATATTTCTAAAGTGTGCTGTCACATCTGCAACACCCTTAAACCAGGCAATACTGGGGGACGGGGTGGTCTGCTATGGGGAGTTGTGTGGAGGTGCTTTCAAGAGTCCCCGTGATTTTAGCTCACACACCTTGTATACTGGGCTTCTAGTTTTAAACGTCACTTAGGACAAGTTCCTAACTCCATAGGAAAATCTGAGTGAGGTAGAACTACTTCTAAGGTAAAGGGGCCTTAGTAAAAGAAAGAAAGGGAAATGCTAATACTGCACGTAAAACACTTTATAAAGAAGGTCTAAGTGTTACCTATTTAAAAAACATTTATCAGGAAAACAGCAATAAAATATCTACACGATTTGGAAACTGTTAGTGAAAAGGCAGTTTCAAAGACTGGTAAATGTTAAGTACCAAATCTTGCCACAAGATGGCAGAGTTGTATAAAATATCAGTTCACGCTTACATCACCGTAATAGATTGCATAATTGTGTTATACGCAAACTGTCCTAACATTTAACTATGGTGGCATGAGCTATGAATTATGTATATCCAGTAGTGCTGGAACCATTATCAGAGTGGGAGGTGCGAGCCATACTAAAGACGGGGAATTGTGACTGTCTGCGAATTTCCATCTGTGAATCTGGAGGATCTACGTAATTCACCAACCACCCTAGTGGTGGAAAATCCGCCGCATTTTATTCTCTGTGTCACGAAGGCAAAATCTTTTCCACATAAGTGTCAATTTACCTATGGTAGGAGTCACAATGGCCATTTAAACTAAGGCAATAGGCAATACCTTCCCATTCCTGTGGCAGATGGTAGAATTTACTCCGCAGTGAGTGGCACGTGGGGTGTTTCTATAGTCAGGGGTGTAGCTGAGTCAGTAAGACTGGTGCAATGATATTCAGATTTTACGACAATCACACTTGCAAATAACGTTATTAATTCCGGCTCCCAATATACCTCGGTAAAAAAATTATTGTCCAGTAATTTTCAATTTTTTGTGTTTTTGTATCATTAGAGAAGTAATTTATTTTTCTGGGCGACGTTTTTTAAAATGGCGGATGTTTCTTCAGTGACGATCTAATGGTTCTGGAACTATGAGTCCTATATTCTTCATGTTGGCGTCAAAACATAGGTTTTGGGGTCAGGTAGTCTTACATAGTCATAAGATAACTCCTCTGAGCAACCCTTCCACCATTTCCCAAAATTGTGGCTATAATAGAGGAAGAAGAGACATATATGGTAATGAAACAAATAACAATGGTTCTTAATCCTTTTACGTATACACCGATCAATAATGTTTATCATTTCTTTCATAGTTCACTTTATTTGTTTCAGCAATTGCTTGAGGTACTTTTGCAGAATGTTTAACATTTGAGAAGAGAAGCGTATATCGACAGGAACATCTTTTTGTAGAACTATCACAAAATAGTGGGGCGACTATAGGTAGAATACAAATTACTGTATTCCTACTGCAACTTTAACAGCTCTAACTAAAAAAAGGATGATTCCAGACTTTTAGTGTAGGTACAGGAAAGAAGAAAGACCTTTCTTACGGAAGAGGAAGCCTCACAACATAATAGTGTAATGCTTCATTAATCAATCAAGGAATTTTTAAAGCGCACACCTCATCCGTGAGGGCCTCAAGGCGCTGAGGAGGGGGCTCTGCTACTGCTCGAACAGCCAAGTCTTGAGAAGTCTCCTGAAGGTAAGGAGGTGCATGGTCTGCTGCAGGTGGGTGGGAAGAGTGTTTCATCATCAGTGATCTCTCCCCACCCTGGTAGGACAGTGCCACCAGGCAGACTCAACCTCCTGTTGGACTCAGAGCAGGAAGGAGTTCTAAGATAAAATACTACTGGATAGTAAGAGGATCTAGAGCAGTGAATTAGAAATACCCTACAGTTCCAAAGTCAAGTAACTTTATTCTATAGGAACCGCATGTATGATTAAAAACCAAGTGGGATGGTTGGTGAGTAATATGACTCACTCCATCCACACTCTGGCTAACATGTGTCTGCCTTCACCCACTAGCCCAGTCAGCTCTGGGGCATTCCTCAGGGCCAAGGATCTCTCAATATCTACTCTAAACCACTGTATCTATTTTGAAAATCTAGCAAAAGATGAGTAGTAAATATACCCAGGTGAGTCCTATCTGAGAGGAAAAATCTAAGATTCATCACCTATGAAATTAAAAGACATAAAATCATTACTGCCTCCCCTTTATAAAAGCACATAAACTCAAGCTATGTGGGCATAAATGTGACACTACATTTCAATTGTAAATTGTATTCTACCTATTGTTGCCCCACTATTTTGTGAGAGTTGTGCATATCAGGAGGACGTGTAGTGACTTGACCTCCTCTCCCTTTTGTGTTGTGACATCTTTTTGTAGCACAGGTATTGAAAGTACATGTATGTGTAAGTTCTATAGGTAGAGGCTTTAGAAAAATGTTTTAGCACCCCATCAATATCTTCCCAACCAAATTCACATAGATCTTCCTCAACATATAAATGATCCAAAACATTTACACATCTTCTGATCAAAGAGAACGCTCTTTTATTATGTCCACACACAGATTATGAATTCAGTGGAAGCTCACTTAGCCGGACTGATCTCTTGAACTTACTGTACCGAAGATTGTCAAATGTGTGACAGTCAGAAGTCATTTTCACACACGCACAAGGTATTTTTCTACATCCTTAAAGTCACATTCTTCTTCTGTCTTTGCAAATTCTTTTAGCACTTCACAGGTTCATCAGTTAAAGCTCCAAGCCTTGTTCCAATTTTGCTCATAGTGTCATCACCTGTAATAATATGTGTCTTGATTAGAACACTGGGCATCTCTGGGTCAAGTTTTTGTACAGAATATGAAGCAGGATTAAGGGCCAGATTTAGCAACTTTGCAAATTGCAACTCGCAATTTGCAATACAGAACGGTGTCTCCGACACCGTCTGCGAGTCGCTATGGGGTCGCAAAGACCCCCCTCATTAATATTAATGAGGTGGGTCACAAATTGCGGCCCCATAGCGACTATGGGCACTCACGGATATGGAGGCCTGCTGTAGTCAGCAGACTTCCATGTCCGTGACTGCTTTTAAATAAAGCAGTTTTTTTGTTTTCAAGTGTAGCCCGTTTTCCTTAAAGGAAAACGAGCTGCACTTAAAAAAAAAAACGAAACCTTTTGTTTCTGAATTTTTTCAGGGCAGGTAGTGGTCCCTTGGACCACTACCTGCCCTGAAAAAATAATTTGGGGTCCAGTCACAAAGGGGAAGGGGTCCCATGGGGACCCCTTCCCGTTTGCGAGTAGGTTACCATCCACTTCAAGTGGATGGTAACTGCGACTCCATTCGCGGTCGCAAATGGAGTTGCATACCACTCCGACTCGAAAATAGGAAGGGAACACCCCTTCCTATTTGCGACTCTGAAATGCATTTTGCAAGTCGGTCCCGACTCGCAAAATGCATTTCTGCATAGCAAACTCAGGTTTGCGACTCGCAAACGGCGATTTTCGCCGTTGGCGACTCGCAAACCGTTTGCTACATCTGGCCCTAAGTGTCTTTTCTCACCTTTCTATAATGTATCCATAACTCTGTCAATCCTTGACTTGTAAACATTGCAACAAATCTAAGTAGCACAATCATAACATCTGTGTCATTTGACAGTACAATGACTCGATTGGAACCATTTCGAACAACCCACTCAACATATGGCACAACACAAAGGTCAGCTTCCTCCAATTTGCTGTTAAGTTCTTGAACAATATGGCCCATAGCTTTTGAATATGTCTCTGCAGGCACCAGCTTGTCATTGACGATCATTCCGCTTGCAATAATTGGTAACTCAGTGTTAGCTCAAGCCTCAGCAATGTTTTGGCGAGTTAACAACTCCAAGTTCATATTGTTCTATGTCGATGACCCGAATTTATCAAGTTGCACAGGTATAGGTGTTGAATATTTGATGCAGGCTAGGTCAATGATTCCACTTGACCGAGACCACTTTATAAGCTGACTCTTCTAGTATGATTGACTTTTTGGATGCCCTTAAACTCACTCTGCTCCCACCAGGTTCTACCCACCTGGCAGGGCACATGGTGAAACTCATTTTTTCACCAATCTTTCAGACACTCTAAAATAAGCTCCTTCCTCTAATTTGGCCAACCATTTACTTCTTCCATTTACTTGAAATTTGTATAATTCATAAAACTCAATTTCTGATAAACTGCCACTATCCTTTGGAAATTGGCAAACTAACATCAGGCAATTTTACAGATACTCTGTCATTTTCTCTCCATGTCTTGAATACAACTCTTGCTGACAATTATGATGACTTTCACAACTGAGTATCTCATTTGTTAGATGTTACTACCCTAGTTATGAGTTTTTAATGTTTACGGCCTTTTGTGTATTGATTCAGAGATGATTTAAAGGACCCCAAACTCCACAAAACAAAATGAGAGCATACTTGACAAATGGATTATTTGTGATTTAATAAAGAAGCCCATCATCGGGCTGTAAAATCTTCTAAGAAATGATTTCATACCACATGTTTCATACTATATCTCTCAAACCGCTTAGTCCAAGAATTCCTCAAAGAACTTTTCAAAAGTCTCCACTGTTTTTTCTCTTTTGCAACAGTAAGGTGATGTATTTTCCAATTTCTTCTCTGACTATAATTGGGAAAATGGACACGTTCTTTCCTGTTTTCCCATACTTGCCTGGCTTAAATCAGAAACCTATATATAATGTGCAAGATCCTTCTTTACTCTCTGACTTTGATCCTTGGGCTCTAGTAAAACCTAAATGGTTTCTGTCTTCCAGTACTTAGATTCTCCTTCTGACCCTTCTCTGCCCAGTTTCTTCATTTGGCGTTGAGTCAATTGCCTTAGTGCTGCCTTAAATTATTGAAAGAGCCTTCTCAGTATGCTCTGTGCCACCTACCTGAAGAAAAACAATGGTTGTAACAAACATGGTTGTCACTTAGCTCAAAAAGTCACTATCAATGGCTCAGTGCTGAGCAATTGTAGACCAATTTCTCTTTGCCACTTCTGATCAAGATACTGGAACAGAGCTTGTCAGGTTTCACCATTTCTAGAGCCTAATAACTTTCTTGATGCAGTACAATCAGGGTTTTGGTCTCTCCACCATACCAAATTAGCCCATGCTACCTTCATATGTGATCATATGTGATTTTTGAGGTCTCGCAGATCACAATAGTTGAGATGCTCTAGTTTTGCAGGACTTCACTTTCACTGCTGTCCTTCTCTGCTGTCTTTATTGGACTTTTAATTAGTTAATTGCAAAAAGAACAAGTGATGGACGGAATGCTGAACAATGTCAAACATTCATCCCCAGTACAGAGATCTGGCCCTAAATCCATTGTTTTTTTGCTTCCCATGCCATTCCAGTTTGGACCCAGCCATATGCAAATCAGTATGACCCTGTTCCCCTTGGGAACAGTCCAGCCCAAAATGACAGGCCTGGTCTTCCCTGGACTGGAAACAAGCTTCCTGGGACCGGTTTCGGGGTTTCACCCCTCATCAGCCAGGCTAGCTTGAATCCAGTGGCATGGGAAACACGGGACCCACGTCTGGGCATACCCTTCCCACTTCCCACTTAGGGCGACAAATGCAAAAAGAACAAGTGATGGACGGAATGCTGAACAATGTCAAACATTCAGCCCCAGTACAGAGATCTGGCTGGGTCCAAACTGGGGTGGCATGGTGAGCAAAAGAACAATGGATTAAACCCAGATCTGTGACTGGGGGTGAGTGTTTGCATTGTTCAGCACTCCGTCCATCATCCTTTTGTTTTGCTTTTAATTAGTTACCCTTCCTAGGGCAGGATTATGGTGAATGCATTTATGGGGATTATGGTGTATTTAAACCATTGTGCACAAATCATTCATCTCATAAATTAAAACCTTTAACTCTTGGAATGCTGTATGGATCCTCATTAAACCCAGCTCTTTCCAATGTTTACATCATTCCACTGGGCCAGTTGATCTGCCCCTTCAGTCTTAATCTTAAATGCTCTGCAGAAAACACTTAAATTATGTTTGAGTTCAAGGATCAATCATCTGGTGCCCCACCTCTAGCTGGGTTCACTTACAGTGGTTTTTTGGATGAATTAAAATTCACTGAAATGCAACACAGACAAAACTGAAATACTGGTGGTTAAAAGCAAGATGTTCCTGGCCTAATGATTGGTGACCTCCATGACTCAGTTCTTCTCCCTTCATTGCGTCATCAGTATGTAACCTCACCTTCTGGCTTGACAAAATTCTTTCCCTCTTTTTGCAGATAAACAAAATCTCTTCCAGTTGTTTTCTACCGATATGCATCCTTTAGAAAACATCACCTTTCATTCCTTTCATGTCTCATCGCATAGTTGTTCAGGCCACTATTCCTAGCCGCCTTCAGTATCTCAACTCTTTGGGGTATATTTATCAATATTTCAAGCAACATCAATGTAGCATAACAACTAGCTGTGCTGTGTTGTGTGAAAGGGAGACAGCAGAAATGTGCCATATCTACTAAGATATGAGGCATTTTTTCTGCTTCCTAGTACTTGGGCACTTGTGGCAGTCTAGCAACGCAGGCATCCTGTCCCCGTGCCACAAGGGTGCCTGCTTTACAAGCAGGATTGTTTTTGTGCAGAAAGGGACACCTTCCTGCACAAAACAGCCATTTGAGGCATTTTCTTCTTTCCATGTGTGCTGCAGAATGCAACACGCCTAGAAAGAGGAAATAATGAGGGGATGTAAAGATATTTCTCTTCATTACGCCTCTGTCAGGGAGATGCAGCATTTTGGTGCAATCACAAGTTTACTAACTTTAGTTGATCTGAGATTGTGTCAAAAATCATGGGTGGTTGCAAGGGAATGCACCCACTCTACCCATGGAATGCCTCCCTGCTGAAAGGTAATGCAAAGCGAAGATATGCACTGCCTTGCATTGCTTTGGTTGTACTAAACCACGCAAAGCCACACAAGGTGGCTTTGTATGGCTTAGTAAGTAGCATTTAATGACTTGTGTTGCCTTGTGATGACTTGTGTCACCCATGTCAAGCTCTTACTAAATATGCCTTTTTCAGATTGATGCTTGCCTCTTTGTTTGATACATCAACAACAGTGCATTTTTGCCTGCCATCTCCTTCCCACATTTCCATGCTCTCCTCACAGTCTTGTAGTACTGAGAATAATTATTTTCATATCACTGTGCTATGTGCATCCAGCTCTTAACAAATTTAAAATACAGCGCACCAAGGCGCAGGATAGGGGGCAATTGAGTCAGAATTTTTGATGCTATTGATGTACTGTTCATTGTTAGAGCCAAAATGTTGGTGCTAACCCTGAACAGTACATAGGGGCCCATTGAAAACAATGGCATGCCTCCTTTTAACGCCTATACCAGGACTGCTCTTTGTAGCAGGTACGTTTATTTCATTTAAGCAGGATGATTATAAAGGTCACACAACGTCCATCCACCACCAGAACTTTTCCTCAACTGGATCCCCCATCCGCATCTTCCCTAACCATTCATACGTTCTATCCGAACATTGCAAATCTAGACGTTAATATTTTTGTACAATAACGTGCAAGACCCAACAGCCTGCTCTTTTAGATTTCTTTGAACCTTTTTTTCAGCCCCCCCTAACAGGGGAACGCCCCCTGACATACATTATGCCTGGCGCAGGCATAATGTGGCATAAGGGGTTACAAAGTGGCACAATGCATGCATTGCACCACTTTGCAAATATGTTGTGGCATTTTTGGCCCAAAAAATGACTGTAATGTGTCCTTAGATGGTGCTAGGCCCTCATAAATCTGGGCCTACATTTTGTATTCCCTCTGGAGCGTGTGCTGAGTTCCAGTGATGTGATGGATTTCTTGTGCATCAAACTACTAAGCACAATCAAGAGTGAAACACAAGCAAAGGACTAAGGCAGTGGCTTTGAAATGCAACTTAATGTTGCACGACATGCTGCAGTAAGGTGAACTTTGTAACGATGAGGAAGAGGTGTATGTAAGCGTAAAGCGATGTAGAAAAGTGGAACACGCATTGTCATATTTCTGAAGTATACCAGTATTCAAGAGGCATTGCCGATCACCATGGATCTCCTGTCTTGTGCATTTGCCTTGGATGTGAGTGTTATTCTGTGAGGAGCTGACATTGGCTAAGGTGTGCAGAGTAAAATAAAAAGGCCTTGAGGCAAGCGGTAGCCACTTTTGCATCGTCATATTTTTTGGTGACA
The DNA here is from genome assembly GCF_031143425.1 of Pleurodeles waltl. Classification (NCBI taxonomy): domain Eukaryota; kingdom Metazoa; phylum Chordata; class Amphibia; order Caudata; family Salamandridae; genus Pleurodeles; species Pleurodeles waltl. Next base: position 146,318,793 of record NC_090445.1, on the reverse strand, counting down.
GGCACACCACAGGTGCATGCCTTTTCACTTGGGAAAGTACACAGTGATAGGCACACCTTTTAATTGACATTGGATTTAACCCATTTTAATATCCTGTACAATCAAAAAAGTGACATTTAAAACATTTCAATAGTTGTTCTACATTGAGTTGTTGGAAAATGGAATTGATTAAATTTTAGAACTTTTTACTAGATATTACTAGTTCATCTAGGGGCTCCTAAAGTTAAGGTACTATTTTTAAAAAAACAAGTGATGTTAAAAGCCATGCAGAATATTACTACTCATCCGCTTTTCTTAAGCCATTCCGGAGAACCTTCCATAAAGTACAACAAGTGGACTAAGGTGTTCATAAACGTTGCACATTTTTTTGTCACAAATGTTGGAGTTGGTAGGAAGGAAGTCCTTCTCCAACACTGTTTAGTAGCATAGATTTTAGGAGTTTAGCCTAATGTAGACAGGGATTCAGGAAGTGGACTAAATTAACTTGTAATATGTTTGAGGAAACTGGACAATCCTTACTTACCAAGAGTCTCTACTATCATGAAGCAGTATCATTTTGGTCACAGAGTTCAATCTGAGGGAGAGGATATTGAAGTCTACCCATCTGCTTTGAGAAGGTTGGCATCAAGCTCTAAATTCATACCACAAACACAGCAAGAATCAAGAACAAGTTTCCTCTTCATTGTCACTGAGAACAAAATTGTGGAGGAATGCGGGCTAAAAGAGGAGCAGACTTTAAAGGAGGTGTTGTTTGTAGCCAAAGGAATTGAATACGTGCAATTGTGTGTACATGAGATAAGCAATAAAACTGTGTGCAGTAGTGTGTGTGTGAAATTTAAAATTCAGTGTTATAGTAGTAGCATGGTTAGCCACATGGCCAATAACAAGGAATGTCCTGCACAGAAAGCTTTTTACCAAAATGGATGGAAAAGGGACACTTTAGGAAGTGTTGTCATAGTCTGGCAGCGAAAAAACAAAAAGAATGTCAGAGAGATTTGCGATGATATCATACTACAAGTGGGTGCTAGTTGTGTAGGCAGTTTACCTGAGGTGGTAACAACTGAAGGAGTGGATGTATCTGTGTTGTTTGCCACTCACTCAATACTAATGAACATTTCAGAGAATATTTATGAGTAATAATTTCACCTGAAGAATAAGCTAATGAAGATGAATGTGATTCCAAGTGGTTATGGAATTCAAAAGTTTAAATTTAAAGATTATTTTCAAGCCACAAATGATTTTAGAGGGAGGTTGGGTGTTGGAAAATTCTAGAAGGCCGATTCAGAAAGAACATCCATCCTTATGGCAGTGGCTACGCAGTCATGGTGGAATCTCCACACTAGTGGTGGGATCTCTGCAATAAGAAACTACAATGCGGAAATCCCATCATGAATACAGAGATCTTACCATGACTGCAAAGCCTCTGCCATGAGTGCAGAGGCTCTTTGTTAAGCAGGCCCTATGTGTCTAGAAAAGGCAATGACATTTTAAGTTAGGCACATCAAAAAGAGCTTTATGTTTTTCTAGATCCCAATGCAAGTGTTCAAATTGCTCTAGGGGAAATGGAACTTCAAATGATCTGTCAAGTGAGTATTACTGCTCTGGTTCAGGCCATTGTGTGGTTATTCCCTTTCGTGGTTGTGAAGAAGGCACTGGGAAGATTCAATTGTGTGTTTATCTCATAGCACTCAACAAGGAGATTTTGATTGATAAACTTCCACTGTTCAATATCACAGAGATGTTGTTAATATTGTTGGGGGTCAAAATCTTCCCATTAGGTTACAGCAAGAATTACAACACAATTTTCTAATCACATAGTCCAATGACTACCTTAGAACTAAGTATACAGTTAATGGTAAGTGTGAGAATGATACTCAACACATCGCCCCCTGTACAAAGACTTTTCCCGCATAGCTATGCACACAAGAAGAAATTCCCACAATGCTGTCAAACTGCATGCTACTGAACACATAAACAGAATACACAAAACACACTACATGAGAAATACACCCTGAAACTACATGCTACTGGATGCATGAACAAAGCATCCAGTGCACACAGAGAACAGCATATTCCTTCAACAATATATACAATTCAACACTAGCACCACACCATAAACACCTCACTGCACAACATAATCCTTAAATTTGCTGAGAAGACAATGCCTCGTAGCCACACACTTCAACATGTTAATTCAAACAGTAATGCAAAGGGCAAGGTTTCAATTGACTCAAGCAACACTTGAATTACACAGGCGTAATTCATGTATTTTTTTTAATTTTCCACTATGCTTGTTAAGTGAAATTCCTGAAATTATGACATTACATCATCTTGCATATTTACACCACTGTTCGTGGTAAACTGATAGCGTGGAAGTGTGGGAACAACGCAAACAGCCACAAACAAGCAGAAGTTGTTTGGGGCAATTGAGTTTTTCACACTATTTTTTAACATGAACTTCATTCCCATATCAAAAATTTACGTAAGGATGCATTTTGCTCTGAACTATGGGACTAAGGGCCAGATGTACGAAATTTTGGGTTTGCGACTTGCAAATTGCGAGTCTGAGCGACTCGCAATTTGCGACCCGCAAACCCGGATGCCGGATGGTCGCAAGGGGGTTGCAAAGGCCCACCTCATTAATATTAATGAGGTGGGTCGCAATTTGCGACCCCCTTGCGAGTTGCAGCACTCATAGGGAGGGTGGCCTGCTGGAGACAGCAGACCACCATGTCTGTGACTGCTTTTAAATAAAGCAGTTTTTTTTTTGTAATGAAGCCCGTTTTCCTTAAAGGAAAACGAGTTGCATTACAAACGAAAAAATGAAACGTTTTTGTTTCATTTTTTCAGAGCAGGCAGTGGTCCACAGGACCACTGCCTGCTTTGAAAAAATGTTTTCAGGGCCATTCACAAAGGGGAAGGGGTCCCATAGGGACTCCTTCCCTTTTGCGAATGGGTTACCACCGGTGTGACACTGGTGGTAACTGCAAATTGCTTTGCGATCGCGTTCGCGGTCACAAAGCAATTCTGCATCGCGATGCGACTCGCATTCCCATTTGCCGAGTTAGTAACCAGGTCACCGACTCGCAAAATGGGAATAGGCATAGCAATGTGCTTTTTGCATGGCGCAAACAGCGAAATTCGCTGTTTGCGGCATGCAAAAAGCTTGCTAGATCTGGCCCCTAATTACAGATTTGCATTTTGAATATTTTGTGTAATTTTGCTTAATTTTCTCAAAGTTTTGTGCAATTAAGTAAAATGAAATGAAATGAATTTTGCACACCCCTCATTTTGACCGTGTCTTATCCAGAACTGGAACTGACTCTACAAAGCTTTGAATTGTAACTTGTGACTTGTCACTAACTGTACAGCAAACATGCCTCCTTACATACTTTTCACCTGATTGGTTCAGTCTAGGCCACCAAAATGTTGTCTGACACTCAGCGTTCACACCAATAAGTGAGTATTTGGAAGATGGTCAACCTTCCTCATGTGCTTCACACCGCTGACAACATGACCGCCCTCAAGAACACTACACGCGAACACCACCACCTGATCCGCACTGCCAAAAGGAACTTTTTCACCGACAGACTAGACAAAAACAGCCACAACAGCAGAGAACTCTTCAGCATCGTCAAAGAGTTCTCCAACCCCAGCGCCAGCGCCAACGCCGTCACGCCCTCACAGGATTTGTGCGAATCCCTCGCCACTTTCTTCCATCGCAAGATCAGCGACCTCCACGACAGCTTCGGACACCAGACCCAACCATACACCACTGAACCCGCTTCCCCGGACACCACCCTCAACAACTGGACCCACATCAACACGGAAGAAACCAAATCCATCATGAACTCTATCCACTCCGGCGCCCCTTCGGACCCCTGCCCGCACTTCATCTTTAACAAAGCCGACGACATCATCGCCCCGCACCTCCAGACCGTCATCAACTCTTCTTTTTCTTCTGCTACCTTCCCCGAATGCTGGAAGCACGCTGAAGTCAACGCCCTACTAAAGAAACCTACGGCTGACCCAAGCGACCTGAAAAACTTCCGCCCCATCTCTCTTCTACCTTTCCCAGCCAAGGTAATAGAAAAGACCGTCAACAAACAGCTGACCACCTTCCTGGAAGACAACAACCTGCTCGACCCTTCACAAACCGGATTCCGAACCAACCACAGCACGGAAACCGCCCTCATCTCAGTCACAGACGACATCAGAACCCTGATGGACAACGGTGAAACAGTCGCCCTCATTCTCCTCGACCTCTCGGCTGCCTTTGACACCGTCTGTCACCGCACCCTAATCACCCGCCTACGCTCCACCGGGATCCAAGGCCAGGCCCTGGACTGGATCGCCTCCTTCCTCGCTAACCGCTCCCAAAGAGTTTACCTCCCTCCGTTTCGCTCAGAACCCACCAAGATCATCTGCGGCGTACCTCAAGGCTCATCGCTCAGCCCGACACTCTTCAATGTCTACATGAGCCCCCTCGCCGACATCGTACGCAAGCACGACATCATCATCACCTCCTACGCCGACGACACCCAACTTGTACTCTCCCTCACCAAGGACCCCGCCAGCGCCAAGACCAACCTACAAGAGGGTATGAAGGACGTCGCAGATTGGATGAGGCTCAGCCGCCTAAAACTGAACTCTGAAAAAACGGAAGTCCTCATCCTCGGCAACACCCCGTCCGCCTGGGACGACTCCTGGTGGCCCACGGCCCTCGGCACCGCACCGACCCCCGCAGACCACGCCCGCAACCTCGGCTTCATCTTGGACCCTCTTCTCACCATGACCAAGCAAGTCAACGCCGTGTCCTCCGCCTGCTTCCTCACTCTCCGCATGCTCCGCAAGATCTTCCGCTGGATCCCCGCCGACACCAGAAAAACCGTGACCCACGCCCTTGTCACGAGTCGCCTGGACTACGGCAACACCCTCTACGCCGGGACCACCGCCAAACTCCAAAACCGCCTGCAACGCATCCAAAACGCCTCGGCCCGCCTCATCCTCGACGTACCCCGCAACAGCCACATCTCCGCACACCTGAGACACCTGCATTGGCTCCCAGTCAGCAAAAGGATCACCTTCCGTCTTCTCACCCACGCACACAAAGCCCTCCACAACAAGGGACCGGAATACCTCAACAGACGCCTCAGCTTCTACGTCCCCACCCGCCCCCTCCGCTCCGCTGGCCTCGCACTTGCTGCCGTCCCTCGCACCCGCCGCTCCACGGCGGGTGGGAGATCTTTCTCCTTCCTGGCGGCCAAGACCTGGAACTCCCTCCCCACCAGCCTCAGGACCACCCAGGACCACTCCGCTTTCCGGAGACTCCTAAAGACTTGGCTGTTCGAGCAGCGATAACCCCCCCTTTCACCCCTAGCGCCTTGAGACCCGCACGGGTGAGTAGCGCGCTTTATAAATGTTAATGATTTGATTTGATTTGATTTGGTTTCAAGAGTCTCATCCTCATCCTCCAACAATTCAACCTCTGTAACGGCATCTTTGGTGAGAATGCTAACTAGAACTTGCTCCCCCGCATCCCGGACCTTTGGTCATAGTGGTAACCTTGACAAAACAACATGCCATGATATTTTTGGTCCCCAGCTATACTTTGTTTGATAGGAAAGCTCATGTAACCACCTACTGCCATTTAGAAATTCCAGGTATGTATATTGTGGCACCTCATTGATAAACAAATCCATGAAAGGTTTGTGACCAAACACACATTTTTAATTCAGTAATACCTGAAATAATTTGAACTCCAACAAGAGGATAAGTCTTCAAGTTACACTGTCGAACATAATGCTTCCCCCCACCCCACAGTCTCCAGGAAGCAAAATCTACTACTTGATCTCTTCTGTTCCTATGGAGTATCCATACCAAACGGACTAGCATCAGTAACCACAATGCTTGTCGTGGGTATCAAATGGTTTAAAAGAGGCAGACCCTCAGTCACAACTTTTAGACTTAGGCAAATTCCTTGTCCGATCTCTTATTTCACAAAACTCTTTTCTTCCTCTTAAGTAACCTGTGCAAAGAAGGTGTATTTTGAGTGCAACTGTGAATAAAACATACATAAAACGTGAATAAAACATGAATAAAATTCTAGCACTGAGTGACTAGGACTGTTACTGCAACTCACATGAAGGAGGGTACTGGAGTTATTGGCTGCTGTGCACTGGGCCCACTTGTTTGTATACAGCCTCAAAGTGTTTTCAACACAAGTTGAAAAAGGCCTTACCAGCTCTGTGAAGAGTTTCTGGAGGCTTCACTTAGTTGAAAGTACATTGGTGGATCTAGCTGACTCCTTCCGCCTTTGGCCAAATGGAGTGCCCGCGGGACCGCAGTATGTTCTAAGTGTTGTGATGCATCAGAATCCTTGCTGCTTGAATTGGCACTTACATCCTGCACATTGCTATCTGTGTGCACAATATCATCCTACTTGCCACCTTTTTGGATTCACAAGTCAATGCTGCCTTGCAATAGATCAGAGTCAATGGAGTATCCACATTAACAGCAGATTAGGTGCACATCGAGTTGACGAAATGAAAATAAGGCTTCATGTTCAGCTACTGAATATGATACTTCCGCCCCTCTCAGGCTCCTGGAACTAAAAGCCACCAGTCTCAGAGTGTGTCCAGCACAAGTTGGAATAGATCTTGCTAGCTCTGTGAAGAGTTGTTGGAGACTTCACTTCAGTTGAAAGTACATTGGTGGATCTAGGTGACCCCTTCCGCCTGTGGCCAAATGGAGAGCCTGCGGGACCGCAGTATGTTCCAAGTGTTGTGATGCTTCAGAATCCTTGCTGCTTGAATTGGCACTTACATCCTGCGCATTGCTATCTGTGTTCACAATATCATCCTACTTGCCACCATTTTGGATTCTCAAGTCAATGCTGCCTTGCAATAGATCAGAGTCAATGGAGTATCCACATTAACAGCAGTTCAGGTGCACATCGAGTCGACGAAATGAAAATAAGGCTTCATGTTCAGCTACCGAATATTCACCCCTCTCAAGCTCCTGGAACTAAAAGCCACCACTTATTTTTCTCCATCGCTATGTTGTAACATTGTGTCACTTACAAGAATGCTGGTGTCCTGTGTGTCAAAGGGATTATGCGGCAGAGTGTTGGCTGCATTCCATTCAACTTGAGTGAATTCCTTATTACAACTCCCATCCCACACAGATCGTTTACCCGTTTTCAGTAACCTGCACATGGAATATGTCTTTTGAGCACACCTGGGACTAAAATATGCAAACCCCCCAAAACACTGCTCCTGCTTCTCGGACTTTGAAAGAGGAGACTGCACCTCGTGGAGCAAACATTCCTCAGGTTAGGCAGACAGCTTAGACCCCACGTTATTTACACTCACCACATCAAACATGCATTTCTCTGCCCTTAATAAGATCAGTACTTGTGCTGATCTCTAGCCAGACACATCCTTTTTATCTGCATATATCAAAACGTCATCTTGGAAGCAGATGACTCCTTTGCCCCTTTTGAACAGTATGTCAATTAAACGCTGAACAACCGTGGAGGTCGAAGCCAATCCAAAAGGCATTTATTTAACATGTAAGCCCCCTACCTAGTAACAAATTAGGCCAAATTGCCAGACTCTATGTAGTTCTCTATGGTGGCCAAGCGTTAGCCATGTCTACCGTAGTGAAAACCTTTGCATACGTAGTCAACATCTCAGTGTTCTGATATGTTGTATTGATTTGTATAGTGTACTAATCACCCAAGAGAGTGTCCTGGTGCTTGGGCATGTGTGTCCTTCAGGGACTTATATGAAGAGCCAAGCCTTCAGCTTCTTGCAGAACTCAAGAAGTGAGAAGTTTCTGATGTGTAGAGGGAGGATGTTCCATGTCTTGCATGCGAGGCTCAGTGACCTCCAGTTTTGATTTGGCAGATACAGTGAATATGTGCAAGTGAGAGTGAAGCAGAGAATAGGTGTCTGATGGGTTGGTTAATGTGTATGCATCTGTTCAAGTATTATGGTGCTGTTGTGTAGGGCTTTGTGTGAGCAAGAAAGTATTAGAATGAACGAAAGGAAAGTGTGTGTGCTCTAAAAAAAGAATAAAAATAAAGACTACAAAGGGTTCAAAGATGCATGAGCTACCATGAGGAAAAAAAATGTTATAGATGTGGTAGTAAGAGACACTTAGCAGCGTCCAATGCTTGTCCTTTTGCCAAAGCCAGATGTTACAACTGTAAAAAGTTGGGACATTTTTCTAGACTGTGCAGGGTGAGTGGAATACATGTTGGTGACGAGTCTAAAGTGTATTGGGTGCAGCATGATCAAAGACGCAAAGTAGAGTAAACTGGTGACACTAACAGAGATGGAGTGGAGGTGCTAGTAGTATGTGATGTTGACACCAAGGATGAGAGTGTAAAAGTTGTGAGTTGTACCACCCACCTATATGTGTAATTATGATGAATGAATTTGGAATACCCATGTGGACAGGGTTGCTTGGGAAAGTTTTGGTGACTGCAAATTAACCTCCACAGATGTGGAACCACAAGAGCACTCTGGAGTCAAACTGCCAGTTAGGGGTTATTTTGATGCAGCTTAAATGTTTAAACCTGAAGAGCCATTGGAAGGGTGTACATCACAGAGTAGAGCTGTGCAAAGCTAGCTCTGTATATACTATATCAAAATGAGATACAGTGTGCACAGAGTCCAGGGGTTCCCCATAGGCTAAACAGAGGCTAAAGTAGATAATACTAATGCTCTTTTTTGTTGTAGTGGGATCAAGCAGTTAGGTTTATCAGAGGGTAGTTTAAAGCACTTGTTGTACACACACAGGCAATAAATGAGGCACACACTCAATGTCTAACTCCAGGACAATTGTTTTTATATAGTAAAAATATATTTTGTACTTTATTACTAAAACCAGAAGAACTTTGTTGCAGGTAAGTACAGTTGTCAGTAGGTATCAAGCATACATATCAAATGTACTTTGGTTTTAGCAGATAAAGCAGTTTACAAGTCAGTAGCAATTTTCTATTTCAAAAGTTGACACAATGCAATTTTCCACAGAAGTCCAAAGAGTCCTGGGCGGGGGGAGGTATTAACATGGAAAACAGGTGAGTACATGACCTACGATTCCAGCCTTCAGGATTTAGGATGTCCACTGGTCAATGTTTAGGATGACCCCAAAATTGCACCACCAGCAAAACGGGGCTGGCTGGGTGCAGAGGTCAAAGTTGGAGTCTGGTTTGCGATGGAATCCTACGAGGACTGAGGGTGCTTGGAAAATATCTGCCTCCAGGTAAGTACCTGAGTTTTCGGAGAGCAGACATGTTGGGTTTAGGTGAGCACGGGGGGAGTCACAGGCTAGCACCAAACACACCCTCAGTGGCACAGGGGCAGCCGGGTGCAGGGTGAAAACACAGCGTCGGGCTCCCAATTCTTTTCAATAGGGAGACCCCGAGGGTTACAAAGATGCTGGGTCCATTGGGTCGGTTCTGGAAAACCAAAAGCTGGACAAGGAGGAGGGCTGCCCGCTGAACATTGCTAGACTGTCGGTCGGATTCCCCAAGGCCAGGGGGCTGCAGGTGCAAGGGTACCTCGGGTATCTTCGTCCGGTTCTCTCGCGGTCAGGGGGTCCTCTGAAATTAGGCTGCAGGCATCATCGTTTTGGCCAGGAAGGGTCAACCCAGAGTGGACACAAGGTCAGAATCACATGGAGATCTGCTCTGGCCTGGTGGGCCACCTGGACATGGGCCATGGCTGTCGGGTGCAGAGTTGAGGTACTGGGTTTTTCAGAACCGGTACTGATCCGGTAACCCAGTGGTGCCAGGGTACACCCAAAGACCTCGGGTACTTTCCTGATTCAGACCACAGAAACTCAGAGTCTTCTAGGTGAAGTCAAAGATCGAATTTATTGGCTGCAACCAAGTAACAAGCGTCCTAGAAGTACAACAGCACGGTTTGTATGTTCTCAGGAGACTGTGTTTCAATGCAAAGTCAGGTTTCCTTATATACAGTTTTTTAAGCTTCAGGCAAACATTCTTGACATTTTGGTTGGTCATTCACATGTTTTCACTACAAAGGAAAAAACAGTGTCATGATGAAACCTCATATTTCATGTCATCCAACCCATAATAAATTACCCGGCAAGGCCTAGTATTTTACATCAGATAAGTGTGGACCCCCAATAAAAACGGGCACCTCCCCCTCGTAAAGTAAGAAGAAGAAAAGAGCAGGTGCAGGTGTGAGCAAGATTAGGCAGGGTGTGTGAGCGATAATAAGGGTTTTATGGCATGGTGTGCCTTGATGCGATCTGATTCGGCCACTGGGAGAGGGACTGACCAAACAGGTTTGGCCTGAGGCAATGGTTCCAGCTTGCCCAGGTCAGAGAAAAGTCAATCAAGGTGTATGTGTCCTTGGAATCAAATCTGACTGTATTATAAGCCTATGTGAGGGCAACTTTTAAAATGGCTGGCGTGTATAAAATGGGAGCCACGAGTGCAGGACGAAAATGGCGATTTTGAGGTGAAAACGCTGCTGGAATTGAGCGAAAATGCTCATGCTTAGTGTACTAGTCATTATCGGTCTTTTGATACTAAAATCGTACTGCTGTGACAAAGTAAATTACATGGGTCCAGAATGTTTAGAACCACAAACCCTCCTTTTGCCCTTACATAGGCAATAAACCTATTCTCATGCTAATCTGAGTCCAGGTCTATGTTTATAAGGCCATGGAGATGTTGCTGGAGCAAAATTCTAGTACTTGGTAACTCTCTCTGGACAGGTCTCCTCGAACATGAAGTAGCACAAAAGGCCACATATGGCAGGACAAAATAAGGAATACCTCTATCTGCAGTAGGTGGCATAAGATCACACACCCAACAATTAGTGATGTTCACTACTAACTAGTGTTGATGCAGAAGCTGTACAAAAGAATTGCTTACGAATTCTGATCTTTTAACCTGCTCATGTTCAAAAAAAGGGTGAAAAGAGTGCAAAGAAACAATAGTAGGAAAAGACATAGGTTGGGAAGTGGGTGCAGAAGTCAATTGAGTAGAGAAAAACAATCCCACCCATAAATGACAACGTCATGTTTAAAAGACACTAGAAAACACGTTATTAAGAACATATAGACAACGGGAGAAAGTAGTGACCACTATTACAAATGAAATAATAATTTTTCACAACCCTAACCAAAAAGCAAATCCTAAAATTATCTAGTAACATTTTTAGGGCTCCTCCGCATTTCAGTAATTTTTGTATGTTCAGGTGGAACAGTGGTGACTCTCATCAATGCTCTAAGGTGAAAAGGGGGTACTCTTTCCACAGAAAATTGACTTTATTCTGCTTTTACTAAACAGAATAGTACTTTAAAACAATGCCAGCAAAACAATCAGTCTCCTAACACCTAGTCTATACAATCACACGGAAACCTCTTGTGAAACCAACTATGCCCAGAGTCCGTTCAAAAAGCCTCTCTGTCAGGCTTCTATTGTCCATCAAATTTTCTTTTGTTGTTTTCTTTCGCATGGGCCTCTCAATTCAGGCCTCTTCGTGAGAAAAGTACTGCTTAGTTGGAGTGCCCTCCTGGCAAACACCCACAGCTCACTCGAAAGTCTCAATGTCTTAAAGCAATGCACCAGTGTCTCTCCTCTGTGGCAGACACTACAAACAATGTGCTCTTCATTGATCAAGGGCACAAATCATCTCGTGCAGACCCAAGCACCATTAATTGGGAAATAGCTCAAGCTCAGCAGCACTTTCAGACTCCAACACTCATTATTTAGTGTCAGAGGACGCTCAAGCTGCTCTTTCATGGGCACCACAATATAGTGCCTTTTTCCAAACTTGAAATCTCCGGTGCACTGCCCTTCTTCTGTTGGAGCAAAGAAAAGGGGGGGGGTGGCCAAAACTCAGGCCATGGGGCTCAAGGGATTGCACACTGTCAGAGGTTACCAGCACATGACAGGTAGAGAAATGAAACCTCAAAACAGCTCTGCCATCAACAACAGGAATCCTTCTCTTTAGCTCTTTTACACTGAAACTTTGGTTTTGTGATGTCCAACGCCGTCTGATGGAGCAAGTACGATACCATGCGCTGGCGATCGCTGTCCAGCTTTGCTACTTTCTGGGTGCTGAGACTGTAGGGCCAAAACGTCCGTCTTTCATCTGTAGCTGTCACTGATGGGAATTAGGCTTAAATCAATGTCCTGCAGATTATTATGACTTGATACCCGCAGAATCTAGTGACGTAGGAAATGTGCCACAGTTGTTAGTTTCCTTCAATTTAGTACAAAAACAGTTCATGGTTTTTAACAAGGGGACTGCAAGCAGGTGGTCTGCAATCTTCAAAGGAGTAGCCATACACCATGGGCATAAAATACAAAGACAAAGGCAGAAGGGCAAAACAGGGTCTCTAGCATCTTTAATTGGGTTCTCTCCATTATTCTCTGCCATCTATAGCTACATGAGAATTCTATCTGAATGGATTTCCTCACACAGTGGCATTGTCTAATGGGGTAAACACATATTTTCCTCAATGATTAAGTCTAGGTGTTCCTCCTTACCTTAGAACATCTCAATAGAGAAATCACATGATACCGATTATCAGAGACATGTAGAAACCTTCCTTTAAAAACTGTGCATCAGGTGCACTATGCAATACACAGGCTAATAGTCAAATGTGCAAACAAAAAGACAAGAACTAGAGGGTCCTGATATTTGCATGATTAGGACACATCTGATCCCACCAAAAATTAAAGTAGCAGGAACAGAAGGGAACCGAAAACCAAATTAAAATAGACATTGAAAATTCGTCATGTTCAAAAAGGTAAACATAAGATATCTCCTATTGAGATGGAAAACTTGTCTTACTATAATATTGAGTCAGTTAACCAGTCTATCGCTACCCTGACAGTCAGGCTGGAAAACATTGAAGCAGGCCTCAGGCAAAGTCTTGAAAACCAGTCTGGTCATACCAAAGGGAATTACACATAACATGGGGGTCCCTGGTACATCACTGCAGTCTGGAAATGTGAACCTGAACAATACATCAATAATAATAAAAGGGCTGACTAGTGAAAGGAATTCGAAAAAGAGAAATGGGACTAGGACATAGCTAAAATCTCAATAACTAAGCATGATGCGACATTGGTCAGGGGAAGTAACAAAAGAAAAAATCTATAGGAAGAACAAAAAAATTATTTGGGTGATAGTCAGGCATGTGACACAACACCGAGAGTACGGGTGATACACAAAGGCCAAAGTTACACAAATTTTAACTCTACCGTTGGTGACTACACCATATACGGTACTCCTAGCTAATGTTTCAGTTCCTTCTTCAGGAAAAAATGAAAACCTGGTTTTCTTTTAAGGAACAAAAGCCATATGCTACTTAGGAAACAGAACATCATTAACTAATGTAATATAGAAATTAGGCCACCTTGAGTCACAGATCTATAATTTCATCCTTAGGTCCAATCAAGGCTACATAAATGTAGGGCTGCCTGTTCCTTTAAGGGAAGGGGCAGTAACGTGACTAACTGCAGGTGACACACTTTGATCCTGTATATCTCTTTTTATTTTCCTTCAATACCATTATAGCCAAATAGACATGCACTGGTGAAGTGTTGTCTCTTATGTTCACAGCATGAAATATCATTATCTGTGGAATTTAGTAACCAGAACAAGTTCAACCAACTGTTGTGAAGCGATGGGCATCGTCATGACCATCCCCTCACAACACAGGGGAGCTTGTAATAGTATCAAAAGCAGCAACAAACATGCAAAAAAAACAAATAAAAAATAATAAAAACGCACAAAACGTCAAGCTATCAGATATACTTGCTGTGTATCAAACACAAAAAGCATAGACAAAACAATAGCATGTGTGAATAAGCGGTGACACACAACACCATGTCATGTACTTTATGCACTGTAAACCTGCAGCCCAAAACCCAATATGTGGGCCTGTTTAATTTGTCAGGTTTAAAATCCTTACCCTCCTTTTGACAGTAGATCACCAGGCAATGGAAATCTGCTGTCAAATATAACTTTACTGTTTCTCTTCTAACATACAGGACCAGCAAGAACAATTCATGATAGGACCAAATACACGAAAATAAATTTCCATTACTTAACTGTTACCCTCTTGTCAGTTACTTCGCAACATCAAGCCACCTTAGTTTTACCTTTCTAAAAGTAAAAATTGTTACACTGACACTCCATATTAATTTGGCACCTACAATTTCCACTGTGAAAAATAAGTCTTAATTGGTAAATCGTTCTCATTAAGGCATGTAGCCTTCAAAATTTTAGAAAAGGGCTGCATCTTATTTTCTGTCTAAGACTTAATGCAACACTTCGTTTTCTGTCAAATAAAAGCAACTAGCAGGCATCATTTTATTTTTTTAGAGCGGAGACACAAATGTATCAGTTCTGCAGAGCATTTAACATGATGTTGGGACTTTCGAAGAAACCCCTTTTTTTTTATATTTTCCCTTTGGAATTAAGTTCTTTAATTGTATTGATGTTCTTCTGGAGAAACCAGAAATCCCACTTTTAGAGGCCTGGTAGGGTCATTCTGCATTTCACAGAGACAAGGCCCTAATTTAAAAGGTCACAAGTGTCAACATGACAGCCTCTTCCATTGTTTATGGGAAAACTAAAGATAGCATCTCAGCAGGGTGACTTGAGCCAGCCTCTGTAGCTCTCCTAGCTTCTGCCACTCTGAATCTGTCAAAGACAGTAGGCCTTCCTGTTTTCCTTCTAACCTGCAATAATTCACTCTATTTAAAAAAAAAAAAAATTCCTTTTTAGGCGCTAAAAAAAATTATCTCTATTTCCAGATTATTAAACTACATTTACTGTGAATAATTCACAAACCTTAATAACACACATACCAGTTGTTAGAATAAATGCTTGTTGCAATCCCATGCAATGGTACATATTTCATCAACCTCAAATGAATGAACGTCTCAGTAGGCCCAGCTGAAGTTAGAACCTTCAACCTCGATATTAAAACAAGCCTTTGTACTGGCACATTGACTCATTGAATCATAAGAAGGCACAACCTGCAAATATATATCAAACCTAAATGTATGCATTTACTGAAGCCTGAGACACTTTAAAAAGTACTCTGAATGAAAGAAAATGCAGTTTAAACAGTGCTTTTGCCCAAAATCGACTTTGATATTTTAGGCATTAAAAATCAGTATCCTACAATTTTCTTGCATAATATGCATTACCAGAATGTCTATTACACAATCCATGAGTCAGCCATTGAAAATATTAACTTATACTTTATAGAAATGAGCTTGTTTGCTCCTGCGCCAAGGGAAAATTGCACATACAAATGTCATTTTAGCGGTGCTACATAACTTAAATAAAATTTTAATGCTAGGAGGTCATAGTATAGGTATTAAGCTTTATAAATATTAAAAAACGATTTTGAAAGGCACTTATTTTTTTAATAATGTTTCCATAATTAACAATTTTCTTTTTAAAAAAAAAACCCAATTATTCTTTTTTTGTGTGATAATTCCACATATAAAAGCAAGCTGCATCCCTTGCCTATTATTTGGGATACATTAACTCACAAGCCTAAGCGCATAAGCCTAACTTGAAATGCGTCACATTTTTGCGCCACTTTCATTTAAAAGGAAGGTTATGCAAAATTCCACCCGTGTTTAACTGGGAAAGTGCTGGCTGAATTGAACATTCCTATCAAATATACTGCAGCTGAAAAGTTTGCCTGTGAACATCTAATACAATGCATCTAAGAAAAATGCTGTAAATTTATTTATTTTTTTGCAAAAATAGATAATTTCGTTTTTATTTTTTTGTGGCCCTATTTATATCTTTTGAATGTGTTTTCTAATTTATTAAGCATTTAACGGCAGTTTTGTATATGTGCACAATTGCTCATTCTATAAATTAAAGAGCAACATATAGCTATGTTAGCACATCACATGGTTCATTTCTGGATTTTTTTCTAAGTTTCTACTTAATATTAATTAACCAACATTTTACTTAACAAACTGAAAACATCAAGAAGACCCACAAACACACATTGAGCTCATTTCAGATATAAACAGAAAACACTCAGGACACACAATACAGCGCGCTTTAGCCGTTTTTCATAAATAGCGCCATCGCAATTTACTTACAGAACCATTTGCAGATCCTAGTTGTAAGTCATATTTACAGGAGAAAAGAAAACTTTTCTCAAAAGTGTTCCAAAAAACTGCAAAAACAGCCTCACAGACATTTATTTCCAAGAATAGCGGACCCATACTTTATTAAACGTGATGGGGCCCACTCCGTGCTTCACATATAGTTCATAGTTTGGAGTTCCAATCGGAGGAACCGGACATGAGTCCTCCAACCGGGAGTCCCTTTTACAACCAAGGCAAAACAAATTTCCAAGTCTGCTAAGACCAGGCATCTTCGCTCACTAGTCTAGCTTCAAACTTCAAAGGATTATCGTTTACGATAGTCTCATGAATACACGAGTCCTTCGGCTTTGGTACTTGCAAGTTCCAAATCAAAGTGATCCCGAAGGGATACCAAACCAAATGTCCAACTAAGGACCAAACCAAGTGTCCAACTAAGGACTGGGAGACGCTCCACACTTATACTTAACTGAAAATATCGATGATGTCACCAGAAGACTCGTCTTATCGTTTCGCTCTACCAAACATCAAGGGTCCAAATCAGGGCGATAGCCAGGGCAGCAGTCCTTCGTAGCCGTCGGGAAGCGGGGAACCTCGCAGCAAAGACTTTCGGACCACGTCGACATGCAGGGGTCGATGAAGTGGCGGCCTTCCTCCAGAATTTTCACACGAAGCTCCCCACGGACCTCAGGCTTGGACCGGTACCGCTGGTATCGCCCCACGTTGGGCGCCAACTGAGGTACTGGGTTTTTCAGAACCGGTACTGATCCGGTAACCCAGTGGTGCCAGGGTACACCCAAAGACCTCGGGTACTTTCCTGATTCAGACCACAGAAACTCAGAGTCTTCTAGGTGAAGTCAAAGATCGAATTTATTGGCTGCAACCAAGTAACAAGCGTCCTAGAAGTACAACAGCACGGTTTGTATGTTCTCAGGAGACTGTGTTTCAATGCAAAGTCAGGTTTCCTTATATACAGTTTTTTAAGCTTAAGGCAAACATTCTTGACATTTTGGTTGGTCATTCACATGTTTTCACTACAAAGGAAAAAACAGTGTCATGATGAAACCTCATATTTCATGTCATCCAACCCATAATAAATTACCCGGCAAGGCCTAGTATTTTACATCAGATAAGTGTGGACCCCCAATAAAAACGGGCACCTCCCCCTCGTAAAGTAAGAAGAAGAAAAGAGCAGGTGCAGGTGTGAGCAAGATTAGGCAGGGTGTGTGAGCGATAATAAGGGTTTTATGGCATGGTGTGCCTTGATGCTATCTGATTCGGCCACTGGGAGAGGGACTGACCAAACAGGTTTGGCCTGAGGCAATGGTTCCAGCTTGCCCAGGTCAGAGAAAAGTCAATCAAGGTGTATGTGTCCTTGGAATCAAATCTGACTGTATTATAAGCCTATGTGAGGGCAACTTTTAAAATGGCTGGCATGTATAAAATGGGAGCCACGAGTGCAGGACGAAAATGGCGATTTTGAGGTGAAAACGCTGCTGGAATTGAGCGAAAATGCTCATGCTTAGTGTACTAGTCATTATCGGTCTTTTGATACTAAAATCGTACTGCTGTGGCAAAGTAAATTACATGGGTCCAGAATTTTTAGAACCACAGAGTGGGCAGGATTCATGTATCTGGGGTGGTTCTGGAGACCTTCTTGGTGTTTCTTGTGGACAGGGCTGCTGTCCTCTGGAGTTCTTTGTTCTCTGGTGAGCAGGCAGTCCTCTGGGAGTATGGAGTGGTCACTGATCCTGCTGGATGCATCGCCTTCAGGTAGCAGAGTCCTTGAAGCTGCAGACAGACCGGTAGGGCTGGGGCCAATTCAGTTGTCGTCTGGAGTCTTCACTGCTGGGGGTCTGCTTAGCAGTCCTTCTTCTTTCTTCTTGTCCTGAGGTTGGCAGGTGTCTGGTGAATGAGGTTCAGGGAAGCTGGTTTTAGGGGTGTTACAAGGGTCAGGGAACAGGAGCCAATGGCTACTGTCCCTGAGGGTGACTACACCCTTCCGGTGTCCACTCCCTTTGGGGAGGGGGACACCGTCCTAACCCTAATGGTCCCTATCCACCTAAACAAGATTGAGGACTCTGCAAGGAGGTAGGTCACTTCAGCTCTGGACACCTTAGGAATGGTCCTAGCTGCAGTGGTAACTCCTCCCAGTTTTACCTAATTTTTCTGCCGGACCACCTGCCAAAAGTGGGTTCTGGTCTGGGGGACGGGCAACACTACTAGCTGGAAAGCCCTGGGACACCATAACAGGAGGCCTGAGTCTTTGAGGCTGACCACCAAGTGTTACAGTTCCTGCAGCGGGGAGGTGTAAGGCACCTCCACCCAGAGCAGGCTTTGCTTCTGACCCCAGAGAGCACAAAGGCTCTCACCATAAGGTCAGGAACATGTCTGTTATTGGCAGGCTGGCACAGACTGGTCAGTCATGCACTAAAGGGTTGGGTAAAATACAGGGGGCAGCTCTAAGATGCCCTCTATGTGCATTTTACAATCAACCCACCACTGGCATCAGTGTGGGTTTATTGTGCTGAGAAGCTTGATACCAAACTTCCCAGACTTCAGTGAAGCCATCATGGAGCTGTGGAGTTCGTATTGACAGACTCCCACCCCATGTACTCAGTGTGGCCACACTGCCCATACAATGTCTAAAAATGAACTTAGACACTGTAGGGACATATTGCTAATGCAGCTATGCCCTCACCTGTGGTATAGTACACCCTGTCTTAGGGCTGTAAAGCCTACTAGAAGAGTGATTTACCTATGCCACGGGCAGCAGGTTGAGGGCATGACCCCCTGAGAGGGATGCCATGTTGACTTTACCTTTTTCTTCCCACCAGCACACACAAGCTACAATGCAGTGTGTATGCATTTGGTGAGGGGTCCCTTAGCATGGCACAATACATGCTGCAGCCCTTGGAGACCCTTCCTGGTCACAGAGCCCTTGGTACCACTAATGCCTTTTACAAGGGACTTAGCTGTGTGCCAGGGGTGTGCCAATTGTGGAACAATGGTACAGTTGTTGTAAAAGAACACAGGTGCTGGGGCCTGGTTATCAGGATCCCAGAACACACTCAGTCAAGTTAGCATCAGATATCAGGCAAAAAGTGGGCCAGTTTCCTAAAAGAGCAAAACTCTGCTAGGCTGGCTGGAAGGAGCAATGTGCATTAGGAATTGTGCTTGACCTGAATCACCAGTGTTACTCACTTCGCAAAACACAGGGGAAAAATGAAAATCTATGCATTTCAAAATGTTTGCCCAGAGGTTGGGACGCTTGCAAAAAATTTGCACATCAAATTCTATTGAAAAGGGGTGGGGGGGCAACACCTAAGGTGCACAAAGTACACAATATTCCTTTGGTTTTACGCAGTCAACTGAAAGAAGTATTGGACAGTTTGTGTGAAGAAGAGGTTATCCACAAAACACAAATTATAAGGTGGTCCTTCTAGTACTGGATTCTCCCATTTAGAACACCTAGAAGACCGCAAACCAGGTTGTATTCAAGAAAGCCCTCAATATGTGGCTATTACGATGGTAGCTCAGAGACCACAATGATCCCACCATCCAACCTTTAGTCAGCCTTAGCTCCTTTATCCCTCATGTCCCCTCTCCCCATTAGCTAACATTCTTCATATCCACTCTATAACAACTGACAGCATGCAATCACTTTCCAGGGCATTACATCATCTGTAGCTCTCTCCATGGGACACATGCCTACAGGGCCGGCTTTACTGCAGCCGCACCTGGCACTGAGGCTACATTTAGAAATAACTTATGGATTTAAAATAGGTCTATGCAGAACTCCACAGAGTAAGGAAAACACTCCGCAAACTCTGCCTAAATCTGCGTAAGTGGGGGGATATGTGCTTGCCACCCATTCGCGCTGCTTGGTGGAGTTTGTGCACTCTCTGTTACAAGTGCAAATGTGAACGGCACCACGCGGTCACCCCCACGTGCAGCCATCTTGTTTTTCCTATTCTGTGTATGTGTTGGACCTACTTTTAAATCCACTCTCTATCTTTGCAATCCTTACTTCATCTCACTTAACCTACCCTGTTTTACATTTATTTAATTAGCGTGAGTATTTGTGATTGTGTATTTTACGCCGCCAAGGTGTTCAACCCAGTGCCATATTAAGTGAGAAGGAGGTGGTCAAACTCAGGCCCGTATTTATTCTTTTTTTAGCGCCGCATTTGCGCCGCTTTTTGACGCAAAACGGCGCAAACCTACAAAATACAATGGTATTTTGCAAGTTTGCGCCGTTTTTGCGTCAAAAAACGACGCAAATGCGGCGCTAAAAAAGTATAAATACAGGCCTCATTTTTTCCTGCAGTGCCCCATTCCCTCAATGCTGGCAGCATGTGGCAGGCCTGGCAGTGGGTATGGCCTGCAGGAGTGTCGGTTGTTTGTGGAAGGGTGTGCTGTTGTGTCCACCAATAAACTGGGGTTCGGCACACCCAGCAGCAGCTGATGCACCACTGGGCCGACATTACTGACAGAGAGAGGGACCTGCTGGGTGTCCAGATTGCAAGGCTTGGTGAGTACTAATAATTCATTTTTAATTATTTTGTTTTGTCCTGTCCTATAATGGTAATTTTTTTATCAACTAGCATGCGGCTCACACTCAGAGGTAAATTAAATTAAAGTAATGTGAAGTTACTAATATTGTGTGATGCCATTTGAGTGAGCCAGGTGCTCAGTAAAACCTAGTTCTGCTTGTTGCTGTAGGTGCTTGCGTGGGCTCATTATGCTGATTATGCTTACTTCTCGGTTCTATTGTCACTAATATAGTGTTACTGTGGTGGTAGTAGTAGAAGTAGTTGATATATATCAGTGAGTTAACATTCTCTGTCTTTCTTTTTATGTTGCTCGTATGGTCCCAAGCATTCTTCCAGTGATGCATGCATGCATCAATGCATTGAAAAAAGGGAAACTGACTGAATTGGCTCATGAAAGGGGGTTTGTGAATGCGATTTGTGAAGTAAAGATCGTTCATTGCAATGCATTAGTATTTCCAAATGTAGTTTAGGAAATTTAAAATAGTGCTTAGGTAAGGTGTTGGAAATAAGTCAACTTGATCATACAGGTATTAGGCAATCTGATTCACAAAAGTAGTAAAGTACAATTTCAATATGGTACTGTTTTTGCCTTTGCCTGTCAAAATATTTATTTCTTACATCAGCACCCAAGGGCAAGAAGAGGGCATTGGAGGGTCGAGCCGAGGAGGGTGGCACCACTAGCTGCAGGTGGAAGTTACACCACCAGCGCTGCGGCAGACAGCTCTGCTGGCCACAGTAAGTTCATATTTATTTCTCTTATTTTTAACTCTTCCCAATTAGATACATTTTTCCTCCTTTCTCTTATGCTGTGACTCTTTTTTCAAATGCTCTACATTCTATTCAGTGACTAGTCATGTTTTCCTACCCTGCATTATCCTTTTCTATATTTTTTGTTTCTGTAGCTGACTTCCTACTGTTACTGTAATCTGCAGCTTAAGCTTTCTTCTGCTTGGTTATGCTGTCCCTATCCCCTCACCTTTATTATACCCTATGGACTGGTACTGTAAGGGTCAAAACTACCTTCACAGTTCCTCAGGGCTTGCTCGATGATTACAGTAGTCCACCTCCAGGCAGCAAAAAGTCAGCAACTGCAATGGCACAGGCTGAATATGTGGCCAGGTGAGGGAAAATGGGGGGAAGGGACTGGGGTAGGACCTGCTGAGAAGGAGACCTGTAAAAGATAGCACACAAGGGTTTTAATGTATCTTAATTCACCTTTACCTCTCCACCTTTCTAAATCAGCCCTTATTATTACCTGTTGGATTGTCTCTCTTGCCTTGTGATAAAAGATATGAAATATTAGGGCTGAGTAAGCACAAAGCCTTTAAGAAAAGAACAGACATAGCCTTAGTTACTATAGCACCGATATAGATCCCTTAACATTCTTTTTTTATAGATTCTGTATTAGCACATACCCTGATACTTGTCTTTGAATGCCTTGAGTGTTGCCTTCAACACGTCTGTAAAAAGGGAGTGACGTCCATCCAACCATCAATGATGAATAAATAGTAACATACAGCATGATTCTCTCCAACTTAGATTTCACCTCTCTTAGTTGGTATGCAGGACAAGCCTCGCTTATTTTCACCTCATTATAGTTTTCTTATTCTTTTGAAAAATGATTATCTTCACTAATTCTTTCAATATGCAATGTTCCAAAGAGTACTTAATGTTAATTCGCTCTACGCATGAGTAATTACTTCAGCACAACACTGTTTTTTACAAAAATTAACTCAGAACGGTTTCTCAAGTAATAAACAATGCAGTCTCGCTCAGCGCATAAGTGCTCTTACCACCAGAGATCAAAATGATCTCTTTTTCTCATAGTGTCTTAGCACTCGTGAGTTCTCTGGGTCAGCCCCCAGCATAAAAAGAATGTCACAACGTGGAATTGAAATGGCCAGGAACAACAACAGCTCACCCGATCCTTCAAGGAAGAGCTGCAATGGCAGCCACGGAGAAGGACAAAGAATAGCGAGCATGTGGTTCTGGGTGAGGCTCCTTTGTATACTCTTGCCCTGCCCAAAAAGATCGCCACTCGCAGAACTTGGGAGATGCAGTCCTTTGATTTAAAAAAAAAAAGGCTGTGAATAAATGCGGTAGCAAACAAATAAGCAGTACATTATACCGCAAGGCAAAGGCATGTAACAATTACAGAAAAGATACACAAGCATGCTAATAAAGGTACCCCTTGATAATCTTAGCATAATACCTGTGCCAATAAGTTTCGAGGACATCGTTTGTGATGACACTGCAGACATAGTTTTGTCTTTGCAAAGCCCCCATGAATTTTGCCACATATGGCAACACATGTCCCATTCTGTGCTGTGCTTGATCCACGTTTTCCTACAGCCGCTTAATGGAGGCATGACAGTAAGACTAATACACTAGATTAGGTAGTCTACTGTGAAGACTGAAGACTTTGCAGACCCAAGCAAGCTCTTCTACACTTGTTTGTTGAGAATATTTCTTGCTCATGCGCAAATGATGATAAGAGAGTGGTCAAAATTATGGTGTACCCCCCATGCTGTGTTGTATTATCCCAGCTGTTTCGATGTGCAGCATGGCAGTAAGATATGAGGACTGTCCCTGTGCATTTGCCAAAATTGCCAACCAAAACCAAACCATATGTCCTTCATTGACCAATTTATTCTACCCCTTTATTGCGCTTGAAATGATTCACTGTCATCATCCTATCTCTGGCCCTCCATTACGGTTGGCTTGATTACTGGCTGTAGTTTTCTGACATTGTCAACCAGAAA
Source organism: Pleurodeles waltl (assembly GCF_031143425.1). Taxonomy (NCBI): domain Eukaryota; kingdom Metazoa; phylum Chordata; class Amphibia; order Caudata; family Salamandridae; genus Pleurodeles; species Pleurodeles waltl. The sequence goes on along the minus strand of NC_090445.1, from coordinate 146,295,328 downwards.
AATGTCCAAAGTGATTAGATGGGAGAGGAAATACTGCAAACTCAACTGTAACCATGTTTTGTGGTTGTATTTTGTTAAAAAGAAGGGGGAGATGTATGGCATCTACACTGTGTAATGTTGATTTTTCTAGCTGTGCAGACCACCAGTGCCGGGGCCACCACCAGTGTGTCAGATACACTAGCAGCACCTAAAGGGGGAGTCTCTGCGGTGGCAAGGACGGGTGATGGTAAGTCACATTGCTCAGTATTGACAATTACTAGTATACCCACTGTATTTATTGTTAGGCAGATCCCACCCATCCAACATCATTCATGACCTCCTTGCCCAAGTCACAAGTCCGACCCGTGGGACATGATGTGATGATGATGACACCACCTAACTGCTGCATGGTCCAATTTGGCACTGCAGTGTTGGCTGTGCAAAATGCCTCTATTTCTTTTATTGTAGCATTTACAAAGTTTTCAATGGATTGCAAACCGAAACAAAAACAAGGTGTCTTTCTCGTCCCTCCCAGTGCCCACAAAGATTTTTGGCACTTGCCAACTGTTATGACCCAGACAAGTGGTTCATACTTCATATGGCTTCCATTATCAAATTTTACTCCTGTTCAAATTTGACATGCATCAACTTTCAGTTTCAACTACAGTGACTGACTTAGCCTAAGCTACATTATTAGTGAACCAACACCCCACCACCCAGTATTCTAAGCAAAACTTCTACTGTACCTACCCAGACTTTTCACTGTATCTAACCCTGCTGCAGCAGACTAAGGGCTTGATTGAGAGAATTTGGTGGAGGGCGTTACTCCATCACAAATATGACGGATATCCCATCCACTGTATTAGAAATTGTAATACCATGGACTTGCTGGGATATCTGTCATATTTGTGATGGAGTAACACCTTACCCAAACTTATTCAGTCCCTGAATAATGGACTACGATTGATAAAAATGGGGGAATAACATGTTTTAAGATGGCCGCCGTAAATAAGGATGTTTTTTGTCCATCGTTTGTGTTGCTGTAACGTCTATGATGTTAAATAGAAGTCAAAATATGGACTATTATTACCCGTGAACAAGGGAGCTTTGTCTCCCGAAACGCGTCGGGCGGGCGTATGTTTTTGCTTTTGCCAGAATAAATCTTTTCTTCAGTGACATTGAGTGACTGTAGCGTTTTCGTTGTGGTAAAGGAACAAACTATTGAGTTATTAGGGGCTTGCGACCCCGCTTCAGTCTGCCGTGCTGGGTGCAGACCGATGCATGTTTGGATTAGGATGGATATATATATATATATATATATATATATATATATATAATGAAGGTTGTCCTGAAAAGCGTGTTTGCGGCGCACTTGTTTTCTCCGGTGGTGCAGGTTTTAGGCAGGACGTACCATATTGCAATATTGTGATTTCACTGATGGAATTAAAACTGAATGATTTATGGCACAACGATGGAGTGCGTTTTTTTTCTTTTTGAATTGAAAGAGAATCTTTTTCTTGCAATATATATATATATATGTATATATTTCTTTTCCCTGCACTGCAGTGCATCGTTTTTTCCCACCGTCTACTTAAGCCAGACAGGATATCTATTATCAGCATGTTAGTCATGATGTGTGTGAAATATAATCATCATCTGCCTGGCAGGGCCATTGGAATTAAAGATAATGTTTTGTTGCCTTGTGGCTTCCAGCCTCTGCCGCCAGAGCCGGGCTGCAATCTCCTGCCAGGTTGGTGGTGGAGGTGGACCAGCAGGAGCTATATCAAGAAAGAAAAAAGACAAATTGTAAAGAACATTCTGTGCAAACACTTTTTTAATTACTTTTTTAATTACATTGTGGTACAGTATAAGTACATTGCTGCTGGTTCCCTAGTGACATTGGAATTTTTGATGTGTTGATTACGAAGTCAGTCACAGGGAGGAAAATGATTTATTTTGCCTCCAAAAACCATTGACTGGCTGAAAGAAGGCACCAAAAAACAGTGTTTTTTCTGGTAAAGGGTTTCCTAAAAAAATAAACCACACAGACACTTTGGGGGTGATTCCGACCCTGGCGGTAAAAACCGCCAGGGCCGGGGTCCGCGGGAGCACCGCCAACAGGCTGGCGGTGCTCCTTTAGGCATTCTGACCGCGGCGGTACAGCCACGGCCAGAAACGGAAAGTCGGCGGTGTACCGCCGACTTTCCGCTGCCCAGGGGAATCCTCCATGGCGGCACAGCTTGCTGCGCCGCCATGGGGATTCTGACCCCCTCACCGCCATCCTGTTCCTGGCGGTTTCGACCGCCAGGAACAGGATGGCGGTGAGGGGTGTCGTGGGGCCCCTGGGGGCCCCTGCAGTGCCCATGCCAATGGCATGGGCACTGCAGGGGCCCCCGTAAGAGGGCCCCACTTTGAATTTCAGTGTCTGCTTAGCAGACACTGAAATTTGGACGGGTGCTACTGCACCCGTCGCACACCTTCCACTCCGCCGGCTCCATTCGGAGCCGGCTTCCTCGTGGATGGGTGTTTCCCACTGGGCTGGCGGGCGGCCTTTTGGCGGTCGCCCGCCAGCCCAGTGGGAAACCCAGAATGACCGCTGGGGTCTTTTGACCGCGGTACGGTCTTCTGGCGGTTCCCGCTTGGCGGGCGGCGGGCTTGGAATCACCCCCCTTGTGTGGAATAATAAAAATAACTCTGGTTAATGAGTGAAGCATCATCTACCATGGAGTACAAGTATTCTATTCTTGTTGTGCTAAATGATGACTGGAAGCATGCCAGCTAGAGCATCGGGTACACTACAAATTTGCTACTCTCTGTAGTCTGCAGCTGAAGCAGCTGCAATTACACTACCAGTGGCTGGTGGACGAGGAGGGATCAGCACATGTCCCTGCTTCTAGACGTAGGTCCAGTACCACCAGCCAACTGGCTGTGCCTCCAGCCTCCAGGCTACACCAGTGCTGTCGCCAGCTTGGAGCTGCCTGTCCCCGTGCCGCCCCCTCAGACTGGCTGTACTGTTGCTGTGTGCAGCATGAGCTGGAGCAAGTGAGCCATCCTTTGGCAAGCCTCAGGTGTGGCATAGAACATGTTGAGACCCACCTTGAAAATGCAAATGCCCTCTTTTAACCCTTTTTAAAATAGTTTTTTTGGAAAGAGGGAGTTGTTGTGGTTGGAGTGGGTGGGAGTTTAGGAATGATTTGTGGACATTGGAGATTGGTTGGCAGTGGGTAAGATGTGGGAGGGGGCGGGCCTATTGTGGGTGGCAAAGGTGGGTTTTACAGTTTTTTTTTTTTTTAATGTTAGTAAAGGGAAAATGTTTGCAATCCACTTTATGTCTGAAGTGTTTTTGTGTTTTACTTTTAACTTTGCACTGATTGCTTTTCACGCAGCTGGTCTTTTTAATATATATTTCTCTAAGCGTATGCCAGTTAGGAGGGTATGATGCCACCCTCTTTATTGCCTACAGAAACATAGATAAACAAGTAAGGACTTACCTCAACTGCAGTATGTTACGTACTAAATAAAGTAGTTCACTTCATCCTCTTACCGGAAAAGATGAAGTGATGGCTGGTGGCTGCTCGAGCCATCAATGTTCCAAATTTCAACAACTTACTGAAGGGTTTCCATGGGTGCCTTCTTTAAGGTAGTGCGCTAATAGAGAAGGCATCACAGTGAGGTCCCACTCCCAACTAGGTGATCTGATCCTCAACTGTGGGATTAATTTAAAGGATCACAGAAAACTATATTTAAAGAAAACTTAGTGTAAGTATGACCTTAAAAAAATCTATAACCTCTATCCTACGTGACCTGGCTACCTGAATCCTACTTGCCAAGAAGGAATCTTTGATCACAACACTGGTAACGATCTGGAAATAAACATACATGTAAGGAAACTCATGAAACAAAGTAGTGAAAGAACACTGAAGATGCATGAGAAGGAAAAAGACAGCCTGAAGACTCAGAGGGTGGTCTACTTAACTGTACACTGACGAACAAAGACACTGCCAACTAGTCACTGTTTTTGAGCCAGGCCTGCTGTGCCTCGTAGGAACTGTGTCTGATGTGAATTTCATTGGTTTGATATTAAACGGACTACGAATACCGAAGGAGTGGCTTGCTGAACTTCGCATGCACACAGTTGGACAAAATACAGAGTTGATCTAATCTGTGGACTTGTTCGCAGTCAGGATATTTTGTGGGATAGGTGATGCATACATGTGGGACATCCAACTGAGCACCTAGGGAACTGTAACGTGTCTTTAAGTATTGGATCTAGCCCCAGGGTATTGTGTGTGGTTCGGGTGAGATGTCGTCGGAGTAGAGAACTTTGTGTTACCTCCATGATTACTTTTTTATGTCATGCAGATTTTGTGATTTTTCTGCCACATATACCATCATGGGTTCTTTGTGGCATATTTGGGTGAGATACCGCTCACAATTTTGGAGGACTTTGGGGCCGTCATGTTTTTTCTAAAATGGCATGCTGATTTTGCTGCCAAAGTATATGTTTTCATTTGTGCCTTTTTGACTGGAGGTTTCAAGTTTTAAATATGTGTTGCACGCAATGTAATACTGTATGGTTAGATATCATGAAGAGTGGTATTGTGACACTTTTGTGCAATGATATGCTGAAGTTTTACTGATGATGTCAGTTGCCAATACTATTCTTTTAGTGTTGCGTTTGTGCCCCTGTAAGAGTGTGCTGGGGTGTTGGTGAGTGGAAGTAACTATGGTTGAGTCTGTGTTTTGTGTCCCTGGTTCTGTTGATGGTTTTGCAGAAGAGGGTGAGTGTATGAAATGTGAACTTGGTCCTCCAAGAGTGTGCAGTAAAAGATGTCCGTATTGCATTAGTATGATAGATCTATTGTGTCATTTAAGTCTCTGGCCCTGTGAAAGTATGCAGTAGAGGGTGAGTGTTCCTAAGACTGCAAAAATAGGCAGTATAGCATGAATGTGTAGTGCTAGTCCATTGCTAAATTCACTAAATGTCCTATTGTTTTGGGAAGAGGGTGGTATGAAAGGGACCGGTTGTTAAATTCGCAATGTGTTATATATAATCTGCCAAGCTTGCAATGTATTCTGTGCACACCTTCATTGTTCTCTGCTCTGCGCAGCCGGTGTGTGATTTCATTGATTGCTAGTGAGTGACTGGAGAAGTGTGACAGCTAGTGGGCTGTTCAGAGAAGATGCTGCTCCTGGTGGGGGATCCTTATTAAGTAACCTGTAGCTCATCATGTATCCTTTTAAATAAATCTACAATATCTATCCTCTGTGAATTGGCTACTTGACTTATACTTACTGTAATACTAATGACTCCACAAAGTGAAGATAGTAAGAACGTTATTTGAGCATCCATGTACTAAGAGAGTGGCTGAGCAACTGACTATGAACCAACCAAGGAATACAGAACACTCAGAGAATGTCAATACTCACAGACCAATGACATTGAAGGTACACAGCTAAGGAGTGTGTACTGCTGGACACATTACTGAGCACGTGCACATAACGAATAATTTAATAACTTTCTTAATACTATAATACTACTACACTTACCAAGAAGGAACCTTTGATTACAACAACACTGACAGTCATACAGGAACTGCTCCAATGTAAAGGTGTTGATAGGAGCATTTGGAGATGAGCACACTCTGCTGTGGAGACATACACACCACATAAAAACAGGCTTTCAAGAACCAGGAGAAACATACAATAGGAGAGAGCAGAAACAGACACTGGGACCAAAAGACACACAGCTCACTGTGATGGGTAGATATACACATCACATGGAAAACAGGAAACATACTTGTTAAGACCAAGGCACACAGACATCGAAACCAGGAGACAAGCACACTGTGAAGTGGAGACATACACAGAACACTTATTAGAACCAGCAGAAAAACACACTGGGACCAGGAGACATAGAGCCTGATTACAGCCAGCTTTGCTGTAGCGATCAGGACTGCCACTGCTGTGGCAGTCTGATTGCCACATTAAGACCCTGGCAGTCAGACTGGCAGGGTTCTGCCAGAACCCCCAGGATCCAGGAGCATCCTTGCGGTGTCAGAGATCGTAATACGCCAGCCTTTTCATGGCGGATTCACCGTCTTGAAAAGACCAGTGGAGAACAGGTGCAGGGGACCACAAGGCATGGGCAGTGCAGTGGTCCTCCTGGTCAGCGCCATCACAATGTTCACTGTCTGCTCTGCAGAGAGTGAACATTACAAGGGCGCTGGTGCACCCTGAGGGCTACAGCCTTTCTGCTGGCTTGATTAGGAGCCAGAGACAATGCTGTAGCCTGTTTTCCACTAGGAGAAACATAGCGGGAAACTCCTAATAGGTCCAGCGAGGTGGTTGCAGGTAGCGGCCACCCTGTCGGGAGTTTAGCAGAAGGGCTTTCCCGTCCGTTAAACTCATAATCAGGCCCATAGTCACTGGGACAGGAAAACTTGAACACTGGAATGGGGACAGGTTTCTCCTTCGGTTGAGAATCAACCACAAAACTTACTTCAGACATACTATCCCTAGGTAACATTGCTGGAGAATTTTCCATTGGCAAATTATCCCCCAATGGAGTGTATACCCAGTTATTCCAAATCTTAGAAGAGTTTCTATTACTATCAGACTCTAATTGACACCCTTTGTAGCTAACGGGGTCGGTAACAGAGCGACAGTTATCAAAAGAGTAAATCACAACAGTCAAAGCTTTAGGAATGTTTTTAGGATCTATTACGGAATAGAAAGTGTGAAGAAAACTTACCTTTAATTGAAGGATTAGAAGAAAGTTTTACAGGGATTGTATGTTGTTTTAAGTTGTAACAAATAATGATTAGAGCACACTGCTTGCTTGTGAGGAAGAAACGTAGGCAGTAAAATCATCATTATTAAAAATTCCCCCAAGCCACCTGACTGGGACTCACGTCACTGCACGCTAAGAATAGAATCTTTCGAAAACTTCCCTCTTCCAGTCATCCTAGGGACATCCTGATCTGCATTAATCGTATTTCCCTGGAATGCGTCCCTGCCCTGAAAACTACAAACGACAGGCATTAAAAAGTGATGTCAGCATGGAGAAATGTTCCCTCCCTACTAAAGATTTTGAAAATTGAGAAACGGGGGTGATTAGCGATGGCTGAGGTATGTACCGACTCCAGGTACGTGCTCCACCTGCAAGGCATGGCCAGTTCATTATTGCTAAACACTCCCTCATGCACAGACTCTGGGGTGTAATCTTATGGCAGGAGCTATGGCGAGTCATGAGCTTTATTTAGCTGTGCCCTAAAGAAGCCTTTCTGCTGTGATGTAACCCTCTGTGCTGTATGTTCTGATGTATAAATATAGAAAACAATTATCCACTTATTTCTAAAGTCTGTCTAAGGAGAAACTACACACATTTTTCTTTGGAGAGGATTATTCAGCAATCTTTGGTCAGCATGGGCTCGCGGCCGTGGTTTCATGGGATTTTGAGTCTCTTGATTTCTCTGCTAACCATAACCACCAACCACCTAGATCATGTCTAAATTGATTGCAGCATCGTTTGTCAATTCTTGCTCCTTTGGTTGTCATGTTATTTTATTTTATGTCACACTACTGACATTTTGGTAGGAGGTGGCAGGTCATTAGATTCAATTCCCACACTGTTATGTGGTTCCAGTTGCAGACTGAATTTTAATCTAATAATCTTTGTGGAAGCACCTGAGGGCAAGATTTTTACTGTCCCTCGGTGAGGCATCCCGAGAGTCAAGCAAGATGTCAGGTTTCTGTGCCAATTTCCTGCTCTTGTCCGTTCTGACCCATGTAAATATTGATGGTCCAGACTCTGGATGAGACTCGCATGGCAACTGGGAGAAAATGAGGGAAGGTTGCTCAAGCCCACCACATTCCTCCCAAGTTACTGATAAACTGGCCAGTCTCTCAGCCGAGTATGATTTCTTCTGGACACATGAGTCTGACCTGACTGACAATGTCCCAAAATAACCTGGATGCATTTGGATAACACTGTTGTAACCCATACAATTAACAATCTGGTCGTCTTCCCCTCCTATCTTGACCCAACTAGATATCATCAGACAGAGGGGAAGAATTGACTGACCATGGGTGAGAGTCCCCTAGAATGTCCACATCATCACCATTTTTCACCCATCATATTGATATTATGTCCGGAACAGGCCACCTTCCCAACCAAGCAGTAGTTTGCAACGTTTGCTTGAGGCGATGGGTAACAAACTATGAGAGACCCCAATTCTCCACACCTGACACGCATAGTTGGAGCAGTGCTCTAAGCCCCGGTGCGGCCTTCGTAATTAAGGATGAAACCGATGCTGGATCCCGGACAGCTAAACATTTGTGAAAAGTAGACAAAATTCAAAATTCAGCAAGGGGTCATTTTGTAGATCCTTCAAGGTTTCCCTACGGAAAGTGACAGCTAAAATAAAAAAACAAATTGAAATTGAGGTGAAAAAAACAGCGATTTCTGTCTATGTTTTTTTCTATATCTTTCTCCAGCTATGACAGATTTTTGAAAGCAATATAGTGTTACGTCTGCTGGACTCTTCTGGTTGCATGGATATATAGGGCTTGTAGGTTCATCAAGAACCCTAGGTACCCAGAGCCAATAAAGGAGCTGTACCTTGCAGTGGGTTTTCATTGTATACAGCAATTCATTTGGTGAAATACAAAGAGTGAAAAATAAACTTTTGTATTTCCAAAATGGGCACAAGATAAGGTGTTGAGAAGCAGTGGTTATTTGCACATCTCTAAAATCCAGGGTCCCCATACTAACACGTGAATCACAGGGCATTTCTCAAACAGACGTCTTTTTTACACACCGTCTTACATTTGGAAGGAGAAAATGTAGAGAAGGACAAGGGGCAGTAACACTTGTTGTTCTATTCTGTGTTCCCTAAAGTCTCCCGATAAAAATTGTACCTCACTTTGCGTGGGTGGGCCTTATGCCCGCAACAGGAAACGCAACATGGACACATCACATTTTTACATTGAAATCTGATGTGTTTTTTGGAAAGTGCCTAGCTGTGGATTTTAGCCTTTGGCTCAGCTGGCACGTAGGGAAAACTAGCAAACCTATACATTTTTTAAAACTAGACACCTAGGGAAATTCAGAATAGGGTGACGTGGGGCTCTCACCAGGTTCTGTTACGCAGAATCCCTTGCAAACCTCAAAATTTGGTAAAAAAACACTTTTTCCTCACATTTCAGTGATGGAAAGTTCTGGAATCTGAGGTGAGCCACAAACTTCCTTGGTGTCTAGTGGGCATTTCTGCAGCCCTCCCCCATGATCCAGTCACAGGACCCTACAGATACATACTTGGCCTATGAGTGGTGCAGCCAAGGACGTAACTGTTACATCTTTGGCAGGGAAGGGGTTAAAGCTGTGAGTTATCTTATATTGTTCTTTTTCGCCTGACTTTTCTATCTGCTTCTTTGACGGTTGACGTGGTATGTACATATTTCTCATAATGTAAATATTATATCAATTTTACTGTCTATCCTTTATCCAACATAAACATGATAAATGTGTAATGTATGATACATTTGCAACCAGATGGAGTGAATAATTCTCCAAAACACATGGTGCTCTCAATTAGAAAATATTTATTTTTAAAGGAACAAGAAAGGATGAGAAACAGATTTAATTTAAATTATGCACTTTATAAACAGAAAGTTGTGTTTGGAGAGCACCTCCCTGAAACATTTAAGTGTGAGAATACTTTTACTAGTACTGTTGGGGGAAGTGGTCTAAGGAGTGAGCAACTAAAAGTAGCAATGAATGGAATCTCCAAACAATCCTTAGTATGAGATTTTCACTTTTGTTATCACTAACTATATTTTCGTTTGCAAAATAGAATCATACTGAGGACTTGGGGATGATTTTGGTTAAGTTGCCCCTTCGTAAAAAAAAAAACAAAGTCAGGCTCCATGAGCATGTTAATTTAGCCTGTCTGCCTTAGGACAATATGCCAAGTTTTTATATTTTGTGGAAAACGTGAAAATGTCAAATCATCCAAACAAGAACTTTGCTAACACCTAAGGTGACATAAGTCTATTGTAAATTCCCTGACATCTACACTTCAAGGTCTGGCAGTGAATGTACAAAATAAAAATGTAATCTTAACTGATGTATTTTTGTCATACTGGTTCATAACGATAATGATTTAGACTGAGTGGAAAGTCATCAATGTAGGGTAAAAGTCAGCGGTCAACTCTATAAAAAAACAACTCATAAATTGACCACTGAAACTGAGAGATTATTAAAAGATGTCATAGTAGCATGCTGTACTGCAACAAAATGCATGCCTATGCTGAGGGCCGATGCACAGCGGAGAGGAGCTGAGCCTATTGAAAGTGTGTTTTCCTCTCCAGGTTGAAGGCTGATATCAAAACGTCTTCACTGTGAACAGCAATGCCGTACACTGAATACCAAGAAACTCTAGAGGCACGCTAGCTACTCCAGGCTCTGATTGTGTAGCACATATAAGTACTCTTAAAGTGTTATACTGCCAAGAACATTTCAACCATGTTAGAAATGTTCATATTATTCTTACTGTTAGTGACATGCATTAGTGCTGTGCTAAGTATGTTCTGTGTGGTTATTACTCATGTATAAAGCAACAGATTGAAACTGTTGAAGTAAACACTTTTCAAAGTAATAGTGCCTTTTCTTAGTGCAGTACTATCCTAAAGAAGAATTTTGGTTTGAATTACTACTGCACCCTTGACCCCTTTATGGGACTTTTAGGAACCCAGAAAGCACAGACACTACACCATTGAGAATGCCAGGTGGGGTTGTGTGGGGCTACAACAACCTGGTATTTCATGCATAAGCGTTGATTCACTGAACACAGTTCCGGCACCCGTCTGTGGGAAAGTCAAACCTTGTAGAACAAGGCCAGAGCGCTAGTTTACGCCACAGTGCATGGTTGTGCATGAGGCATAAAAGGAAGAATGGGAATTTTGGACACTTGATGATGTTCTCCATTGATCCTGTGAATCAACCTTAGTTTTTAAGGATATGAAGTAAAAAGTTTGGAAGTTCCCATGTGCACTACTTCTAAACATATTACATGTTCTTAATACAATTAATGTTTGTTTTGTCTTGGCTCCCAGGTAATAATGTAACACGTCACCTTGCAAATGGTGCTACCAACTAGTGTCATTTATTGCAGAAAATACCAGCCGGGCATACACTCCCTACAATACACACGAGTTAGAAAAATGTTCCCAAGTCTCGGCCAAAGTAAATGTAACCTGAGTGACAAGTACTGGCAATTTTTGATTTTGCCGTGGTTGTTGAGCCATAAAATGTTTCAAATTTTTAGGATGCAAATAGTACTTAATCACAATCATGTAGCCACTGTACTTAGAAGTTTGAGACCTCTTGACTGAGTCACATTTACATGTACCTGATCTACACCAGTAAATGACTCAGCAGCTGCTCGCTCCCCTGCGCTAGAAGTCCAGCCCCTGACAACATGGAACGTTTGGGGTTGGAAACTCACAGTTCACAGTATACCACTGCTACTCATGGCTAATGGTAGCTCTGAAAGGTATTGCCTGTCTACTAGTAATCTTCATTACCTTTAGTCCATCTTGTCCGCATCACAATCATCACTAATGAGGTGATTGTCACCTCAGGCCAGGAATCAAAGCAGATGGATCCAAAAACGTGCTAGGCCCACCTACTCACTCAACATAAAAGGGTCTGGCACTCATGGCTCCTGCAGCAAATATCTAAGCCTCATAAAAGGAATGAAAGGAGGGGAGAGGCAAAATGGTGAACACAAAAGCAGATGCGCTTGGCATCTTTCCTCTCCAGTGCCGCGTGGGATGTTCATATGGCAACCCAAGCAATCCAGCGGGGCAGGGATTCACTTGGCAGTCTCAAAAAATCGAAGATGAGGCTGCAGTTGTGGTGCAGCATCAAGCCTAGATTGACTGCTGTAGCAGCAGTGGTGCAGGTGGTCTTGGAGGCTTTGGGGGAGGTTCGCTGCTATAAGCAGTGTCGGCTTTGGTGTCAAGGGTGCTGCAAGGAACATATGGGCGTAGGGAGTATGCCACCTAAGCCCCAGTGACCTTCCCAGGACCGGTAGGGAGAAACTACAGCAGTGTTGCAATGTGCCACATGAGCTGTGCACTTGATTAGGGGGAAGCTGTATAGGCACACAATTAAGACAAAATCAAGCTTAAAGGGCAGGGAGCCTGTACAAGTTAGAAAGGACTCCAAACGGACTAGTAACCCAGAAAGCATTGTAGCAGCCCCTGGGACTGGAGGGCAGTCCTCTATTTTGGATTTTATGCCAGCAGCTAATGAGTGAGTCCAATTCTGAGTGTGACAAAGGTGCAGGGCGAACAAGGAGATGGCAAGGCGCCTGCTGACTTATACTCTGTCGCTGGGACTGAGGTGACTGGGCAGGTGAAGCTGGATCTCTCCACAGGAATACAAAACCTCACACTGGTAGATGGCGAGGCAGCCGGACTACATGGAAACTCCCAATGCTTTTCAAGGCTAATTGAGAATGGGCAGGCCACCATGAGGTTAGTGAAAATACAAATAATGCAATGGGTGGGTGAAGAGGTGGCTGCCAAAGATGCCAGGAGTGAAAGAGCTGACGATGACTGTATTAGAATATCTCCCAGCCTGCATTTGAAGAGATACAAACCTGTAATAGCGATGCCAGCCCCCGGCTCCCTTAGTCTACCTTTGTTGACATCGATTGCTAATTTGGATGAATCTGCTGAGGTGTGGCAGGATGTATGCAACATAATCAAAAGCCCATGTGGAATCATTAATTTGGCAACTGACTATGCCAAACTAAGCCTTAAAGAAAATAATACGGCTAAGGGGCACCAAGGTAACCCAGGAGCAATGGAAGTTGTAGATCGGGCCAGTGGGGATCTGAGGCTGGAGGATTCCGTTAATTTAGGAGTAATTTTTTTTTAATTGATGGATGGCTCGGATGCTTGTAACTCAGAGGATCTGGCAGGGGACACCAGTACTTCAGATTTGGATAGCTGTTCGAATGTCCATCGGAAGATGACTTGATATCCACATTCAAGTACATTAAACAATACAGTAGATCTCAGAGTGAGAAGAAATGTTCAATTGGAAAGATTGGATAGATGACAGGGAGCCCAGAGCCCCCAGCCTTAAATTGGGATTACCCAGCCACACAGCAGGTCTACTTAGATTCAAGTAGTCAGCAAAAAATGGGAGAGTAGTTGGCCCGCTTGTAGAAATGGAGGAGTCCACACTGAAGTTAATCTATAACTCTATCAGGCAGCACCAAGAAGAGACATGCTGAGATGGACAGAGGGCCAGAGTAGGTACTAAAAAATTGCAGAATGCAATAAGAAAGGTGTCCAATGTTCGTAATGTGATTGAAGAAAGGACCGAGGCTGTCGAAGGAACAACCTTAACTTTGGAGGCTGACATTGGGGAAATGAGAGATCAAGTATAAGCACATTCCTCCAAATTACAGCTATTCAATGGAAATTAGATGATTTTGAGAACAGGCAGAGGTGAAACAATCTGCGAATGTTGGGAGTGGACGAAGGTGCTGAAGGCAATGATATAAGGGAATTTCTGCTAAATCTGTTTAAAGGTGCTTTCCTAAAGTTATCATGTTGTAATTGGGAGCAGGAAATTAGAGGAGTGCATTGCTTTCCCTTCATGAAAAAAAATGAGATAAGCAACAGAGAGAAGGGGTGATCAGACCTAGAACTATTATTATATACTTTGACAACTTTTTGCTTAGACAGGCCATTTTTGAAAAGGCACGCCCAATGCCAAATGCAGCTTTGAAGGACATTTTTTTTTTACTAGGCCAGATTTATACCACATAACTGTGGAAAGAAGATGGAAAATGAGGAAATTAATCAAATCATGTCAAGAAAAGGGGGTTTATGCATAATTGATGTACTCGTCCAGGCTTAAGGTTATCTTTTAAAATAAAATCGGGGTGTTTTCTTCTGAAATAAGGCCAATGAATATATTAATGAACTGACTAAAGCAGCTTGGAGCAAGTTAAGGACATCTGAGGACTGAGCGTCACCAGGGTGCTTCTTGACACTGGGACCAGCATCTGCCAGCTAAAGGTTCTGGTAAGAGAAGTAACAATCCAAGGCGGTTTAATTCACAATGCACTAAAGCAAATCAGGATCTTAGAAAGGCTTTACAAGAATCACAGAGAAATGGGTCGAAAATGAAGGAACTGCGAAAAATCAACAGGTCGGAGTTAAATAAGAGAAAGAAGGACCTTCTCGAGTTAGCTTGGGCAGATTTAGACCAGGCAGCCAAAACAGGAAATGACAGTTTGTTTTGGAAAATTCCCCTTTGGGATAGTCTAGCTATGGAGGTCTCCGTCCCACTTGATGATTGGACTAAACATTTTGCAGGCATCTTTAACTGAGATAATATTGCCATTGATGTGTCTTCGGGTTCTCAAAACCCCTTTACATTTGAGCCCCTGGATCGAATTACCATGGAGAAAGTCAGTGTAGCATCAATGAAAAGTGCTCATGGTAAAGCCCATGGGCCCGGCGGGGTCCCTCTAGACATTATTAAGTCACAAACATCCCTATGGGTCCCTATTTTAACACAAATGTTTATCTGACAAAATCCTTAAGTGAAAGTGTGATTGTCCCCATTTTTAACAAAGAGAACAGAGGAGATGCTAGATGTTATCGTCCCACATTGCCCTTAGACTCCTAAGTGAAAACCATGGGTAGGGTGGTTCTACCTAGGCTGGAAACATGGGCACAGCAACAAAGCAACTTGACAGAATCACATCGTTTTGGGAAGGAATTAAGCACTGTGGAACAGGGAATAAATCTATACTTAATCAGAAGTAAGTACCCATTAGCTAGAGCGGGACACATTCATTTGTGCTTCGCAGATCTTTCTAATGCCTTTGACCTGGTGAACCATGTTAAATTATGGCAGGTGTTAACAGATATGGGTGCCCCAAATGACAATGTGAGTCACATTTCCTAGTTTTCTGCCTCCTGAACATCTTGCGTGCAGTATGGGAAGAACAGGGAAACAACAAATACATTTTGGGTAACCCTGGAGATAAGGCAGGGATATGTGTTAGCTCCTTTGTTATTCTCACTATACATAAATGGGGTGGATGGTTACCTGCAGAATATAAAGGCAGATGCTCCCAGGGTGGTTTCTCAAATTACCCCTATTCTTCTCTGCGAAGATGATGCTTTTATCCAGGATGCTTTTATCCAGTACTTTTATCCAGGGTGGCCGTCAGCCTCCAGCACCTGATTACAAATTCTGTTATCTTCATGGAAAGTAGAGATTTAAAATTGAATTTAACTATGACCTACACTATGGCATGTGGGAAGAGATTAACAAAGGGGAAAATGCATTTTGTGAATCAACACTTGCTAGAAGAAGTGAAAACTTTCAGTTCTCTGTGTACTGTCCTCTCCCGTGATGGTGACTGGTCATCCCATTTGGGCGCGGCCAAGTTAAAATTTATAAGGGCAACAAGCTGCTGTTCTCTGCTTTGCCAAGAAGGTAGGCAGTAAATCTTTAAGAGAAATCACCAAATTGTACAGAAGTAAATGTCTTCTATTTGCTCTGTATGGCTCCCAGTATGTGGTAAGGATGAGCGTAACGTATTACAGTTGCAGAAAAGCCCTTTCCAAAGTCGATCCCTGCTTATATTGCTCACAAAGAATTGGAACTAGGGTAGATGGAAGACAATATTGATTTACATGTACTAACTAAATGGCACAGTATATGGATGAATTAGGTACTAAGGGGCATATTTACAAGAAAGTGGTGCATCGGTCCCGATGCGCCACTTTTCTTGCATCACGCCTGGCCCACCTAACAACACCATGGTTGCACCGTATTTACAATACGGCGCACCATGGCGGTGGTTAGGACAATAGCTTTAAAAATGTTGACGCTCTGTTGGCGCTTTGCTGCATTACCATCAAAAAATGTTTATGCTAGTGCAGCAAACCACAGGGAGTCCCATTGATTATAATGGGTATGTCGTTTTAATGCCTGCTCTGAACAGGCATTAAAAATGACGGAGATAATGGTGCAGTGAAATGTTCTAAATTTCACTGCACCATTTTTCCGGGCCTCCCTGCATCTGAACCCACCCCCCCCAGTTGCATACATTATGCCTGATGCATACATGATGTGGCACAAGGGTTGCAAAGTGGTGCAGTGCAAGCATTGCGCCACTGTGTAAATACGGCACAGGGAAGTAGCCACCTTAGTGCTGCCTTAGCATAAAAATAAATGACTCTATGGTGGCACAAGATGGTGCTAAGGGCTAGTAAATATGCCCCCAAGTTTATGAGGGAAACTATCAAGGATTGCTTGGGTTTAGATCACTAGAGGAAAATCCTGTGGTTTCCACATACAAAACAGCTATTGACAGACTTAGAGATGCATTTTAATCCTCTAGAACCTCATAGTGTTTTGCAATTCAGTGAAAGAGAAATAATATCAACCTTCGTGGGAATAAGGGAGTGCATCAGGGAATATCAGGGAATATCAGGAAAAAATGAAACCAACAGTAGATACATAGATGCTCATCAGGAGATCCAAGGATATTTGATTAACGTGAAAAATATTTATGCCAAATGTTTGCTAACTAGGTTATGTTTAGAGTGGATCCACTATCTTCTGCCTTTTCCTAAAATGCAGTCCTGGCTTACGAACTTGCCAAGGTGTCCGTGTGATGAAAAGACAAAACAGACAACTAGTCATATTCTACTGCTTCACAAATTCTATTGTGATATCAGATCCTCACCCTTATATTCTCTTTTTTATCAGAGGGCATTTTAAACCATAATGTGCCCCTTATTTTCTTTAAAAATCTACCAAACGTACACATACTTGGATATTTATCAAGGAGGCCCCTCGTAGATGCAAATCACTTACCAATTTTGATGATTTGAAGTATGAAAACTTTCTTAATTCCATTTGAGCACTGTTCCTTTATCCTTAAGCACAGGACGATTATGACCATCAGCACCTGAGGCGATAGAATTGTATGAAATATTTATCTGACTTAGGCCTTCATCACAACCCTGGCGGTAAATGCCGCCTACGGCCGCCAACATACCGTGACCGCAGCAGTATTCCGCTACGGGTATTATGACCCACACTGAGAAAACCGCCACTATACAGACACCCACACAAGTCCGCCACACCAAAGATCAGTGATAAACTGGCGATAGCAGAACCCACACCGTTATGCCAACAGGAATACGCCCTCAGTAGCACGACCCACGAATCACTGTTGCGGTCTTTCAATCGCAGTAATCCATTGGCGGTACACACCGCCGCGCTCAAAATACACACACACTGACAAGACACCACCACATTGGACAATTCAAACTACACACACCTGACACACATACACACACCCACACACCCAAACCACTATAAAACACACACCTTCATTACCCACAACTCTTTACGACTTGAAAGAATTGCCACCAGAGAGCGAGAGACACCAAGAGCGCCCACAGAACCAGAGCCACAGAACACCATCACCCATACACCATCCACGCACCTCACAGCACACACCACAACACATCTCCCCACACATCACCTCACACATACCACTCACACCACATCCATGGCACCCCAAAGACACCCTAGGTTTTCAGAGGAGGAGCTAAGGGTCATGGTGGAGGAAATCATCCGGGTGGAGCCACAGCTGTTCGGATCACAGGTGCAGCAGACGTCCATTGCAAGGAAGATGGAGCTATGGCAGAGAGTCGTGGACAGGGTCAACGCCGTTGGACAGAATCCAAGAACAAGGGGTGACATCAGGAAGAGGTGCAACGACCTACGGGGGAAGGTGCATTACGTGGTTGCAAGACACCAGGTAGCCGTACAGAGGACTGACGGTGGACCCCCACCTCCTTCCCCACAACTAACAACATGGGAGGAGCAAGTCTTGGCAATAATGCATCCAGAGGGCCTTGCAGGAGTAGCAGGAGCACTGGACTCTGGTAAGTCAAATCTTTACTCCTTTATCCCCCCCACCCTACCTGCATGCCATCACAAACTCCTACCCCTACCCTCACCCCATCACTCCACCACCTCACATATACCCCACTATCACAACCCACCCATCCCAATACCAAGCCCTGCATGTAACACCAATGCATGGACACCCATCACCACAGCATGCCCACTAGAGAGACTCACCCAGCCCACAAAAGCACCATGCACACAAGGCAAAGCTGAAAGGGAAATCACAGTCGTACAGGGAAACACACCCATGCACAAGATGGCACACACAGATACAATAACACTGCATTTGCATCCCTACAGGACCCATACTCAACGTCACCGGAGAGGAGTTGCCACCAACACCCATTCCCCCCCAGAAGAAGCCCACAGTGACGACAGCAGCTCTGCACGCCTGGATCAGGATGACCAACCTGGCCCATCAGGGACCCCTGGACAGTCGGTTCCCCTGCCACAGTCCCAACCCACCACAGAGCTTCCACCCTCAGGAAACACCACCACAGCACCCACCCAGCGGGCCCATCCCTCTGTCCCCAGGACACGTCAATCAGCAGTGTGTCCACCACTACAGGGACCCCAGGCAACCCCACAAACACAGGACGAACAGGGACCTGGGGTCAGTGGCAGTGGGCACATGGTTTAGGGGACAGAGGCACAGGACAACAGGGAAGCTGGGAGGACTGCTGTGCGACAGGGGGAGGCCCAGGGAACCGACTCTCCACAAGGCACTCTCCAACATCCCGGGAGCATACCACCATTCCGAAGGAGACCATGGGCCAGATACTGGCCAAGTTGCAGGAGACCAAGCGGCTGCAGGAGGAACAGTACCTGGGGATCAGGGATGACCTCAAAAACATCTACACCATCCTGGTCACCATTGCAGGGGTGCTGGCTGACATGGGCAGGACCATGAGGGAGGGAGTGGCACAACAATGGGCCCCTGACACTAGCCATACCGCTGAACAGCCTTCCACCTCCACCGGCGCTAGTGGACAGGTGGCCCAGCCACAGGAACAACGGACCACCAGCACCCCACCCCCTGCAGAAGGAGAACCACCCCGCAAATTTTTCCTGCAATCCAGGCAGAAGCCAGAGAACATTGCCAAGACCCCGGCCAGGAAATAAGACTCTCCTGATTGTCACCCTTCTGTCCCACTCTGTCACCCTGTCCACCTTGAATTGCCATTACTCCCCTTCCTATGCCCCATTGGACAATGCACCTGTGATACCAAGAGACTGGACTCTACCATGGACTTTCCTCTACCATCACCTCAGCCCATTGCACATCCCCCACTACTTATGAGCACTTAAATAAACACCCTTGGAACAAATACTAATCTGGAGTCTGTCAAATGATTCAAATATGTATTTGTTAAACATTATCAAAGCATTGCAAGTCAAATGTACAGTGAAATATACTTAGGAATGACCTTTGGTGGGCAGCAGTACACATAGCAGGAGCCAGAGTGGGGCACAGAGATCTGAAAAAATGGATTCCAAAGGGTACAGTCAGTGGCCATAGACATAGGGAAACAGGCTGCCATGTACAATGTCCAACAGAAAACTTAAAAGTTAAGTGAACTTACAGTCTCTCACCTGTGTGTCACTGGACGTACTGCTGAATTATATTGCTTCTGTTGTCAACATCTTCTTCCTCTGCCTCCTCTTCCTCACTGTCCACAGGCTCCACCGCTGCCACAAGACCATCTCCAGGCTCATCCTTCTGCAGAAAAGGCACCTGGTGTCTCAAGGGTTGTACGACGGAATGCCGACTGACAAAACAACGGGTGCCTAAACAACGAGGTCGGAACACCGACCTCGTTGTTACTACTAATGCCTTTACCACGAATGCCTTAACAACGATATTTCGTTGTAAAGGCATTCCTGGTAAAGTCATTAGTAACAGGCACCCATTGATCCTGCATGCCTCACCCCACCCCCCCAACCCCACCCCAAAACCTAAAACCCCGACCCCCCACCCCCTCCCCAAAACCAAAAACGCCCCACCCCCCAACCCCACCCCAAAACCTAAAACCCCTGACCCCCGACCCAAAACCAAAAACGCCCCACCCCCCCAACCCCACCCCAAAACCTAAAACCCCGACCCCCCACCCCCTCCCCAAAACCTAAAACGCCCTACCCCCCCAACCCCACCCCAAAACCTAAAACCACGACCCCCCACCCCCTCCTCAAAACCAAAAACGCCCCACCCCAAAACCTAAAACCCCGACCCCCCACCCCTCCCCAAAACCAAAAAACGCCCCACCCCACCCCAAAACCTAAAACCCCGACCACCCACCCCCTCCCCAAAACCTAAAACCCCCCACTTACCTGAGTTGTCACCTCGTCTGCATCGTCCTCCTCAGCCGACTCCCTTGTTTGTACCTTAACCATGCATGTTCGTTGTTCAGGACATGCGTGGTTAAGGCACAAAATAACGAAGTCGTGGTTAAAGAAAGCGTTGTTCCGCTTTCGTTAACCAGGACTTCGTTATAAAAAAGTCGGCATAAAGGATGTTTCCCGTCTCAAGGCCAGGTTGTGCAACATGCAACATGCAACATGCAACATGCAACATGGAGCGATGATCTGGCACACCTTCTTGGGTGAGTAGTACAGGGATCCACCTGTCAGATGGAGGCACCAGAACCTGGCCTTCAGGAGGCCAAAGGTCCTTTCAATAATCCTCCTTGTACGCCCATGTGCCTCATTGTAACGTTCCTCTGCCATTGTCCTGGC
Source organism: Pleurodeles waltl (assembly GCF_031143425.1). Taxonomy (NCBI): domain Eukaryota; kingdom Metazoa; phylum Chordata; class Amphibia; order Caudata; family Salamandridae; genus Pleurodeles; species Pleurodeles waltl. The sequence goes on along the minus strand of NC_090445.1, from coordinate 146,274,579 downwards.
ATTCCTCACTGGGGTCAGTAGCCATGAGAGGTTGGGGTAACCAGAGTAACCTGCAAATATTGAGGGACACCTGTTAAACACACACTCACCCATAGGTACAAACCCATACCCAGACACCTACTCATACTGTGTGGGGACCTTGGGCTCACCTATTAGCCACACCCAGTGCCTCTGGAGTTGGCCCATCTCATATGGGATGCTGCTGTTCCTTCAAGATAAAGGCATCATGATCAGAGCCAGGATATTTGGCATTCACATGGGAGATGTACTGGTCCGCCAACCACACCATCTGCACATTTCAGAGAATGATAGCTTTTTCTGTTCCTGAACACATGTATATTTTTCCGGGTGGGGACAAATGCAATCGGTTTACCATCGATGGCACCAATGATGTCGGGGATATGTCCCAGGGCATAAAAGTCAGCTTTCACGCCGTTATGCCAATAGGAATACGCCCTCAGTAGCACGACCCACGAATCACCGTTGCGGTCTTTCAATCGCAGTAATCCATTGGCGGTACACACCGCCGCGCTCAAAATATACACACACTGACAAGACACCACCACATTGGACAATTCAAACTACACACACCTGACACACATACACACACCACACCCACACACTCAGACCACTATAAAACACACACCCACATTACCCACAACTCTTTACGACTTGAAAGAATTGCCACCAGAGAGCGAGAGACACCAAAAGCGCCCACAGAACCAGAGCCACAGAACACCATCACCCATAAACCATCCACGCACCTCACAGGACACACCACAACACATCACCCCACAAATCACCTCACACATACCACTCACACCACATCCATGGCACCCCAAAGACACCCTAGGTTTTCAGAGGAGGAGCTAAGGGTCATGGTGGAGGAAATCATCCGGGTAGAGCCACAGCTGTTCGGATCACAGATGCAGCAGACGTCCATTGCAAGGAAGATGGAGCTATGGCAGAGAGTCGTGGACAGGGTCAACGCCGTTGGACAGCATCCAAGAACAAGGGATGACATCAGGAAGAGGTGGAACGACCTACGGGGGAAGGTGCATTACGTGGTTGCAAGACACCAGGTAGCCGTACAGAGGACTGACGGTGGACGCCCACCTCCTCCCCCACAACTAACAACATGGGAGGAGCAAGTCTTGGCAATAATGCATCCAGATGGCCTCGCAGGAGTAGCAAGAGGACTGGACTCTGGTAAGTCAAATCTTTACTACTTTATCCCCCCCCACCCTACCTGCATGCCATCACAAACTCCTACCCCTACCCTCACCCCATCACTCCACCACCTCACATATACCCCACTATCACAACCCACCCATCCCAATACCAAGCCCTGCATGTAACACCAATGCATGGACACCCATCACCACAGCATGACCAGTAGAGAGACTCACCCAGCCCACAAAAGCACCATGCACACAAGGCAAAGCTGACAGGGAAATCACAATCGTACAGGGAAACACACCCATGCACAAGATGGCACACACAGATACAATAACACTGCATTTGCATCCCTACAGGTCCCATACTCAACGTCACCGGAGAGGAGGTGCCGCCAACACCCATTCCCCCCCCAGAAGAAGCCCACATTGACGACAGCAGCTCTGCACGCCTGGATCAGGATGACCAACCTGGCCCATCAGGGAACCCTGGACAGTCGGTTCCCCTGCCACAGTCCCAACCCACCACAGAGCTTCCACCCTCAGGAAACACCACCACAGCACCCACCCAGCGGGCCCATCCCTCTGTCCCCAGGACACATCAATCAGCAGTGTGTCTACCACTACAGGGACCCCAGGCAACCCCACAAACACAGGACGAACAGAACCTGGGGTCAGTGGCAGTGGGCACACGGGGTCAGGGGACAGAGGCACAGGACAACAGGGAAGCTGGGAGGACTGCTGTGCGACAGGGGGAGGCCCAGGGAACCGACTCTCCACAAGGCACTCTCCAACATCCCGGGAGCATACCACCATTCCGAGGAGACCATAGACCAGATACTGGGCAAGTTGCAGGAGACCCAGCGGCTGCAGGAGGAACAGTACCTGGGGATCAGGGATGACCTGAAAAACATCTACACCATCTTGGTCACCATTGCAGGGGTGCTGGCTGACATGGGCAAGACCATGAGGGAGGCAGTGGCACAACAACGGGCCCCTGACACTAGCCAAACCGCTGAACAGCCTTCCACCTCCACTGGCGCTAGTGGACAGGAGGACCAGCCACAGGAACAACGGGCCACCAGCACCCCACCCCCTGCAGAAGGAGAACCACCCCGCAAATGGTTCCTGCAATCCAGGCAGAAGTCAGAGAACATTGCCAAGACCCCAGCCAGGAAATAAAACTCTCCTGATTGTCACCCTTCTGTCCCACTCTGTCACCCTGTCCACCTTGAATTGCCATTACTCCCCTTCCTATGCCCCATTGGACAATGCACCTGTGATACCAAGAGACTGGACTCTACCGTGAACTTTCCTCTACCATCACCTCAGCCCATTGCACATCCCCCACTACTTATGAGCACTTAAATAAACACCCTTGGAACAAATACTAATCTGGAGTCTGTCAAATGATTCAAATATGTATTCGTTAAACATTATCAAAGCATTGCAAGTCAAATGTACAGTGAAATATACTTAGGAATGACCTTTGGTGGGCAGCAGTACACATAGCAGGAGCCAGAGTGGGGCACAGAGATCTGAAAAAATAGATGCCAAAGGGTACATTCAGTGGCCATAGACATAGGGAAACAGGCTGCCATGTACAATGTCCAATAGAAAACTTAAAAGTTAAGTGAACTTACAGTCTCTCACCTGTGTGTCACTGGACGTACTGCTGAATTATATTACTTCTGTTGTCAACATCTTCTTCCTCTGCCTCCTCTTCCTCACTGTCCACAGGCTCCACCGCTGCCACAAGACCATCTCCAGGCTCATCCTCCTGCAGAAAAGGCACCTGGCGTCTCAAGGCCAGGTTGTGCAACATGCAACAGGCAGCGATGATCTGGCACACCTTCTTGGGTGAGTAGTACAGGGATCCACCTGTCAGATCGAGGCACCAGAACCTGGCCTTCAGGAGGCCGAAGGTCCTTTCAATAATCCTCCTTGTACGCCCATGTGCCTCATTGTAACGTTCCTCTGCCATTGTCCTGGCATTCCTCACTGGGGTCAGTAGCCATGAGAGGTTGGGGTAACCAGAGTCACCTGCAAATATTGAGGGACACCTGTTAGACACACACTCACCCTTAGGGACAAACCCAGACACCTACTCATACTGTGTGGGGACCTTGGGCTCACCTATTAGCCACACCCAGTGCCTCTGGAGTTGGCCCATCACATATGGGATGCTGCTATTCCTCAAGATAAAGGCATCATGATCAGAGCCAGGATATTTGGCATTCACATGGGAGATGTACTGGTCCGCCAAACACACCATCTGCACGGTTCAATGAATTATAGCTTTTTCTGTTCCTGAACACTTGTATATTTTTCCGGGTGGGGACAAATGCAATATGTATACCATCGATGGCACCAATGATGTCAGGGATATGTCCCACGGCATAAAAGTCAGCTTTCAGTGTGGCCAAATCATCCACCTGGGGGAACACGATGTAGCTGCGTATGTGTTTCAGCAGGGCTGACAACACTCTAGTCAACACGTTGGAGAACATTGGCTGGGACATCCCTGATGCCATGGCCACTGTTGTTTGGAAGGAACCACTTGCCAGGAAAGGGAGCACTGACAGGACCTGCACTAGAGGGGGGATACCTGTGGGCTGGCGGATAGCTGACATCAGGTCTGGCTCCAATTGGGCACACAGTTCTAGGATTGTGGCTCGATCAAGTCTGTAGGTTCCATTGTCGCAAGGTCCACCAGGGGTCTGTACACTCGAGGATGCCGCCATCTCATATTCAGCCTCAGCGGTTGAAGCCTATGGAAGAAAACAGTGAGCAGAGGGTCACATTCACACATCTATTGCACTAATGATGATTTGTTTACTTTACACAAACAAGATGTGAATCCGACAATCAGTTGCTGCGCCAATGTCTGCTGTTAGGTGCCATGCCCTGTGCCCCCCTGAAATGGCGGCTGCCTGACCTGTGAGGAGAGACAAGTGGAAATGAGGTAATTCCGCTGGCATTGTACACCGTCGCGGTAGGCGGTCGAAGACTGCCACGCAACTTCCCATTGGTTATCATTAGGCCCTATGTGTTCCAGGAGCCAATGGTGATGTACGTCGGCGGTGACGGTATGCACCACTGTGGACCTGACCGCCATTTTCTATCTGTTCACTCACTTGCGACCTGACATTCAACAGGAGGGGACCTACACTGCAAGTGCTGCTGTGACCTGTGTCTGGAAGCGACAATGGCTCATGTGTCTGGGGAAAGGGCCCCTGCCTTCACTGCGGAGGAGTTGGAGAAACTGGTGGATGGGGTTCTACCCCAGTACACGTTACTCTATGGTCCTCCAGACAAACAGGTGAGTACACTGTGAGCATGATGCTTGGGCCATGGCTGTATGGATTGCTGTGTCTGTAAGCCACATGTCGGGGGCAGAGGCGACATGGGCAGAGTGCTGCATGTAAGGTGGTCAATGTATGTGCGTCAGGGGATAGGAGGGATATGGTAGGCCATGAGTGTGACAATCCGGACGGTTGCCTAATTCCCTTTTCTGCTGTCTTTCCCATGCAGGTCAGCGCCCACCAGAAAAAGTGTATTTGGCGCGCCATCGCCAAGGAGGTCCGGACCCTGGGGGTCTTTGACAGGTGGAGCACCCACTGCCGCAAGAGGTGGGAGGACCAGCGCCACTGGGCAAAGAAGACGGCGGAGGCCCAGCTGGGGCTGGCCTCCTAACTTGGAAGGGGTGCCCGTCGCACATTGACCCCCCTGATGTTCCGCATCCTGGCAGTGGCCTATCCAGAGTTGGATGGGCGCTTGAAGGCATCACAGCAGCCACAAGGGAGTGAGTACAGATTCACAATCATGACTTTGCACACGTTAAGAGGTACCTTGGTGGGGGATGTGGGCAATGGGTACCCCTAGGCCAGGGCGAAGATGGCAGGGTAGGTCCCTTGTTGGGCAGGCTCTGAAGCACTCCTACCCCAATAGTGTTAGTGGGCATCTACTACTGGGCAGGGTCCTGTGGGTTTCAGGTGTGCAGCTAATGGCATTAGGCATTGTACCCCATGGGCTGGTGACTATCTTAGTCACTGGTAGTGCATGGCCTAGTGCATAGGGCTGATCCCTGTGTGTTGTGTACGCCAACGGTAGTGTTGTTGCTGGCATTGACCATTGTATCCTCAGTCTCTCCCCCCCTTTTTTTTTGTCACCCTGTCCGTGTGCATTAGCATCATCGGGCGGAGGAGCAGAGGTGACGGAGGGAGTTGCATCCCACATGGGCCTTGAGGCTGAATCCACCAAGGGTGAGGGCACCAGTGGGACGGAGGGTGAGGGGAGCACCACGACGAGGACAGGAGGGGAGACCACAGACAGCGACTTCTTCTCCAACGAGAGCTCCCCAGCGGTGGCGGACACCTCTGTGCCCACCCCAACAACAGGTACAGCTGCCACCCCCGCCAGCACCGCCCTCCTAGCAGCCCCTCAGCATGTTTCCCGTGCCCGCTCAACCAGGAGGGAGGGCATCTCCTTTGCCTTCAGTGAGGAGGCTATTGACCTCCTGAGATCCCTCACTGTTGGGCAGTCAACCATTCTGAATGCCATCCAGGGTGTCGAGAGGCATTTGCAACTGTCAAGGAGACCAGATCCTCGGGGTCTGCGCACGCTCCCAACATGTCCACCACAAGACAGCTCCAAAACTCTGATAGAAATATCACAGAGCCCAAGAGACTACAAGGGGGGAAAAGGGGATTAGGAAGGGAACGGCTGGGAAGGAGACCTGTCGGAAGCAAAAGGTTAAACAACACAATATCATAATATAATCACATTGACATTCACTAGACTATGGTTCTAAGCATTGTCTTACTATAACCATGGGTAATCTAAGAAGTGACTTTAACTAGACCTCAAAGAACTCTGAGTACCTGGAACAAATCAAGAATGATTAATGCAATGTTTCATTTGAGCTTTTCATAAAATGTCACATAATGTCTAGAAATACAAGAACCTTCTAGAATACTGTTTCAGAACAAACACTGCATTTTTGAACATGAGGACAAACAATCTGAAACATTCCATGGAAAACAATTGGTATTGTACCAGGGACTTAATATGCACAAAGAACGTCACATTTTGAATGTATCCTCTTCACAGGAAATCCATAGGCTCAGGACAAATGTGTGTACTTCAACAAACATTACACATCAAAGTTTTTACTTGCGATGAAATGATGGCGCACACTGTTGCCGATCTGAACACCAAGTTTTACCTGCAGGATTCACGCACACTACAGATTCTGACAAAAATATGTAAATGCCATGAAATGATCGCGCAAGCCTTTGCCGATCTGAATGCCACGTTTTACATGCAGGAAATGAATCGAGCACACTGCCGATTCTAACAAGAATATGTAAATGCCATGAAACGATAGCGCAAGCATTTGCCGATCTGAACACCATGTTTTACTTGCGGGAAATGAATTGCGCACACTGCCGATTTTGACAAGAATATGTGAATGCCATGAAATGATCGCGCAAGCATTTGCCGATCTGAACACCAAGTTTTACTTGCGGGAAATGAATTGCGCTCACTGACAATTCTGACAAGAATATGTAAATGCCATGAAATGATCGCGCAAGCCTTTGCTGATCTGAACACCAAGATTTACATGCGGTAAATGAATCGTGCTCACTGCCGATTCTAACAACAATATGCAAGTGCCATGAAATGATCGCACAAGCTGTTGCCGATCTGAACACCAAGATTTACTTGCAATAAATGAATCGGCGCTCACTGCCGATTCTAACAAGAATATGCAAATGCCAAGAAATGATTGCGCAAGCTGTTGCCGATCTGAACACCAAGATTTACTTGCGGTAAATGAATTGCGCACTCTGAAAGTTTTCATGAGTAGGCCCAAAACACAAGAGTCTATTAGAACGGGATCCGGGGCCCAGCCCAACCTTCGTCTTACCACCCTGCTCAAGGATCACCAAGATAATGCGGGGCAGGCCTGGAACGTCAAGGTATGCCTCTGGAACAGAAACTCAGGAAAATGCTGCTGCTCTTCACCAGGACCTCTGAATAGTGAGCACATGGAGCTTGGCTGGCTCCCTTATATAGAGTCTGGCCCAGCCCACAACCAGTCGTGCTGCAGGGAAAGCTTCTAAAAGGTCCTAGAAAGGGACCACACCCCGATACACTCTGTAAGCCTGCAGCAATACCTTGCAAATTAACATTATTTGCAAACATCATTAGTAGTGGTTTCAAGGTAAAACTCTGCAATGCAAAAGGTTAACAAACTGCATATAAACACAATGCATGAATTATGCTCTTGCATAAAGACTGGGTTTTTGCATTTATGTCGCCCGTAGAGCGTGCACTGTCATGATGTTGACAGCAACAAACAAATGCATATCTGGAGGGCATTCACTCTGGCGTGGCAGCCCAACAGAGAGCATTTCAGGCTCTGGCCTCAGCACTGATGGCAGCCATTGTCCCTGTCTCCAGCCTCTCCCCTCCAAATTCCTCTACCTAGTCCCAATCCCCTCAACCCCAGCCTATCCCAAGTACCCCTTCAGGCCAGCATTCACCCAAATCAACACACAGAAGTGGTTCAGGCAAACACAAGCACCACACTTCATCTCACAGGCACTCACACAAGCACCAACCCCATGCAGACACACCAACAGGCACTGCCTCCACTGTGTTCCCCTTCTCCTCCTCGTCCACCTCCCTCCCAGTATCGTCTCCACTCACACCTGCATGCACTAAATCCTCATCCACTTCCTCCATCACCAGCACGCCCATCACTACTCACCCCTCACTAGCAGTCACCACCCCCACATCCATGCACACATCCCCTGTGTCCTCTCCCAGTGTGTCTGTGACCCCTCAACCCAAATTACACAAACGCAAGCACCCACCCACCCAACAGCCCTCCACCTCACAGCAGCATCCAGCCCATGCACCTTCACACAAACTCAGCAGACAGACACCTCCCACAACCACTCCCTCTTCCTCCACTCCCAAGCCCTCTCCCTCTTCCCACCCCAGTGTGTCTAAAAAGCTTTTCCTGGCAAACATTGACCTCTTCCCTACCCCTCCCCCCGCCCTTCCCCTCGGGCCAGGGTGTCCAGAACCCAGCCACCAGGTCGGCGTCCGCTGTGGTACCTGCAACTCCCAGAGGCTCAAAGGGGGGAACCGTCAGCCCAGCCAGTGTGCCACCAACCCCTGCACAGGACAAATCCATTCCGCCACCTGCCGAGGTGAAGAAGGGGACAGCATGCAGCAAGGGCAAGGGGCACGAACCACCCAACAAGGCCTCCTCCAAAACTCCAGCTGCCAGAGCCAAGGTCACAACAGCATCTGCCAAGGTGAGGAAGGGCCAGAAAACACCATGCAAGGCACTTCAGCCGTCAGAGGCTGCAGGGGAAGGCCTGGTGCCCACCAGCACAACCGCCAGCCCCGCCACCTGCACTGCAGCCAGCACCGCCAGCAGCACTGCCGCAAGCACCGCCACCTGCACCGCAAGCTGCACTGCCGCTAGCACCACTACTGTCAGCAGCAGCATCCCCAGTGGGCAGCCGTCCGAGGCTGCAGGAGAAGGGCTGGAGCCTCCCTCCACCACTGGCAGCACCGGCACCTGCACCACGACCAGCACCGCCAGCAGCCCCGCCGCAAACACCTCCGCAAGCACCGCCACCTGCACTGCTGACAGTAGGACCACTACCAGCAGCAGCAGCCCCAGTGGGCAGCTGTCCGAGGCTGCAGGAGATGGGCTGGAGCCTCCCACCACCACTGGCAGCACCCCCACCAGTACCAGCACTACCACCACTTTGCAGCCTTAGTCGCTGCAGGATGGAGTCTAACCCTGCCTCCATAGATTATCATGCAACCTGGTCCCAGCAAATCTCTTGCCTCAGACACCCAGGTGAGGGAATGTGAACTTCCACACCCCAAGTGCTGCATCACTGGGCACAAGGACCCCTCCAGAACCAGTGGAGATATGCATCCACTCACCCCCTCCTTGGCAGGATGAAGCACACTGGGCACAGGGCCCCCTCCAGAACCAGTGTAGATATGCACCCACTCACCCCCTCCTTGGAGGAATGAAGCACCCTGGGCACAGGGCCCCCTCCAGAACCAGTGGAGGAGCCATCCACTAGAGAGTCTGTTGCTCTGCATTCCCCAGGACCAAGCAGTGGGTAAACCACCCACTTGAGAGACTGTGGCCTTGCACTCCCCAGGACCAACCAGTGGGCAACCCACCCACTGGAGAGACTTGAGAGACTGTGGCTTTGTACTCCCAAGGACCAAGCAGTGGGTAAACCACCCACTGGAGAGACTTGAGAGACTGCGGCTTTGCACTCCCCAGGACCAAGCAGTGGGCAACCCACCCACTGGAGAGACTTGAGAGACTGTGGCTTTGCACTCCCCAGGACATCGCTATGGGCATGGAGCCCCCTCCAGGAGCAGTGGCGTTGTACCACCTTCCGGCTGAGGTGCCCCCCCCTTTCCTGTCCCCCTGAGGTGCCTGTGTGTTTTTGACCTGATGCCCCTGCAGTGTTCTCTCCGTATTGAGGCAGGAGTCAAGTGTGGGCTTGGCTCATGATTTTTGGCCCAGTGGGCCACAGACATTTTGCATGGACAATGTACTGACTTCTTGTTAGAAATGGGGTCTTTGGTTGACAGTCAGGTTACCCACTGTTCAAGCAAAGACCCTCACTCTAGTAAGGGTAAAAGAGAATCACCCTCAGCTAACCCCAGCTTAACCCCTTGGTAGCTTGGCAGAGCAGTAGGCTTAACTTCAGAGTGCTAGGTGTAAAGTATTTGTACCAACACACACAGTAACTTAATGAAAACACTACAAAATGACACAACACCAGTTTAGAAAAATAGGAAATATTTATCTAAACAAAACAAGACCAAAACGACAAAAATCCACCATACACAAGTCAAGTTATCAATTAAAAATCAAAAAGAGTCTTTGAGTAGTTTTAAAAACACACTAGCGCTGCTAGAGTGAAAATGTACCTGGTGTGCGTCAAAAATAACCCCGCACGGGCGGGTGCGCGTCAAAAATAACTCCGCACGGCGGTACTTGAGTCAAAAATCCAGCCGCACGATGATTTGAAAATCCCGCAGCGCAGGTTGTGATCTCCCAGCCTCTGTCAGCGATGCTGCGCGTCGTTTCTCCTGCTCCGTGCGTCGATTTTTCGGTCGCGTTTCCTGCGAGCGTCGTTTCTCAGCTGCGGAGCCAGCGGCGCGTCGTTTTTTCAGCCGCAGATCGGATTTGCGTCAATCTTTTCCCCGCACGGCGCTCTGTGCGTGGATTTTCTTGTCTTTAGGCTGCCAGCTTCTCCTTTCAGGGTCCCAGGAACTGGATGGGCACCACAGGGCAGAGTAGGAGTCTCTCCAGAGACTCCAGGTTCTGGCAGAGAGAAGTCTTTGCTGTCCCTGAGACTTCAAACAACAGGAGGCAAGCTCTAGCTCAAGCCCTTGGAGATTTCTTCACAAGATGGAAGGCACGCAAAGTCCAGTCTTTGCCCTCTTACTATGGCAGAAGCAGCACTGCAGGAAAGCTCCACAAAGCACAGTCACAGGCAGGGCAGCACTTCTTCCTCAGCTATCAGCTCTTCTCCAGGCAGAGGTTCCTCTTGGTTCCAGAAGTGTTTCTAAAGTCTGTAGATTTGGGTGCCCTTCTTATACCCATTTTAGTCTTTGAAGTCACCTTTCTTCAAAGGGGACTCACACCTACTTGTGAAATCCTGCCTTGCCCAGGCAAGGCCTCAGACACACACCAGGGGGTTGGAGCCGGCATTGTTAGAGGCAGGCACAGTCCTTTCAGATGAGAGTGACCACTCCACCCCTCCCTCCTAGCAGAGATGGCTAATCAGGAAATGCAGGTTACACCCCAGCTCCCTTTGTGTCACTGTCTGGTGTGAGGTGAAAAACAACCAACTGTCAAACTGACCCAGACAGGGAATCCACAAACAAGGCAGAGTCACAGAATGGTTTAAGCAAGAAAATGCTCACTTTCTAAAAGTGGCATTTTCAAACGCACAATCTTAAAATCAACTTTACTAAAAGATGTATTTTTAAATTGTGAGTTCAGGGACCCAAAACCCCACATGTCCATTTACTCTCTAGGGGAATCTACACTTTAATCATATTTAAAGGTAGCCCCCATATTATCCTATGAGAGAGACAGGCTTTGCAACAGTGAAAAACGAAATTGGCAGTATTTCACTGTCAGGACATATAAACCACATTACTATATGTCCTACCTTATCCATACACTGCACCCTGCCCTTGGGGCTACCTAGGGCCTACCTTAGGGGTGCCTTACATGTAAGAAAAGGGAAGGTTTAGGCTTGGCAAGTGGGTACACTTGCCAAGTCGAATTTACAGTGTAAAAATACACACACAGACACTGCAGTGGCAGGTCTGAGACATAATTACAGAGCTACTTATGTGGGTGGCACAACCAGTGCTGCAGGCCCACTAGTAGCATTTGATTTACAGGCCCTGGGCACCTCTAGTGCACTTTACTAGGGACTTAACAGTAAAACAAATATGCCAATCATGGAGAACCAATTACATACACCTTTTAAACAGGAGCACTTGCACTTTAGCACTGGTTAGCAGTGGTAAAGTGCCCAGAGTAACAAAAACAAGAAAATCAGAGTCCAGCACACATCAACAACCTGGGGAACAGAGGCAAAAAGTTAAGGGAGACCACGCCAAGGATGAAAAGTCTAACACTTCTGTACATATTGTATATTTTTGAAAATACTGTTTTGCTATTCATTACGTTTATCTGCCTATTTCTAATATATCACTGATTTGACTCTATTCCTTTTTGTCCTTCTTCCAAGGGGTTACGGGGTGGAACTGTAATGTGTTTGTGTGTATGGTGTTGTGAGTGAGGGTGGGGGTGTTGCATGTGTGTGTCACTCTCTTTTTCCTCCCCCCTTCCCCTGTGTACTAGGTGCAGTACTCACTGTGGTCGTCGCCTCCGTCTTTCGTATTCCTGGTTGATGAGGAGGTAGACCAGCATGAGCAGGACCTGTAGCTCGGACTCCATGGCGTCCTGGTTCTTTGTTGAGTTTCGAGAGGTGAGTGGTTTCCCCTCTGTGTTCTGTTTCCGCAGTGCTTTTGATGGCGTTGGTACCACCCCGAAAAAGCTGGCGAATGGGTGCGTTGTAATTCTGTGGGCGGTACATTGACTTCCGCCTGTCTGTTGGCTGTTACCGCCGCGGTGTTTGTTGCTACCACTGTGGCGGTCGGAGTGTTAAAGTGGCTGTCTGTGTTGGCGGTTTCCGCCGTGGTCGTTATCCCAATTTTTTTACCGCCGGACTGTTGGCGGTGTTACCGCCGCTTTAACACCAACCGCCAGGGTTGTAATTAAGATGATGCATTTTGATTGGTTGTGTCTAACAAACTTATTGTTTGAATGTATTTAAGTGTATATCATTTTCTCTTACATATACTTACTGTATAGTATGTTTTTAACTTTTTAATTAATTGATGGTATTTATATTTTAATGGACTTTTATTGTATGAATCTTTATGGATTTGACTACAAACCTGAATAAAGATATTTGTATTTGATTTGACTAAAGCATCCTAAAAGAGAGTATTATGATCAGAGGATGTTTGATGGGGGCTCTTGTCCGGGGAAGGTGAAAGGGGAGCCTCTTCCCTTCTTTTGGTTGGCTATGTTTAATGTTGGTCCTAAATGTCTTTAATTTAGCTTTGGGTGGGGCCCTCTGTAGTCTGGCTATGGGGGATATAAGCAGGTTTTTTTAGGGAAGGTCTTTACCTTTTCTTTTTCTTTCTCCTTTTGTGTTTTTTTTTCATATTAAAAATGATGTTTCCATACTACACAAGTGTTTTGCATTTTTGTGATTTAGTGGGGAGAACGAGCATGGGACCCATCATTCAGACCAATCCTGGGGGTAGGAAAGGGAGGTAAAAGGGTTGGACATGGTGTTCTGGGAGGAGTTAATAAAGAAGGGAGTAACAGGAGGTGAGGAAGGTGGGGAGCATGGAACAAGAGGAGGGTTGGAATTTAAATTATCCAATTCAATTCTTTAATTGGCTATTGGGGGTTGGGAAATTCAAAGAGCATTAAGTGATCCGTAAATTGGCAGATTCTATGTCGGAATGGGGCTATAACTCATGTGGTTCACATGGCTAAGATTCGCAAAGCTTTGGTCAACAAATGTGGTCTAAACAATAATGTTAAGAGGTGGAATGTTGCTGAAAATCTCAAGGTGTTGCATACAGATATCCTCTGAATGCAGGAAATGCATATAGATGGTTTAAGAGAATCATTTGGTTATATGCTAGGCATGTATATGATGAGGTACAAAACACTGCTGGAATCATTTGGTTACATGTTAGGCATGTCTACAAATACTTGTGGGGTGGCTAGCTTGTCTCATAAGAACATTTGTAGGGTTAAGCATTGTTCCTCCGACAAATATGGCAGGTAAGCAATTGCTGATTGTCAGTTTGTTTGGAGCACTGTCATGATTTGTTCTGTGTATGGACCAAATTTGGATGACCAAGATCTTTTTGATTGTGACGCCAGGGACATCAATGCTGGAGATTGAAAAGGAGGCTGCAAAGTTTGGGAAGATACCTGGGTTCCTTGAATCAGAATAAGACTCAGTTAGTGGTCAACAAACATATACAGTCAGTCCATACTCCTATAGTAGAAAAAGCTGTTGATTAGGAATCAATATAGAAGCCGATTTAGAAAAGTTGGTTGAATCAAATCTGTTCCCAGTAATTCTTAAGAATAAAGGAGATTTATGGAGGATAAATAATTTACACCCTTGTATTATTGGCCGATGTAAAGCAATCAAGATGTTATTCTTGCCCAAGGTCCTCTATTTCTTCAGAACAATTCTGCTTGAATTTGAAAGTCGGTGGTTTAAAATGATGGAAGGTATGGCAAGTAGTTCCATCCGGTCATATGCTAAAACTAAAAGAGCTCTTAAATATTTGATGCCACACAGAGACCGAGGAGGATTGGCAGTCCTCAATTTTAAGCATTATTAGTGGGCCGCAGTGTTACACTGTATGAAATCTGTGAAGAAGCTGGTTGAGGCAGTAAAATTAGATAGGAAGTCTTCTGATTTTACTTAATTTACCACACCATTTGGGTTGTTTAAGTTTACAAGGCTACCCTTTGTTTTGAATTCAGCAGCCTCTGTATTTCAGAGGGCCATGGAGGATGTTTTGGGAGAAATACCTGGAATTAAAATTTACCAGGACAATGTGTTGATTTATTGTTCGTCCCAAGAGGAGCATGACTGCAGATTGAGATCAGTTTTAGAAAGGTTTAAAGAAAGGGATCAGAAAGGGATCTCACTTTAAGAAAGGCTAAATGTAAATTTAATCTCTCTGAAATTGAGTATTTGAGTCACAAATTAACTAAAAAAGAAGTGAAGCCAATGGAACTTTTGGTAAAAACTATTGAGAATCTCCTCGCTCCGAGTTGTTAGTCAGTTTTTTAAGAATGTCTGAGTAGTCTATTTTTGTACCATATTTTGCCAGCCGTGCTTATAATCTTTGATCCCTTTTAGAGAAAAGTGTAAAGTTTTCTTGGTTACCTCAATGCCACTTAGAATTTAAGGACAAAAAGAGTGCTTTGAGTAATGCTCCCTCTTTACAACGTTTTGACACTGCTAATTTATCCATTTTGGTCACTGATGCCAGCTCTAAAGGGTTAGGCGCTGTACTCGAGCAAGTGAAGGATGGTAAAGAAGAGACCATAATGTTTTTGACTAGAACATTTGTGGGTTCTGAAAAGCACTACTCTGTTATCAAAAAAGAAGCCTTTTTGTGTAAATTGGGCTGTTAAGAAACTGAAAACATTTCTCTGAGGCAACACTTTGTCGTAAAGGTTGATCACAAGCCTTAAAAGGGTATTTTCTCCAAGAAGAACTTAGATGCCATTTTTGCTAGGATCTGTAACTGGGTTGTTGATTTGCAGGATTATGATTTTAAAGTTGAAAATATACTTGGCACGGAAAACAGAGTAGCTGATTGTCAAGATTAGTTTCAAAACATTAAGGAGTTGAACTTGAGACAGCAGATGATCAGGAAGATCTTGATGGGTTTAAAGTGTGTGAGATTACTGAAGGTGTAGTTAGTGAAGAAGAGTGGAAAAGTGTGCTGATAAACAACAAAGTGTTATGAGGGGTGATCAAAGGAATAACTTTTGATTGGACCACAAAAAGGTGATGGTCGAAGAAATTAAGAAAAACTAGAATGTGAGAGAAAAACTCTTGGCCATTTAAGCGCTATTGTGAAAAGGTACTAAGCTGGTGAACCTAGTTCTGGTCAGTGAAAAACGTATCCAGTTGGAACATTAAGGCCACCTAGGCATTTCAAAAACTAAGGAAAGAATTTGATTATATTTTTGGTGGCAAGGTATTTATGCGCAGGTGGACAGAGTGGTGAGAGAGTTTATAGAATATAGTATGAATGACAAAATGTACAAGAGCAGGTTACAGTGGATGATGGCGAGAGAAGCTCCAAAAAGAACTTGGCATGAAGTGGCCTGTTACTAGTAAAACTGGTCATTGTTAAGTTATAGTCCTAACGGAAATGTTTTCAAAATAGCCAGAGATATGTATTACTCAGAATATAGAAACCAATAAGGCCATTGGCTTTCTGGAAGATGTTTTCAGAAATTAAGGTTACCCCGAGGATATTACAACGGATAATGGGGTGGAACTGGTTTCCAGAGAGATGGAGGAGTTTCTTTCTAAGAGAGGAAAAAAACATAAAAGATCTTCTCTCTATCACCCAGAAACCAACACCATGGTAGAGAGATTCAACAGAGTATTGAAAGAGTCTGCCCAAATTGCGAAGTCACAGAAAAAAGATTGGAAGGTTGAGATAGTTGAAAGGGTGAAAATGTACAGAATAACACCACGTTCTGTCACAGGCAATGTGCCTTTTGATTTCTTCATAAGCAGAGTACCTAATACACTGATGTACCCTTATTGGATGCTTAACATAAATGTGGGTAAACGTCCAGGTGAAGTGAAGTGGGATGAAAAACAAAATGAGATTATTAAGAAAATAAAGCATAGTTGTGATGCAAAACATGCTGTTTCAAAAATAAATGTAAGAGTTGGTGGTATTGTAATGGTTAAACACCTCAATAGGTGGTACTTCGAAATTCTCTCATTCCTACAGAGTTATAAAATTATTCCATAGCTCAGTGGAGTTGAGTGATAACATCATCTGGAATCTGAAGAAAGTTGTAGTTCTACATTCATATTTAAAGAATCACTTGTGTTCTGAGAGAGAAAAACTTGCTGGTAATCTTGAACTGAGGAAAAGCGAACATACTGTAATGTGCCCAAAGTATTTGGATATTTATTTGTAGAAAGGGAGTTTGTCTACTTCTTGTATGTAACTACTACTTGCTTTCAGTGTATTGATTTCTACAAATTGTATGATATTTCGCAGTTGAATATGTTTTGGGAAATATTTTTAAAAAATGTGTTATGGGGAAGATGTGTGGTATCTTAGTTCTCTGTAGAATTCATGATGAAAGGGATTCTGGGTGTTAGTGAGGTAATGGATTGTAAATGAGGTAATGAAATGTTAAAAGACCTTGGAATGAGTGAGAGTCAGTTACAGCTGGCTTTGTCTGTGGATAGGATGTTTCCTCTGTACCTACAAACCTGATTAAATTCATCGATTTTAAATCATTGCTGTCTTGACCAGCTTCTTCACATTGGCGATGAGCGAACCCACCATTAAGGGAGAGGCAGATTTTGCAGTATAAACCTCTACAGCTTATTGTGAGATAGATTGCTTTGTCTCACGCAGGAGGAAACTTCTCAACTAGTGATTGGTAACATTTCTACTTTGGAGCTTCACATTTCGTGATTTGAGGTACTTTGGGAGTTTGAAAGGGGGATGTACCTGGAGTTTGACAGCTGTAACTGACTCTCCCTCATTCCAAGGTCCTTTAATATTCCATTACCTCATTCTCAATCCATTACCTCACTAACACCCAAAATCCCTTACACCCATTCTGCATAGAACTAAGATACTACAAACTCCCTTATAGTTGAGAGTGAGGGAGAATGTCGATCAAATGGGAGTATTCCCCCTATACATGAGCTTCTAATGGAGAGCAAAAGCTAAGGGCTGCTTTTTTAAGATTAATGTGCTAAGCTACTATAAGAAAGTAATATTCAAGGTAATTGGCAAATTTTAAGATTCGGGCCGCTGTGAGAAAGAAAATTAGGATTGGAAGATATAGTTATTATACTCCAGTACAAGGGTCTTAAATTCTACGTCCATATTCTCCAACTCATTGTCTCATTGGGAAATAAGAGGGCTTAAAAGACATGGGGACTTTTTTGTAGGCAGTAGAATTGCATCTTTTGATGAGCTCCAGACAGAATTTGGGATTGATAGGAGAGAATTTTTCAAGTATCTTCAGGTCTGGGATTTTCAGTTAGAAAAGGGAGGGGGGGGGGCGAATGGCAAAACAAAGCCTGATGGAGATGTAGTGTAGTATATTGGAGTGTACAATCAGCCAAATGTATCATTTTCTGGCATCACTTATGTCTGATGACCGTGAAAAACATGCATGCAAATGGCAGCAGAAGCTTGATATTACAGATATGAGATTTTATGAATCTCTACACTATATTGGTGCAGGCAGGATTACAGGCACAACGTTCTAAGACGCTTTTTGATCTATATTATACTCTGGCAAAAATTGCTAAGTGGGGTCGGGGTGGTGGATGCTGGTATGCTTTGTTCAAGCTGTGGACGCCAGGAAGCAGATCTGGCACATATACTTATTCAGCACTCGATCAGTTGAAGTTGGAAATAATGGAATTCCTGGAAATCTCATTATCCCTGGACATAACCTTAACCCCCCCAATTAATGTTGTTGGGAATACATAATGATATGGTTGCTAGGTCTGGTTGGCTTTTTGCGTTTATTGCTATGGCGGTCATCCGTATCTGTGTAGCTTCTGCATGGCTCAACCCACTTCCTCTGACGCTCCATCAGTGGCTAGCCCAATTGTTATCAATGTACAATTTAGTAAGTAATCTGTACTCTCGGAAACGGAAGAAGGCCAGAAAAGGGAGGATGCAGATCTGAGCCCCTCTTAGGAAGGGAGATGCAAATATGTCTACCTGAATATGTAGGAATTGTGAGGGTTATTTTCGGTTGGATTCGGATGGTTGACGAGGTGGATCTTAACACCTTTTAGCGATATCTGAAATACTGTATGCACTTTATATTTTGATCTGCCCTACTCCCTTGTCAAAGACTTGAGTAATGTTTGAATAATATTCATGATAATTTTTAGAATCCTGTTAGGGGATGTTGGTATAGTGGTTCAGAGGCCCATAGGAAAAGAAGATCTGCATTGACTGGGTATGAATTGGGTAATGTCTGTCATTAGCTAGCACTTTTCGCACTTTTTCCACTTTGCCTTATATAACTTGCTGCTGCCTTGTAAATTGGAAGGTATAATGAATTTACTGAATATTGATTTACTCTTTGATAAATTGTAACTATTTTGGATTGTTGTGTGTATTGCAAAATACCCCTCTTAAGCATATTATGAAATTTATAATAAAAACAATGTTCGAAAAAAGGACTGAACGGAAGCTGGGTTTGGCAGGATGTAATGACTGTGACGGTGATGAGATGGAATAAGTGTAATGAGGATTACCGGGTATATCAAAGCTCAAGTCCTTTGAACCAATCAATAAATATCCCCTACAAAGTTTCACATATCCAATGCCCTATTTTAAAACTGCATAACAGAAAATCCAATGCTAACCTCACTTTTGTTTTGCTGAATTTAAGACCCCTGTTCCCAGGTTCTATCCATGAAGCAGCTATGCCTCTTGCAGATCTTCTTTGAATTAGAAAAAAACCCAAAATATCTTGTCCTGCTAGCAAAATAGTCAACTTAATCCACCTGCTTAGAGACATCAATGCTGTCTTTTTTCTGCTTCCAGGTTGACCAAATGCCATAAACAAATGTTCTATCATTCTGTAGTGCTGACTTATGTCAACATAAGTTAAAAGAGCCCTTTTAACATCCAGAGTACTCAACAAAACATCTTCATCGTTATTGGGAGAAGGAAAGAAAGATGGAAGAATTAACTCTTGGAATCTGTGAGAGACAGAATTAACTTTTGAAATAAAGATAAGGTCAGGTTTGAGAACTACCACATCCTCCATAAACCTGATAAAAGGAGATAACAACCAAGAAGAGAACCTTAAAAGATAGACATTTTAATGCAATCTTCTCCGAAGGTTCAAAAGGATGACCCTGTAGAGTCCTCAACATTGTGGGAAGATCCCCTGCAGAGCTAGAGAAGACAAAGTAAGTCTAGACTCCACAAAAGTCTCTGAAGACTTTAATCACTAACCACTTAAACCTTCAGGTAAAAAGAGATAGATTAAGGTGAAAACCTTACAAAAGGAAATGCAAACCTGTGGAAAAAATCACAAGTAGGAGCAGCAAATTCTGAGAAGAACACCATGTTTCAGAGAACTTCTAGCGCTTACAAAGCGATTTCAGTTTAAAAGGTCTCCTTGAATAATGAATAACCTCCACCACAGCATAGGAGGAGAAAGGCCTCTTGCTTAAAGACTGGACATGACAACCTCCAAACCAACAGAGTGAGTCAGGGACAGAGCAGAGTGTTTTAAAGGAGATGGATATTGCGGAGGTACCCACGACAGAAGAAGTGCTAAGGATTTCAGCAGAGGAAACCAGGACCTTTGTGGCCAATAGGGAATTACCAGAATCAGATCTGGTTTCTCATCCAGAAATTTCGAGAGAACCTTCTGTAGAATAGAGGGAAGGCATAAAGCTGTAGTTATGGCCATATCATCCCTAGAACATTCACTTCCCAGGCTTTCTCCTCAGAGAACCTGCCTCAGAATCTTAGTGGAAGTTCATTGTCCTTTGTTGCAAAAAGATCTAAAAAGTCATTCTGGAAAGGCTGAGATCCTGTCAAGTGTGAAAACTACAGCTCAGTGTGTCTCCTAACACATTGTTGACTTCTTTGATGTGAACTATAGATAGGTTTGACATGTTTTCTACCCAAAAACTCAAATGAACTGCCACTAAGTTGAGGCTCTTTGATCAGGTACTCCCTTGATGCTTTATCTAAGAGACTGCTATAGTATTGTCTGTTTTCACAAATATGTTCTTTTGAAGTAAGAGAGCTTGAAAGTACCTAAGAGCCTGAAACACAGCCATCAACGCTCTTCAATTCAAAGAAGGTCCACTTGAATGGTCAAGCTGTACTCAGAACTACTGCTCCCCATCTGAGATGACTGCCATCGGTCACGAGAACCACTGGAGGATCTTGATGCAACTTGACACCCCTTTGCATATTTTGAACATTTGGTCACTAAGCAAGAGATTTCGTCACTTCCGATGACTAAGGAATTAGCTTGTATAAAGGATGTAGGATTGTCACAGGACTCACCACTCACCAAAAAACTTGACCTGGACAGAATTTCAACTATGCTGGTGTAATTTTGGTAATTCCGCATTATTCTTTGTCACAGAGTTACCAATAATTACGCAATTACTTCAGTTTACGTAACCTAAGAATAATTTGAGAGAAAGAAATCCTACCACAAGAGCACATATAGCTCACAGCTGCTCGCACTAGCTATTGATGTTGTGCTGCATTTAGCACTGTTTCTTGGTGCAAAATACATCCTTGCATCCGTTTTAGATGCAAGGGTGCTTTTTGCGCTATGAAAATATTAGTAAATTGTTAGAAATGGGGTCTTTGGTTGACAGTCAGGTTACCCCCTGTTCAAGCAAGGACCCTCACTCTAGTTAGGATAAAAGAGAATCACCCTCAGCTAACCCCTGCTTACCCCCTTGGTAGCTTGGCAGAGCAGTAGGCTTAACCTCAGAGTGCTGGGCGTAAAGTATTTGTACCAACACACACAGTAACTTAATAAAAACACTACAAAATGACACAACACCAGTTTAGAAAAATAGGAAATATTTATCTAGACAAAACAAGACCAAAACGACAAAAATCCAACATACACAAGTCAAGTTATGATTTTTTAAAGGTTTAAAATAAAAAGAGTCTTTAGGTAGTTGTAACAACACACTAGCGCTGCTAGCGTGTAAATGTACCTGGTTTGCGTCAAAAATAACCCCGCACGGGCGGTGTGCGTCGAAAATAACCCTGCACGGTTATATGCGTCGAAAACAACTCGGCACGGCGATGCGCGTCGAAAAAGCCAGCCACGCGACGGTCCGAAAGTCCCGCGGCGCAGGTTGCGATCTCTCAGCCTTCGTCAGCGATGCTGCGCGTCGTTTCTCCTGCTCCGGGCGTCGATTCTCCGGTCGCGTTTCCTGCGGCGTCGTTTCTCAGCTGCGGAGCCGGCGTCGCGTCGTTTTCTCAGCCGCGATCGGATTCGCGTCGATCTTTTCTCCGCACGGCGCTCGGTGCGTGTATTTTTGTCCTTAGGCTGCCAGCCTCTCCTTTCAGGGTCCCAGGAACTGGAAGGGCACCACAGAGCAGAGTAGGGGTCTCTCCAGAGACTCCAGGTGCTGGCAGGAAGAAGTCTTTGCTATCCCTGAGACTTCAACAACAGGAGGCAAGCTCTACATCAAGCCCTTGGAGATTTCTTCTTCAAGATGGAAGGCACACAAAGTCCAGTCTTTGCCCTCTTACTCTGGCAGAAGCAGCACTGCAGGAAAGCTCCACAAAGCACAGTCACAGGCAGGGCAGCACGTTTTCCTCAGCTATCAGCTCTTCTCCAGGCAGAGGTTCCCCTTGGTTCCAGAAGTGTTTCTAAAGTTTGTAAGTTTGGGTGCCCTTCTTATACCCATTTTAGTCTTTGAAGTCACCTTCCTTCAAAGGGGACTCACACCTTCTTGTGAAATCCTGCCTTGCCCAGGCAAGGCCTCAGACACACACCAGGGGGCTGGAGACAGCATTGTCAGAGGCAGGCACAGTCCTTTCAGATGAGAGTGACCACTCCACCCCTCCCTCCTAGCAGAGATGGCTAATCAGGAATGCAGATCACACCCCAGCTCCCTTTGTGTCACTGTCTGGTGTGAGGTGAAAAACAACCCAACTGTCAACTGACCCAGACAGGGAATCCACAAACAAGGCAGAGTCACAGAATGGTTTAAGCAAGAAAATGCTCACTTTCTAAAAGTGGCATTTTCAAACGCACAATCTCAAAATCAACTTTACTAAAAGATGTATTTTTAAATTGTGAGTTCAGGGATCCCAAACTCCACCTGTCCATCTACTCTCTAGGGGAATCTACACTTTAATCATATTTAAAGGTAGCCCCCATATTATCCTATGAGAGAGAGACAGACCTTGCAACAGTGAAAACGAAATTGGCAGCATTTCACTGTCAGGACATATAAACCACATTACTATATGTCCTACCTTATCCATACACTGCACCCTGCCCTTGGGGCTACCTAGGGCATACCTTAGGGGTGCCTTACATGTAAGAAAAGGGAAGGTTTAGGCCTGGCAAGTGGGTACACTTGCCAAGTCGAATTTACAGTGTAAAAATACACACACAGACACTGCAGTGGCAGGTCTGAGACATGATTACAGAGCTACTTATGTGGGTGGCACAACCAGGGCTGCAGGCCCACCAGTAGCATTTGATTTACAGGCCCTGGCACCTCTAGTGCACCTTACTAGGGACTTACTAGTAAATCAAATATGCCAATCATGGATAAACCACTTACATACAATTTAAACAGGAGAGCATATGCACTTTAGCACTGGTTAGCAGTGGTAAAGTGCTCAGAGTTGAAAAGCCAACAGCAACATGTCAGAAAAATATAGGAGGCAGGAGGCAAAAAAGTCTGGGGATGACCCTGCAAAAGCAAAAGTCCAACACGACCCCCTACCAGCCTAAAGCCAGGGGAGAACAATCAATACCTTGATGTACTTCCCTGATTGGGGCGATAGAACAGGGACCCAGGCCCACAACAGCAGGGGCATGTTCTAGTTCTACGCCTTCCTGACTCCAGTTGGATCCCTCTGTCCATACTCTCAGGGCCCACTAAGCTAACCCATGGGGAACCCTTCTCCACATCTACAGACACCATCTGTGCAACACCTAACTTTACTTTGCTCACAGATGTATTGCAATGGGCAGATAGTACCACCAGGGCCAACACAGTGGTGTTGCCCACTCCACCCCCGGGGTGTGACTCTCGTCCTCCCCCCCCCAGGGGCAACTCTGTCCACCAGGACAGCAAGCCACAGTGGCCCCAGACAACTGTCAGGGATGAGAGCCCGACCTCAGGCCTCTCTAACCACTGTGACTGTGGAGAGTGGGGGGTGGTAGCCCCAGGTGCCTGGCACCCTTTGACCACTCTCTCTTCCACCAGGTCAGGGATGACAACCTGACCCTGGTCCTCCCCTCTGGGGTCTGTACCTTCAGGTTGGACCAGGGCCAGGGGTGAGGCTTCCCTCCCCCTGCCCTCTCTTCTGGGGTCCTGAACCACCCAACTAGGAGCGGCCCCCCCAGAAGACAACATGGTAGGGGCACTGTTAGCAGTAGCCCCTTCCTCCAGGTCAGGGGGGACACCCTTAACCTGGCCTCCCAATCCAGGGCCTGTACCCACAGACTGGATCACTGCCTGGCAAACCAGGACTTCTTGGGGGGCATACCTACCCCCTACCAGGTCAGAGTTTACCCTCTGAACCTGGTCATCCAACCCAGGGTCACCACCCTGCGGTTGAACCACTGCCTGGCACACCAGGACTTCCTTGGGAGCACACTTACCCCCCATCAGGTCAGAGTTTACCCCCTGAACCTGATCATTCAACCCAGAGTCACCACCCTGCGGTTGAACCATTGCCTGGCACACCAGGACTTCCAGGGGAGCACACCTACCCCCTACCAGATCAGAGCTTACCCCCTGAATCTGGCAATCCAACCCAGAGTCACTGCCCTGCGGTTGAACCACTGCCTGGCGCACCAGGACTTCCTTGGGAGCACACGTACTCCCCATCAGGTCAGAGTTTACCCCCTGAACCTGATCATTCAACCCAGAGTCACCATCCTGCGGTTGAATCATTGCCTGGCGCACCAGGACTTCCTGGGGGGCACACCTACCCCCCACAAGGGAAACACTTTCCCCAAGGGCCCTACAAGAGTCTGGCTGGCGCAGGTCTCCTGACCTCTGCCCATCTGACAGAGTCTGGATTCCCCCCAGCCCAGAAATGGTCTCACCAAGGTCATTCCTGGGGGGCTCTGCACTCAGAGCTGACCCCTGACCCTCCAGGTTCTCCACTGGGGTCCGCAACCCCCTCTCAACCCTCTGTCTGGACTTCTGCACCCCCTCACTAGGAGTGGTACTGCCAGACACCAGAACTGGTGGGACGCTGGCTACAGCCGCCCCCCCAAGTTCTCCTGACACTGTGGGGTCTCCCTCAACAGATGGCCCTATGGTACAGGCTAGGCTCCCCTCCTGGGGTTCCCGCAGGGAACCCTCCAGGACCTGGGACCGGATCTCGGGCACCTTGCGCCTCAACCCATCCCCATTCCCTCTCCTCTGAGACTGGACATGGGGTCCCTCACCCATCCCACTACACTGGGACCTACCTGGGACACTACAATCCTTCCCTACCTCACCTGGTTGGGAACTACCTAGACCACTCCTCTCAGGAGCACCCCCGAATGCCTCTTCAGACTCTCTGGTACTCACCCAGAAGTCTGCCTCCATTGTAAGCTCCCTGGGGTCAGAGAACTCACACTCCACCTGGTGTTGGCATAGCTCTGGAAAATAAGTACTAGACATATGCTCTCCAGCAATTACATCACTCAGCCCCTCACATGAATTAACCAAAGTACCCTTCACCCAACCATCCAGTGACTCTGCTTTGAAAAAGCACCCCACATCACCCTCCTGAGACTGGTGAGACAGTACCTGACTGTCCCTGACACTCAACCCACACTCTTCTGGGATGTCTTCACACTCCATAACCAGGACTTCTACCTGGGGGGAACCCCTCTCCCTGTCACTCTCAACTAGAGTCAGTAGAGTGTCCCTCCCACCAGTAGGAATATGACTCCCCATGCCAGTTCCCCAATCCACCTCAGGGACCCTGTGCATCACTGGAGCTACCTCATACCCCTGAACCTCCTGGCGTGTGTTAACTCCCTCCTTCAAGTAGGGCACCACCTCTCTGGGCATGTGTACTTCTGCAGCATCACTGGATATACAATTGTTGCTGCCACCATTCCAGCTGGACTCAGCCCTCATGACTTCCAGCTCTTTCAATTTAAGCTCGTAAGCATAAATCATTTTTTTAATCTCTAAGTCCCTCCTCCTTTCTGCCAGGGCTAAGGCTCTCTTCTCCTCGGCCCTCTTAAACTCTTCCAGACTCCGGATTCGAGCTAGGAGCCTATCATCTCTTTCTGTTCCCTCCTCAGGGCCACTGCCCTCCTCTTTGGAGTAATCCTCCTCCTCAGAGTAGTTATCCTCCTCAGACTCATTTGGTGGTGTTGCCTGACAACGTTTCAATTCATCCTGAAACAGGGCTGACTCAAGATCCTCCCTTCTGGATTCCTTGTTCACAGCCAGTCCCCTTTCCATGCAGAATGCTTTAAGCTGCCACTTTTTATACATAGATAGGTGCCAGAAATTGACTTCCATTTCTGCAAAGGCTTCACAACCAAAAAACAAAGTCCAAAAATATTATCAATACTTCCAGGAGGACATCAGAGAACAAAAAGCAGAATCACAAGACAAGTAGTATGTGGTCACGTAGTGGTCTGAGATCAAAACAGTAGTGTACACTTAATTACTGTATGTCAAGTACAAATACAAGTCCAAATCCCGACCGCTGGTCACCAATGTTAGAAATGGGGTCTTTGGTTGACAGTCAGGTTACCCCCTGTTCAAGCAAGGACCCTCACTCTAGTTAGGATAAAAGAGAATCACCCTCAGCTAACCCCTGCTTACCCCCTTGGTAGCTTGGCAGAGCAGTAGGCTTAACCTCAGAGTGCTGGGCGTAAAGTATTTGTACCAACACACACAGTAACTTAATAAAAACACTACAAAATGACACAACACCAGTTTAGAAAAATAGGAAATATTTATCTAGACAAAACAAGACCAAAACGACAACAATCCAACATACACAAGTCAAGTTATGATTTTTTAAAGGTTTAAAATAAAAAGAGTCTTTAGGTAGTTGTAACAACACACTAGAGCTGCTAGCGTGTAAATGTACCTGGTTTGCGTCAAAAATAACCCCGCACGGGCGGTGTGCGTCGAAAATAACCCTGCACGGTTATATGCGTCGAAAACAACTCGGCACGGCGATGCGCGTCGAAAAAGCCAGCCACGCGACGGTCCGAAAGTCCCGCGGCGCAGGTTGCGATCTCTCAGCCTTCGTCAGCGATGCTGCGCGTCGTTTCTCCTGCTCCGGGCGTCGATTCTCCGGTCGCGTTTCCTGCGGCGTCGTTTCTCAGCTGCGGAGCCGGCGTCGCGTCGTTTTCTCAGCCGCGATCGGATTCGCGTCGATCTTTTCTCCGCACGGCGCTCGGTGCGTGTATTTTTGTCCTTAGGCTGCCAGCCTCTCCTTTCAGGGTCCCAGGAACTGGAAGGGCACCACAGAGCAGAGTAGGGGTCTCTCCAGAGACTCCAGGTGCTGGCAGGAAGAAGTCTTTGCTATCCCTGAGACTTCAACAACAGGAGGCAAGCTCTACATCAAGCCCTTGGAGATTTCTTCTTCAAGATGGAAGGCACACAAAGTCCAGTCTTTGCCCTCTTACTCTGGCAGAAGCAGCACTGCAGGAAAGCTCCACAAAGCACAGTCACAGGCAGGGCAGCACGTTTTCCTCAGCTATCAGCTCTTCTCCAGGCAGAGGTTCCCCTTGGTTCCAGAAGTGTTTCTAAAGTTTGTAAGTTTGGGTGCCCTTCTTATACCCATTTTAGTCTTTGAAGTCACCTTCCTTCAAAGGGGACTCACACCTTCTTGTGAAATCCTGCCTTGCCCAGGCAAGGCCTCAGACACACACCAGGGGGCTGGAGACAGCATTGTCAGAGGCAGGCACAGTCCTTTCAGATGAGAGTGACCACTCCACCCCTCCCTCCTAGCAGAGATGGCTAATCAGGAATGCAGATCACACCCCAGCTCCCTTTGTGTCACTGTCTGGTGTGAGGTGAAAAACAACCCAACTGTCAACTGACCCAGACAGGGAATCCACAAACAAGGCAGAGTCACAGAATGGTTTAAGCAAGAAAATGCTCACTTTCTAAAAGTGGCATTTTCAAACGCACAATCTCAAAATCAACTTTACTAAAAGATGTATTTTTAAATTGTGAGTTCAGGGATCCCAAACTCCACCTGTCCATCTACTCTCTAGGGGAATCTACACTTTAATCATATTTAAAGGTAGCCCCCATATTATCCTATGAGAGAGAGACAGACCTTGCAACAGTGAAAACGAAATTGGCAGCATTTCACTGTCAGGACATATAAACCACATTACTATATGTCCTACCTTATCCATACACTGCACCCTGCCCTTGGGGCTACCTAGGGCATACCTTAGGGGTGCCTTACATGTAAGAAAAGGGAAGGTTTAGGCCTGGCAAGTGGGTACACTTGCCAAGTCGAATTTACAGTGTAAAAATACACACACAGACACTGCAGTGGCAGGTCTGAGACATGATTACAGAGCTACTTATGTGGGTGGCACAACCAGGGCTGCAGGCCCACCAGTAGCATTTGATTTACAGGCCCTGGCACCTCTAGTGCACCTTACTAGGGACTTACTAGTAAATCAAATATGCCAATCATGGATAAACCACTTACATACAATTTAAACAGGAGAGCATATGCACTTTAGCACTGGTTAGCAGTGGTAAAGTGCTCAGAGTTGAAAAGCCAACAGCAACATGTCAGAAAAATATAGGAGGCAGGAGGCAAAAAAGTCTGGGGATGACCCTGCAAAAGCAAAAGTCCAACATAAATGTTGGTAGTAAGTTGGGGGAAAATCTTACCACAAGAGCATATTTCGCTCTGGCAATTTGTGTTTTTTGCACCCATTTTGGGCACGAGGGGGCATTATTGTGCTAAGAAATGGTCCTGCTAAACTCAGAATTCTCAGAATACCCTTCTTACATAATTCAAGCGTAATCTTGAAAAATTCTTAAGTAATTCTGTATGATAACGCTACACTGAATTACCCAAGTTATACCCACCCCTACTGAAAACCTGCTCAAGAAGATCTTCCGAGTCGCACTGCTTCCTGGAAAAAAAGACAAAAGAGTTAAAACAAACAACAGACACAGCAACAGCAAGAATCTCATATCTTCCCCTCCAAACTTTAAGCCTTGAAGAGGAGGAAGTAAATGTTTGGGGGAGGCAGAAAAAACACAAGAGACAGAAGAATGCAATGAGAGCGAAGAGGAACCCTAGATTTATCCTGCAACAGGCAGAGGATCGAAGTGACCTGGCAGTGGGAGAGAGATGCAAGTTCTCAGCGGGACCGGATCCTCAGGGTTGCGTCTGTTCCCAATACGTCCACCTCTTGGCAGCTACAAACTCTACTAGCTATCATAGCACAGAGTTAAAGAATGGCCAAGTGGGGGATGGGGTTTTAGGTTGGGAACAGCGGGGAAGGAGACCTGTGGAAGCAAGAGTTAAGAACACAATAGCAAGGTTATTCACATTAATCTTCATGAACTTTGTTTTCATAATCTATACTCTAATACCATGAGAGATCAAGAACTTTTCAATAACGTGACCTTTTTAACTCTGGATACCTGGAAATAAAAGAAGGATTACGCAGACTTTCATATGAGCGTTTTAAAAATAACATCTTCTTATAATCATATGCTCTGAACATTGAACTCTCTCAAGTTAGTCCTTAAAATAGCAATTACGTCATACCAAGAATGTAAATGTAAATAAAATGTAAATTAGCACTTGTATAGCGCACTACTCACCTGTTAGGGTCTCAAGGTGCTGTACTCATACCGCTATGGAACCCCTCCTGGCTTTTTTCCCTGTGAGGCACCCACTCCTGAGCACCCCCAGGGTGAAGCCAGGCATCCAAGCACTATTGGTGCCGTTGTGGAGATTAAGCAAGCTATTGCCCAGAGTTGCAGAACCCATGAATTAGATTAGGCACTGAGGCGAGAATTATCTGGTCAAGGGGAATTGAGCCCAAGACCTGCCGAAGCAGGACTTGAACCCTGGTCTTGAGCCAGATCTCTGCTTCAGGGTCTGCCGCTCTAACCATTGAGCCACACTTCTCCACTGAATCAATGAGTACATTCGTTCCCTAAGAATTAACTGCTATAGGATTCATGAATGATACTGTTGAAGAGGTAAACTGACTAAACTTGTTTTGTCTAGAAAGATCACACTCTGCTTGGTCTGAGTTTCAAGATTCAATTGCCCAGAAATTATTGCGCACCTTATTGCCAGACTGCGCATCAAGACTCAAATACCTGAAATGATCGCGCACTCTGCCGATCTGAACTGCAAGGGTTAATTGCCAAGAATGAATTGCACACACTGTTGCCTATTCAACCATCAAGATTCAAATGCCTCGAAATGATCGCGCACTCTGCCGATCCGAACTGCAAGGGTTAATTGCCAAGAATGAATCGCGCACAGTGTTGCTGATTCAACCATCAAGAGTCAAATGCCTCGAAATGATCGGGCACTCTGCCGATCCGAACTGCAAGGGTTAATTGCCAAGAATGAATCGCAATTCTGTGGCTGATTCAACCATCAAGATTCAAATGCCTCGAAATGATCGCGTACTCTGCCGATCCGAACTGCAAGGGTTAAATGCCAAGAATGAATTGCACACACTGTTGCCGATTCAACCATCAAGATTCAAATGCCTTCAAATGATCGCGCACTCTGCTGATCCAAACTGCAAGGGTTAATTGCCAAGAAAGAATCGCGCACACGGTAAATCATTAGGCCAAAACTCAAATGCTTCTAGAAACGGAGTCGGGGGCCTACCCCAACCTCCGCCTTACCGCCCTGCTTGAAGATCAGCAAACTACTGAGGACAGGCCAGGTAAATGCCTAAGTAGGCCTCCGGAACAGGAGTTCAGGGAAATGCTGCTGCTCTGCACCGGGACCTCTGAATAGTGAGCACATGGAGCTGGCCTGGGTTCCTTAAATAGACCCAAGCCCCGCCCACATGCCTCACCCAGCCAGGCTGCAGGAAAGGCATCTGGAAAGGCTCAGAATAGGGACCACACTCTGTATTCCTGCAGTAAAGCCTTGAAAATGAACAATACATTACAAACAGCATTAATGGCATTTCAAGATAAATACCTGGAAAGGTTAATATACAATATCAACACATAATGCATGAATTATTACTTTGCATAAGATTTGTCATTTTGCATTATGCTGCCCGTAGAGCGTGCACTGTCCTGGTGTTTACTCAAGGAGACCCAGCGAGAGAGACATGGTGTCATCCAAGGACCCTTAATGTTGACGAGGAAGACTGAGCGAATAAAGTCAGAGAGGTCCCGATGACAGAGCTACCAGCTAAGACCGAGACAGGAGATGCCAGCAGTTCTTGCCACGTCCCTGGAGGGGTGGGAGATTGTGGCTGTTTCAGGTAGGTGTTTGCTTGGGGACTTGCACTTGAGGAAAGGGGTAGAAGAGAGGGCTTGAGGTTTTTTGTGGGGGAGGGAGGACTTTTGACGAGGACTAACACAGATGGTCTAAGATGACCACATCTTTTAAGCTTTTAAAGTGACTGGAAAATGGGAAAATATCAAGAGATGCAGAATCCTAATAAAATAAATGTGTGGGATGGTAAAATACTGAGAGGTATTTTTTTGTTGTTTTCTCTTTCCCTTGCTAATTCTAGTTTCAAAGGGAAGTAATTAAAAGAAGAAAACAATAGGAAGGAGTCAAATAACCAAGGAAATCCCAAAGAGAGTAAGAGAGAATGAGAGACAGAGGAATAGAAGTTCAATAGCTTGTTCGGGCTGTTCTTGGTGGTTCCGGCATAGAGGGTTTTGCCGTAGTCAAGTCTGCTTGTGATCAGGGCGTGTGTCACAGTCTTGCAGAAGTCGCTTGGGATCCATCTGAAGATATTCCGGAGGAGTTTGATGGTGTGGAAACAGGTGGAGGTGATGGAGTTTACCTGTCTTGTCATGGTGAGCACTGAGTAGAGGATGACACCAAGGTTCCGTGCATGATCTGTAGGGGCTGCCAAGTGTGGAGGGCCACCAGGAGTCATCCCAGGCTGAGGAGGGTCCGATGATGAGGATCTCTGTTTTGTCCAAGTTTAGCTTAAGGCAACTCTCCTTCATCCAGGCGTTAACTCCTTCCATCCCGTCTTGGAAGTTCTTCTTGGCCGTTGTGGGGTTTTCGGTCACGGAGATGATCAGCTGGCTGTCATTGGCATAGGAGGCAAGGTTCAATTCGTAGTTTCTGACGTTTGGGGCAAGCGGCCCCATGTAGATGTTGAACAGTGTGGGACTCAACGAGGATCCTTGGGGTACTCCACAGCTGATCTCTGTAGGTTCTGACAGGTGTGGCGGTCGTCTGAGTCTCTGTGTTCTGCCTGTCAGGAAGGAGTGTATCAACAGAAGGGCCTTGTCACGTGTACCTACTGCGTGGAGTCTGGCGCATAAGGTGTTGTGGAACACTGTTTTGAAAGTGGCCAATAGTAGGATGAGGGCTGCTGTTTGGCCACATTTGAGGAGGTAGCAGATGTTATCTTTGGCCGCGAGCAGGGCTGTCTTGGTGCTCTGATTAGTTCTGAATCCTGATTGGGAGGATTTCCAGGATGTTGTTGTCCTCAGTGTGTTGGCAGAGCTGAGCGTTGATTTCTTTTTTGGTGACCTTGGCTGGGAAAGGCAGCAGCAAGATGGGGTGGTAATTCTTGAGATGTGTACGGTCAGCCATGGGTTTCTTGAAGAGTGGGCGGATCTCGGCGTGCTTCCAATCCTCGGGGAAAGTGGCCGAGGGAGCAGTTGATGGTCTTGCGGAGCTCGGGTGCAATCAAGGCACTGGCTCTGTTGAAGATGTAGTGAAGTCAAGGATTGGTGTGGGCTCCAGAGCGGATGCTGGTCATGATGGAGCAAGTTTCATCCATCATGAGGGGGGTTCAGGTGTACAGGAACTGTGGGGGTATAGTGGATCTGAGTTGGGGCATTGTTGGTGAGTTCGGAGAGTCTTGGGGCCAAAACTGTCATAGATATCATTGATTTTTCGATGGAAGGAGGCGGCTAGTCTGTCGCAGAACTCCTGGGATGGAGGGATGTTAGTTGCCTTAGCTTGTGGTATGGCAAATTCCTTGATGATGGCAAAAAGTTATTTTGTGTTGTGAGTGGTGTTGTTGATACGGTCCTGAAGGGCAGTTTTTCTGGTGGCTCTGATGAGGCCATGGTGGGATCTATGGTGGATTTGAAGGCTTCAAGGTCCTCTGGGGATTTGCTGTTCATTCATTTTTTCTCCAGTTTCCTGCAGGTGTGCTTCGAGTCCTGGAGTGCGAGGGTGCACCAGCTGGCTTTCTTTGTGGCGTGTTTCCCTCTGGTCATTCGGAGTGGAGCTAGGGTGTTGGCGCAATCGGCGGATGTTGCGTGCTGAGGTGTTGGCATCTGTTGTGTTGGGGGGTGGTGAGTTGCTGTGGGTGTTGACGAGTGGCTCCTTTGTGGTCTGGTTCCATTTCCTGTGGGGGGGATGGGCGGTATTGATGTGAGCTGTAGGTGTGGTGATGGAGAAATGGATACAGCAGTGGTCATCGATGGTGACGCTGCTGGTGGAAAAGATGGGGTCAAATGTGTGTTCAGCAATGTGCGTTGGTGAGGAGACCAATTGCTTGAGACCTATTGTGTCAACGGTCTCGAGTAGCAAGGAGGTGTTGCGGTCTTTGTGGTCATCGATGTGCAAGTTAAGGTCTCAGAGAAGTATGTAGTTGGTGGAGGCGAGTGCGTGGGGGGCTATGAAGTCGACGATGGAGTCGCTAAAGGCTGGGCCTGGGCCGGTGGTCTGTAGATGAGGGTGCCACATATGGTGGTCTTTGGGGTGACGTGGACTTGGAAGTGAAGGTGCTCCAT
The DNA here is from genome assembly GCF_031143425.1 of Pleurodeles waltl. Lineage (NCBI taxonomy): Eukaryota > Metazoa > Chordata > Amphibia > Caudata > Salamandridae > Pleurodeles > Pleurodeles waltl. Next base: position 146,241,326 of record NC_090445.1, on the reverse strand, counting down.
GAGGGGGGAGTATTCCTGTGTGTTGTTTGATAGGCAGAGGGTGGTCTTTTGGGTGATGGCCAGTGTACCGCCTGGTCTGGAAGGTCGGTCCTTGTAGAAGAGTTTGTAGTCACTGGGGACGGCGATTGTGACATCCCGTTCAGATGCTGTGTTTATCCAGGTCTTGGTGAGGAAGGCGATGTCCGGGTGGGTGGAGTCTATTAGGTGATCTGGAGGGGTTGTGATGGTTCTGCGGCTGGGGGGTCTGGTGTTTTGAGTGCGGACAAAGTGCGGTGGCAGTTGAAGCAGGCAAAAGGTCCGGTTCAGGGGAAGCGAGGTGGCAGGTAGTCTAATCTCCTGTGTTCAGTGTGCGTAGGATTTCGGCATTGTATCAGTGGATGGTGCAAGAGCCAGGATCTGTGGCACTGAGCATGGTCCAGGTGCGGACAGGCTTGCCTTTGGTGCACCTTTGGCGTGCCAGTGGCGCGCCCGCTGAGTGCGGCCCTGCAGCGGCCACCCTTAAGAGGGGAAGGATTGGTCAGCTGGGAGGTGAAAAGGCAGGAAAGCACTTCAAGGGTGAGGTCACCCCCCCAACCAATCCCACCCTTGTAACCTTCAAAATGTTCGACTCTGCGGTAGATCAACAAACCACCAAGCTAGTCACAACTGAGTCCACATAAATTCCATCTGGTAATATTCTATCAATATCCTCCAAAGGATCTTTCCACTCCTGTTTAGCCACATCCAAATCAAACTGGTGAATTGGTAACCCCACATTATATAGCCTTTGAAACTGTCTATGCAGAGAGTCATCTGAGGTTTATTGCTTCTGAATCGGATGGAAATTTATTCTATTCCTAAAATGGGCCAAGAAATCTGGTAACACATTCTTAGAAACATATTTGCCACTTTGATCTATAGTGACTGGAAGCTCAGAATCCCCAGAGTCCGAAGGAACCATCAGCTTCATCTTATTTAAGGTTTCCTTCCTCTTCAGAGTGGACAAGGTTTGAAGCACAATCCTGGAGATTCTCTGCTCCTCCTCCTCTCTCCCAATACTGGACCATTTAGAAAAGGGAGATCGATCTGGAGATCATGATGAGCCTGATGATGACTAAGGGGAGACATGTTTCCTCTTATGAGCATGCATCCCCCTGACAACTTAGCAAATAAATGCATCAGCATTGAAAACTTGCAATATGCAATCACTAAAGCTTACCCGTTTTCTTTATATATGTCCCCTGACACAGGCTGTGCAAACTGCATCCAAATTGAAGTGGCAGACATACATGGTCAAGATCAGGCATACCGTAAATTTGTGAATCCCAAACTGAACACATGCACAACAAAGACACTTCCCCCTCCGTCAGCCAATTCCGGTGCGAAAATGGAAAGAATTGCCATCTGCCATTCCCAACACTGAAAAGGCGAAGATCCTCAGGCACCATAATAGAGCAGCACCATTACAAGCTCCATAAATCCGAGATTCCACGATGAAGGGGCTTCCACTACTAGGCTTCCGGGCTCAGCAAGGAAGATAAAACACCCTTTATGCTAGTCAAAGCCAAGCAGATAGTTCCAATGTTCCTCATCCCGCAAACAGGAAGCAAATCAAGAGGAGCCATGAGTGCCAGCCCCTTTAATGCGTCCACATTGGGTGGGTAGAGCTTGCACCCTGCTTTGATTCCAGTCATGAGGTGATAGTCACCTCATTAGTATTGACTGGGATGAGGGCGAGAGACATAGGTGCATTGGGAGTATTTCCTGCTACCAGGCCCAGGCACAACTCCAAAAATGTGCATAGTTTCATGCACTGCAATTATGGATGCATGAAGTTGCAAACCTGAATACTTCCAGCCCTCCATACCTTTTTTACACTATATGTAACTGCAAAAATAACTAAGGACCTGATTTAGATATTGGTGGATGAGTTTAGATATTGATGGACGGGATATCTATCACAGTGGTGACGGAGTAACTCGCCTGTCAATATTTAAATCAGGCCCTAAATTGACTGCAGTTTAAAAAAGTAACTGAGGTGCAGTGGCAGTTGCCCTTTGTAGTTGAAGGAAACTGTTTACGCTGCTGGTGAATGGCCACCCAGAGAAACTGTTGCCTTAAAAACAACCCCCAGCACTCTTGCAAAAAAGTTTCACAACCTAGCCTGGATACCTGCACAAAGTGTTTTTGGCCAGTCCAGCCAATCCAGTGCACTGCATGCCCGTACACTGGAGTTAATGCCAGCACCCTTCCTTGCCCAGCCATGTCCCAGCAACTTCCTCCCCCAGCCCCTACTGTACTTAATGGGAGTGTCCAGTCTGCTTTCAGGCTGAACATCCTGGAGAAGAAAATTGTGGATGGGCAGGTGGGACAATAGATGTAATTACTTATTATGTTGTTGGGTAAAGATGTAAAAAGACAAGCCTACTACCTGTAAAATTGAATTTCCTGATTTTGTCTACGTTTATGAGTCTAATTAAAAATGTATGCATGTGTAACTGTAAATGCTTAATAATAATGTCCACATCCCCATCACTTATAAAATACTTCCTCATACTTATCACGATTCATCATGACAGGTGCACATTCTTGAATATGCATATCTGCTATCCAGTTAGTGCAATCGTTAACGGAAGGGTTTCCAAGAACAGGTAAATGCTGGTTCTGGTTTCCAGGCACAGCACTTCTGTAACTGATCCCACCTCTCTAACTGGCTAGGTTAGTTCAACTTACAATATAGTGTATTGCTCTCTGCCAAGCACATTCCTGCTGCAGCCAGTGGAACCTGTTCTGTTTCTTTGACTTGTTCAGGCTTGGGGCTGCCCCCAAAAGCAATGTCTTGCACCACAACACTGGTAACCAGAGATCTTTTATTGGCAAGAAACAGCTCACTATAGCAGCACAAAAAAGTGTAATAGATCTGCAGGTAACTAGGGCAAATTTCAAGATTATCTGCACACCATGAAGTGAGGCGGTATAAAATTGATATGTTATCAGTAAAGGTTTGATAAATTCTGTATCTTCTTATGAATGGCAAGTATTGCAGATAATAATTATTTTTATTCCAGGTGAAAGCTACCTCCTAAAGGTATGCTGTTGTGGGAGCAGAAACCCAGTATTCTATTACACCCCAAAATTTAGCTTAGGTGATTCTGCTCTGACATCCTTGATCTTGCAATAAGGGTCACCACCCTCCTCAACATGAGGCCCAACAAATTCAGCAGAGCAAATAGAAGCTGGGGACACTCAATAACTGAGTCTGCTCAATAACTGAGTTCTAGTATATAGAAAAGGTGATGCGTTTTATTACAAAATCTCATAAATCAGATGCTACAGAATATTTGTTAAATGCCATGAAGACAAAGATCCAGACATACCTAATCAGAAATCAGAATACATTTAACTCTCAAGAGAAAAAGCAAAGTCATTAGGAAAATGGACAGTTAGTTAACCAGTCAGAATTCCTGGAGGAACTCAGACAGTCTCTGTCAGGACATCAAGGAACACTTACAGCATCTGTAGTAGCAAGGGAACAGTCTCTGAACAAATGGACAGAGTCTCGGGAGGAATAGGAAAAGTCTCTATTAAATCAGACAGAGTCCCTGGAGAAGCTCAGAAAGTCTCTGGCTCATCCCCAAAACCAGAGGTTTTCATACACATTTTTAGCATTAATAATTAACAAAACTGCACATTTGCCTTGAAATAATTACATCCGAAAGACAGAGAAAGTTTAATTCACAATACATATGCTCAAAGGAAGGTAACTAGTTATGTCATAGTGTCCTGTGTTCTGAAAATGCTGCAGAAACTGTGGGAAGAGAATACACTCAGGGGGACTTTGATGGGAGAGGAAATGAGCAATTTGTTTGAATAGTACATCAGAATAACATCCATTTTAATAAAAAGGTGAGTCAATAGAAAATGTGGCACACTTAAAGAAAACTTCTAGATGTCTAAGTAACATTGCTCCAAGTGCAATATTATTAATTCATCGGTTAAGACTAGAATTTACAATAAAAGTCATTAGTACCAAAAAATAATTTGTCACCCAAAATTGCACATCAGAAAAACTTCGACACTGTGCTGTGCAGGATGGGAAAATTTCTCCAAAATCAGTTTTCACCTATTTATTTATTTAGGTTTTTAATTTTTATAAAAAAATCAGGTTGGCAAAGTTTATTGATTTCATGGACATTGATTTACCAAAATGCTAAGCAGGGGAAGGATCATCACAAATCCTATAACCCATGGTGACATTCCAGTGTTGATCCTTTATCCTTTCAACATTTCCTATTTGTTGCTGAGGGGCTAGGTTGATGCCAGTAGTGGATATTATGTAAGGTAAATTTCAAAATATTGCAAAAGCTTATTTAGCTAGTTCGTACACGGTTGTTCAGTACCACTGTAGCACTTCACCAATGACTGTACATCAAAATCAGGATGTAATAAAAAGCTGTCAGTGTGTACATTTCTTCTACAGAATACCCACTCTCAATTCTATTTCAAACTGGTGAACCATTAGAGAAAAAAGCTTTTAGATCTATTCAAAAAGCTCTGTAGTAAATGGTTCCAAAGTGCCAATATCCTCATCCTTGTCCTTAACCGAAATTCCAACTATGCATGTAAACTTAACTCTACCCTTAACATTAACTTTGACTTATATTCTTATCTTAACTCTAACTAAAACTCATCCACTTTGTCACCTTTAATCCATGCCTCACCTGCACCCTAACCACCCCTTAACCTTAAACTTCAGCTTCATTCTTAACATACCTGTTGGACTTTTGCTTATGCAGGGTCATCCCCAGTCTTTTTGCCCCCTGCCTCCTATTTTTTTCTGACCTGTTGCTGTTGGCTTTTCAACTCTGAGCTCTTTACCACTGCTAACCAGTGCTAAAGTGCATATGCTCTCCGTATAAATTGTATATAATTGGTTTATCCATGATTGGCATATTTTAGTAAGGTGCACTAGAGGTGCCAGGGCCTGTAAATCAAATGCTACAAGTGGGCCTGCAGCACTAGTTGTGCCATCCACATAGGTAGCTCTGTAATCATGTCCCAGACCTGCCACTGCAGTGTCTGTGTGTGTATTTTTACACTGTAAATTCGACTTGGCAAGTGTACCCACTTGCCAGGCCTAAACCTTCCATTTTCTTACATGTAAGGCACCCCTACGGTAGGCCTAGGTAGCCCCAAGGGCAGGGTGCAGTGTATGGATAAGGTAGGACATATAGGCCCTCATTCGGACCTTGACGGACGGCGGAGGCCGCCCGCCAAAGTCTCGCCCCCGGAATACCGCACCGCGGTCGGAAGACCGCGGCGGGTATTCTAAGTTTTCCCCTGGGCTGGCGGGCGGCCGCCAAAAGGCCGCCCGCCAGCCCAGGGGAAAACGACCTTCCCATGAGGACGCCGGCTCGTAATCGAGCCGGCGGAGTGGGAAGGTGCGACGGGTGCAGTTGCACCCATCGCGTATTTCACTGTCTGCTATGCAGACAGTGAAATACAAAGTGGGGCCCTCTTACGGGGGCCCCTGCAGTGCCCATGCCATTGGCATGGGCACTGCAGGGGCCCCCAGGGGCCCCACGACAATCCTTACCGCCATCCTGTTCCTGGCGGGCGAGCCGCCAGGAACAGGATGGCGGTAAGGATTGTCAGAATCCCCTCGGCGGCGCAGCGAGCTGCGCCGCCTTGGAGGATTCTTAGGGGCAGTGGAAAACCGGCGGGAGACCGCCGGTTTTCCCTTTCTGACCGCGGCCAAAGCGCCGCGGTCAGAATGCCCTGCGGGGCACCGCCAGGCTGTCGGCGGTGCTCCCGCCTACAGCGGCCCTGGCGGTTTACAACCGCCAGGGTCGTAATGTGGTTTATATGTCCTGACAGTGAAATACTGCCAACTTAGTTTTTCACTGTTGCAAGGCCTGTCTCTCTCTTAGGATAACATGGGGGCTACCTTTAAATATGATTAAAGTGTAGATTCCCCTAGAGAGTAAATGGACATGTGGAGTTTGGGGTCCCTGAACTCACAATTTAAAAATACATCTTTTAGTAAAGTTGATTTTAAGATTGTGCGTTTAAAAATGCCACTTTTAGAAAGTGAGCATTTTCTTGCTTAAACCATTCTGTGACTCTGCCGTGTTTGTGGATTCCCTGTCTGGGTCAGTTTGACAGTTGGGTTGTTTTTCACCTCACACTAGATAGTGACACAAAGGGAGCTGGGATGTAACCTGCATTTCCTGATTAGCCATCTCTGCTAGGAGGGAGGGGTGGAGTGGTCACTCTCATCTGAAACAACTGTGCCTACCTCTGACAATGCCGGCTCCAACCCCCTGCTGTGTGTCTGAGGCCTTGCCTGGGCAAGGCAGGATTTCACAAGTAGGTGTGAGTCCCCTTTGAAGAAAGGTGACTTCAAAGACTAAAATGGGTATAAGAAGGGCACCCAAATCTACAGACTTTAGAAACACTTCTGGAACCAAGAGGAACCTCTGCCTGGAGAAGAGCTGATAGCTGAGGAAGAAGTGCTGCCCTGCCTGTGACTGTGCTTTGTGGAGCTTTCCTGCAGTGCTGCTTCTGCCAGAATAAGAGGGCAAAGACTGGACTTTGTGGCGGTCATTCCAACCGCGGCGGGCGGCGGTAGCCGCCCGCCATGCGGTTACCGCCATTTGCCCGCTCCGCGGTCAAAAGACCGCGGAGGCCATTCTGACTTTCCCGCTGGGCCGGCGGGCGCCCGCCAAGGGAGCGCCCGCCGGACCAGCGGGAAAGGGCCTGCAACACTGAAGCCGGCTCCGAATGGAGCCGGCGGTGTTGCAGGTGTGCGACGGGTGCAGTTGCACCCGTCGCGATTTTCACTGTCTGCTATGCAGACAGTGAAAATCATGCTGGGTCCCTGTTAGGGGGCCCCTGCACTGCCCATGCCAGTGGCATGGGCAGTGCAGGGGCCCCCAGGGGCCCCACGACACCCGTTCCCGCCATCCTGTTCCTGGCGGTAAAAACCGCCAGAAACAGGCTGGCGGGAAGGGGGTCGGAATCCCCATGGCGGCGCTGCTTGCAGCGCCGTCATGGAGGTTCAGCCCAGCCAGGGGAAATCCGGCGGGAAACCGCCGGATCCCCTTCTCTATTCAGAATGGGCTATGAAGCACCGCCAGCCTGTTGGCGGTGCTTCAGTCACCCGTGGCCCTGGCGGTAGAATGACCCCCTGTGTGCCTTCCATCTTGTGAAGAAATCTCCAAGGGCTTGATGTAGAACTTTCCTCCTGTTGTTTGAAGTCTCAGGGACAGCAAAGACTTCTCTCTGCCAGCACCTGGGGTCTCTGGAGAGACTCCTGCCCCGACAAGTGGTGCCCTATCCAGTCCCTGGGCCCTTGAAAGGAAAGCTGGTGGAATCCAAGGAAATCGACTTCGGACGACTTCGGACCGACGCCGCTGCTGAATCCGGTAACGCCACCTGCACCTGACGCCGTGACCTTCGGTGGAACACGACGCTCTTCGCAGGCCCGATGCCGCAGCAGCCCGCTGAAGTTCGCGACTCCGTGGAAGTCGCCGCACCACGTCGTGACCGACGCCGCTTGAAGTGCACGGATTCAACGTTTCGCACAGACGCCGCGATTCCCGACTTCGCGCCTCGGCTTGTTTTCACTCTTCACCAAAGGTACTGTACTTGGGGGTCTACACGACTCCGTGTCCGGGGCCGCTGGTGTCGGCTTGTTGGGAACGACTACATCACGGCGCCGTGTTAACATCCAATTGAAGCATTTTTGTTTCTGAGCGCTATTTTTGAGTTTAATCTTTAAAAATTCATAACTTGACTTGTGTATGTCGGATTTTTGTCGTTTTGGTCTTGTTTTGTTTAGATAAATATTTCCTATTTGTCTAAACCGGTGTTGTGTCATTTTGTAGTGTTTTCATGAAGTTACTGTGTGTGTTGGTACAAATACTTTACACCTAGCGCTCTGAAGTTAAGCCTACTGCTCTGCCAAGCTACCAAGGGGGTAAGCAGGGGTTAGCTGAGGGTGATTCTCTTTTACCCTGACTAGAGTGAGGGTCCTTGCTTGAACAGGGGGTAACCTGACTGTCAACCTAAGAGCCCATTTCTAACAATACCCTTTATTTTCCTTCTCATTGTATCACTCTCCCAATCTGCTTAGCTTTTTACGAGCTCATCTTCATTTTCCCTGTTTTCTCAGTCGTATTTTTGCAAACTATTTAGTGAGGACTACACGTAATTTGAATGAGATGATTCAAAACTAATCAATGATTACGCTTAATAGACCCAATGAGTTAAGCAGATGCTTGTAATATGGCCTGCTTTTTCAGCAGCACAACTATAAAGATTAGGGTGGGTCATTTAACATAATGCTTTGCATAGCTTCGCACCCTGCGAGTGCCCATGCAAGACCTTCGTAGATAGTAAATAGTGAATAAGACCTGAGGTAACAATAGCTTTTTGTGGGGTTCTGATGTGCACAACCCTCAGTGTTGCCTGTGGAAGAGCTCTGACACATGGCTGAAATGGCACAAGGGAGTGTGGGATTTGCCCTGAGGTTTGCCAGAGTTGGCCCCATTTTTTCAAAATGTGTTGTGAAAGAGGGAATGTTCACAAACAGATCTGCACAAAGGGGCTTGCTGCTTAGTGCTTTCTGGCGATGGTGTTGCAATATGTTTCTTTGATCACTTTGATTCCCATTCCTGTTCTGGCTTTGCTACATATCCACAAGGCAGAGAGAATATTCAGATCATGCCGAGAGAATTTACACACTGAAGTTCATGTTGAATTTTAATTAAAAGTTTGAAAATAAATTTGCCCTTGCTATAATCTATGCTATTCCTGAAGTTCAGCTGAAGGTCCTATGACCTTCAGTTTAATTTTTTTTTTAAACAATTTTTTTTTTTTTTTTAAGAAACAGAAAATTCAAACTAATGGCCTCACTACAAGTTTGGCAGTCATGAGATCGGCAAACTTGCGGTGGCAGATGGACCGCTTTGGTGGCCTGACCGCCAAATTACAACTTTGGTGGTCAGACCGCCTAAGGACAACTGTCTCCATCAGGAACATGGTTCCCGACAGCATGACGGCAGTCAGGTTTGCAACCAGCCATGGCAGAGCTGAACTCAGGCTGATTAGAACCCCTCTTTCCTGAAGTGCTGAGGGCCCCCTGCCTAACTCCATCGGAATGCGCATGTCTGTTTTGCACATTCTTGTTTTGAAGACAGTTGGCATTCCGAGGGTGCTGAAGTGTTAGGATATTGGCCTCGGCTCCCTTGCCAATATCTTAACACTGTTCTTGCCGGTATTACAATGTTCCCGCTGGTCAGCCCAGTGGGAACATTTTAATAGGCTCGTGGAGGACATCACCGATATGGCAGTGGCATCCTCTCCGTGAGTTTGGTGGTCTCGTGGTGGGACTGCCAACCTCATAATGAGGTCCTAAATCATCACAAAAGAGGATTATCAGAGGGAGGGACGAGAACGGTGGTGTCAACTACAGTCATATAGTTTACTCAGTTAAGATATTAATCAATATGTGGAGCGAACCAGTGTGGAATTGGTGTTAACCGTTAAATAATATCCAGTTTCTGATAGAGAGGTGCAGGAAATCAAGGAGGAAGTGGAAATAGATGGAGGAATAGGAAGGAATAATGATGGAGAGTGCATGGGAATATTTTATTATTTAAGGACTCCATAGTTTGATACTGTGATCTGTTTGGCTAATTAGCCTCATTTATGTTTTTAGGTTGGAGGCAAATATATATATATTTTTTTTTTTTAACATGGTACTGCTTTACAAAAAACATAAAACATTATTTCCATTCTTAAATTTTTTAATGTTTGTTGTTAAGTTCATATTTTTTTGTGAAATCTGTAATTAATGATATGATGGGGTCAGACTGCATTAGGCAGGGACTGTGGGCAAATCGTGTTAACGATGTCAGGTGGTCATGAGGACATCTGGATACTTCTTCTGATCCTCCTTCCCATGATAGGACCAAAAGAAGTAAAATGGCATGTTGGTCCTGATGACATCAAAGGTTTGATGGTTTATTCTCCCAAAGTGTAGAGAGAACTGTCAGCATAACTGGTACACAACACCACCCAATGTTTTCAACTGCACATCATCTAAATCTCAAAGAGATTCCATTCTCCAAACTAGGGTGACAAGCCCTCAAGCACAACTCTACACAGTACACCGTATAAGTCTTGGTTTGAATCTGGAGACATTATCCCTATACTACAGCCAAACTGTAAACTTGTAAAATTAGAATAGATATAAACCCCAGTAGAACAATACGTCCATTTTAAAAAATGTGAGTTCCAGGAAGCACAATTTTCTAATGCACCCTCCTGGTTTGGTCTCATCTTATATTTCAGCCACCTCTGATTGTCAGTGAGCACAAGAAAATCAACTTCCCCACTCAGCTAATGCCGATTTCATCACTTATCACTGGTGACACTACAATTCATCTACCCCTTCAGTTCAGACAATCAAACTGTAGAGGTTATCAACCCTTCCACCATATTTAAAGGACAGTATCCTTTCAGCCTATAATTTCACTTGACAAAACTCACTTCACATCATTCCTTACAATGATCCAGCCAATACCACACTAGAACCTTATTCTAAAAGAAGGAGCCATCTGCCCACCTTCAGAGGTCAGGTTCAGCAGCATTTTCAATATTTACTCACTCATGAAATCCTGCAAGAATGCTAGGAAAAGGACCTAACCATGAAAGCATTTGGCACATCACTCATTAATAATACTTGTACAAGACTGAAGGCACCTGACCACCCATTTGCAAGGGCAGTTCAGATGTATGGCCATGGCCAACTGCATGCTAGTAAGTGCTAATGACTATAAAGCTTTCAGAAAAAGAAACACGTTTATCATAAGATACTTTAGGACATGAACTACTTACATATATTTTAATCCTTTAAAGCAGTCTGTCGATGTTACACTCTCCCCATGCCACCTTCTAAAAACACCAGATCTCCAACCCAGTATGTCAATCTACTGCCCCCTTAATCCACCCTCATAGACCCTTCATACTGCTCCCCCTCTATTTTACACTTCTATTTTAACCTTCATACCCCGTCTCTCTATATCTCTAACTACTAACTCACATTACAAATCCAAAAAGCATCTTACTAATGATTACCCTCCGCTTCCACCAACCCACAGCCCCAACCACAGTGACCGTCATAAAAGATGCACATCACCTAAGTTATAACCCACCAAAGGACCTATACCATACTCTTAGTTTCATCCTTTTTGCCCATCAGATTGCCTTCATACCCCTCTAACATCTATTTATCTTCCCTATCCCCCAATCTCACCACTAATCTAAATCCCTCCCCGCTTGCACATGCTTCTCTTTTCCAACCTAACCAAGTAAAGTCGCTACTCAATCTTTTGGGCCAACCAGTCAAACCCATCAGTAGTTTCTGTTAACCTCCTTTGCGGTCACATTGACCAGAGCTAGCTGCAATATCCGTTTTCTTTTCTGAACAACACTATGGATACTTCAAAGTCAGCCAGTCCCCCAATGTGACATAAACTGGCAACAACATTAACCAGAACAATTGCCAATTGTCTCTCCTACAAATATGAGTATGATAGCTACCTTGCAGAACACCACCAACAAGGATTCAATGAATACTCCTATCATGTCATGTCAGCTGGAAGATAGAGACTAAAACGTGAATAGTTCTCTTTTATGCCCATACATGCAGGGCCACACTGAGAATCCCAAACCAGCCCTGGCAAATGTTGTCAGACCAGCCCCGATAGGGTGCATAGCGAGCGAGCCTGACCACTGCAATGGGGTTTGGGATGTTCTCCTCATTGCAAAAACGGTGCATTCCATAACACACTTTTCGTTATACATTCAATTGTATTAGTTTTTAACACATATTAATTGATGACCTTACTGTGCGCCAGGACACAACAACCTTTGTTGAGGCTCTTCAATGACTTCTTCACCATCACCCACTAACGGTGCCTTTCATCTCTCCATAGACCTTCTCTCGCATTTATTATATTTGTTTTATTGCGCCTCTCTTACCAACTTAGGGTGTTGGAGCTCTTTACATCACACACACATTTAAGACAATGAGTCAGACATGTGTAAATCAGTTGTTAGAAAATGTTACATAAGACAAAGGGGACTACAAGGTGTAGGATTCACATGTCATCCATAATAGTAGGCCTTTTTTAAGAGATCTTGGCCTGGGGAAGCATAAACTCAGGATTCAGAACGTAGCTCAGTGGTTAGGGTTGACTTTACTAATAAAAATGTATTTCTACACAAACAAACTATTTTGAGCAAATTTAGGAGAATCAAAGACTGGGAAAAAAATATCACTTTCTAACCTCTGCAGTTCCTTTATGGCAGTTCAGAGCTCACTGTGCTAGATATGATTGTAACTTACGAACTGCACAGTAACAAAAGAATCTCTGTGACAAAGGCAGTGTCCCACTGAGCATTGCACATAAAATACTGTTATGTGATCAGCATAGTACACGTTCTTTGCAGCAGGCATATTAACTCTTTGTGCTACCTTAGATGAGTCAAAATTGTCACTAGACTAAACTCTGATCCCTCTCCAACAGGTTCATTAATCACCAGAGTTATTTTGGCACTTTTATTACTACCTGAAAACTGTTGCATGCACAAGGAACTCTCCAGTGCTTTTAAAAGTGCTGCACTAGCACAAAATCTCCTCCCCATAACAAATGCAGCCCCCCATCCTTTCAGCCGCCAGAGGAAATGCCCGATGTCTGGTATGGCCAGTCTGGCCTGTCAAACATGCTCATCATGCAAGATCGCTAGGTAATAACAGAGGGCACATCTATGAACCACAAGCAGATCCCAAACGAGCCTCCTATGCTTCACAAAGCAAACCTGAAGATTCCAAACCCTACTCAGAAATCAAGCACAGATGATGGTGATGGGCTGGCAGTGGTGTACAAAATACTCTACTCCCGTCTGACATTAAAGATTTCGCCACCTCTAAACACTCATTGTCTTCTACTCTTCTTGTGCAACTTTCCCATTCACCTTCCTTCTCATCTACCAACCTTGGCCAGACAACTCTGATTACTGGAATCAATAGTGAACAACTTGTTGGATCATGAGAACCTCTGCATACTAGGTGATCTCAATATCTGGTTTGACAAACCGTAACTTCACCAGACCTCATGCATACTCTCTCACATTTCTGCATTTCCACAAATTGTTTGCTGGACTCACCCACTCAGCAGGCCAGAGCCTTGGATTAATAAATGCTTCTAAAAGTTTACTCTAAGTCATGGAAACAAACCCAATGTAGGAGTGACCATGGCATGACAGGATACATTTTTATATCAAATTTGCTGCTGCAACAATAAACTGAAACAAGATCACTCAAAAGACTTTAACAGAAAGCATTCAAACTGAACAATAAAGAGAATGACCAAAGGGAGTACGGAATCTACAGAGCCTTCATCAAAAAGGCCAACACCAATACAGTAAACGTATTTCTGAAACTACATGCAAAACAAAAGAATGCTTCATAATGTTAATGGAATCCTTCACTTAGGCAAATATACGACACACTAAGAGGTTTTGTGATGTTTTAACAAACCACTTTATCAAACAAACATTTGTAATGCAATAGGTCTCGCATATTTGGAACAATGTAATTGTCATCTTTTGACAACAGCGCCCACGTGCGAAAGCAAGAGAGGCCGATTTGAACCGAAGGCATGCTCTGGAAATCTTTGACCTTCTAACTGAATTACACTGCCACATGGTGGGCTTAATAGACAGCTGACTTGGTGATCACTGAAACACCGTCATCTACATTGATGAGATCCTCCCTTTGGCTTTCAAAATCATCCATAGGAATACAATGCAAAGCAAGCGGAGTAGTAGCTCTTATCGCCAGGGCTCTTAATTTCAAGCCATCTAGCACACCTTGTTGAGTAAGCAATTCCCTGGTGCTCAAACAACTAGATCAAACGATTCATTTTGATCTACTTTCCACCAGGCCATAACCCCTCTTTTTTAAAGAATTTCTTGAATTGACTTTCTACCTTCAGACTATAGCCGGGGAAATATTTATTTTAGCTGTAGATTGACAACCAGAATCAAAGCCAGCTTCAAGATTTCTTTAAAACGTGCAGGCCTTTGCACTAACTCAGTCAGTGCTTGGTCCAACTCCTGGAGATAGTCATACCCTAGACCTAATCCCCACACATAGAGACCTATGTTGTCAATCACCCCGCAGTCACTGTGAGACCATTCATAACCTATCCTGGCAAACCTGCTGCACCGATCTAGCCTCCTTCATTTTTTTTTTAACTTTGTTTGTTGGTATTTTCAAGAGGTTTACATCTCATAATCACTGCAGGTATAGCATGGAATTTGTTTCATATACAAAATCCAGTAGCATTATTGTCTTCTGGCAGGTATTGCACCGGGACGTGCCCGTTCTAGGTTCATACATTGAGTCCAGTTAAGATATTCATCATGCACTTTGATCATTACAGTAGGGATATCATATCTGAGATCAATTATTCAACATTTTCTTGTTATTACAAATCAGAACTTTAAACAAAACTGGAAACAATGAACATAGCGCCTGAGGAACACTTCCTTGCTAAGGTGTGCAGAGGTATTCATTGTGTGGTGGTGGCGTCCAGTTGGTAGAGCCATTGTCTTTAGGCTATGCAGTCTGTGGCAATGGAAGAAGGTATGGGGCGTATCTAGCACCTGTGTGTATAACTGCCGCACTTCGCAGTGGTGTACCACTAGCAGTTTCCACCCATCTACATCAGCTGGTGATCACGCAGGTTGGTATCTGCAGTGTGCTTGTTAGGTGTGCCCACTTCCCAGTGTCTCTTCCACTTGGGGTTAGGTCAGGTTTTAATCGAGTTATATGCACCCTGTCCTCTGTTTCCCAGCCGCCCTCCCACTCCTGCATCTCACACATCTCTAGCACCTCGGACCACAGGGGAGCAATGGGGCGCGCACGCACTCCACATGCCTCCTCCCATTTCAACGCGCACACCTCTGCCTGTGCCCACCTCTTTACATCATGCTTCCAGTCTGCCAAGGTCGGGCCGATGGGGAGCAATGGGGCGCGCACGTACTCCACGTGCCTCCTCTCATTTCAATGCGCACACGTCTGCCTGTGCCCACCTCTTTACATCATGCTTCCAGTCTGCCAAGGTCGGGCCTATGGGGGATTTTCCAGGCTCTAGCTATCCTGCGTCTAGCTAGGACCAAGGGTAAATCTAAAAACGTATTGCCAACTTTTCTGGGGGTGGGCCTTGGCTAATAGGCCTAGCAGACAGAGAGAGGGGCCTGGTGTTAGGGGATGGTTAAAGACCTTCCCCAGGGTTCCCAGGGCCTGGCACCAAAAACTGCTGCACTCTGGGGCACTTCCATGTCAGGTAGTCGAAATCTGGGTCTGCAGCATTACATCTGGGGACATAATTATACTGAGTGTATTTAAATCTTGAATCATGGGAGTCCAGCACCCTCTGCCACTCTTCATCTGTCACCTCCCTTCCCAGCGTCACCTTCCATTTGGTTTTCAGCATCTGCAGCGACTTCAGAGTCATCTTGTTAAGGTCTCTGTAGAGCCAAGTGACTAAATGAGTACCCTCTGCCATTGTCAGTAAAGAGCTGGAATATTTTGTGCACGTCATGTTCTGCATTCACAGTGCCCCACAAACCCCATATAGCATACATCAGCAGTCTATAGGTAAGAAACTGCTCCAGGGGTAACCTAGTCTCTGCAGCAAGATCTTCGAATGGGATTAGAACACCAGCCTGAAAGCAGTCCCCCAGAGTCATCACTCCCGCTTCTGTCTAGTTCTGCATTTGGCGTGCTATGAAGGAGTGGACTGGGGTCCCATAAGGTATGCCCATCAAGGGTAACTCAAGGGTGTATAAGAACTTCACGCCATTGTGCCTCAGGCTCCGTCACCAACAGGTCAGGGCTGCCGTTAGGTATGTACTCTGGGCCGGAAGGGAACCATGGGGTTGAACATCTTGGTTAACAACAGGTCATTGCTGACCCTCTCCTGGGATGTGCCCAGGTCCAGGTGGTTCCTACCCTCAAGCCATTTCGCAATACACTGTAGATGGCTAGCCTGGTAATATAACTCAAAGTCTGGCACCCCCAGGCCGCCTCCGTCGGTGGGTCGGCGGAGAGTAAAGAGGGATGTCTGTTGTCTGCCACCGTCCCAGAGGAGTTCCCTAAGGAGGGTGTCTAGGTCTTTGAACCAGCGTGTTCGTATGTTCACTGGGTGATTAATAAAGAAATATAATATATGGGGCAGCATAGTCATTTTGGACAAGGACGCCCAGGCCATCAGAGAGAGTCTAAGGGAGCGCCAGAATATTACACAAGATCGTAGGGATCTGAGCATTTTACCTAGGTTTCTGTTACGGAGGTTGTGGAATATTTGAATCCCCAGGTATTTGAATGTGCTGGGAGACCGAGGAATAACAGGGGGACAAGTTATGGTGCATACTGTGTCCTCGAGCAGTAGAAACACACACTTTTTTTCCTGTTCACCTTAAGGCCTAAAAGGCCCCCAAACTACCTAAATATATTTAAGGCTCAAGGGATCAGCGAAAATATGATTAGTGGTGCCCCACAGCACTCCTCTGTCCGGTCCCTGCATGCAGAACTGAGCCGCAAAGGGTTCAAAAGCTATGGCGAATAGTTGGGGGGAGAGCGGACAGTCTTGCCTGGTGCCTCAGAATATTCTGTAGGCTTCTGATATTGCCCTGCCTGTCTTCACTCTTGCCACTGGGAAACTATATAGTCGCTCCACCCACCGCGCCCATCGTTCACCCAGTCCCATCCTGATCATACTGCCCACAAGTAATCCCACCTCAGTAAGTCGAATGCTTTCTCCAAGTCATATGATAGGAGCATAGCATTAGGGTGTTGCATGTCATGAGGAACTTGCAATAGTGAGTATAAGTGCCTAAGGTTCAGGGATGTACTGTGTGCAGGTATAAAAACATTTTGATCTTCATGTATTAGTTGGGATATGTGAGGGAGTAGTCGATTAGCCATAACTTTGCTCAGTATCTTGAAGTCGCAGTTCAGCATAGATAGTGGACGGAAATCGGTCACTGGAGCTTCTTTAGATTTAGTTTTGGACAAGGGGGCAACTAGCGCCTCCCTCATTGTCTCTGGAAGTATACGCTTGTTGCACGCTTCTGTGTACAGTTCAACCAATTTGGGTGCCAGGATCTCTACAAATGACTCATAGAACTCCATAGGGAGTCCGTCTGTGCCCGGTGTTTTGCTTGCTGCCAGTTGTTTAATGGCGGCCTTAACTTCCTCTAATGTTACTGGCTCACCCAGGGTGTCCCTGTCTGCCTGTTCAAGCATTTGTAGTTGCAGTGTCTGCAATTGGTGTCCCAGCGGCAGCTCATCCTCAGGCTGCCTGTAAAGTGGCATGCAGTAGGTTTTAAATGCGTTGTTTATACCTGTCGGAGAATATACACACATCCCATCTGCCACACGGAGGCTTGTAATCAGAGAACACTCATTCCCAGGGTGCACCAACCAGGCTAGCATTCTGCCGGCAAGTACCTTTAGTAGTTGTGGCAACACAACCTTTCCAGTGTCTCATTATGTGCCTCACGTGTATGATGAAGCCACTGTTGTGCCCACTGACATGCGTCTTGTTCATTATCTCTATCATGTATCTCTCTCTCTCTAGGCAATTTAGGTCTCGCTCGAGAGTTCACCGGATCCCCACCGATTGCCCCATACAATGCCCTCGTGCCACTACCTTCAAGGCCTCCCATTCTATACTTTGGGCCGTGGTGGACCCATTATTGATGTTCATGTCTTCTATTAAGTGGTTCCTGAGGGAGTATCTGTAGGTCGCGTCTTCCAGCACCAGTCTCTGCAGGTCCCGTCTTCCAGCGCCAGTGTGCCAGTGTAATCTTGCATAATATTTTGCATTTTGTGGTAGTCTGTCATGCAAACTTCCAGAGATTATGCCACTAGTCCACGCTATGTAACTGAGATTGCATTCAGGTACACCCTTTGTCGCTGTAGCACGGGAACAATACAAATGAACAGAACACGAGCATCTTACATAACATGTGATTACAAACCATTCTTTAATGCCGAACTAGTCCCTGAGTACAAAATAGACATGAGGAGATTTTCAGCATCTACCAGGGGATGCCCAATCTGGAAGCCATGAAGAGCACCCCTTCTGTTTTATGTCAGTAAGGAAACACATCACACATTGGAAAATTATGAACATTGCTTAGATCACAGGCATATAAAATGTAGCATACCAGTATTTTGAGAAACTATTTCATCTTAGTTTTTTCAAGATTCATGGACTTTTGATCAGGCTTGCACCTTGTAGGCTGAACTTTGCAAGCCAAGAGTCTGAGACTTGTCTTGATCATGCCAGTAGGGCTTCAAGTTTACCAGCTCACTGATAGGCGTAAGGAGTAAGTTAAAGAAGTATCTTCAGATATCAGAACTGCTTGTGTATTAGGTTTTGGTGCCTCCTTACAAAAAACAGGAGGGGAATGAAAAGCTATCTGTCTATGAAGGCTTCATTCTGCACACAACCTAACTGCTTCCACCCCAACAGCAAAAACAATTGATGATATTGCAGAGTCAACGGAAATAACAGCATGAAAGACATGCACACGCAGGAGAGCTTGTGGGGTAGGAAGTTTTGTCATGCCTTGTTGCATAAATAGGGATAGGGATCTGACGCAGTCAGACTTCTTGCATAAAATACCTAAAAGGTTGGGATAGTGGCGAAACAGACCATGATCCTTCACACAAATTGGTTTTGCTATTTTTATGGTCATGGTTAACCTGGTGAAGCATCTTTCTTAGTGGGCGAACATAGGATGGCCATTTGATTGTTACATTGAATTTCTTTCTTTAAACGTATATTTGTTAGGATTTTTTGTAGCAATATACACTGTATACAAAAATGAAGCAGATTCTGTAATCACGATTGCAAGTAGAGTAATCAAAGACACGTATTTTCAGGGCCACTGGAATTATGCAGCAGTGTTGAGTAAATTATGTGGCAAGAAAAGGTAAATTATGCAGCATAATGCTGCACATTTTGTGATAGTACTACTTCATCATTTTGCAATGTTTTCACTTAATAACACTGGGCAATAGTTTCACCTCATTAGTACCAATTTATGACCATAATATAGCAATAAGCAACAGAAGGTGACCAGTCAACCTTTACAAAGGGACTTCCACTGGTGGCAAAACTCTAATGCCAAAAGTTTATTTCTGAAAAAGGTTTACATGATAATTGTATATTTTTTAAGCTAGAGGAAGAAGGTAAGTTGGAGTGTTTTAGTTAAATGCTGGGCCACTGGAATTATATGGCAGGAAAAGACAACATTACGAGGCAGGGTTGACCACATTATGTGTCAAGAAAAGTCCAGTTATGAATTTACAATGCCAACAGCTCTAACTCAAGAAAATGCAAAACTTGTTGCATTGCAAGTGCTTGTTTTCCTTATCAGTGACAAGTGTTTTCACTCACAGGTTAGGGTAATTATAATGGTGTCTAGTGCCTAGAAAGTGGAGGAGGCAATGCACCTATTGGGTGAGGCCAGCCACTTGGACCTTATTAAGGTGGCAAGAGTAGAGAAGAGAGAAGTGAGGCCCATGTGTCTGGCCTCCTAGCATGTGGCGGCAGTTGTGGCGCCATGTTGACCCCCACAGAAAGTCTGGGCAGAAGTGCAGGTAAGGACAGGCCTCTTTCCTACTATGCGGGCAGCCTCTCAAGCAACCCTCTTCAAAGCCACGACAAGGGCAGGGTGCAAAAGTATAGTCGCATGTGGTGCGGGAGGCTGCTGCACGAGTGTGAGCCGAGCCTCCCTGTGTGAAAAATGCAGGTGCCCCTTTTAAATGTGGCAGCGTCTCTCCCTGATGGAATACAAAACGCCCATGTATGCTCGTACTGTGTGTACTGGCTCAAAAAAGAAACTGCAACACGAGGGCAGAACATTGCTGCGGGACCTCCCCCCAGACAGGCCATGAAGAAGGAGAGGCAGACGGGGACTTGGGGCTTGGCCTGCTGGAACGTGGGGGAAAGGAAGGCACATACAATGTCCCCTTATAATGATGTGGCGAGGAGCACACAGCTGTTAAGAAGTACAGGGAAATCATTTCAGAGGCAGGTGCAGGGGTCTATAGGAACTGTGAGACATCCTGTAACAGACATTGAGGAGGCTGAACCGGGAAACATCTGGGATGGGGGAAGACCCCTGGTTGAGCCAATGGGACTGGCTTTAAAGCCCCCCCCCCACAAGACAGGTGGGATGATGGGGGCCCATGGAGTTTGGGGATAGGATTATTGCAGCAAGAAGTTAGTGATGTCCAGGAGATGGGGGGCATACAAGGACAAATAAGGGCAAAGCTTCCATTTGATACATAGGTGGCGGATTCCGCTACCACTGCAGACATGCTGGTTTGGATTGGTGATGAGGAAGAAAGGGGCCTGCTAAGGACAGCCATGGAACAACACCAGCAACAGGGAGAAGATGGGGGGGGCGGTTTCTGGGGAAACACAAGTTCAGGAAGGCAAACTTGGGACGCTTAGGGGGTTTCCAAGACCAGGTTTCCACGAGACATGGGTTCTTGGGGTGGGGGGACCAGGGTCGCCAGCACACAAGTCCACTCCTCTTTGTTGCAGGTAAGAAGGACATCACCGGGTTCCTGACTCAGTAGGGCTAGGAGTGGCTCAGATACACCAACGGGAACAGAAGGTCGGGTCCGAGCGGTTCACCAGCTGCCAGGGATCACATTGCAGCAGGCGGAAATAGGTCCAGAACAACCTCATTGGCTTCAAAAGCAGGTAGGTCTGGGGCGACCTTTGGGTATTTCTATGCAGAAGAAGGGCAGGTGGGGCAGGCAGACTGGTATGGTGGGATTCGTACAGCCCTCCAGACACCATGTGTTGGCCCAAACATCACAGGAGTCCCATCAGATCTGGGAATTATGAGTAGGAGGAGTTGGCATGGGTCACATAGGAAGACACCCTGGGAGTGTCGACATTGGACTAAGGGGAAGGTAACCTAGAGGAATGCGAGGTGATAGAAAATTATGGTACTGAAAAAAGGAGGACAGGGGCTCAGTTGGGGATACCGCTAATATTTTGGCATCTAACTTGTTGCAGGCATGGCATCGTGAAGTCACGTACACTGGAAGGCCATTGGCGACGCTGCAAGCACCTACATGGGCACCGACCTTGGAACCAGGTAAGGGCAAAGTGGTGGCAAAGGGCACAGTATTGGCATCCACAGGCATGGGCAAAGCAGTGTTGAGTGGTGGACAGCATTTGTTTGGCGGTATGTGGGTGACATGGGGGTAGGGATGGACATGGTGACCTCAGAGGCTGCAAAAGAGGTGGGGAAAGAAGACAGAAGAAAAGAGCAGAGAAGGTGAGGATAGAAAGCAAGTACCAATATTCCTTTCTCTGACGCCATACGTAAGACTCAGCTGACTTTTGGAAGGTATGCCAGGGCCTAGTATTATGAAGAATTCAGGGCAAATGGAGGGAGCTAGACACAGACTTATGACATCACACCATGGGCCCTGCAAAATGCGGAAAAGTAGTTTTTACAGCCAGCAGTCTGTCAATAGTGAACAAGCCCTTTCAAGGGCTTCCCACAAGAGGGGAGGTGGGGCAATAAAATAAAGGGATGGAAGGGTTCAAAGGACCTTGCAGGGAATACAATAAGGGCATGTCCACTCTCAGGGGATTCCCAGGGGCAGCCAGCAGGACAGTGGCATCCCTACCGGGGCGGGCAAGGAGTACAGCAGTCCGTACATACATTTTCAAACAGAGGGTTGCAGAGACCAGTTACACCGGTTAAGTTACATAGATTAGGATATTGGCTGGACTTTTACGATGGACCAGTAGAGACTGGGATCTTCATGACAGGTTGCAGGGAGGGTATTCACTTGGGGTAAGAGGGTTCCCGGTTTCGCAAGTGGTCAGATAAATTGTGCCTCCCAAAAGACCATAAGGAGGAAGTATAGGACAAGGACAAAGTGGACAAAGATATTGCAGAGGGGAGAATGGCAATTTCATTTGTGAACTGGCCAGTAAAGAAACTGATTGTGTCACTGGTAGGAGTGGTGCCTGGGAAGGAAATGAGTTGGTTCCGAATAATTCAGCATTTGTCGTATTCGGAGGGTGGGTCTTTCAAACATTTCGGTCCAGAGGAGCTGGTCTCAGTATCATATTCCTCGGTGGACGTGGCCATGTCCTTGGTGGTTTAACTGGGACAAGGAGCTTTGATGGTGAAAAGTGATGTGAAGTCATCATTTCTGCTATTCCCACCGCAGCCAGATGTCTTTCAGCTGCTGGGCATACATTTGAAAGGGAGTTTGTATGTGGACAAGGCACTACCAATGGGTTGTTTAATTTCTTGTGTGATTTTGAATGCTTCAGCTCCTTCTTATAATGGCTGTTCGCATGACAAACGGGTCATGGGTGGGCGACACATTACTTGGATCACTTATTTTTTGTGAGGACACCTGACTCAGCGGACTGGGAGCTAACGTTGGCTAGATTCCAACATCACATGGGACACTTGGGGGTTCCACTCGCACACCAATCTTGTCCTTCTGGGGGATATAATTGGACACAGATCATGTGAAAGCAAGGCTACTACAAGATGAGAAAGAGGATACCAGGTATGCTGGCTAAAGAGGAAGGTAAGAGTGAAGGAGGTACAGGTACTGCTGGGCCATCTCAACTTTGCTGGTAGAGTAATCAAGGCTAATCAGGACCTTCTGTAGATGGCTAGGCTTGGCCCTAACAGGGGTATCCTGCCAACCCATAATGTGAGGTTGCCAGCTGGAATTAAGGAGTGTTTGAGGATGTGGTCATTCTTTCTAAAGTCGTTCAATGGTATTCCATTTGCCCAGCAGGATGAGATGGGATGTGCAGATTCTTTCTAAGTCAGCTGGTGGAAGGGGTTTTGGCAAGTTTTGGCAGGGAAGGTAGTGTTCAAAGGAGTGGCTAAAGCAGTGGACGTCGGGAGGCAGAATTATCTTATTTGTAGAAATGTTCTCTTTGGTAGTGGCAATCACACTGTGGAGTGCAGGACTGGCCCACTGTAAGGTGCTGTTCTGGGTGGACAACATGGCCATGGTTCAATTGGTGAACCAGTAGTCGGCCCGGCATGAGCAGGTGTTGAAATTGTTGAAAGATTTTGTGCTTGGATCCCTGCGTCATGACATTTCTTTCAGACTGCTTCATGTTCCCGGGAGTGAAAAGGACATTGCAGATGCTTTGTCTCATTTTCAGTGGGAGAAGTTCTGTGGGCTGGCCAAGGATGCAGACAGTCTCAAGACTCCCCCCACACCGGCAACAAAGGGTGGTTCAATTGGCTCTAGGGTCACTTCCAGGGAGTGAAAAGGACATTGCAGATGCTTTGTCTCATTTTCAGTGGGAGAGGTTCTGTGGGCTGGCAAGGATGCAGACAGTTTCAAGACCCCCCCCCCACATTCCAGAGGAGTAGTGGTCAGTAGGCAACAAAGTGTGGTTCAATTGGTTCTAGGGTCACTTGGGGAGTCAACCAGGAGATCTTACAGCCAGGCTTGGTGAGAGTTGGGTACCCTCATCTGCTGGGGAAAATAATGCTTGGAGGGTGGGCAAGAGAACAGAAACGCTCGGGCAGACTTTGGAGACCTCTTTCTTTTAACATCTTTAGGCGCATAATGTGCTTGTTGCCACACATATGCATGGGAGATGAAGAAACAGACATATTCTCTGCGCTTATGTCTTGGATTTCTTCAGACCTTTTAGAGTGTCAGAATTGTTAGGCAATAACCAAAGGGAAGGAGTTTTGTGGGAGGACAAGTCCTTGCATGGGGGCAGTGTGGTTGTTCGCTCGTGTAGCTCTAAGACAGACCAGAGACTGCAAGGTAAGAATGAGGCATTGCAAGCTTTCTCAGAGACAGAAATTTGTCCAGTAGCTTGGGGAAGGAAGTGGGTGGTGCTGGACGGCAATCAGGCACGTGTGGTGTTCCAGCGGTGGTCAGGATCCAGGGTTATTGCCTTTGAGCGCCTAGCTATACTGCGCAAGGCTCTGCCAATTTTAGGTCTCCGTCTGCTGCTTTTCCAACACATTCCTTTAGAATTGTGCAGCAACAGAGGCAGGCATCCAAGGATGGGATAAAGAAGACATCATGATATTGGGTCAATGGTCTTCAGATTGTTTTAGGAGATATGTGCACATCCCGGTTGGGGATGGATGCGTTCCTTCCTCGTCTGCATGAAATTTTCCTCTTTTTCTGTTTCAGGTTCTGTCACCGGAGCCGGAGGAGATTTCCATTTGAATGGTAGGTTTTGTAAGGCTCTTGGCCTAGGTCTGTGTTTGTTAAATATGCAAAAACAACAAGTGATGGACGGAATGCTGAACATTGTCAAACATTCACACCCAGTCACAGATCTGGGTTTAATCCATCGTTTTTTTGCTGCACATGCCATTCCAGTTTGGACCCAGCCATATGCAAATCAGTCTTGACCCTGTTCCCCATGGGAACAGTCCAGCCCGAACTGCTAGGCCAGGTCTTCCCTGGACTGGAAACAAGCATCCTGGGACCGGTTTCGGGGTTTCACCCCTCATCAGCCAGGCTAGCTTGAATCCAGTGGCATGGGAAGCACGGGACCCACGTCTGGGCATACCCTTCCCACTTAGGGCAACAAATGCAAAAACAACAAGTGATGGACGGAATGCTGAACATTGTCAAACATTCACCCCCAGTCACAGATCTGGGTTTAATCCATCAGTTTCTGTAAGCCAACGGGCATCCTTGATAACAAGACGGTGTCCTTGACAACAGGACGTCTCTTTCGGCATACAATAAAACAGATTCCGGGCAGCTGGCAACAGTAAGTGCGTCAGTACCGAAGGGTACCATCCACCCTATTAATAAAAAGTGAAAACAAGAACTTACCAATGCACACCCCTGCCTAATTAACCTCTTAATCTTGAACGGGGGAACCAGTGGTGTAACAAAGGCCCCCGCAGCCCCTGCTCCAGGAGCCCCCCTCAGCACATTACCCTAGTCTGAAAACTCTTGAGTGAGTCTGGCCCTAAATGTAGTGTGCAGGGGGCCCCCTCAAGTTTCATTACACCACTGAGGGGAACATTCCCCATTTGGGCCGTATCGAACCATTGTGGACAAGCTCTCATAAAGTTGTGCTAGAAAACTAATAATATCCCTTGAAGCTCCCAGAGATTTCAGCGTGAACCAAAGAATCAAGTGGTCTACCAAATCAAAGGCACTACTTAATTCAGGAAAGCATAAATAAAGGGATCCTTCCTTAGCTTTGGTATACTTCCCTATAAGCAATTTAAGATTGGTACATTGCTCCATCATCCCCAGACATCTCCTGAACCCCAACCACACCTCATTATGATAGAATTAACCTCTACCCACTCCTCCAGTCTATGCAAGAAGGCCTCACCTATTAATTTGCTGAGGACTCCAGGAGAGAGATGATCAGATTTATTTCCCTTCTTAAAAATAGGGACTATAATTGATATGGCCCAAGATAGGGGAATCAAACCATCAGCAGCAGCTTTAAATACCCAGGTCAAAATGGGGTCCCACAACTTCCTCAAGGCTTTGAATGCATCAATAGGTACCCCATCCGGTCCTGGAGCCTTCCCCACAGCAATCATATCTACTGCAAGAAGAACTTCCTCCAGGGTAATAAACAATGGGGTCTAAATCTTAAGCGGTTCTCCCCATCCCTTGTGAGGTAGCACTTTCTCCATATGGGAAATCAAAAAAGGCTGATACATTGTTTACCCTTGCTTCACAAGGAACAAAAAAAGTGAGTTTGGGCAGTGAGTCAGAGAGTCATCCTTTAGGAAAGGAGAGTTTACTGCACTCCAAAACAATGTGAAATCTTTCTTCTCGGCAACCTTGGGCAAATTTGGCCAGACCTCTTCCTGTAATACCCTCTTCCTTGTTGCAAATACGTGCTTGTAGTTCTTAAATAGATTCTTATTGGCTAGATAATCCTTAGGAGTACTGTGAAGCGCATTCCTTAAAAGTTTGGATGCCTGGGTGAATGAATGGGTGAACCATCTCTGTTTTCATATATTACCTCGTCATGGGGATTGTGCAAGTAATGAACTGAGCGACCTGGCAATCTGCTCAAAAGCATCCAGTAACCTGTCATGGTCCACCTTCTTTTCTAAGCAGTAACTGTACTCATCAGGATTCTTTATTACCAATTACTGCAAAACTTTACATGGTTCCATTCCTGTCCACTTAATCCTAGCAGCATTAGGCCTAACTGGAATGGCATTTGTAACACATGCAGCTGTAATAGTTTGTGCATCTCTGCCAATAAATGAGGGAATAGGTTCACTAGTATCTGCTCAAGGAGATGGAGTTGCTCCTAAGAAAAAGGAATGTAAATTAAATTAGAGCCTAAAGTGAGGTGGAGCCAATCTGGGTAATCCATCTTACTTTGGAGCCCATTTATATTTCACGTAGTAATATAACATATCCCCTTGTGACCCTAACAATTAGCTTCCAAAGGTATATTTAATGTAATTGGTTCATGGCATACAGTACAAACAGCATGTACAGGAGAAGGCACACAGATAAAATAGTATTCGCACAAAATATTGAATTAAAAATATTGAGTTACAGAAATATGGAGTTTTTAATATCGTGACACATACATATCCTGATGCAAAAATATTGTTGATATAAATATCGATCTTTAGGTAAGTAATATCGTTTGCAATAATCTCTGTGTAGTTAATATCATTTTCAATATTATCTGTGTTATTAATATTGTTTTAAATAATTACTTTTATTTTTATGACTGTTAGTTACATTTTAATTGTATATATGTTATACTATATGTAAAATTGTTAATATTTATAAATGAAGGGCCTGTTTACGAGGCTGGCAGTCCGAAGACTGCCAACCTTGTAACTGTGTCGGTCCAACTGCCACATTACAAGGTTGGCGAGCAGACCCACCAACCTACTGAGGTCCCCGCCAGGATCTCAGATCCTGACGAGCTGACGGCGGTGCAGGTTGTAATCAGCCAGGGTCGGTGCTGAACTCAGCACTGTGCTGCCTGATTACCTCCTTGTGTTCCACCAGTCTTTTCATAGAGGTTCAACCGCCATGAAAAGTCTGGTGGAGAACAAGTGCAAGGGGCCACAGAGGGACCCAGTACCTTCAATATGCGCACTGTCTGCTGTGGAGACAGTGCACTTTTTGCGGGTGATGCCTAACCCCGAGTGCGACAGCATTGCCGCCGGCTCTATTATGAGCCAGCGACAATGCTGCCACACCTTTCCCACTGGGCTGACAGGTGGAAACCAAGTCGTAATGGGGCCGGCGGGGAGGTCGCCAGCATGGGTTGCCACCATCAGTAGTTTGGTGGACAGGTGTTTCCGTTTACGAAACTCCTAATCAGCCCCTTAGTCTGTATTTTTAAGTGTGTGAATAGTAATTTAGAGTGTCGTAGCGGGTTGTGAGGTTTGCAGGGCTACAGATTGGGAAGTTAATTATACAAAAACTAATTGATTGTAAATTTTAATTATCATTAAATATTTGAGTGATAACTAATTATGTAAATTGTGTAATTATATTTTTAAGCTATATTTTAGGTGCAGGTTGTTGAGTTTTTACGGGTATAAAGTGGAAAGATAATTATGGAATAACTGATTATTCATTATTATTTATTTAATTGATAAATATGTAAATTGTGTTATTTTAATTTTAAGTTAATATGTTAGGTGTGGGTTCTAAGAAGTAGAAGGTAATATTATGCAAAGTATATATTTTTAATGATAGTGGTATATTATGTATATGTATGTATAAACATACACACATGTATTTATGTTTATATAAGTGTATATTTATTTTTAATATTAACTTACATTTATTAACTATACATTATATTAATGTGATGTATTAAAATATTTAACATTTACAATTTTATACTATCTATAGAAAAACAATATTTTTATCTTATATTTTATTATATTAGTGTGAACGATATTTTTTTTAGGTATTTATTTTATTCACTGTTATAACTTTAGGAAAATAATATTTTTGTCAACGATATTTTTGACACAATATTTGTGTATCACAATATTTTTAGTCTTGATGTTATGTTACTGATCCAATAAAACCAGACCCTTATCTCGGACTTTGAGGCCGCCCACACACTGCCCATAGAACGAGGAGAGAGAGTTTCCTTGGTAGTACAAAGTCAGTCATTCTCCTGCAAAGAGCCCGGAAGTTGGAACCTATTAGAAAATGGAATAGCAGGTGGATAATGGATAGTAAGCTGTTGTTCGTATGATCGGTCAAAAGGCATCTCTGGAACTCGACACAGATGATACGATACAAATATCTCAGGGGAAAGAGCACAATGTTCCTGTCAATAGGAATGAGCAATGCTGGTCTTTTCAGTGATTCTCCCGCTAGTCTAGTTGTGTGAAAATTAATAACGATACAGTCCCCCATCAAGGTTTTTTTTGCAGGACCAATCCATCTTAGGGCCGGATTACAAGTTTGGCTGTCCCAAGAAGACTGCTGAGCTAGTGGTCTCCCACCCGCCGTATTACGATGTATGCAGGTTGAACACCAACCGTAGCAACATTTTGCTGCCTGCCAGCAGCGCGGTGGGCTGCAATGTTGGCGGTGTGTACTCCATCGCCATCATGGCTGCGGCCAACCACCGAGCCTATTACAAAAACTCTGTTGACATGGTGGCTCCCTTGTGGAGGTTAGCTGAGGGAGATCGGCTGTCACGGTACGCTCACTGCAAAGCACCAGAAGATTAAAAAAACAACACAGCTGACATCCATTTGCCAAATGGACACACCTGCAAATCACACTATAAGACACGCCCCATCTCAGACCATGATCCTTTGCCTCTCCTCTGTAACACAGCAAGACAGAGACTACACTTCTTCTTTCATTTTTGTTTTATAAGGCAGCCCTTTTTTCCCTATCTCATTTAACACATTTAACACACTTCTATATTTTTAACCAAATAACACTTGTCTTGTTTAGTTAGTCACTATCACCCACTTTAATTTACAGTTATTTCACGGCCCAACAATCCACGTTTTTCAGAGGATGAGTTGAGAGTCAAGGTGGATGAAAGTATAAGAGATGAGCCACATTTGTTTGAAACCCAAATCCAACATACTCCTCTCAGTAGGAAAATGGAAATGTGGCAAAGAATAGTCAACAGAGTGAATGCTTTAGGCACCACCATGTGCACAAAGGAAGATATTAGGAAGATGTGGAGTGACCTGAGGTGGGACATGCATTCCCTGGCCTTCAGGCAACACCTGGTGTTCCAGAAGGCTGGTGGGCATCCTTCTGGCCCCCATTACAACTTTTTCCCTGGAAGGAGAAGGTCTTGGCTGGGGGAGCGGAGTCTGGTAAGTCACACCACAAGAACTGTCACAAAACTTCAATGCCCTGAATGCTCACATCACAGCTTTTGCCATTGTGATGTTCATCTGCTGCCATAACCTGCAATGCCCAAAATATCAGCTACAGTAAATTGGCAATGTGTATGGTCAGTCATAACATCACTTGTATCAAATTCCATTGCATGACATATGTTGGAATGGGGTCTATAAGTGTTTTAATATCAAAAGATCATCCAAGGATCCATGGAATGTGTCAACATGTAAATGTATGGTCCAGCGACACTTGTTAGTAAAATCAGAACTAATGTTCTCTCATCATGGACTAAGCAATCTACATATCATGCTTAACTCTAAGATGTATACACCCACCTAGTTTGATGATGTCCTGGTAACCCCAAATGACACTACTGATGCCATGTATGCCACCTTACGAATTGGGTACATTAAGTAGTTGTAAGGCATTAAGCTGCTTCATCCGACTGAAAGCGGCAGGTAACCCATTGACTCTGCACTGCTCACATGATGTCTACTAGTTGTATATGTCTACTGTTACATATACAACCAAGTTGTGTGTTCACCTGTATCTTATACAACTAGGCCTTAGAATGGTCATATACTCATGTCCTTTCTCCACTGTATTGGCTTATCTGTTTGTTAGATGTGATGTTCATTCCTTAATCCAAACTGCAAATTATCATCACATCTAATGAGCTGCTCAATCCTACTCGTTTTTACAACCTCCACAAATGTCTTGTCAACAACTTCAATACCATGGAAATATAGCACAATAGGAAACCGTACCTATTAGTATTTTCCTTGGTCACTACTTACTGTGACACTAAACATTTGGATGTAAATTTCACACTTCCACCAATAACAGTGTACTTTATTTCTCAACAGGTCGAACTGGCACTGCACCCGAGCAGACATTGCTCACCAAATAGTCTCCCGACCAACCCACCACCGGATGAAGCCCTCATGGATGACAACACTCCTGGAAATGTGGATGTCGGACCTGGCTCATATGTTCAGCCTGGTCAGACGGCAACAGTGAGTCTTACTGTGCTCACATCAGCACTTCCCTTCCCAGCTGCTACAACATCTCAGCCAGCAACATACCCCCCAACATGTGTACCTAGCACAATCTTGTGCCTCCCCAGTCCTGGATCCTGAAGTGTCAGCCACCGTCCCTGACCCCGAGGGACCAGGACACATTTAGAGAGATCACCCTGGGCAAAAGGGCACAGGCTCGTGGTGGCAGGATCCATGGGAGGGATGCTGTTGGTTGGCAGAGTGAGGCCACTCACAACCAGGACACCATCAGCCAAGGCTTGGGGATCTATGGAGGCCCATAATGACAACATGAGCACACTAACAGGGGTGCTGATGGACATCCATACAATCCTGGGCAGGGCTTTTCCACCACCATCTACCCCCTTCCTGTGTTGTTCTAGGCATCTGCGTAGACACAGGAAGGGATGCTCTGCCAGAGAAACAAACACTGTCAGACACCCCTGCCTCTGCAGCAGCTAACCCCCCCCCCAGCTCTTGGAAGCAGGGATGTCCATGCAAATAACCAGGAGGTGCGGATGGTAAGACACCCACCACTGCTAGCAAGAAATATCAACCTTAATGGCCTCCTTTATTTGTCAAACATTCGCTCTGTGGACTAATTCTGGGCACTTTTCCATTCCTGATGGGATGAGTAATCTGAATGTTGCAATTCAGAAGATTTGGCATCTATGGTTTCATTCACCATGACTGACCTCCTTCACATTTGTTATTTATGTTTGCTTTTGCACCAAGTATGTCTTCACCTTTAACACTATAATAAATTCACAAGTCACAAACTCTTAGTCTGCTGTAGTAAATTTCACATATAGCAATGAAGATATGTAGGACCATGTGAACTATACAATGGCAAAACAAGCTACTTGTGTAATGTTAGGTCAGGATAACAACCATGCCACACCAACACATACATTCAAGTATCCTGTCTAAGACAATGTTTATTTAATTGTTCAAATCATAGGCTGTCAAGATGTCAGATACATAGAAAATCAAACATGATTGAATCATACTGTGTAAGTGATCAAATTACAGGTACAGACCTCCAGATCATGGAATGAAGGGTTATATCAGACATTGTCCTGTAGAAACAGCAGAAGTTAATTTGGTTGATGTCATCAGCTGGAGGTATATGGCCTACCTCACAAAAGGAATCCACCATCACATAATGCAAGATTTAGACACATGGCAGTACAACAGTTCCTAATCACAGGGTCATTACAATCCAGTGCTTCTGCATCTGGTGGTATGACACAAACAAACGTCAGTGATGTGCCACTGTGAAGCAAAACTGGACTTGCCGTACAACTATATATGTACTGACCACATGATGACAAACATGATGCAATATGGCAACCACATGACAAGGAACAAGTCAAATGGAATCTTCTTTTCTTCCATTCTTACACTGAACAAGCTGTCTTGCCACAGGTCTTGTACACCCAAAGTCTGTGACATACATTCCCAAAAACAACAGCATCAAAATCAAATACCTGCCAATGTCACAACTCTGAAATGTCTAAATGAAGATGCTATGGTGAAGATACCTAAAAAACATAAAAACAAAGAGTATAGTTATGAAACCATATCTATGACACACTTCATATAGCAAATGTCTGGAGAACTCAGTCCATGACAGAAATCTGACATAAACAAAGCAACGTTTACTAAATGTGAAGGGGCCAAAAGCTTTACCACCAAACACCCTTTGCCAGATTTTTCCAGAACTTCAGCCTCCTAAAACTTTCCAAAAATATACTCACATCATCACAAAAAGAGCTAATTGTACAGTCAAAGTCATGACATCTCATGACATACTTACACTCATGAGAAGAAGCTGTCAATGGTGACATTTCAGGATCCTCACCCGGTGGCACCGCATGCGCTCCCTCTTCTCCGTGAAAGATATGTTCCTTCGCAGGGTGATGTTATGCAGCATGCAGCAGGCCACGGTGATCTGAGACACCTTCCAAGGTGAGTAGAGTTGGGCTCCCTTACAGTGAAATCTGGCCTTCAGGAGCCCAAATGCCCACTCAACTAACTGCTGTGTTCTTCCATGGGCCCCATTGAAGCAGACTTCCCCTGGCATAGTTGGATTCTTCTGCGGTGTTAACATCCAAGGATGGTTTGGATATGCTGAATCTCCTGCTTTGTAATGAGACAGAAGAGTTGAAATGAAACACACACTTCCTGATTCTAGCACCTGACAGTGCACATACAAAGTTTGGACAGATGTCACTTAACAACAAGCCAGGGCCTCTCTGGTTGCTGTTTTACGTTATCTGGGGTATGGACTGTTCTGCATTACAAAGAAATCATGGGCTGAACCGGGGACCCCGGCACAGGTGCTTGAAATGTAGATACCTGGCAAGCAGACAACTTGCATGTTGATAGAATGGAAGTGCTTCCTGTTTTGATAGACTTGTTCACTGGCATGCGGTGGCACTAATGCAATATGAGTGCCATCAATGGCTCCCACCACATGTGGGAGGTGACCAAATCTATAGAAGCCAATCTTCAAATGGCTAGATCCTCATGTCTTGGGAACCTGATAAAGCTGTGAATGTTTCGTCATTTGTGATAGCACGTCTTTTAAAACACAACTGAACATAGGCTGTGATATATGACCAGATATAGCCAGTGTATACTGAAAGGACCCTGTGGCCAGAAAGTATAATACTGCCACAAGTCTCACAATGGGTGTGTTTTGCGGCATGAGGTCTGGTTCCAACTGACAACATAGATCTTATATAGTTTGCCTATTCAACTGTTTTATTACATACCTTTCTTCCATTGTCTGAAGGTCTGGAGATGGTCAGTAGACTGGAGGTTGTCGTATTCTCCCTCTCCCAGGGTACCTATGTGTGGAATCAAACAGGTGCATCAGTCACAGTGTCCAGAGCAACATATTTGATGAGTAACACAAAAGTAATGAGACAAAACATTACTGGCTGAAAAACTATTAAACACATTCCACATTTCAATTGTCTACACCCCAAGATCCAGCTATAATTCCCATTGTTGTCTATTCATGTTTCTACAACATATATGTGGACAACATACACCTATTTTGTCGTCATGTGCACCTTGTTATGGAAAAGTATGTTTTCTCCTCCCAAAATACCGTCACCGGCGGTGTACAGTGCACCGCAGATATATGCCAATTATGACCGGTAACACACTACACTGATGATTATGTACTAGAAATTAAACATCAATGGAGTATTACATAAGTTTGCATGCTACAACACATTTGTAGTGCTAGTGACACATTTACCAGTCAGCAATGCTGTAGTTTAAACCCCTAAAATGGTGGACTTGGTGTACATTGGACTTTTGGAAGCTGCCGGCGGCGGCTGAAGTCAACCACGCGGTGGGTGGTTTCATCCACGGTGGTCTCAGCCATAAGCTAATGTTGCTGACTGTGACATTCGCGGAGCAATGGTTGTGTCTGTATAAGCTGATGACCATGTACGCTGTGGTTTGAAAAATAAAAATTGCTTCCTGCACTGCTGCCATCAACACCTCTGCCACTTTAGCTGCTGTGTGCCACCTTTGGGAGCAATCAGGCCAAGCAGGTGAAAGGGCCCCTGCCTTCTCTCAAGAGGAGCTGGGAAAACTTGTTGATGAGATGCATGCTCAGCTCTATGGGTTACCAGAGGAACAGATGACTACCTCACATACATACTTAACTATTTTCAACACCATCCTCTCCTTTCCCGCAGGCTACAATGTACCTCTGATTTCCAGATATGTGTTAGGATAACTGTAGTTAAATTGTGTGGACCATACATAGGATGCACTTGTCATAGATTGTGGAGCCCTGTACTTTGTGTATTGTGTGATATATGATACGCTCTAGAGCCTCCTTCTGTTGCATTCATATGTCTATGCAAGTAAACCTTTCAGGGTAACAATGATATATATGATGATCAGATGATGGTAAATGAGAAAATAAATATATTTGCATTACAGCATGAGCTGTGTATGTATACTGTTAGAAGCAGCTGAGTCGGATGTTGGCATGGTGTACAGTCCCACAAATCACTCAGCACAGATGAGGCCTTGGCAAACTGTTGTCTGAGAGCTAGCTAAATCTCACTGGCCACTTCAGAGTGTCATACAACATGTAGTTCATGTATAGGACTATCACAAGATACATTGTTATGCATGGAAGTGATGGAAATGTGATGTTCATGTTGGTTCAGTATGCTCAGTCTGCAGAGAGCAATGCCTGTCAAAGGTTTTCTCATTAGGGGCCATAACCCAGGCTGGGGCAGAGTTACTGTTGCAATGCAATTGATGCAGAGGGTAAACTCCCTCTAGAGCTACTGAACCTTGGATGTTCCCAAAATGAGACTTCCGAACCAATAATAAGGTATGAATGATTTTACATTGACTACATTTGGACTGCTGTCTTAGGTAACCCCCTGAAAGGGTACATTTTTCCATTGACATTTACTACTGACAGTGGCCTTTTGAGCAAGTGACAAACATACAGTGAAGATAGTTGGTTAGTTCTGGAGAGATCATTACATGTGAATTACTAGCTTTATTACATTAAACCAATCAGACCAAACATACATTGGAATGTTGAATGTCATCTCTGTAAGAGTGCCACCTATGATAAAAGGTGTGTCCTGTGATACCAGTATATACCACACAAACTCAATCAGATGTTTTCCACATTAGGTATTCCACACATCCACAGGGAGGAAGTGCTTAGTGACACCCATGCCATCCCTTTCATTCTGACCTACGTCTTGGGGTGTAGTCTTTACTATGGTAGCAGCCTGTATGGAACATATGCACACATCAATGTGCCTGGATGTAAAGGTGTTTGTACAAGTAGTTTGCCCTTCAGAAGGTCACAATGGTGTGTTGTGTTTCATAGTGGCTCACATCACAGTACTTGTTGGTTGGCCGTGGGCTTCATGATGTTAGTGGGCTTGGTTAGTCAGTGTAGGTCATGACCAGGGTTGTGGATAGTCAGCAGATGACTACAAAAGTGTGCATGTATATCCCTGTACTTATCAGCATTAGAAATGTCCACATTTACTGTGTTGACAATTCAAAAATGCTTGTGCTAGGTGTCTACAAAATGTGTGTAGACCAAAACGATATCCAAAATTATGCAATTATGATCTGTTCATTGGTTTATTATATGCACACAGGTCAAAGTCCATTAGAAGCAAGGTGGTGGCCTTCCCGGAGCTTGATGGGCGGTTGAGGGAATCACAGCAGCTACAAGAGGGTGAGATTCATACATGTTACATTGCCACCTTTATGTGTTAGAAGCAGCTATCTCCCCCTGAATATTGGAGGTGGCCCATGTGCGACACACATGAAGAGTTATTGTTTGTGTAGGTCTGGTAGTAGGTGCAGCTGATGTTCCTTGTCTACTATCCAAATGATCAGGTACACAACAGAGTCCAGCCCACTACCAATATGCTGTCTTAAGCAGACACACGGCTGAGTACAGTGATCAATCAGTTTATGTTGTTTGGTGTTGTGGGTTACATTTGCACCCAACAGGCCATTTGTCTTCAGTGTGTCATGAGTGCTGGTACCTCACTACTGTGTCTCATGTAATGGTGGCCCTCATTCATGTGATATGGCATATAGGGGCTCATTCTGAGCCCGGCGGGTGGCGGGCGCCGCCAGCCGGGCGGTAACCGCCGAAAGACCGCACCACGGTCAATAGACCGCGGGGGTCATTTTGACTTTCCCGCTGGGCCGGCCGGCGATCGCCAGAAGATCGCCCGCCGGCCCAGCGGGAAAGCCCCTGCAACGAGGAAGCAGGCTCCGAATGGAGCCGGCGGAGTGGCAGGGGTGCGACAGGTGCAGTAGCACCTGTCGCGATTTTCACTGTCTGCATAGCAGACAGTGAAAATCTTTGTGGGGCCCTGTTAGGGGGCCCCTGCACTGCCCATGCCAGTGGCATGGGCAGTGCAGGGGCCCCCAGGGGCCCCACAACACCCGTTCCCGCCATCCTGTTCCTGGCGGGTTTTACCGCCAGGAACAGGATGGCAGGAAGGGGGTCAGAATCCCCATGGCGGCGCTGCAAGCTGCGCCGCCATGGAGGATTCTCTGGCCCAGGGGAAATCCGGCGGGAAACCGCCGGATCCCCTTTTCTGACCGCGGCTTTACCGCCGCGGTCAGAATGGGCACTGAAGCACCGCCAGCCTGTTGGTGGTGCTTCCGTTGCCCGTGGCCCTGGCGGTTTAGGACCGCCAGGGTCAGAATGAGGGCCATAGTGCACTTTGGATGCAGTCACGAGCAATAATGTCCCTTGGTAAGCGGGGAACGTACAGTTATATGAGTAGGCTAACATCACCATTGCCAATAGTACTTGTGCCTACATGCTGGCATGTGTACCTTTCACTTTAGTAGTATCAGTTGCACTGCTGTTTCCCACATGATCAACTTGTCTTCATGGTATGATGTCTGAGTCCATCACATATATGTGCATGCAAGATTTTATTGGAAAATACCTATATGTGCAGGGTACACAGTTCATTTGTTACCACAGACAGGAGTGTGTCAACATTGCTTGATGGGGCACACATACCCCAATCCATTACTCAATGTCATTTGTCATGTCCAATTGCTGAAGCAATGAATGGCTTGACATGTAGACCTACAGTACTTATTCACAATGTGCATTTCCATGCCACTGATGTGGAATTATTAAGCTTAGTGATTTGCACTTATTTATTGGTGAAGGATCATTAACTGTCAGTTGACATGCATCATGGAGTGACATGCAGAAATGCGGGGATCATCTGTGTTTGTGAACACTCAGTAATACATTGGAATTTGGGTTTGCAAGAAAAAAGGTACAATGATGTGCCTTCCCATTGAGAAACAGATTAAACCACCTATTCGGGTAATGGAGTTTCCCTGAGCCTCAACGGGCAATCAATGAACTATTGGCTTTTACTTATGCAATGAATTATGCAGTGTTAGAATGGAGTTCTCACCAGTACCAATTGCAACAGGTGATTTGCCTAGGCCTCACTGATTAATTGTTCTGTGGATATTTGTTTGCAAATCTCACAGACATTTTGAGAAGACTGTCTCTAGTGAACTTTTCTGTGCGACACGTTATGTTGCGAGAGCTACATTAGTACTTCTTTCATGACACTATTTTGTCAATGGAGATATTAGGAAGTTACAGTTGGGAAGTTTCTACAGTATGACACAGGTTTTTCCATATCATCTTCTTCCAGCTACTGTACATCTTGCTGCAACATAGCTGTATTTGTTAGCCATCATTTCATCATGATGTGGTATGACGTATATGAACATTTGCAGATTGCAAGGCCTTGTGTGAAATCAGTAGGAATATGGTAGGATGACAACAGGTTACTGACGTATGCTACAAGAGCCAAACCATTCAAGGTGACAAGATTTCCTACTGGGTATTGTGATTGCACAACTTCACTAATGCAATTGGAGTTGTCTGTGATTCTGACTTTACAATGGGCAACTGTTTACAGTTCAAGTAGCATGCATGCATGTTGCCTTGGAAATGTTGAAGCCACTTTAGTGGACCTTGTAGCTGGAGTCTACTGTACATTATAGTAATGTTCTGTAATCCTTACTGTTGCTCAAGTGTATTCTGGCACATACAATAATCCTATAGGTGTTGTTTATTTAAGCATCATCCCAGGCAAGCGGAAGAGACAGAGCCAACATCTGTGGAGAAGCGGCTAGCCACTGTACCTCCAGTCGTGACACTACAGACACGGATGGACCCAGTGATCCAGAGGGTGAGGGGAGTACCACAGAGGAGATCGACTTTATATCATTTTCATCTGAATCCGGCTCCAGTGGACACTCCCTAGTTGTGGTGGGACATACAGGACCAGTTACTACAACATCCTTGTCCGCCAACCCCACTAACATCTCCACCCTTCTTGTTGCTCCCCACCCAGTTGGCCAGTCCCGCTCATCCAAGAGGGGAGCCATTTCCTTCCCTCCAGGCACTTCATACCCTGGCCCTGTTTCCCCTTCTGCCCTTAGTGAGGAGGCTATAGACCTCCTGAGAAACATCTCTGTGGGTCAGACACATTACTGAATGCCATCCAGAGGCAGGGCAGCCAGCTGCAACAGATGGTGGCCTACCTGGAAGGCATCAACAGTTCCATGTCTGCTCTTCCACCCATCCCATATTTCCACCCTGCCGCTTGCCTCTTCCCCATCCAATTTCCCTATTTCTATACCTGTCCCAAGCACACTCACACAAAAGCACACACACACCTCAACAGCCCCAAGCAGAACATGTAAACAGAAATACCACATAAAAAGATTGCAACCACTCACCACTCACCTCACTCACAACCACCATCACCCCCACCATTCCCCCAGACACCACAGCCACACCCACAGACCCACCCACCACCCCCACCATTCCCTGACACCACACCCACAGCAATAGACTCATCCACCACTCCCACCATACCCCCAAATCCATACCCACACCAACAGACACATTCACCACTCCCACCATACCCCAGACACAAAACCCACATCATCACACACATACATCACTCCCACCAAACCCAGCACATCCACATCACACACCACCAGGAAACACAAAGGCCCACAACAGACACATACAAAACACAAACATCATACATCAGACACAAAGCCAGCAGCACCAACAACATACACACTCACACCTTACACTTCCACTGCCTCAATCTCCCAACCTCTAATCCCTCCTGGACACCTTACCCATTTCTGTAAAGAAAGTTCAATGATTGCCCTTGTTCTTATCCCTGTCAAAACCACCCCTCTCCCAAAGCCAAAGGGACCACAGCCACACCCCAACCCATCCCTTCCACATCTAAATCCTCCCCTGTGACACCTGATTCCCAACCCACTGATCCCAGCTGTATCCATAATGAACTTCCAAAAAGGACACCCCACCCAAGGTCCGGCCCACCCCTCCCACAACCAAACCCACCCATCACAAAACCAACCCCACCCCTTCCAAAGGACTTCACTGAGGTGCATGGACTGCCCACTATATGCTCCTTCCAGGTGAGCAGTGTGCTGGACCACATATTGAATTATTGTACTGGACATTGGCCTTACCTACATGTGTTTTTTTTCTTCAAATGAAAAAGAAGTAGCTAGTTTTTGTACACCTTAGTCTTGCCATTACCTTTCTACCATTTGGATATTCATGGATATGTTGTGATGTATGACTACAGTTGTGTTTCTTTCACCCTGATTGATGATCCATTTGATGTGATTGATATGATCTGACATTGGAACCAGTGCTGGAGTCACTCAGTGTAAGGGGAAATGTTCAATGGATGGCTATGTGGAATGTAATTTTATTGGGGCTGACATTGCATTGGGTGGTGTTTCATATGGTCAGTATTTTATCTTGGCTTGGCATCTATTGGGTTCCCTCTCTCTTTATGATGTAGGTCAGACTTTTATTTGATGTGTGCAAGATAGAAATGTGTGTGTCCACACATGTATGGTGTTCATTTGCCATACCTTTGTGTACATTTTAATGGACGTGTCCATTTTCATGTGTGTACCTTACACCTGCTTTAATTAAATGTGTGATCCATTCTGTTACTGCTGTACTTGCTTTCATGACCTGCACTTACACATTTGTAACATATGCATGGCACTTGATTATTACTATACTATTGGTTGTCCCGTATATACATCAAGCCACAGTGCATGTGCAGATAGTGGTTTTGAGGGATGTGCAAAGTGGTATGTAGCCCCGGGCACCAGTCTACCAGGGGTCTCCCTGGTAGAGGCATTTCTATTCTGCAGGGATTCTTTCAATTGTGACCTTCGAATGTTTCTCACACTGATTATCTGGCATCCCATTTACCTTGCATTATTTTGAAATGTGGGTGATATGTGGACGTCCATAGAAGCGGGTTAGCAGACAAAGGCCCTCATTATGACATTGGTGGTAAATCCCGCTTACTGCCACGGT
Source organism: Pleurodeles waltl (assembly GCF_031143425.1). Classification (NCBI taxonomy): domain Eukaryota; kingdom Metazoa; phylum Chordata; class Amphibia; order Caudata; family Salamandridae; genus Pleurodeles; species Pleurodeles waltl. Next base: position 146,200,831 of record NC_090445.1, on the reverse strand, counting down.
GAAGGCTGCCAACATACCGCCGCGGTGGTGAATACCCGTCCTCCATATTGTGACACACACACACCAATCCGAAAAAATACTGCCACATACAGAAATCTGCCAGACCAAAGGTTAGTGCTAAAGTGGCGGTACTGACACCCATACTGTTACACCAACAAAACAAGGCACACTACATCATTACCCACGAATCACCACAGCAGACATTTAACAGCGGTAAACCATTGGAGGTACACACTGGCGCTTTTAGAATGGACACCCAAATACAAACCTGCACAACATTGGCCAATACCAAAAACACACACCTGACACACATACACACACCACACCCACCCACACACAGCACTACAAAACACACACTCACATTACCCATAACTCTTTTACTAATACAAATTATTGCCACCAGACTGACACCAAGACTACTGAGACAACTAGACACATACCACATACGCCCATAAATCCCTCACGCACACCACTACGCACACCCAACCACACAACACAACACCCACACACTTAGACACACCACACAACACCCATGTCCCCACAAAGGCATCCCCATTTCACAGATGAGGAGTTGAGGGTCATGGTGGGGGAAATAGCCAGGGTAGAGCCACAGCTGTTTGGAGCACAGGTACAGCAGATATCCATTGCCAGGAAGATGGAGCTAGGGGGAGCATAGTGGTCAGGGTGAATGCCATGGGACAGTATCCCAGACCAAGGGACAACATCAGGAAGAGGTGGAATGACCTACGGGGGAAGGTATGTTCCATTGCAGCAAGGCACCAGCTTGCCATACAGAGGACTGGCGGTGGACCCCCACATCCTGCCCCACAGCTCACAGCATGGGAGGAGCAAGTCTTGGCAATACTGCATCCTGAGGGACTCACTGGAGTTGCCGAAGGACTGGACACTGGTGAGTCAACATTTACTACTTATCACGCCCATACCTGCATGCCATCACACCCCTCACCCTCACTCCCATCACTCCACTACATCCCACACACAGCACCTACACATATGAATAACCACAACGCCCAGCCCTGCATGCTATACCAATGCATGGACAGCCCTCCCAGCCCTGCATGGACACCCATCACAAAAGCATGCACAGCATAGGGGAACTAACAATCCCACAATACAACACCATACACAAACAAAGGTGGCAGGGATGTACAATATTAAACAGGCATGAAGCATAATACATCAATTAATACCCAACAGGTGCCCCAGCCAATGTCATCGGAGCTGAGGCACCACGACAAACCAGTCCCCAAAAGAAGATGCCCCGAGTGATGACAGTAACTCAGGATATGGATCAACAACCTGGCCCATCTGGGACTACTGGACAGTCGGTCACCCAAGCCCACTCACAGTCCACCACAGAACCTCCCCCATCAGTATCCAACACCACAGCACCCACCCAGCGTCCCCACACCTCTGTCCCCAGGACACATCAATCAGAAGTGTGCCCACCTGTACAGGAACCCTAGTCCACACCTCACAACCAAGATAAGGGACCTGGGGTCAGTGGCAGTGGGCACATCGTTCAGGGGACAAGGGCACAGGGCAACAGAGACACTGGGAGGACTGCTGTGTGCCAGGGGGAGGACAGGCCCAGGGAACCGGCTCTCCAGGAGGCACTCACCAAGATCCTGGGTGCCTACCAACAATCCCAGGAGACGATGGGACAAATCTTTGACAACATGCAGGAAAACAAGTGGCTGCAGGAGGAACGCCATCAGGAGATCAGGGAGGACTTGCAGGCTCTCAAAACCACCATGATCTCCATAGCAGGGGTGCTGGTAGACATGGCAAACATCATGAGGGAATGGACAGCACACGAGCGGGCCCCTACCACTAGCCAGTCTATTGACCATCCCACCACCTCTGCTGCAGCTAGTGGGCATGAGGCCCTGCCACAGGACCCACAGGACACCAGCACCCCTCCCCCTGCAGAAGTTGAACCACCCCTCCAATGGTCCCTGCAACCCAGACAGAAGCCAGAGACACTTGCCAAGACCAAGACCACCACCAGGAAATGAGACTCTCCTGATTGTCCCCCTTGTATCCCACCCTGTCACCTTGTCCACATTGAACTGCCATTGCTCCCCTTTCTATGGCCCCTTGGATACTGCACCTGTGCTACAATCAGCCTGAAACAATACCCTGGAATTTCCTCTATCATCACCCCATTCCATTGCTCTTTATGCTTAATTGTATAACATGAAAATAAACACCCTTGAACACAACTTGACTGATAGTATTTTATGCGTTGAAAATATGAATTTAGGGGAACAGTCACATCTGGTGCAAATGATATGGACACTGTGATAGCATACAATTAATGACCTGTATCTGTCTGTAGTAACCACATCAGGACACTGTTGTCATATCACCAACATCTGTAATATTACAAGCGATAGGTGACATTAAGCTTAGATGCAAAGGAAGTGAATGCCATCATGCCACAGTCACACAGATTAAATCAATATTCAGAGCAATGATCAGTTCCACTGTCTCACCTGTGTACCATTGGAAGTATTGACGTATAATTGATGTTCTGTTGTCCACATCCTCATCCTCTGCCTCCTCATCCTCACTGTCCTCAGGGTCCACTGCTGCCACAGGGGCATCTCCAGTCTCCTCCTCCTGCAGAAAAGGCACATGCCCTCTGAGGGCTAGGTTGTGCAACATGCAGCATGCCACTACTATATGGCATATCTTTCTGGGAGAGTAGCACAGGGATCCACCTGTCAGATTGGAGGCACCTGAACCTGGCCTTCAGGAGGCCAAAGGGCCTTTCAATTATTCTTCTGGTTCACCCATGTGCCTTATTATAACGGTTCTCAGCGCCTGTGCTGGCATTCCTCACAGGGGCCAAGAGCAACGAAAAGTTTGGTTACCCAGAGTCACCTGCAAATAGTGAGAGACAATCTTTAGCCTTACACAATCCTATGGGGATAACACCTCAAGGCATACACTGACATACAGTGGGTGGGGACTCTGGCTCACCTATTAGCTGCACCCTGCGCCTCTTTAGTTGAGCCATCACATTTGGGATGCTGCTATTCCTCAGGACAAAGACGTCATGCACCGACACAGGATACTTGGTAGTGACGTTGAGATGTATTGGTCAGCCAGGCACACCAATTTGCACATTCAGTGAGTGGAAACTCTTCCGATTCCTGCACAACTGTTCATTCTGGCGGGGAGGCTAACACAATATGTGTACAGTCAATCGCCCAAATAATATTGGGGATATGGCCCATTGCATAGAATCCTGTCTTAAGTGTGGCCAAATCTTCCATGTGGGGCAAAACAATGTAGCTGAACATGTGTTTCACAAGGGCAGACAGAACCCTTGCCAGCACGATTGAGAACATTGGTTGTGACATCCCTGCTGCCAAGCCTACTGTCACTTGAAAGGAACCAGTTGCCAGGAAATAGATCACTGATAGCACTTGCACAAGAGGGGGGATCCCAGTGGGATGACGGATAGCTGACATCAGGTCAGGTTCCAATTGGGCACACAGCTCTGTGATTGTGGCTGTGTCCAGTCTAAAGGTGATTATAATGTGCCTGTCCTCCAGCGTAGCCAAGTCCACAAGGGGTCTGTACACAGGGGTTTGTCTCCTCCTCCTATTCATCCACAGCGGTAGGTATCTAAGGGACACAAGAGTGAGTAGGCTGTCACAATTTGAATAATAGAACCACCATCTCAATGTACATACAGCACCAATGTGATGGTACAGTGGGAATGGCAATGTATGTGTTATTTTAGACAATGATGCAGTGATGGTTTATCTGATCGTTGTCCACCACCATGAAATGGCAACCGCCTATCCTGTATCCTGGGAACAGGTGAAGGTGTAACTCCGCTGACATTAGGCGTCGTGGCAGAAGGCGATCTTGCACTGCTGTGCAATTCCTCATTGGATAATATGGGGCTCTATGGAGTACAGTGGTCAATGGGGATCTGCGCCGGAAGTGACGGTATACACCGCCCCGGATGTGACCGCCATTTTATATCCAAATCCTCACTTGTTTCCTGACTTTCCACAGGACAACACCTACACTGTGTGTGCTGCTGTGACCTGTGTCTGGAACCTACCATGGCCCGTGTGACTGGGGAAAGGGCCCCTGCCTTCACTTCGGAGAAGTTGGAGCGACTGGTGGATGGGGTCCTACCCCAGTATGGACTGCTGTATGGACCTCCAGACCAACAGGTGAGTACACGATAGGCACAATGCATGTGGGAAGGATGCATAAGGATGTGTGTACAAGCATCGTGTCATCGGGGGGATGTCTGGTGGTAGTGTATATGGTGGGTGCCGGACGATGTGTGTGCGAATGATGATGGAAACAGGATTGGTAGGCCACATGTGTGACAGGCTGGATTGTATGGTTAATGGTGTCCTCATGTCTGTGTTTCCTCTGCAGGTCAGCGCCCATCAGAAGAAGGGATTGTTGTGTGGGATTGCCAAGGACATGCGGACCCTGGGGGGGGCTACAGCAGGCGGAGCACCCACTAAAGGAAACGGTGGGAGGACCTGAGACTCTGGGCACGGAAGACCCCGGAGGCCCCGCTGGGGATGGCCTCCCTACGAGGAAGGGGTGCCGTGGGATCCCCTGATGGCCTGCATACTGGCAGTGGCCTACCCAGAGCTGGATGGGCGCTTGAGGCACCTTCCACAGTTGAGACACAGCAGCCCTCACCTCCTGCAGAGGCTGCCCAGGAGGCACCTTTCACAGCTGGGACACAGCAGCCCTCATCTCCAGCAGAGGCTGGCAGGGTATCACCACCACCACCAGTGGTCACGGAGCTCTCACCTCCAGCTGAGACGGTGCAGCCCTCTCCTCCTGCAGCGGACATTTAGGCCACCCTCCAGGGACTGCTGTGCAAGGAGCCCCCTCCAGAAGCAATAAGGGAGTTCCCCACCTGAGAGACTGTGACCTTGCACTCCCCAGCAAAGGATAATGGGCATAGAGCCCCCTCCAGAAGCAGTGGGTGAGTTCCCCACCTGAGAGACTGTGACCTTGCACTCTCCAGTAAAGGATAATGGGCATGGAGCCCCCTCCAGAAGCAGTGGGCGAGATCCCGACTTCGGCTGAAGTGCCCCCCACCCCTCTTCCCCCTGAGGTGCCTTCCCACTTCAATCATGATGCCCCCGCACAGTTCTGTGAGGATGTCGTCAGGAAACGAGTTGGGCCTTGGACTGTGCCCTGTGGCCATGTGAGCCCTTAGTACTTCGGACTGGGCAGTAGCCCTTTGTGGACAATTGTACATATCTGGTTCATGTGGTGGCTTTTCCCTTGCTAATACATTTTTAGTACTTCTGAAATCTAGTCCTTGCTTTATTATGCCGTGTGTGGTGTGCCATTGGTTTACGTCTGCAGCTGGTTGTGTGTATGGTGTGTGTGTGTCTGGTCTTTGTTGTGCGTGTGTGTGTCACTCTCTTTTAACTCCCGCCCTCCCTTGTGTGCTAGGCGGCTGTACTCACCGTCGTCATCTTTGTCGGCATTGGTGTTCCAGGTGAAGCATGGCGTAGAACAGCATCGGGAAGACTTGGAGTTCCGCTTCCAGGACGGCGTTGTTCTTCTCTGAGCATCTGATGGTAAGTCTTTGCTCTTCTATGCAGTGTTTCCGCCAGGCTTTTGATGGCATTGGTTCCACCCCGAAAATCATGTCGGATTACAAGGTCATGATATGGTGGGCGGTACCTTGTTTTCCACCTGCTGTTGATGGCTACCGCCGTGGTGAGTGGTGTTGGTTGTATTTCCTCCACTTTATCACTCACCGCCAATGTCATAATGACCACCAAAGTGTGGTTCAGTTTCATAACACATCCATACAAATGTATCTTTTATATCACAACAGGCCATGGCATGTGAACAATGTGAGGGTGTCACTTAGATTTGCAGGTGGGATATTGACGGCGTGTTGCTGTTGTGTGATACAATGTTATGGACTCACCACTTTCCTTGAATATTGGTTGTGCACACATTTAAAATTTAGGAGTGTGTGTCTTTGCAGTGTCAGTGGCCTGGCTAAAGAGGGCATCATAGGTCTGTGATTGGGTAATACACTGAGTACAACTCCATACGGGGGCAAACAGAAGATGTGTGGCCCACGGACCATGCACTCCATGGCAGAATCATGGTTGGCATTGATTTGTTGTGAAATTGTTGGTAACTAGTAGGTTTTTGACTTACTGTTGTTTGCATCCACAACAACATCGGTTTTGGCCGTCATCTAGCAGCACAAGCAGCAGAAGTGCGTGTACAGTCAGCTCCATAGTGGCACCGGATGTGTGAAGCTGAGTACAGGTGATTTTCAGCCTTATATGCCTCCTTTTCCACCTGCTCAGATGTGGTGGTTGGACCCCAGCTTTATCTTGGTTGAAGAAGGTCCTGGCAGCACTCGACACACTCTTAAGCACCACTACAGTCCCGCAGCATGGGATGTGTGTGGGATGCAGCCGGTTGTGTGCTTGGGCAAAGACCAGGCCAGTCTATGCTCATCACCACCCAGAAGAGACTGAGCTGGGCCATCACACTTGGTCTTATTTTATGGTGACCCCTCAAGGTACTGTACCCTGCCATTTACTTATTTTTTTAGAGTTTGTTGTAGTGACCTGTCTCATGATTATGAAGCGAAATTCCACACAACAGTAAGGGCTGGAGCAAATTCTACTAAATTTGATAGATACATTAGGAAAGCAATGGGAGCCCTAAATAGGAAATTGCTCAGGGAAAAGGTTGATTACTTGCCACTATTGCATTGACTCCTGGATTATTAGGATCCAAACAGACATTGCCTTTGTATGGAAATGAATACCTCACTACAGCTGCTTTGGTCACATCACCCGGGTTAGCCCCCTTAGCCTTGAACACAGTGCCCTCTGTAGCCATGATGTCTGACAATTGTGCCCAGGACAGTGACATCTCCCCATATTAATGCACCAGCAACTAAATATAAGAAGCGTCAGGGTGTAAAGAAAGTGACATCACTATCACTCAAGTTACTCAAACTACCACCAACCTGGCATTTGGACCCATGGAAGACCTAGGTCCAATACAGGGAAGATTCCTGGATAGCTAATCCTAGCTCCCTTCTCCTGTGATCCTGGGAAATTCATTTTATTGTCCTTTGCCTTAGTTCGACTTTTTGCAAGCATTATCGGTGCTTACTATTCAGCTCTCATCAGTACATAAGAAGTATTAATGATGTTAAAATGTAACATCTTTTGATAAGATACCTTTTCCATAGCATTGTTTTCAGACCTGCTGTGTATGGGTCTAGGTCTCTATCTATCTTTTCTCTTAGCATTTCTATCTATCTATCTATCTATCTATCTATCTATCTATCTATCTATCTATCTATCTATCTATCTATCTACATAATATATGTATAAGCCTGCAGAAACACAGGTAGGGAAGGCACATCTTTGTTCTCTTACTTGGCCGTAGCTTTAAAAATGCACCCACTGAGTTGGAGCAGACTTGTGTTTCCCTGTGTGTGCTCCTGCAGGCAGGGAAACACACATTTCTCCTCCCTAGTGGGAGCATACCCAAAACAGCTGTTCTTGCCAGACAGGAGCAATACGGCTCCCCCTGCATTCAGGGAGCTGGCTGGGCCTACAGGGTTCCTGCAGTTCCCCCAAATCCCCAACTTGCAGTTTGCTGGATGTTCTGTGTGGGCACCAGGCCCCCACCTAAAGAAACACAGGCCCCAGAGGAGATGTTGTCTCTGGGTCCACAGTAGGCTCGGGAAGAGGGCCACATGCCCCTTTCACTTTGAGTTAGCTGGGGCCCAATGGGATGTAGTCCCCAGGGCCTATTAAGACTTGGGGAGGGGGACATGCTTCATCTCCCATGCTTCCCCTACCCATTTAAGTTGAGCGAGGCCCTTGGGAATGGGGTGCCGAGGTCTAATAAGGCTTGGTGAAGGGGGCTGCATGCCCCTCATAACATCTATGTTCTGGCACCAGGGGATGAGGTCCCTGGGCCCAAAGTGGCTTGGAGAGGGGAGACTGAAAAAATGGGTTAGATGCAGGGCCTGATCACAGGACATGTCCTGCAGCCAATCCAAAGCCACGCATGGGACTGGCTATCGGGCTCGCAGCATGGGACTCGGAGCATGGGACTCGCTATCGGGCCGTTTGAGGCATGGTTTGACTTACGTATGGTAACTAACTATAACTCTTGTCATCAACATGCACTGCTATTTAACTCACATATTAAATCACTCATGGCATCTTTTACAACATCATTAATAATATCACTGCAACATTTATAATTATATTATTCATGAAAAAACTGTGCATGGTGGGGGTATGAGTTACATTTACCTTAGGGCATGAGTTATAGTTACTTGAGATCACTACAACTGGTGAGTTTCAGTATTATTTTTAGTTTAAAAATCAATTCATGTTTTTCTGTGTCAGAGAGCATGGTTTCTTGTGGGAAGTAACATGGTAAATCAGTGTTTTGCACCCCTCTTTTTCTTTACCAACACTTGATCAATGCATGGAAAACGTTCCATGAAAGGACCAAGGAGGGTGAATTAATTTTTGGGGAAAGTTTCATGAAGGTTTGTCAAACCAAAGGTACTAGCAAAACAAAAGCTGTTTTTCATATGTATACTCTGACATATCTATAACTATGCTACTCCAGGATACCCACCATTGTGATAACAAAGCAGAGGAAATACAACCGAGTTACTGTAAAGCAGATATTTATATGGATATATATTTAGTGAAAAAAAAACATAAAGATTAAAGTAACATTATAGTTAGGTGTGATAAAAAGATCTGCTTTTATTTAAAAGGAAAGCCTTAGAAAAACCTTAAAAATCCATTGAAGAATCCAAAGGGTAAAGTAACAGAAGAGGTTAATATGTTAGTCACAACATGGAAGAGTTATAGTTATTTTATGGTACGAGTTGTTGTTGCTTGAGATAACTTTAACCCGTTCGCTGCCAGGCCTTTTCTCCCTCAGGTGCCAAGCCTTTTTTGGCTATTTGGGGCAGTGCGCGCTTAGGCCCTCATAACCTTTTGTCCACATAAGCTACCCACACCAAATTTACATTCTTTTTTTCCAACATCCTAGGGATTCTAGAGGTACCCAGACTTTGTATGTTTGCTTGTTGGAGACCAAGAAAGTAGCCAAAATACAGTCAAAATTGTGTTTTTTTCAAAAGAAGAAGAAGGCTTGTGTTTTTTTCCCTGAAAATGGCATCAACAAAGGGTTTGCGGTGCTAAATTCACCAGCTTCCCAGCTTTCAGGAACAGGCAGACTTGAATCAGAAAATACAATTTTTCAACACAATTTTGGCATTTTACTGGGACATACCCCGTTTTTACGATTTTTTGTGCTTTCAGCCTCCGTCCAGTCAGTGACAGAAATGGGTGTGAAACCAATGCTGGAGCACAGAAACCTAAACATTTCTGAAAAGTAGACGAAATTCTGAATTCAGCAATGGGTAATTTGTGTAGATCCTACAAGGGTTTCCTACAGAAAATATCAACTGAAATAAAAAAATATTGAAATTGAGGTGAAAGAAACAGCCATTTTTCTCAACGTTTTACTCTGTAACTTTTTCCTGCAATGTCAGATTTTTTAAAGCAATATACCGTTACATCTCCTTGACTCTTCTGGTTGCAAGGATATATAGGGCTTGTGGGTTCATCAAGAACCCTAGGTACACAGAGCCTATAAATGAGCTGCACCTTGCAATGGGTTTTCATTCTATTCCGGGTATACAGCAATTTATTTGCTGAAATATGAAGAGTGAAAAATAGGTATCAAGAAAACCTTTATACAACGTGGACACTTCAAATTTTCCCAAAGAAAACAGAGGTGTTTTTTTAAAGTGCCTACCTGTGGATTTTGGCCTCTAGCTCAGCCAGCACCTAGGGAAACCTACCAAACCTGTGCATTTTTTAAAACTAGACACCTAGGGGTATCCAGGATGGGGTGACTTGTGGGGCTCTGACCAGGTTCTGTTACCCAGAATCCTTTGCAAACCTCAAAATTTGGCTAACAAAAAAACACTTTCTCCTCACATTTTGGTGATAGAAAGTTCTGGAATCTGAGAGGAGCCACATATTTCCTTCCACCGAGCATTCCCCCAAGTATCCTGATAAAAATTATACCTCACTTGTGTGGGTAGGCCTAGTGCCTGTGACAGGAAATGCCCTAAAACACTATCTGGACACATCAAAATTATCAAATACTAAACTACCTTTTTTTTTGGGTGGGAGGCAACCTACGTTTTTGGTCCTGGGCTCATCAGCAATCTAGAGAAACCTACCAAACCCAGACATTTCTGAAAACTAGGCACCCGAGGGAGTCCAGGAAGGTGTGACTTGCGTGGATCCTCCAATTATTTATTACCCAGAATTCTCAGCAAACCTCAAATTTTTCTAAAAAATCACTTTGTTCCCACATTTCTGTGTGGGATCACTGCACCGGGACAAACTTCCTACCACCCAACGTTCCCCTCAGTCTCCCAGTAAAAATGATACTTCACTTATGTAGGTGGTCCAAGTGCCTGTGACAGGGAAGAGACAAAAACATGTCGAAATAGAGGGGGAACCAAAGCGGGTACAAAAGGGCAGTTTGAAAAAAAACATTTTTAGGCTGACAAGTACAGCAACATTTTTATCGGTATAGATGGGACAATGTTGGGTGGTAGGAATTTTGTGGATTCCTGCAGATTCCGGAAGGTTCCATCATAAAAATGTGGGAAAAATGTGTGATTTTCAGAAAAGTTGGAGGTTTGCTGGGCATTGTGGGTAAGAAAATGGCGTGGGTGCATGTGAAGCACACCACCCTGGAATCAACCAGATGTTTAGTTTTCAGATGTGTCCGGGTCTTGTCGATTTTTCTACATGGCAGCATCCCAAAGTCAAAAAAGTGCAGCCCTCACCATTCCAAGATGGACGATTTTGAGACTAACCAAGCTCTCATGGCCCAAATGTAAAACCAAAACCCAAAATAATCAAATATCTTCTTGCTTGCTATGGGATAAAATGTTTTGTTGTGTGTGGGGGGAGAGCTGAAAGACTGTTACCCCCTTCAGTTGGGGTGGGGGCATAACCAGGGCCATACTGGTTGGTAGCCACCACCCCACTATTTTTCATTTTTTTTTATTCCATGCCATCTAGTAGACTTTCTTCTGCCCCCCCCCCCCAGGTGTGGATCGGGGGTAATTGCCCCACCTGCCCATTGGTGGGCAGAACAACTTTGGTCCCATTTATTTGGGGTGGGGGTATGACCAATCTTCCCTGGTCTCTGGTGGGCTTTCTGCCCCACTTGGGGACAGATGGGCCTTCCAAAAATAGGCCGATCTGCCCCCAAGGGGGGCATATATGGCCAACGATAATGTTCCCCCATGGGGAGCGACCCTTGCCCAAGGGGCAGCCCCCCAATCAAAACACACACATACACACACACCAATCCCTGGTGTCTAGTGGTTTATGCCCCTCCCCCGGGGGTAGAAATGGCATGAAATTATTTGCCCCCCTGGGGAGCGGCCCTTGCCCAAGGGGCCGCTCCCCTTATGTTCATTGCCACAAAACAAATCTCTGGTGTCTAGTGGTTTCTGGCCCCCCTGGTGGCAGATCGGCCTAATTATATTAGGCCGACGATCTTTCCCCGGGGGGGGCAGAAATGGCCTAGAAACAATTTGGCCCCCTAGGGAGCGACTGTTGCTGAAGGGGTCGCTCCCTAAACATAAAAGAAAAAAAAAAAAATCCTTGTGTCGCAGAAATGGCCTAAACATTATTTGCCCCCCCCTGGGGAGCGGCCCTTGCCGAAGGGGCTGCTCCCCTTATGCTCATTTCCCTCCCCCCCCAAAAAAAAATTCCCTGGTGGCAAAAATGGGCTAGAGACAATTTGTCCGCCCAGGGAGCAACCCTTGCTGAAGGGGTCGCTCCCTAAACATAAAAGAAAGAAAAAAGAAAATGAATCCCTGGTGTCTAGGGGGTTTTCTGCCCTCCCCCCCGGGGGCAGATCAGCCTAATTATAGTAGGCCAATCTGCCCCCGGGAGGCAGAAATGGCCTGAAAATTATTTTCCCCCTGGGGAGCAGCTCTTACCCAAGGGGCCGCTCCCCTTATGTCCATTATCAAAAAAAAAAAAAATCCCTGGTGTCTAGTGGGCATTTCTGCTGCCGGATCGCATCGCCTTTCCTTTCATGTCTCTGCTGGGCCCCTCCTCTCGAGCGTAAGAGAAATGCCAAGCATTTCTCTTCCGCAATCGCGCTGGAAGCATAGTTCCTGGTGGTGGAACGGGAAGCGATTCCCCTTCCAGCCCTGACCTGGGGCGCAGCCATGGACATAACCATTACGTCCATGGCGTCAAAGGAGTTAACTGATTAATTTCTGTTGTGTTTAGTGTTTACAACGTTATGCTGTTACTGAACATTTCACCTAACTATAATGTTACTTTAACATTTTGCTTTTTCATGGATAGATGGATTTCAGTATCTTAAATAACACGAATTAACTTTAGTTTGTATTTTGAAAATTCACTAGGTGTTCTGTTTACCTATAAGGCAATGGAAGCGTTTCCAAAAAGCACTTCAATGTGCAACATTTTGTAATCTCTCTTGACAGCCTCACTTGAGTCTTGACATTTCTGAAGCTCATTTCAACAGCTTCAGTCAACACTAAGCTGTATGAAAGAGCTGTGGGCTGTCACGAGACATACCAGACGGTAAAAATATGAATGAGTGTGGGAAGTAGAAATTAGGGACTGGGTGCGTAGGGGATTATGTCACCATGGTGAATTTGTTATGAAGTTACATCATTAAATCAGAAAAGAAACAATGTGGAGCAAAGTATTTTTAACAAGCTTTATTTTTAAGTCTAATCAAGAAAAACAAAAAACGTGTCTTTTATTGTTTGTGATCACTTAAAAAAGCAACGTGATGTGAAATACAGGACAAATAGTGATCAAAAGTGAAAAAGTTATTAAAAAAAAAGAAAATAAGTGTTGGGGTATGGGTTGCGATAAAGCCAGAGTTTATTTCACATGACAAAACAGCCTAGCTCTGTGAACAAAGAGAAAGCTTTTTATCAATGTTTGTAAAGCCGTTTCGGCTTTCAGTTTCTCCCTTCTCTGTTTCTGTGGGCCTCTCTCTCAACAGGAACTCTCTGCGTCACAACCTCAACTTCTCTTCTTCTGTATTCACTTCACTTTTCATTTTCCACCTTGCCTATGTCTCTCTACTTAATCACTTTACTAACTACACCTCATATCTCCATCGGCAGCCAACGCAAATCTCAAGGAGAGGGGTGGGCGGAGGGGAGGAACGGGGAGAAAGAATAAAAAATAATAATAAAAAAAAAAGTACCTCTTCTTGTCACCACTGCCACCTGCCGCCTCGATCCTCTTCTGGTGTCCCAGAATTTACTGGGACACCAACACAGATTACCCAGCAATCCTGGCGCAACGTTCATGCTAAAGTTAGCATGAAAGCAGCTTTAAGATTGGTCTGAGTGGCTTGGACTGCGGCTCAGACACAATCCTAGGGTTTGTGCAGTTTCTCCAGCCTGGCTGTTCAACACAGCAAGGCTGGAGAAACCTAAGTGCGCATGTGTGTTTGGCCCAGCCTGAGACGGCCGGCCAAACACACATGCGCACTTAGGTACACTCTCTCCTCCTTCAGCCTACCACCTCCCATGGCAGAGCCAGCAATGAAATATAAAACGATAAAGAAATATCATTTTATCTTCCAGCTCCTGGCTTAGCCAGAGAGCAATGCTTCTTGGCCATTGTGAAGGAGCAGCTCCTGCATTGTCTTTTATTGTGTACCCTCCCGTCTTTTTCTCTCTGCCTCACTGCTCCTATTATCTGACCCGTCTTAACTGCTCTGTTCTCATTTTATCCCTCTCTCTACTTCAAAGCTGTGTCTACCTTGCCTCTCTGTCTACTTTACTTACTACCTCACCTGTCTTCCTATACCTGTCTCTACCTCAACACTTCTCTAACACACCTCTCTATCTTACTCTCTCAACCTTTGCCTTCAGTGTACCCCATTACTCTACTTCTATCTTAATTTCCTTCCTACATATCTCTAGCTCTCTCTACCTCTCTATCTGAATCTAAAACCTTATGTACCTCGCCACCTCTCGTTCTCTACCTACCTCTTCCTCTTTGTGTCTGTACCTTTCTTTCTGGGTAGGAAAAAAATCATCAAATTTCGTCCAATGAAATGGTGAAAGTCCTTCTAGCAGTGTTTTTATTTTCTCTCTTTCAGCAAAAAATGAGAGTTGTTGAGGGGGATTTATTTGTCATATGAGTATGTGGCAATTAAAGCTACCAAAACCAAAAAAAGGTGTACACCGTTCCAAAAGAGACTATCTAAACAGAGGACAAGTGTCAGTAATAAGGTAGGAGTACCCTCAAGCGTCATAAAGTACGCTAGGCGTCATCATTGGGCTAACTCCTCGTCAGACCGGCACTGCAATGTCTGACGGATCACCACCCAAAAGGTGCTGACACAAAACCGGAGATGGAATCGTGAGTCCGATAGACTCTACAGATTAGGCTGACAGTGAAGAGTAAGGAGAGTGAAAAGAAAGTTAAAATTGGCTCTGGACACTAGGACGCAAAATTTAATTTACTCAAAATGTGGTCAGGCCAAGATTAAAAAACAAGAAAGGAGTACTTCGGAGCAGTAATGGCTACCAGTACTCCTGAAAAAAAGGGGAAGGAAGAGAAATACTCTATCCTAACATTTAGGGGTCGACATGTTTCGCGCCTGTGCGGTCAGACAATGATCCATTGGCGCTTCATCAGGACCGTGGTTAGTAACTTCTATAGAAAAAGAAGTAAGTGCTAGAAGGTCACTTACTATACGTAGACTAATCGTCAAAGTCAGTCACGTGGTGGGTCGCCCTGTGAAAAAGACAGAAAACAAAAGCACATACAATGATGTCTAAAAACAAAAGGTAACCATTATGCAAGTAATTAGCGTAGACCCCGTATAACACAATCTGTTATGTTTGACAAGACAAAAAGGGCTTACCATCCCATGTGGAAGAAAGGCATCATAGGGACGCGTAAACCTCAGACCAAAGGAAGTTGCACTATATATAGAAAAATGGCAGTCAAAGGTCAGAAGAAAATTATCATGTATTGTTGGACCTGGCTTTTTGACAGGGACATCCCCAAACTTTTTGCCTCCTTCCTCCTATTTTTTCTGACCTGTTGTTGTTGGCTTTTGACCTCTGGGCACTTTACCTCTGCTAAACAGTGCTAAAGTGCATATGCTCTCTGTGTAAATTGTACTACTGATTGGTTTATCCATGATTGACTATTTAATTTACTTGTAAGTCCCTGGTAGAGTGCACTTCATGTGCCTAGGGCAGGTAGATAAAATGCTACTAGTGGGCCTGCAGCACTGGTTGTGCCACCCACCTCAGTAGCCCCTTAACCTTGTCTCAGGCCTGCCACTGCAAGGCCTGTGTGTGCAGTTTCACTGCCACTTCGACTTGGCATTTAAAGGTACTTGCCAAGTCTAGAACTCTATACATAAGTCACCCCTAATGTGTGCCCTAGGTAACCCCTAGAGCAGGGTGCTGTGTGGGTAAAAGGCAGGACATGTACTTGTGTGGTTATATGTCCTGGTAGTGTAAAACTCCTAAATTCGTTTTTACACTACTGTGAGGCCTGCTCCCTTCATAGGCTAACATTGGGGGTGCTCTCATACATTGTTGAAGCGGCAGCTGCTGATCTGAAAGGAGCAGGAAGGTCATATTTAGTATGGCCAGAATGTTAATATAAAATCCTGCTGACTGGTGAAGTCGGATTTAATATTACTATTCTAGAAATGCCACTTTTAGAAAGTGAGCATTTCGTTGCACTAAAATCTTGCTGTGCCCTTCAATCCACGTCTGGCTAGGTTTAGTTGACAGCTCCTTGTGCATTCACTCAGACACACCCCAAACACAGGGTACTCAGCCTCACTTGCATACATCTGCATTTTGAGTGGGTCTTCCTGGGCTGGGAGGGTGGAGGGCCTACCCTCACACAAAGGACTGCCACACCCCCTACTGGGACTCTGGCAGACAGGATTGAACTGAAAGGGGGCTTGGTGCATTTCTTAGAGACTCTTTGAAGTCACCCCCACTTCAAAGGCACAACTTAGTATAAAACAGGGCCTCTGCCCTACCTCATCAGACACTTGCTGGAGAAGAAACCTGAACCAGAAACTACATCCTGCCAAGAAGAACTGCCTGGCTGCTCAAAGGACTCACCTGTCTGCTTTTCTACAAAGGACTGCTGCCTTGCTGTTGGCCTGCTGCCTTGCTGAACTCTTGTCTGGCTGTAAAAGTGCTCTCCAAGGGCTTGGATAGAGCTTGCCTCCTGTTCCCTGAAGTCTCAGGACCAAAAAGACTTCTCTCTTCCTCTTGGACGCTCCGTGCGCCGAACTTTTCGAGCACAGCTTGTTCCGCGGCAAGAAAAATGCCGCACACCGACGCTGATCGACGCAACGTCTTCGGGACGACCGAAACTTTGACGCACGGCCTCGCAAGGACCACGCCGCCCGACTCCGCAGGAGAAATCGACGCAACGCTTGCCGTGAGATCGAAACTTTAATGCATGGCCTCGCAAGGACAACGCCACCCGACTTCCCAGGAGAAATCGACGCGACGCCTGCCGTGAGATCAAATCTTTGACGCACGGCCTTGCAAGGACAACGCCGCCCGACTCCGCAGGAGAAATCGACGCGACGCCTGCCGTGAGATCGAAACTTCGACGCCCAGCCCCGCAGAACGACGCGCAGCCGGAAAACAAGCAGGAAAATCCACGCACAGACCCGGGACATCTGGTACTCCCCGCAAACCACAGTAAGAGACTGTCCACGCGCCGGAAAACGACGCCCGACTCCCCGCGTGGAAAATAACGACGCAAGTCCGTGTGTGCTGAGGAGAAATCAACGCACACACCAGTTTTCCACGCACCTCTTCTCCTGTGGCCCTCTGAGGAGATTTTCCACCAGAAACCAGGTACTTTGTGTTTGAAAGAGACTTTGTTTACTTTCTAAAGACTTAAGACACTTTCTATCACTTTTCAGTGATATCTTTACAAATTCGTATTGCAACTTTGGTCGTTTTGACCTGAAGATACCCAGATAAATATTATATATTTTTCTAAACACTGTGTGGTGTATTTTTGTGGTGTTATGCTATGGTGTTGTATGATTTATTGCACAAATGCTTTACACATTGCCTTCTAAGTTAAGCCTGACTGCTCGTGCCAAGCTACCAGAGGGTGAGCAGAGGCTGATTTTGGATTGTGTGTGACTTACCCTGACTAGAGTGAGGGTTCTTGCTTGGACAGAGGGCAACCTGACTGCCAACCAAAAACCCCATTTCTAACATTGGTGATCAGCGGTGAGGATAGGACTTGTGTTTGTGCAATGACATACAGTAGCTAAGTATTTCACTACCTACCCACAGTTGAAGGTCAACTCGATTTTTCATCTTTTTTGCTTTTGGTTCTCTGATGTCCTCCTGGATATACTATTGATATTTTGGACTTTGGATTTTGGTTTTTGCTAGTAAGATCTTATCAGAATGGGATTGCTTACCTGCTCATTCTTTGTTCGTACTGACCACCTCACTAAGGCTGACCTAAGGAAGCTTTGCAGACAATGGGGCCTTCCTGTAGCAAGGAGATCTACTAAAGCGGAGATGCTACATGCCTACATAGTCTGGGGGGAGGAAAGATGGGCAGAGAGAGAGGCAGCAAGAAACCAAATGACTAAGTACCCCTCAGATGAGGAGGAGGACTACGCACCTGAGGAGGAAGACTACTCAGATTTGGACAGTGACCCAGAAATAGATGAATGGCTCCGAGGTCAAAGGCGACAGGAGCAACAATTAGAGGAGTATCTTGCAGAGGTTGAGGCAAAAAGACTCTTAGCCCTGGAAGAAGAAAAGATTGCAGCTCAAGAGCTGAGCTGTAAAGAGCTGAAACTGGAGGCCAGAAGGGCTGAGTCCAGTTCAGATGGTGGCAGCAAAAATCTTGCATCTAGTACTGCTGAAGAAGGGCACAAGCCCAGAGATGTGGTGCCCAACTTGAAGAAGGGAGTTGACACACCCCAGGCGGTTCAAGGGTATGAGGTAGTTCCCGTTATGCACAGGGTCCCTGAGAAGGATTGGGGAACTGGCACAGGGAGTCATATTCCTACTGGGGGGAGGGACACTTTACTGACTCTAGCAGAGAGTGACAGAGAAAAGGGTTCCCCCCTGGTGGACGTCCTGGATATAGAGTGTAGAGACATCCCAGAAGAGTATGGGTTGAGTGTCAGGGACAGACAGATACTGTCTCACCAGTCTCAGGAGGGTGAGGTAGAGTGCTTTTTCAAGGTTGAGTTACTGGGTGGTTGGGTGAAGGGTACTGTGGTTAATACATGTGAAGGGCAGAATGATGTAATTGCTGGAGAGCATATGTCTGGTCCTTATTTTCCAGAGCTACGCCAACACCAGGTGGAGTGTGAGTTCTCTGACCTAAGGGAACTTACAATGGAGGCAGACTTCTGGGTGAGTACCAGAGAGTCTGAAGAGGCATTTGGGGGTGCTCCTGAAGGGAGTGGTCTAGGTGGTTCCCAACCGAGTGAGGTGGGAAAGGATGGTAGTGTCCCAGGTAGGTCCCAGGTCCTAGAGGGTTCCATGAGGGAACACCAGGAGGGAAGCCTAGCCTGTACCGTAGGGCCACCTTTTGAGGGAAGCCCCGCAGTGTCAGAAGAACTTGGGGGGGTGACTGTAGCCAGCATCCCAACAGTTCTGGTGTCTGGCAGTACCCCTCCTAGTGCGGGGGTGCAGAAGTCCAGACATAGGGTTGAGAGGGGGTTGCAGACCCCAGTGGAGGACCTTGAGAGTCAGGGGACAGCTCTGAGAGCAGAGCCCCCAGGAATGACCCAGGTGAAACCGTTTCTGGTTTTGGGGAAACCCAGACTCTGCCGGATGGGCAGAGGTCGGGAGACCTGCGCCAACCAGACTCTTGTGTGGCCCTTGGGGATGGTGTGTCCCTTGTGGGGGGTGAGAGTGCCCCCCAGGAAGTCCTGGCATGCCAGGCAAAGATTCAACCTCAGGGTGGTGACTCTGGGTTGGATACCCAGGTTCAGAGGTTAAACTCTGACCTGGTGGGAGGTAGATGTGCCTCCCAAGAAGTCCTGCTGTGCCAGGCAATGGTTCAACCTCAGGGTGGTGACTCTGGGTTGGCTAATCAGGTTCAGGAGATAAACTCTGACCTGTTGGGGGGTAGGTGTGCCCCCCAGAAAGTCCTGGCGTGCCAGGCAATTGTTCAACCTCAGGGTGGTGACCCTGGGTTGGAGAACCAGGTTCAGAGGTTAACCTCTGACATGGTGGGAGGTAGGCGTGCCTCCCAGAAAGTCACGGTGTGCCAGGCAGTTGCCCAACCTCAGGGTGGTGACTCTGGGTTGGATACCCAGGTTCAGAGGTTAAACTCTGACCTGGTGGTAGGTAGGTGTGCCTCCCAAGAAGTCCTGCTGCGCCAGGCAATTGTCCAACCTCAGGGTGTTGACTCTGGGTTGGATGACCGGGTTCAGAGGTTAAACTCTGACCTGGTGGGGGGTACTAGTGCCCCCCAGAAAGTCCTGGTGTACCAGGCACTTGTCCAACCTCAGGGTGGTGACCCTGGGTTGGAGAACCAGGTTCAGAGGTTAACCTCTGACCTGGTGGGAGGTAGGCGTGCCCCCCAGAAAGTCCTGGCGTGCCAGGCAATTGTTCAACCTCAGGGTGGTGACCCTGGGTTGGAGAACCAGGTTCAGGGGTTAACCTCTGACCTGGTGGGAGGTAGGTGTGCCTCCCAGAAAGTCCTGGTGTGCCAGGCAGTTGCCCAACCTCAGGGTGGTGACCCTAGGTTGGAGAACCAGGTTCAGAGGTTAAACTCTGACCTGGTGGAGGGTCAGTGTGCCCTCCAGGAAGTCCTGGCGTGCCAGGCAATTGTTCAACTTCAGGGTGGTGACTCTGAGTTGAATGGCCAAGTCCAGAGGTTAAACTCTGACCTGGTGGGGGGTAGGTGTGCCTCCCAGAAAGTCCTGGTTTGCCAGGCAGTGATCCAGTCTGAGGGTACAGACCCTGGGCTGGAAGACCAGGTTCAGGGTGTCCCCCCGGACCTGGAGGGAGGGGCTACTGATAACAGTGCCCCTACCATGTTGTCTTCTGAGGAGGCCACTCCGAGTTGGAGGGTGCTGGACCCCAGAAGGGAGGGCAGGGGGAGGGAAGCCTCACCCCAGGCCCTAGTCCAACCTGAAGGTACAGACCTCAGGTTGGAGGGCCAGTTGCAGGTTAACAGCCCTGCACTGGTGGAGGAATGGTACAGGGCGACTTCTGTAAGCACCCTGACCATGTTGGACTCTGGGGGTACCGCTCCAGGAGGTAGGGTACAGAGCCCCAGAGGGAAGGACCAGGTTCAGGCTGTCATCCCTGACCTGGTGGAAGGGAGAGTGGTTAAAGGGTGCCCAGCACCTGGGGCTACCGCCCCCCACTCTCCACAGCCACAGTGGTTGGAGAGCTTTAAGAGGCCTGGGGCCTGGCTCTCATCCCTGGCAGCTGCCAGTAATCACTGTGGCTTGCTGTCCGGGTGGACAGAGTTATCCCTGGGGAGGGGACAAGTGTCACACCCCGGGGGTAGAGTGGGCAACACCACTGTGTTGGTCATGGTGGTACTATCCTGCTCCTGGGATACATCTGTGAGCAAAGTAAGGTTAGGTGCTGCACAGATGGGATCCGCAGGTAAGGAGAAAGGTTCCCCATGGGTTGGCTTAGTGGGCCCTGAGAGTATGGACAGAGGGATCCAATTGGAGTCAGGAAGGCGAAGAACTGGAGCATGCCCCTGCTGTTGTGGGCCTGGGTCCTTGTTCTGTCGCCTCAAACAGGGAAGTACATCAGGATAGTGATTGTTCTCCCCTGGCTTTAGGCTGGTAGGGGGTCATGTTGGACCTGGCTTTTTGACAGGGACATCCCCAAACTTTTTGCCTCCTTCCTCCTATTATTTCTGACCTGTTGTTGTTGGCTTTTGACCTCTGGGCACTTTACCTCTGCTAAACAGTGCTAAAGTGCATATGCTCTCTGTGTAAATTGTACTACTGATTGGTTTATCCATGATTGACTATTTAATTTACTTGTAAGTCCCTGGTAGAGTGCGCTACATGTGCCTAGGGCAGGTAGATTAAATGCTACTAGTGGGCCTGCAGCACTGGTTGTGCCACCCACCTCAGTAGCCCCTTAACCTTGTCTCAGGCCTGCCACTGCAAGGCCTGTGTGTGCAGTTTCACTGCCACTTCGACTTGGCATTTAAAGGTACTTGCCAAGCCTAGAACTCCCCTTTTTCTATACATAAGTCACCCCTAATGTGTGCCCTAGGTAACCCCTAGAACAGGGTGCTGTGTGGGTAAAAGGCAGGACATGTACTTGTGTGGTTATATGTCCTGGTAGTGTAAAACTCCTAAATTCGTTTTTACACTACTGTGAGGCCTGCTCCCTTCATAGGCTAACATTGGGGCTGCTCTCATACATTGTTGAAGTGGCAGCTGCTGATCTGAAAGGAGCGGGAAGGTCATATTTAGTATGGCCAGAATGGTAATATAAAATCCTGCTGACTGGTGAAGTCGGATTTAATATTACTATTCTAGAAATGCCACTTTTAGAAAGTGAGCATTTCGTTGCACTAAAATCTTGTTGTGCCCTTCAATCCACGTCTGGCTAGGTTTAGTTGACAGCTCCTTGTGCATTCACTCAGACACACCCCAAACACAGGGTACTCAGCCTCACTTGCATACATCTGCATTTTGAATGGGTCTTCCTGGGCTGGGAGGGTGGAGGGCCTGCCCTCACACAAAGGACTGCCACACCCTCTACTGGGACTCTGGCAGACAGGATTGAACTGAAAGGGGGCTTGGTGCATTTCTTAGAGACTCTTTGAAGTCACCCCCACTTCAAAAGCACAACTTAGTATAAAACAGGGCCTCTGCCCTACCTCATCAGACACTTGCTGGAGAAGAAACCTGAACCAGAAACTACATCCTGCCAAGAAGAACTGCCTGGCTGCTCAAAGGACTCACCTGTCTGCTTTTCTACAAAGGACTGCTGCCTTGCTGTTGGCCTGCTGCCTTGCTGAACTCTTGTCTGGCTGTAAAAGTGCTCTCCAAGGGCTTGGATAGAGCTTGCCTCCTGTTCCCTGAAGTCTCAGGACCAAAAAGACTTCTCTCTTCCTCTTGGACGCTCCGTGCGCCGAACTTTTAGACACACAGTTTGTTCCGCGGCAAGAAAAACGCCGCACACCGACGCTGATCGACACGACGTCTTCGGGACGACCGAAACTTTGACGCACGGCCTCGCAAGGACAACGCCGCCCGACTTCCCGGGAGAAATCGACGCGACGCCTGCCGTGAGATCAAAACTTTGACGCACGGCCTCGCAAGGACCACGCCACCCGACTCCGCAGGAGAAATCGACGCGACGCCTGCCGTGAGATTGAAACTTTAACGCACGGCCTCGCAAGGACAACGCCGCCCGACTTCCCAGGAGAAATCGACGCAACGCCTGCCGTGAGATCAAATCTTTGACGCACGGCCTTGCAAGGACAACGCCGCCCGACTCCGCAGGAGAAATCGACGCGACGCCTGCCGTGAGATCGAAACTTCGACGCCCAGCCCCGCAGAACGACGCGCAGCCGGAAAACAAGCAGGAAAATCCACGCACAGACCCGGGACATCTGGTACTCCCCGCAAACCACAGTAAGAGACTGTCCACGCGCCGGAAAACGACGCCCGACTCCCCGCGTGGAAAATAACGACGCAAGTCCGTGTGTGCTGAGGAGAAATCAACGCACACACCAGTTTTCCACGCACCTCTTCTCCTGTGGCCCTCTGAGGAGATTTTCCACCAGAAACCAGGTACTTTGTGTTTGAAAGAGACTTTGTTTACTTTCTAAAGACTTAAGACACTTTCTATCACTTTTCAGTGATATCTTTACAAATTCGTATTGCAACTTTGGTCGTTTTGACCTGAAGATACCCAGATAAATATTATATATTTTTCTAAACACTGTGTGGTGTATTTTTGTGGTGTTATGCTATGGTGTTGTATGATTTATTGCACAAATGCTTTACACATTGCCTTCTAAGTTAAGCCTGACTGCTCGTGCCAAGCTACCGGAGGGTGAGCACAGGCTGATTTTGGATTGTGTGTGACTTACCCTGACTAGAGTGAGGGTTCTTGCTTGGACAGAGGGCAACCTGACTGCCAACCAAAAACCCCATTTCTAACATGTATCATCTCTGGGAACACAGAATCACGTTCAATGGATACTAAACTGAAGCACGTATAAACAGAATCAATTATAAATGGTTACAGTGCAGGGTTCCATGTAGCAGACAGGTTAAAATTGCCCGTATTACAGGTAACTACAGTCGTGGAAACAAGATTCTGTAGCAAATCAACGTAGTGTATCTAGCAAAGTGAAAGTATAAGAAGATAAAACATGTCTAATGATATTGTTAGTAAGAAGAAAGAGAGCGCCGCCAATCCAAGTGTGCAGGTCGGTGTCTCAATATGTAAAAGTCCTAAATGCAGTCTGCGCTTACTCCTATATAAAATAACTTCAAAAGACAGTAGAATATATGTCTGCCAGTGACAAGGTAGGCATCCTTTGACGCTCATGAAGGGGCTGGACACAGTACCCCAATCCTGTCAAGGGAGGGTTCCCCCTCAACACACTAGAGACCTTTGTCCACTTTCTGCAAGCAATACACATCTTACCATAGGGAAGCCAGGAGACAGCTGGACAATGGCAGGAAAGCTTTTTGGTTTTAGGCAGGAAAATCACACCTTTCAAATTAGTGCTATAAAATGTAACTTGACCATTAAGATGGGTTTTAAATTACTTTTAAAATGAGTGCTTCCACAATGTTTGTATCTATCCCCAAACTTAATTTAGCACTTACTAAAGGCAATAGTGTAAACCGGTGTTAACCTATGGGAGAGCGAGCCTTGTCACAGTGCAAAACGACTTTGGAGGTTTTTCAATGCCAGGACATGTAAATTGTAAGCATTTAAAAGTAAGGTGTAGGCCTTGCAAAAGATTTTGTTGTGAGGTCTAAATGTCAATTATAAAACTGAACACACAGGTGGGCCTGGCGACAGTGCTACTTTGGTGGGTGGTACAATGATTGCTGTAGCCTACTGGAAGCATTAATGTACAAGCCTTGCCTACATTTAGTACCATGTACTCGAGACGTATAAGTAAATCAAATGTGTCAATTAGGGATACGAACATTCTA
This sequence comes from Pleurodeles waltl, assembly GCF_031143425.1. Taxonomy (NCBI): domain Eukaryota; kingdom Metazoa; phylum Chordata; class Amphibia; order Caudata; family Salamandridae; genus Pleurodeles; species Pleurodeles waltl. The sequence continues at coordinate 146,176,507 of NC_090445.1, read as the reverse complement.
ACACATTTAAAAGAGAGGGCACAAGCACTTTAACGCAGGTTAACAGGGCAAAGTGTACAATGCCCTATTGCCAACACAGCTAGAACTGGCAATAGAAGGCAAACATCTGTGGTGACCCTGCATAAAGGGCGCATTTTCAATAAGGCTCAGTCAAATGCAGCAGGAGATCTGACATAAAGTTAAGCTTCAGAAAGAATAATGACACAGTTCTATGTCCTACGCATGAGACAGGCTGACAAGTGTCTGCTCTTAAAAAGGTGATTCTGGTCTCACTTCCAAAATGAGTCATTTTAATAAGAGAATTCACAGTGAGAAACCACACCGTCCGCATCATGTCAACAGAATTAAAAATAAGAATCACATCCCTTAAATAAATAATTACTAGATCCCTCTTGACCTAATGTCATTGATGTGACAGTACAGATATACTGTAGTTACAAACAAAACAAATGGCTGATTCCTATGAAGTCATGAATAGATCAAGAGAGAACAGACAGGAAACACCTTGAAAAGTTGCATTTGGAAGGCAAGCTTCTTCTGAAGTTTATCGAGAATATCAGAATATCGAGTCAAAACACAACTTTTCAGTAATGCACATTTTGCTACGTGAAATCAAATGAAAAATGAAAAAATGGGGCCCAGAAATACAAAGAAATGCAAGGAGTAGTCTGGCTTAGTGTCGTCCTACTTCGGCCAATGGCAAGCAAAACATGACTTTGTAAAATGCAGTGTTTTTATTTTCATATCAAAACGTCCAAATGCTAAGCAGACATTATTTATTAATCAGAAATGTCTCAGACACTACCATACTTTCCATCTTTGATGAGTATCGATTGTGTTTTTGACTACTGAGACGACCTAGCACATCTTACAGGCACTGAACGCTGTGTGTATGGAGAAAACTCTGGCCCCTAAAGTGGTGTTGGATATTTGGATAGAATTCCTCTGTGCGATCCAGTGACTGGAAAGACTAACGAGGGAGACAGCATTGTGACTGGGGACACATTTTCCCCAGGTGACATCATTGGCATTTCACAACTGAAGGATGTCCTCTCTCAAATGGGTCTTCTCTCATTTTCAGATTGACAACAAAGTTTCACTCTCCACAAAACACAATTCTTCTGATATCTCCATTTGTAGATCCACCATTTCAGCCTACTTGAGATAGGGTGACCACCTGGCATTAAGGCAAATTCTGGACAGGACTGTAAAAAATTCAGGACAAAGGGTCAAAATTCAGGACAAAAATTCAGGACAAAGGGTCAAAATTCAGGACAAAAATTCAAGAACAAACGTCAGTTTTACAGACGCGCGCAAGAGAGGCCATGCCTCACTATGTTGTCAGTGCATTTATTTACTCTTTTTTAACATAGCACTATTTATTCACTGTGGTCTTTTTGTGATTGCCTCCTGGTGTGCTACATTCAGGTGTCACATTACGGCCTTGTGCAGTAGTAAATTAATGCCCTTCACGGCAAGGCCACCACCCCTACCCAAATCTACCCGATCTTTCCTGAAGAGAAAGTAACAGCAAAATTTTGATTATGTTTCTGAACATTTTAAAACCCCTGGCAAACAGTTTGGGAAACATTAAGGTAATTAACCTTATTCTAGTTTAAACAAATTGAACAAAAACATCTGGCTTACCCCAACCGCCCATGGACTTTCAACTTAACGAGGCAGGGCAGATGGTGTGGGCGACAGTCTCACACCTAATGTCAGGATGTGATGTACCATAACTTGTCTGTGGTCTCACAGCACTAGAGTGTATGTCCGGGACTCTACATTTATCTCAGAAATGGGAGCCCGGACTACCAATCAAAGATAATAAAAGAGGAGGATGAAATCGAGAGCAAATGGGAGATCCACGGCAAGTAATTCAAAGGGTTGTTGCCAAGAACTGGGTAAATGAGGAAGAGAAGTACAGGGTGGGACAATTCCTAAAATCAGACAAGATGGGTCCACCAAGACTATTCAAAGGTATTGGGAACCTGGGGAGTTGTATCTGCACACAGGAGCGAAACAGAAGGGGCACTGTCAAGTGGTTGAACAAGCAGCACCCATCCACCTTGGCAAACTCTTCTGGTGCAATGGTCCGCTGTTAGTGCTTTTGAAGGGTGAGCAGGGGCCAGACCCCTTGCAAGGTTGTGCAAGGCAATTGCCTACTTTGTCCATGTCTTTATATGGTTTTGAAATTGAGCAAAAGCCAAACTAGAGATCTGGGTTATCCCTAAGTGTCAAGTACACATAGAATCTTCAAAATATTTGGGATGTAAATTGCACAAACACAATTTACAAATTTTAAAATTTAATTAGTGTTTCTTTGACATATGACACTGTTTTTGCCTTTATATACATTTAGATTTCAACCTTTTGATACCTAATGATTAATATCTACCATTCTTACACAGGAAGAAAATCTCGGCAGAGCAAACGGTCCCTCCAAGCCCAGTTTGCTTTTTGGTCTTCTCTTCTGCTTTCTGTAAAGGACCCCAATGATAGTATTATTTTGCAAACCTTCCTCTGCTCGTCCTTCATTCCTTCTTCAGACATGCCACACATCTAATTTGGTCGCTGCAGCGCCATCGGGAGCTCTTTCCACTATAAAGCTAACTGTGACTGCGGGTGGATTAGGTCTTCTGGACTTAGAATGCTATTATTCAGCTGCACAGGTCCAATGGGTGGCTCGCTGGCTTTCTGCCCACCTCCCTGCATGAGATGGGGTTTACCAGTAAAGACTTTTAAGGAAGGCTTAATGCACTGCTCATTGTTTCCTACTGACCATTCTACGGATCACCATTCAGGGTTATCATGCACAGCTTTCTCTTGCCTTGCCAGAACCTGTACACCACTGCACTGACACTCTACTCTGCAACTCTCCACTCTACAACACTCTACTCTATGCCACTGCACTCTAGGCACTCTACTCTACTCTACGCCACTCTACAATACTCCACTCTGCACCACCCTACACCACTGCACTCTATGCCACATGAGTCTACTCTGCACTCTGACACTTCACCACTCTGCATTACTGCACTCTCTGCTACTCTATTGTATGCAACACTACTCCACTGCACTCTATGTAACTCTACCCCATGCCACTCTATGCCACTGCACTCTGCGCCAATGCACTCTAAACAACTGCACTGTACGCCACTGCCCTCTACTCTGTACCACTGTACTCTACGCCACTGCGCTCTGTGCTACTTTACTCCACTCTACATCACTGCACTGACACTCTACTCTGCAGCGTTCCACTCTCCACCACTGTACTATACACCAATGTACTATGTACTACTGCATTCTATGCCACTGCACTCTATGCCACTCTACATCACTCCACTTTACAGCACTTTTCTCTACTCTGCACCACTCTACACTACGCCACTGCACTCCCTGCAACGTCAGTCTACTCTGCAATCTTTGACACTGCACCACTCTACACTACTGCTCTCTCTGCTACTCTATTGTATGCCACTCTACTCCACTGCACTCTATGTCACTCTACTCTGTCCCACGCCACTCCATGCCACTGCACTCTACGCTAACGCACTCTAAACAACTGCACTGTACCCCACTGCACTGTACTTTGCACCACGGGGCTCTACACCACTGCTCCTATGCCACTCTACTCCACTCCACACAACTATGCCACTAACTTTAAGCCATGCTGAGCAGCAGCTACTCTGGTGTACAACATTGCTTATGGCTAAAACACATTAGCAAGGCCAATAACTCTTTCGTAGATGAGACCTATTGGCTTTGCCAATGTTTGTTAGTACTATGAGGTACCGAGGTACCTGAAAGAACTGTGAAAAATACAATTACATCATAATAAAGGCTGCTACAAAATGCGCAAATACATTTCGGTTAAATAAAAAAAAAGTGCTTCTCAAATACAGATTTGAATAATATACAGTTTATACCTAGTACTAAAAATTTGTATAACACTCCATTAAAACCACACACCCCACAGCTCACTTTGGAACACCATTACAATACCTCTCTAAAAGAAATATCTTTGCCACCAGAAAACTTCAAGGGGCATATTTATACTCTGTTTGCGCCGGAATTGCGTCGTATTTTTTGACGCAATTCCGACGCAAAACTAACTCCATATTTATACTTTGGCGTTAGACGCGTCTAGCGCCAAAGTCCATGGAGTTAGCGTCATTTTTTAGCGTGGACACCTACTTTGCGTTAATTATATGCAAGGTAGGCGTTCCCGTCTAAAAAATTGACTCTGCGGCATGTGCGTCGTATTTACACTCCCGGGCAAAATTCATGCCCGGGAGTGGGCGGGTCAAAAAAAATGACGTACGGCCGCTTTTGCGCCGTTTTTTAGCGCCTGTAAAAGGCAGGCGTTAAGGGACTTGTGGGCTCTGAAGGAGCCCAGAGGTGCCCTCCCATGCCCCCAGGGACACCCCCTGTCACCCTTGCCCACCCCAGGAGGACACCCAAGGCTGGAGGGACCCATCCCAGGGACATTAAGGTAAGTTCAGGTAAGTGTTTAAAAAAAAAAAAAATTGTGGCATAGGGGGATCGATTTGTGCCCCCCTACATGCCACTATGCCCAATGACCATGCCCAGGGGACAGAAGTCCCCTGGGCATGGCCATTGGGCAAGGGGGCATGACTCCTGTCTTTGCTAAGACAGGAGTCATTTCTATGGGGGTTGGGAGTCGAAAAAAATGGCGCAAATCGGGTTGAGGCGAAAAATTTGCCTCAGCCTGACTTGCCCCATTTTTTCACGCCCAAGCTCCATATCCCCCTACGTCTGCGCTGCCTGGTGTACGTCGTTTTTTTCAACGCACACCAGGCAGCGCCGGCGGCTAACGCCGGCTAACGTCATTGATTAAATACGGCGCCCGCATGGCGCTTCAGAATGGCGTTAGCCGGCGCTAATTTTTTTGACACAAAACTGCGTTAGCGCAGTTTTGCGTCAAAAAGTATAAATATGGGCCCAAGTGACTCCTTTTAGTAAAGTCAATGCAGGTTTTCAAGCCCCTTTGCATTTGCAGATTTACCAGTTGGGCACATTTGCATGTCTTTAGGGAAGGAGACCCCCTGGCAAGAAGGTCTGATTCTTATCTGTCTGCCCCTCCCTCAGAGCGCAGGAGACTCCCAGCCTTCCAGTCCAGCTAGGGAGACTGATCTGCCCGTAATTTCGCCCTGCCTTCGTTGTCCTTAATGTGAAAGGCTAAAATTACGGACAAATGCTGTCCGTGAAGACTTTCATCACGGACAACGGACGGCAGGGCGAAATTACGGACAGTCCGTGAAATTTACGGACGGGTGGTCACCCTAAGAGAAGCTGACGATGTAGCAGATTCTAGTCCCCTCAAGGTGAAGCTTATCTTGCGTGACTTTTAATGTAAAAAAATATCCTCATCTATGAATCTTCAACAAACAATTCACCAGACTCCTTCACCTCAATGCTTGAGGTCTGGGAGGAGGATGTCTGGCTGGTAGTGCCTGATTCAATTCAAATACTTACATAGAGTCTATTCAACGAGGGACCAGCTCTTTAAAATGAGTCATGGTTCCTACTCAAAATGCCTTAGATGCTTCAGATGCTTTGCTGTGTTTCTCCAAACGGTTATAACACGCCCGTGCATCCAATAATTCTACTGTAGGCAAGAACTGTACTGCTGAAGGCTGCAAATGAATTCATTTCAATGGCTGACACAACTCTCTTCTAACTAATCCCAATGATAAAATAATCACCCTTAACTATCTCTACCCCATATTCCTAGTTAGGTTTTTTGAGACCATTGTCACCGGGCAGTATAATAACAAGAGCGTTTCAGTATTTTCTGTGGGTATTTACTAAGCACACAATACTCTTGACTCATCCCTTACGAATCAACACAATGCCACAAAGCAACACAACATTGGATAAATTATAAGAAGTGTATTGTGAGAGCTGATTTCGTTTTAATGGAAATGTATGCTTAAAAGTATGAACATCTGTGTACTAAAACGAAAGGGGGTGCACCTTTGAAATATTGTATTCTTCAGTGTTCGGCAAGTCGGCCCGAACCAGGCCTCAGCTTCATCTTGTTTTTTGACGCAGTCATGATGTGTTTTCACCTCTCCTCCCATCGCACGTAGCAAAAGGGGCATCAAAATAAAACTCTGTGTTGACCTTCTCTGGTCTGGGGGAGCCTTGCGCTACAGTTAAGCCTCTTCCTGTCAATAACACTGTGAAATCATTACCTCTATTGTTTTTAACCGGATTTGTTCTGTCACATCTGAGGATGCTGTGTTAGAATAGGCCACATTAATATTCAGTTAGAGGATAGTGCTACAACGATGCAATAGTCTTTTTTTGTATATGTCTGAAATGCGATTTGTTCAGCTTTGATCTCCTTATAATGAGTAGGAAATTTCTATTGATCGTTATTGAATGTGTTCTCAAAAACTGGAACATTTGTAGGCGAGCCATTCTAGTTTACCCCAACCCCATGCGAGCTGAACTGTGCCAGTCTCTCTCTTGATATTGACTTTGAGATTTGGCTTCATGTCAGACTCTCGGCTGCATGTGATTAAGCCATATACTACTATCTTATCATGTGTTATGATGCAGTTTTGATTAAGGGAGAGGGTGTGGCGTAAGGGCCTAAGCTGCTGCCTTCCGAGCAAGGGAAATTGGGTTTGAGTCTTGGCATCGGCTCAAGTGATTTTGTGCAAATTACTTAATATCTCCCTGCCTACAATTCAGCTCCTTGAGACCCTCACGGATGATTTGCTGCACTTTACACAACCTGTGTTTATAACCTCACATTTTTGCCTTCTATATTGAATCTTCAATTCTAAAATAAACCTCATGGTTATAAAATTCATTGGGCTCTATTCTTTTGATTCCAAAGCTTATTAATTGACTATGATGATTTATTTGCTATCAAAACTGTTATCTGCTAGGACACATTGCTTCATATTATCTTGAGTTTAACACTGCCTCCAACCCTGCCTAGGCACTTTATCTTAGAATATCTGATAAGATAGTGTCAAAAGGTTGTTAAGTTTGTGTTCCTGTCTTTGTTTGGTTAGGTATTTGGTAGAGTTCTTTAGTGTTATGTTTAGACTTGCACGGAAATCTAATCATTTCACAACATGAGATTAGACACAAATGAGAGTTCTGCCAAGAAAAATAGTTTCATTGACATTTACTCACATGGGTATTTCACTGTTTTGTCAACCTCCACTGAAACCTTAGCACAAGTAATGGAAAAAGCAGTAGTGAAAGGTCAGACATTTTGTTGTCCTGATAAGAATACATATGTTTTTGTTCTTTTTTCACCTTTTGTATCTGACTTATCAGTAAATGTTGTTAATGTGATGAGATATGTGATATTAGACCGCTGGACCAGCAGTGTAATTCGGATAGATCTATGGACCTGTTAAGTGTCCAGTGGTCATGTGAAAGTTGGAAACAAAACATATGTATACTGTGTGTAGCACAAACACATATAACATGATGTACAAAGTGTGTTTTGGAGTCTTAGGCTACTGACTGTTTTTTGTATCAGGGAATCATTGTCCGATGCATGTCCAGTGCATGGTCTACTACTTTACTTAGGACCAGGCATTTTCGTAGCGGGCTGCAAGGAAGAGGACTTCAATGTTATGTGTGCTTGCAAAGCACTGCACAACACCGGACCAGGATACCTCAACAGATGGCTCTTCTTCTACACCCCGACCCGACATCTCCGCTCCGCCGACCTCGCCCTCGCACCCGTCCCACACGCCTGCAGAACTACAACCGGTGGGAGATCATTCTCGCACCATGCTGCCAAAATGTGGAACACTCATCCCACCCACCTGCGCCAGACCAAAGACCTCCTTACCTTCAGGAAACTTCTCAAGACGTGGCTGTTCGAGCAGTAGCAGCACCTTGCTCTCCCCTTCTCTCCCCCTCCTCAGCGCCTTGAGACCCTCATGGGTGAGTAGTGCAATTAACAAAGTCCTGATTGATTGATTGATTGATTGATTTGTATAGCTCAGTATCACCTGTTGGGTATCCTAGCGCTTTGGCATGTGTGTGAGTCTAGCCTATGTAGGATTTACTAGAAGAGACACGTTTTCATCTCCTTGCAGAATTCAAAAAGAGAGGAGGATCTCCCTTACAGTGTGGGAGGTCTTTCCAAACTTTAGGAATGGTCTATGAGAATGAAATACCCTCAGGATCTGCTTTTGCATATGCCTGGAAGGTATGCTAGTAAAGTCCAGCTGAATGGAGGTGCCTGGAGTGCTGGTAGAACTGTACACAGCTGTACAGTTAGGCTGGACATACATTGTGTAATGTTTTGGAGGTGTTGGTGAGGAGCTTGAATTGTGTACGCTGTATTGGGAGCCAGTAGAATTCCTAAGAAGTGGTATAACATGAGACCAGCATGGGAGGTTGAAAACCTGTCTGGCTGATACATTCTGAATGGTCTGAAGTATTTTTATGAGTTGCTTGGTTGGTTATTCCCATGTAAATGTGATTCCTGTAGTCCAGTCTACTAGTAATGAGGGCTTGGGTGATGGTATGTTGCTGGGTAGCCGCTTGAATATATTTTCAGCATCCTCAAGGAGTGGAAGGAGAATGTGGTGACTGCGTTGACTTTTAGGGACATGACCAGCTTGATAATGATTCAAAGGTTTCTTGCCTGTGTACTGGAGGGGTCCAAGGTCTGTACGCCAACAGGTGAAGTCCCACAACAAGGTGCATTTTCCAAAGATCAACACTTTGGTCTTGTCCATGTTCCGAATGAGGGAGCTTCACTTCATCCAGGTGGCCACTTCAGCCATGCATGTGTTGAAGTTGATCCTGGTGATGAGTGTTTTGTCAGAAAGGGACAATACCAGTTGTGTGTCATTTGTGTGTCAGCAGAGTCATGTAAGTATTGAAGAAAGCCAGACTGAGCAAGGAATCCTGCTGGTCTCTGCAAATGTTTTCCTTTGATTCTAAAAGTATGGGGGGATGCTGACTGTTTGTGTTCTTCCAATGATAATCATGCAGATCCATTGGAGGACAGGTTGTTGTCTGATCAGGATGCACTGAAATACTGTATAGAAGACTGCATAGAGGTTGAGTTGGATGACGGCTGCAGTTTCCCCCCTGTCAAAGAGCATCTGGATATCATCTATGGCTTTCATGAAGACAGTCTCTGTTCTGTGGCTTGGTCTGTATCCTGACCATGACATTAATGAGCTGGTAGTTGATGGGGTGGCCGGCGAGGCGTCTGCTGATAGCTTTTTCTAGGATTTTAGCTGGGTATTGTAGGAGGGAGATTGGTCAGTAGTTCAAAACTTTGGCTGGGTGGCTGAAGGCTTTTTCATGAGTTGATTGATGGCTGCATGCTTCCAGGTTTTCAAAAACATGGCTGTGTTGATGGAGGTGTTGAAGAGGGGGCTGATTGCTTTGCATATGGGGATTGTCGAAGGGACTGATTGGGCAGGTGCTTGTCCGATATTTCCTGACTTACCTTTGCCATTCTAGTTGTTTGCAGTGCCGTCATTTTGAGTTTCTCCATGTACCAGCTGTCCTGCATTTGCGTTCTTGCTCCTTGCCTCCTTTTCCAAGGGGAAGCATGTCGGGCTGGCAGTGATCCAGTTGTTAAAGTTGCTGATGTTGCTGGCTACGTGGCCTGTTTGCTCAGGTTAGTATTTGTCAGGTCTGAAACCCAATCCAACTCTGATATGTTGTTCCATTGTCAGAGGTCTGGGCCTGTCGTAGTGGATCCTCTTTTTGTGGGGAATGTCGACCGAGAAGCTGACAAAGGCATGGTCAGTCCAGATGACAGAGGAAGGTGTGTTGATCATGATTTTGTACAATGAGGTAAAAAGGGGGTCCAGGATGCGTCGGGTGCCATGGATGAGGACTGAGACATCTCAGGCCTAAAACTAACAACAGGCCCATTCTAGGAGCTACATCTCAATTTAGCATTTGAATTGCAGTGATACTACGCATATTTGCACACCCTGATTTATGCCACTGCAGTGATGCTTTACATAATATGTCAGTTTTGTTTCTGACTTGTCAGATAGTTGCGTACTGTAAAAACTACCATGTCAGACTGGGAGAATGTGGAAAGTGACATCATAGTACTAACAGATACAATCTCCAATGGCTAGTGTCGGAGACTTTAGAGCCACCCATATCTACCCATCACCCTGGAGTACAACCCTGAACAGCCACCTCACAAACTGGGTAACAAACACTTTGAGCATTCTTGTGCCAAATGAACATCAGAGACCATCCTTCACCCTCAAGGAACACATCTGTAAAAAAACCAAGAAGGTCTGGTATGAGTTCTCATTACTACAGAAAGTGAAAGCCTTCCTCCCATAAAGGAACGTCAAAACTGTTTTTCCAGGCCTAGCACACTCACACCTGGATGGCAGCAATGCCTAGCTCAATAGGCTCCAAGACTCCAAATTCCACCCCCTGCATGCATGCCTCCCTTGCCCGCCTTAGGGGCATGCTACACTAGTAGCATGCCTCATTGAGGGCCAGAAGTAATATGGCCATATAACTGCCACCCTGAGGGAGCTCCACTGATGGCCCTTGCTGGCCTGTACCCATTCTTACTTGGCTGACAAGTTCTCCATATCTGCCTGCCCCTGCATATTTGCAGTCAGAACACTAGTAGACTGGATAAGAAGGATTGCAAAAAAAAAAGAAAAGAAAAAATCAACCAATCAATCAATCTGTTCTTATATAGTGCGACTTATCACCCGTGAGGGTAACCAGGCGCTAGGCTGAGGGTCTCACTCGAAAAGCCAGGTCTTCAGATCTTTCCTGAAGTCTGCCAGTGAGGGTGATGTATGAAGGTGGAGGAGAAGGGCGTTCCAGGATTTGGCAGCGAAATGGGAGAAGGACCATCCTCTGGTGCGGCAACAGCGGATGCAAGATGTGTGTGTGAGCACAGGTTTCTGGGTGGCTGGTGGAATTTTAGGCAGTGGTACTTGTAGGCTGGTCCCTGGTCAGGAAGGGCTTTGTAGGCATGGGTCAGAAGCTTGAGATGGCATCTCTTCTGCATGGGTAGCCAGTAGAGGTCTCTCAGGTGGTGGGAGATGTGGGTCCTTTTGGGCAAGTTGAGGATCAACCTGGCTGTGGTGTTTTAGATTGTCTGGAGTCTTCTCATGAGTTTGCTGGTGGTGCCTGCACAGAGTGTAATGCCGTAGTCCAGATGGCTGGTGATAAGTGCCTGCATCACTGTTTTTTTTGGTCCCAGACGGAAGCCATTTAAAAATTCTGCAGAGCGTGTGGAAGCAGACTGAGGAGATGGTGTTGACCGTTTTTTTCATACAGAGTTTGCTGTCTAGGATGATGCCGAGGTTGCAGGCGTGATCTTTCGGAGTGGGGGTGGGTACAATTTCTGATGGCCACCAGGAGCCATTCCAGATGAAAGTGTGGCTACAAAGAAAGCCCCCTTCTTTCTTTCGGCACTGGAATAGCATCTCCATGTCCATCAAGACCGCCCGCTCCAATTTAGGAAAGACCTGACGTCCCATCTCTGTAAAGACCCCTGCAAAGAACACTGCACCATGACACACTCACAGGCCACATTTACTCTTAGAAACCAGCTATCTCCCCAACAAAACGTCGGCCTTGCCTTTGAGTCTGTACAGCTCTGGGCTGACGGTTGGCTAGGTTTGTGGTATATAAATATACATACTTGTATACTCCTGAAAAGCTGACGCTTTAAACAGCACTGTGGTCTGCTTGAGCTGCGTCTGTGACAGACTGGCATTTTTACCATCATATTATTAACAGCACAAAGATTTTCTTCTCACTGGCTCGCCATTTAAAACTGAACATAACTTTTCTTGGCATAGCAGTGAGCAGCGTGTGCCTTGCAAAGATGGAGCATTAGGTTTGGGATATAGGCAATCACTCTGTCTATTCATAGATACAGAAAACATAATCCACGCAGCTAATGTCCAAATACGTTCTTTCTCCATGTCATAAACTGAGGCCTTGAGTGCAGCACAAAGATGCATTAATACTGCACGGACCCAGAGGCTTCATACACACACCGAAGCTAACATCTTCAGGCTATGCGTCTGGTTTCTGTTTTACAGACAATCTAATAATATATTTGCATTATTTCCAAATCAGTTAAACTATTTTCAAACAGCACTTGAAAGGAGACTGTGTTGTAATCTGTGTTGACAATCTCGAATCAGACATTTTGCAGGCTAATTTTAGTAACCTCCATCATCACGGAAAGGTAAGCAGGCTTTTGCTGACAAAAGACAATGTTCATAACACTCACGCCAAACCTCAGACAACTAAACGCTGTTTGTACCGCATACCAGACATAAGCAGGCAGAAACCAGCACTGGCAAAGATAATCCTTTGGGGTTGTATATAGGGAAACCTTTTTTAGAGTTACACTAGCAGTACCTTAGGAAGGTCCAATAGGCTATGCATAGATAGTATAAAAGTCATTGGAGATCAGCTCTTACCTATTAAAGCTGTAAGAATTTGCGGTTCATGTTTAGGGCTGTATGAAATTGCAGGGGTCTTTTTTCATCATTCCCGAGGGTAGACTGAAATCTCTGCAACATGATGCAATTTGCACAGTGCTTTGCCTTTGGGACTTCAGTGTGGAGGATTGGAGTTTTGTGACAACTTATGTCACATGCTTACCAGTTAAGTACTGAAAGAATGTCAGTGATTCTACTGAACTTATACTTCAGAAAAGGTTATTAGCTCATTCTGGGGCACTGCCATAAGGAGAACTTTCAGGCAGTTATGAAGAAGAATATGTCTGGGTAAAATACGCCGGAAACGCGGAACCATTTGGTTTTACAACATGGTAATACCATTAACAAATGTTACACCTGATTTTAAAAGTGTTCTTCTCCTTCACAATACCACTGTCCTTAAGAAACTTGAAATCATGATGCAAATATTTCAGTTGCATGGATCTGATTCCACATTTTATATTTGGCTTAGCTTGGAAATTATCTCTCCATAAAGAGAAACAAGCATTTGCAATGCAATCGGTCTTGCATTTGTGAAAGTTACAGCTTTTGGCATCGAAAATTGCATTTTAAAACTTTTTGTTGTATGTAGTGGAGTGATGATATCTGCGTAACGCTATTGCCATTTGTACGACCTTGAGGCGCTGGAGAACCAGAAAATGGGAAATATGTTATGAGGAAGGAGAAACAAGAGTAATATGCTGACTGAGAAAAAAAAAAAATAACAACATCCTGGAAAAAGCAAACACTTATAGGGAATGCAAGATTAAGTAAAGCATGTGAAATGTAAGCAGGAACAACATGGATATGTTAACACTTTTACACTTATAATATGCTGGCTTAAAAAACCTGCAACCTTTACTGTTCTAATGTGCACAAAGCAGGGAAAGGGTGCAGTACCACAGGCTGTCCTTCAGTGTCTTTTGGTACCTCTTTCGGCCACATAAGGTAGTGCACCCTACAATCTTGAATTAAACACATGCCCAATGACTTTTGGGCACCGTGCTGAAAAATGAAGCACAGCGCCCATTTTGTGAGAAGTTTTACGCTGTGCATTCAGGTTATGAGGAAGGGGAGACAAGAGTAATATGCTGGCTAAAAAATAAAATAAGAAACAACATCCTGGATAAAGCAAACACTCACAGAGAATGCAAGATTAAGTAAAGCATGTGAAATGTAAGCAGGAACAATATGGTTATGTTAGTTGAGGGCAAGAATGCAATGCAAATAAAAAGGGAAGCTTTGCTGAACATGAGCAGGAAACCAAGGGGAAAAAAAGCCCCCCCCAGAACAGATAAACATGACAAAGCATAATTATACAGTAGTTAGTCCCTGCTCCCAAAGAGATAAAGGAGGGACAAAGAGGCATCACTGACCACTAGCAAGCAATGATTTTTAAATGACACTGAAACGAACAAATAAAATGGCTTTAAGCCCACAGAAGTATACAAGAGATCATACACTTACGCTCGACCTAAAAATTACAACCTGATGTATTCTCTAAACCTGCAATTGAAATTGGTGGAACTAGCATGCAGTGGAAGACAGTACACAGTGTTATGTAAGAAGAAAATGGGGAAGACATCTGCTTTATTCCCCGAACAGTGACTTGCCAACAAAACCATAAGCCAGGCTTGATCATCTCAGAAGCCTATCTTTTAACGGCAGTGTCAGCCTAGTCTGAGCTTGAACACAAGGACTGCTTAGAAACAGCTATGCTGTCCTTCAGGAAGTGCTGTAAACCTCCTTTGGAATGTTAATCTTTTCACAGCACTTCAGCATGCAAATCATCACTGTCATTCCACAACTGCTGTGGCAGAATATGAAATACAAAACACCAGTATTCTCATTATTCTCAATGAGCTGCAGTCACTTTTCCACAATATGGTGGATTTTGCGACAAGACAAAAACATTTGCAGGATAAAACTACAAACTTTGCGGTAATTATGCAATAGGCCTGTATCACTCACAAACAGAATTACAATGTTCTGGTGAATGAGAAATTGTTACAGAATATGTCTTAGGGACACTAGCGTTCTGGTAATCAGATATCTAAATATGATATTTCGAATCAGTGCCTGGTGACTAAAATTTTAGATGAAAGACTTTTTAGTGTGCTTTGTGGGATTTTGTGGCACGTTTGAAATTTAAAATTAGACAGATTTTGCTGCAAGCAAAAATGGATATACGCACATAGGCCTGCTTATTTCAGGGAGATCATGACTGTGAATGTAGTGCATGTAACCCTTAACAGGGGCCTCCTAATTCACTAGAGTCAAGGTTAACAAGCATTTGCAATGCAGTGGGTCTCACGTTTGCTCGAGTAAGAGCTATTAGCGTTGTAAATTCCTAACTGGACTTTTATTGCCACGTAAACTAAAAATGAAAAGTAAAGCAGTTGACATAAGCAAGACGATTCAAACCGCCATGGCTACCATGGGCGCGAATGAGAGACACAAAAGGAAAAAGACGTTTGCTTGCAGTCAAACGTATCAGCAATCATGCAATTATCTATGTAGAAGGGGCAGTCTGCAAGGCGGTAAGAAAACCGCCTCAAGGAGGGGCAAAAATCAAGCATTTAAAAATGAGAAGGGATTTTTGAAAGGCAAGCCCAGGAACGAGTGAAAGTGATCACACACAGTCACCACAGATCAACTAACCAGCACCCTCGCCAAAAACCCACCACCCGACCCCACCGACCCGGACTCCGCCGCCATCAGCCTCCAACAATGGATCCTCAACGGCGCCAACATCCTAGCTCCACTCAAGAGACCCACCGCCAACCAAGAAAAGAAAAGAAAAAAACAGCCTGGTTCACAGACGAACTGACCACCTCCAAACGAACCTGCCAGAAACTCAAGAAAAAATGGATCCTCGAGCGCACACCAGACAACCTTGCTACCCTCAAGGAAGCCAACCGTGAACACCACCAACGGATCCGACTCGCCAAGCGCTCCCACGTCACAGAACGCCTCAACAACAACGCTCACGACTGCAAGGAACTCTTCTGCATCGTGAAGGAACTCTCCAACCCCAATGCCAACGTCAACGACGTTCCTCCCTCCCAGAAACTCTGCGACGATCTCTCCACCTTCTTCTACCAGAAAATCGCAGCCATCCACGACAGCTTCAACACCCCACCTCTGCCAGACCCCACCCCCAACAACTCCTCCCACGCCTACCGCATCACCACCTGGACCCAGGTAGACGATGCGGAAACCCTGAAGACCATGAACTCCATCCACTCAGGATCTCCCGCTGAGCCCTGCCCATATCACGTATTCAACAAAGCCGACGCCACCATCGCCCCCAAACTCCGCAAGATCATCAACCTCTCCTTCAACACCGCTACCTTCCCAGACAGCTGGAAGCACGCAGAAATCCAACCCCTCCTCAAGAAACCTAAGGCTGACCTCAACGATCTCAAAAACTTCAGACCGATTTCCCTCCTCCCTTTCCCAGCAAAAGTCATCGAGAAGATCGTCAATGCGCAACTCGCTCACTACCTAGAATACAACTCCATCCTAGACCCCTCTCAATCTGGTTTCAGACGAAACCACAGCAATGAGACTGCACTCCTCGCCGCCACAGATGACATCAGACAACAAATGGACAATGGCGAAACCTCAGCCCTGATCCTCTTAAACCTATCAGCTGCTTTCGATACAGTCTGCCACAGCACCCTACTAACCCGTCTCCACGAAGCCGGCATCCAAGACAAAGCCCTCAACTGGATCTCCTCCTTTCTCTCCGGCAGAACCCAGAGAGTCCGACTCTCACCCTTCCGCTCCAAAGCCACCAACCTCATCTGCGGCGTCCCTCAAGGCTCCTCACTAAGCCCAACGCTGTTCAACGTCTACATGGCCCCCCTCACACAACTGGCCCGCCAGCACAACCTCAGCATCATCTCCTACGCCGACGACACCCAGCTCGTCCTCTCCCTGACCAAAGATCCTCTCACCGCCAAAGCCAACCTCCACGAGGGACTGAAATCCATCGCCGAATGGATGAGCATCAGCCGCCTGAAACTCAACTCCGACAAGACGGAAGTCCTCATCCTCGGGCGCACCCCCTCAGCCTGGAACGACTCTTGGTGGCCACCCGCCCTGGGCCGACCACCCACCCCAGCCTGCCACGCACGAAACCTCGGCTTCATCCTCGACTCCGCTCTCACCATGTCCAAACAGATCAGCTCTGTCTCCTCTTCCTGCTTTAACACCCTCCGAATGCTCCACAGGATCTTCAAGTGGATTCCAACAGAAACCAGAAAGACAGTGACCCAAGCCCTCCTCAGTAGCAGACTCGACTACTGCAACGCACTCTACACAGGCATCCCAACAAAAGACATCAAACGACTCCAACGCATCCAGAACGCATCCGCCCGCCTGATCCTCGACATACCCCGCCGATGTCACATCTCCCCCCACCTGAAGGACCTCCACTGGCTCCCCGTGGACAAGAGGATCACCTTTAAACTCCTCACCCACGCACACAAGGCACTACACAACACCGGACCCACTTACCTGAACTCCAGACTCAACTTCTACGTTCCCTCACGTCATCTACGCTCTGCCAACCTTGCCCACGCCATCGTCCCCCAAATCCAGCGCAAGACCTCTGGTGGCAGATCCTTCTCCTACCTCGCCGCCAAGACCTGGAACTCTCTCCCGACCTCACTACGCCAGACCCAGGACCTCCTCTCCTTCAGGAGACTCCTCAAGACATGGCTCTTCGAACGATAGCAGCTACCCTCCCACCCCCCACCCCCCCAGCACCTCGAAACCCTAACGGGTACATAGAGCGCTTTATAAATTTACTGATTGATTGATTGATTGATGGGCGTGCAGTGGGTATGGTTAAAAGCCCACAATACTTACAACAGGTCAAAGCTCTTGCGCGCTCGACCTAAAAAAAAGTATTGGTTCCAAATACCACAGGCATAGCAGGCCCCTAGTTAGCTGAGGTAAAGTGATGGGCAAGATTGGTCTGGGATGTAAAATATGCCTGGGCATCAAATTAAAAGTGGCATCCATTGACAAATTAGATAGCTAAAAAAGTGACCTACATTTGAAAATCATGGTTGTTTTAAACATGTAAAAGAAAGCTGTTTTGAAAGATATGGGACACTGCATGCATTTCTGCTTGAAACAGTCAATGTTTAAGGTGATATCAGAGAAATCAACAGTAAAAACAGGCCCACTGGTCCCTAAAACAGACCCACAAACAGCCAAAAACAGCTGACTCACTGATCTGCCAGACCAGGCCTTTGGGTACTGACAGACGGCCTTATAGGCCAGGCAGACCTAGTGACAGGCAAGCTGAGAGTGAACTTTCAATGCACCAAGATTATAGTAGAATGG
Organism: Pleurodeles waltl; assembly: GCF_031143425.1. NCBI lineage: Eukaryota > Metazoa > Chordata > Amphibia > Caudata > Salamandridae > Pleurodeles > Pleurodeles waltl. The sequence continues at coordinate 146,158,661 of NC_090445.1, read as the reverse complement.
GAGTATGGACACTCATCTTTTTTTCTAAATTGAAATATTTCAGACCTAATTAAATCAACCATTCAATTCTGTTGGTACCCTTCAGTCATCTCATCCCAGCCTCTCATTCTGGAATGCGGAACTATGAGAAGGAGGAGATGTTATGGCATGCCTCATGCAATGCTTGCCGGATATCGGAAAGTGTCTAAATGGAGTAGTTTTGTGGTCCACGGTAGGGTTTTTTATTACTTGCATCCTTCATCCTGGTTGGCTCTCGTTTCTAATTATGTTGTCTTCACATGCAATCATTAGGCTTTTCTTGATGGGCTGCTATGGTCTGGCTTGTTCATCCCTTGCGTTTCATGCACCATATTTCCATTGTCCTCAAATACCTTCCTACTTCTAGGATGTTAATTGAAGAATAGGCAAGATTTTGTTGCAGATATTGCTTAAACTTATTCCCTTCATTCCTTGGGACCGGACTGGGTTGTACCCCTGGATCACTGAATGGCAGGTGTCTCTACACCTCACTACAGGTTTCTACAATCTGGGGTTCTTTTTTAAGTAATTTCTCTGGACTTCATTTTTGGATTCTCTGGATCACTCTATCTAGGTTTTCTGCACAAGTGTTTTACACCCTCTGTTTATGCTTCAGACACAATAAAGGAACACCCAAAACATTTATTAGTGATTTCATAGACACCAATCGAATTGGGTCAGGTCTGTCTGTGACTGGGGGAAAATGCTGAGGAAGTCTGTGACCGCAGCAGACCACGGAAGGCCCTACGTGGTGAGTAAAATACCAACAAAATAAATCCTCTCGCAAACCAGCTAAATTAGTAAATCAAATAAATAAACTAAGGTTTCCATCTGATGACGGCAGGAATAAATAATTGATGTAATACCAATAAATGATATAACTGGCTCCTTGCTTGCTCATTACAGGGTTAATAGGGAAAACTGGCAACCTTTCCAGCCACAAAGCAGATATCTATTTATCAAGATAGAACCCTAAGTAAAACTGGTCTCTTAGAAAATGTTTAACTCTCCATTCAAGCTATAATCAAGGCAAAGAAGCAAATTACTTACTACACAGTAAGCGTCACTCATAAAAATAATCTTTCCTCCTGCATACAGTTATTTTTGAAGCAGGATCTATGCTGCACAGATCAATATTATATTACTATTCAAATATTTATATGAGCACAGAAAGCCCTGTAAAGCTGTAACTTAATGATAAGCTAACAACTGCTTATCATCTAAAAGAGTCGGTCAAAGATAGGAACGTGTACCTTTAAAACGATTCAAACGGTCAACTGCCACAAGGCTCTGGCATGCAATTTTAGGTAATTATAATATCATAGTATAATGTAAATTATTATCACGCTGCCTAGTTTGCAAAAGCATCTGGTTCTTCTAAAATCTGTGATGGTAGCATTCAGTGTTTCATGTTTCAGATGACCAGATCATGGGCGTCAATTCACCAAAATACCAGGGGTAGCAGAAGTTACATCGTACGTCCTTTGACCTCCACTTTCGTTCACAGACACATACACACAAATTCACACCTGCAGGCACACACTGTCACATAAACACACTTTCACCCGCAAGCGCGCACACAACATACATTTAAAAGCATTTTTACTTACTTCAGGTGCCATGGAAGGTCATGTTCACATTTTTATTACACTAATAGTGAATACTATTTTATTTTTCACCACTAGTGTAATAAAAATGACAGAAAACAAAGACATCAGAGTCCCAACTGATGTCGAAAGGAGGAGCTACCCCTGTGTTCCTGCCTCTGAATTTGCCACCTCTCAAGCCAGGGTTGGCAAAGGCAGTACCTGGGGTCGCAGAGGGCAGCTGCGACCCCTGGTGACCCCTAGATGACGTCCATGGAACAGAAGCATGAGAAAAGGCTCTCTTCCGTGAAGTGTGACAAGAAAGGTCATTATTCAGAGCAGACTTTCCTTTCTAAACCCAGGATTATGGCATGTTTGCCAAAAAGGAGAAGCTGCAAAGCAGCTTTTGAGTCTGGCAATGGCCCGCCCATTGTTTCTGCCATCCCTGGGCTAATTTCCAGTGAAAGACCCGGCAAAGATTTAATATATGAGGAAGGAAAGTGAGTGTCAAAATGAAGCCAGAGTGTCTTCGAGTTGCACAGGGGAAAAGAAAAATATAAACATTTTTTGTAAAGTGAAAAAACTAATAGGCGCTGCAAAATGCGTCCAGAGTGCACGTATTTGCAATGTAATGGGTCTCGAATGTGCTCGAGTTAGAGCTGTAAGGGCCAGATGTATCAAGCAATTTAGCATTCGCAAGTGGTAGGAATCGCAAAATTCGGCCGTTTACGAATGCAAAAATGCCTTTCAAGATGTATGAAAGGCATTCGCCGTGCAATATTAAGGAATCGCTAAAATAGCGATTCCTTAAAATTGCGACCCCATTTAGAGAATCGCTAATTGCGATTCTCTAAATAGGAAATCGCAAATAGGGAATTCCTATTTGCAATTTCCAAAGCACATGTATCAAGCACTTCCTTAATGCGAATTGGGCATTTAGGAAATGTAATTACCACCAAATCCAATTTGGTGGTAAGAATGTGCAATTTTAAAAATTCATTATAACCGCTTTAAAAAAAATGACATGTAGTGCACACATGTCCCTAGGGCATGTGTGTGCTTCACATGTCCACAAATATTTTTCTGGGGTGCATCAGAGGGGGCCTTATGACTCCAGCACCCTGGGGTTTGCGTTACCTAATTTCCGAATTCCTAACTGGAATTCACAAATTAGGAAATTCAAAACCATTCGCACCTATGGGCCTACAAGCCCACAGGGAGGAAAGGAGTCGCATTCTCTAACTGCGATTCGCTAATAGCGATTGCAAATTTTAAGAAATCGATATTACCGAATCGCAAATTTCATACATACCATTTTGCATTTTTTAAATAGCGATTTCTTAAAATTCGCTATTTAAGAAATGCAAAATGGATCTTTGATACATCTAGCCCTTGGTGTTGTAAACTCCTAAGGCTCTTCTCCCTGCAGAACTTTAGTACCTTTAAGCAAGGGGAGGGGCGGGCTGGGTTGGGGATAGGGACGGAGACAGGAGAAATTACAAATAAATAATTTTTTTTAAACTGTAAATTGTTGAATTGGCCAAGGAGGACTTGGATAAACAATAGAAGTAAACTAGTAGTCATGCGCTCAATTACTGCCCAGCAAGATCGTGCTGCGTAGGAAATAAAAATAAAAAGTAGTCCAAAAACCATGTGGAAAACAAGGACCCTCTATGTTTTCAATAGTTGGCCGGTGCGCACGAGAAGGGCTAAACACCGGAAAAGGCATGACGTATGCATGCCTTTCACAAATGAAATCAAGCAAATTTTATAAAGGCAAGCCCACAAATGAATAAAAGTGATGGGCGTGGTTAAAAGCCCAACAGAAAGGGGCGTGGTCTGGCCGTCGAAGAAAATGGCCGCCTGAGAAAAGATCTCCGCGCGCCGGGCAGGTCAAGCTGGCAAACAGAGGGTCTTCCCCCTGCGATCCTGACCCCTAGAGTGGCCTCCCGGCTGGCGGAGGGAGCAGGCCTCCGGAGGGGCCAAGTTGTGGGACCAGAGCGACGGCAGACACGCCCGGAGACGCGAGAGCAAATGCGGCCTCCGAGCTTCCGCAGAGCCGCGGACTAAGGTACGGTGCCACGCGGGCCCGGGACGTGTTGCGAGGGAGGCGCCCGGATCGGCCCTCTTCCGCCTCGGCTCCCCGGGCGCTGGAGCGCCGCACTGCCCCCTCATGCGGATGGAGGGAGAGGGGACCCCGAGGAGGATGGATCACTGAGGAACCTAGGCCTGAGGACGACCACGACGACCACGGCGGAAAGGAAAAGAAGCATATCACACAAGGACTAAATATTGCCTGAAGGAGACCGCACGCTGAGACGGTGAGACCCCTCAAACAACATTATCGAGCGACACCACCAACAGCAAATAAAGGACATACTCCCCCCCTCTCGTTTATGACCTAGCGCGCAAAGAATAAGAATCTCCACGACACCCAGAGGGGAGGCAGAGGAAAAGGGGGAAGGAAGACAAAAGGGAGACAGAGAAAGGATCTCAAAGAGCAACAGAGGGACAAAGATTTCTCACATTAGGAACGATAAAGAAGCAAAGAAGGGGGAGGAAAACCGGAATAGGAAGAAGAAAGAAGAGTAGAACAACACGTGTCGCACTACGCAACCTTACCCTCCAACTAAACAATAAGAGACTGATCTAAAATAAAAGATAGACAAGATACCCCCCCCCATTGCACGCTGCATCACACTCAAAATTCATTGATCTCTCTTCAGCTTTATAACAATGGACCTCTATCAGAAACTGAGCATATTCTAATCCTCTATAGATCACGCTCTAAAGCTTAGCAGACCACAGCAGATCCTATATTCCAAGGTCTGACCCATCCTTGGAAGTCGAGGAAACTTTCCGTGGACCTACAAGTGCTAGCTCTTAAAATAATATCTCCTAATTGATCTCCACCCCTTGAGAACAATGCCCAACGACAAGACCGCAAGTAAACATTCTCATCAACTGCTATTCTCGGAAGCCATTGCTCAACCCAAAGCTATGACGGCACAAACGGCATCACAGGGGCATACATCTCTCCCGGTAGATCAACCCGCACTAGACGCCACAGACCGTATACTGCAAGAGATTGCCTCAGTTGGACGACGCTTTGAGGCAATGGACTTAAAAATAACAGACTTAACTTTAGCATCCTCCTCAATCCACGCTGACATAGCAGGCTTCAGAGAAACAGCAAATAACCTAGATCAGCGCCTGTCGGCAGTAGAAGACCATATAGCGACAACCCCTGATCAGGAAGAAGAACTAAAGTCGCTCAGAGCTAAACTTACTGAACTGGAGGACCGAAGTCGTAGAGACAATGTACGCTTTTTCGGTATACCGGAACAAAAAGAAGGATCTGATATCAAAACCTTTCTTAGCTCACTGCTGACCAACCACTTCGGCATAGAGTTTTCACCACCTCCAGAATTTCAGAGGGTGCACAGAATTGGTCCTTCACACAAAGCGTCTGCAAATAAACCGCGCCCTATCATCGCATGCTTCCTGCACCATGAACAAGCCCGCCAGGTCATCTCAACAGCTAAAGCACAACAACCGATATCACTGGATGGACACGAAATCAGAGTGGCAGCAGACTTCTCGAGGTTAACGAATGACAGAAGAAGAGCATTTCTTGCCCTACGTCCGCAACTAAGATCTCTAGACATCAAGTATGGTCTTTTTGAACCAGCACGTATGTGGATCACACACCACGGCACATCCAGAGACTTCACTGACCCCGAGGACCTCAGCGCTTATCTACATAGTGTGACCCCGCAATCTATAGACACCGCCCCGGCCGTCCGGACTCCCCAGCGGCGCATACAGAAACTGCTATTAGTCTGTCAACTCCATGGCCCCAGACTCACCGTCCCCCTTCGCAAAAAAGAGGCCGAGGATATGATCGGTCACCAAAGACACAGGAATCCCGGGAGCACATCCTGCAAGCAGTGATTGATCACACTCAAGACACGGGCAGAGACAAATCCCGCTCCCCCGAAACCAACATCAGAAGATCAGCATGCTGAACACTAAACCCACAGTAGGACAGCTGCCCTGGAGATCCGGACCCACTTCTAGAACATCTACTGTTCACTTTGGGACAGATAAGTGACATACCCATTCACCACATCTGCTGCTCACCCAATAGGGGAGTGGGGACCTACTAAAAACACATTTATCAAATACTGATTGCCACAATGTAACACAAAGGCATACTTGTAGAACAGCACAGTTAACTCTCAGGCATATAACAATCGCACTGAAGAGAGTAATCAGACTAACACAACTCGGGGTCATGGCGGCTCCAAGACTACCACAAGGGGCATGCTCCCGGACGAACACTCCAAATGCAACACCGGAGGCCATCATAAGATACTAAGAATTCTCATATTTTAAGATGTCTTAACAGATGATAAACACAGAACGTGTAGCGGGAGGTCCTGTGGCACTTGGCCCCGGGCCTGTCCCTCTCCCCCTCCCCCCTCCCTCCTCGTTCTTGGACCATAACATCTACTCCGGGCCCGTGCCCAACCCATCCCGGCACTTTATGCACCCATTTATGCACCCACACGACTGAGGCCCCCCCCGTTCACCCCCTCCCCTGGGAGGTCCCATGATACCAGGAACGAAGCATCTATTCCCTAATCATGCCCCATTGATATAATACCCTACCGGCGCGCAGGCCTTACAGGTTAGACCCCCAGATTAGAAGGTTTTAGACAGTAGTGAGTGTTTTCATCCTCTGACCAATTTCCATTTGCTATTCCTTTTTCCTTTTCCTATTTATTCTTTATCACTTTTATCAATTATTCTTAATCGTTGTCCGTCTCTCTCTGCACATTCCACACTATTCCTCTCCATCCCCCTCCCTCCCTTTCTTTTCTTTTCCCTTCTCTTCCATATTTTTCGTATTGTGACCAAGGGGAACTCTCCCAACCTCCCAAGGCCTAACTGAACAAGAAATCCATATTCCTTGCCTCTCAGCCCAGTCCTTACTTACTTCCTGGTCCCACCACACGTACCATAACATATTCAATACACCATAAACCATGACACACCCGGCGCCCTCGGGATCGACAACCCCACTCACGGCACTGTCCTGGAATGTACACGGCATGACCCATTATATTAAACGACAGAAGATACTGTCCTATCTCCGCTCCAAACATACCGACATTGCTCTACTACAGGAAACACACCTCTCCTCGACTGAATCAGAGAAATTACGTAGAGATTGGGTGGGAAAAGTAATATACAGCGGAACACCACCCATGTTGGCAGGTACACAAGGAACGGGAAGAAAATGTGGAGTGGCAATACTCCTGCATCGCTCCCTGCAATTCCGACTAATTAAAACATGGCATGACCCAGAGGGACGCTACGTACTGGCTAAGCTAGTGGTGGGATCCTCCACAATATGCATAGGCTCCATATACGCTCCCACCGGCTCGAAGCGCACCTTTTTCCTCTCCCTCAACCGTCTTCTGACACGGATAGGTGCCTCACAATATATTCTTGGGGGGGACTGGAACATAGTCCAAGATGCCATTCTAGACCGATCAATTGGTCTTGACGCGGGTAACAATGCAGATAGAGCCGTTTTCAAAGACATCCTCTCAGATCATGGCCTAATAGATTGTTGGCGTCTCTCCCACCCTTCCAATAGGGAATATACTTTTGTCTCTTCGGTCCACGGGACCCAGTCACGGCTAGACTATTTCTTACTTAATCATAGAATACTACAAGCGGTTAAGTCAATAGAAATACTGGTAGCCGCACTATCAGACCATTCTCCGGTAGTAATAACCCTGGAACTCGGAATGATTACACCCGGCCGTAAACCCTGGCGCCTCCCTAACACTAGATACCGATCCCCGACTGGGAAGGAACAACTTAAGACCCATATGGCCACATACTTGAAGGACAATAAAGGCTCAGTGACCTCACCACAACTTCTCTGGGCTGCGGCGAAAGCAACTATCAGAGGGCAATTAATGAGAGATGTAGCTATCTCCAATGCCCATAGACGGGCCCAACAACACACGCTAGAAGACACAATAACACAGGCCATGAGGAAATACACACAACAACCCACCCCCTCCAATCGCCGCTCCCTAGAACAGGCTAAAATGGAGCTTAACACCCTCTACACCTCACAGGCAGAATATGCCCTACAACGGCTGAAGGGACGCCACTATGAGCACGGAGAGAAAGCGGGCCGCTTACTGGCTGCCCAACTACACCAACGGGAAACAGCACTTGCTATACCGGCACTACGCACCCAGGATAACTTACTCATTACACACCCCCAGGCGATTGCAGAAGAATTCGGCCGGTACTACCAAACTTTATATTCCTCAGAAACATCGGAAGACACTGCCCGCTTAGACGCATTCCTGCAGAGGACGCACATCCCCCATCTTACAGATGAAGGCAGGGCTCTTCTAGAAGGGGATATTAGTAAGGAAGAAATACAACAAGCAATAGCTAATCTATCATATCACAAAGCACCGGGGGAGGATGGGTTTACATCTGAATTCTATAAATGGACGGGAACCGACACTGTAGATGTCTTATACGAGGCATTTCAAGGGGCCGAAAGGGAAGGCTCCATACATCCTATGTCTAATAAAGCCACTATCACAGTCTTGCCGAAACCCGGAAAAGACCCACTTCTTAGCGGAAGCTATCGCCCTATCTCCTTATTGAATGGAGATATTAAAATATTAGCGGGAATACTGGCCACTCGCCTTAAAAAAGTTATCCCTTCGTTAATCCATCACTCCCAAGTAGGCTGTGTACCGGGCCGCTCCTCCAGGAATCACCTCCGCACACTTTTCCATGCCATTTGGGCCGCCCGCGATACACGAGAAGAAGCTCTAGCCCTCTCGTTGGATGCCGAGAAAGCGTTCAACCGAATAGAATGGTGGTACCTCTTCGAAATCTTGAAACGATTCGGGTTAGGAGAAGGCTTCATTAACAAGGTGCGCCTCCTATATGGCTCCCCGACAGCACAGGTAAACTGTGGGGGGTTCCTGTCGGACACTTTTGAGATCCGGAGAGGGACACGTCAAGGATGCCCACTATCACCCCTCCTATTTCTACTCGCAGTGGAGCCTCTGGCGACAGCCATCCGTAGTTCCAACCTCATATCAGGAATCCCGCTACCAGGCGGAAAATCTGACATATATTTATACGCAGACAATATCTTACTTACCCTCACTGACCTGCCCACTTCCATCACTGCCCTGAGGGAGATTCTAACGGAATTTGAATGCATATCAGGATATCGAATCAATTGGGACAAGTGCGAAGCTTTACCACTTTCCCCAGTCACAGTGAGTGCCTCCATACAAGGCTTACCGATTAAATGGAAACACTCCCGACTAAGATATCTAGGAATTGATGTAAATACATGGTTGGTCAATGTGGTGTCAGACAATATAGACCCACTGATCAATACCATGAAATGGGACTTTGAGAAATGGGGCCAACTGAACCTCTCCATGTGGGGCAGAGTACAGGCGGTGCGGATGGTAACCTTACCGAGGTTCCTATATGTCCTAGGCATGCTCCCCTTACAGATCCCCTTACCTGTATTAAGAGAGATAGACCGCTGTATCCGCTCCTTTGCTTGGGGATCCATGCGCCCACGACTACCCAAAACCACCTTGATAGCCCGTCGGGAATGCGGTGGACTAAGCCTTCCCTCAATCGAACACTATTCGTATGCGTTACATCTTTCACAAATGGCCCTCCTACTCCCAACTGTAATAACCCCGCCGCTATGGGTGGACGTAGACGAGCCCTTACAGGGGCCCCCTACGGCCTCCAGCTATTATACGATACGAGCCAAAAATGCCCCCGACCCACCAATCCTATGATAGGAGCCATGAAGAAAACCTGGCAGCGGGTACATCGGCTCCTTAAGATAGACCCCCACTTACATGACAGGGCTCCGTTATGGGGCAACAAAGGGTTCCATATCGGAGGGAAAACTATTACCTGGAAGGATTGGGGTCAACGAGGCATCAGACGAGTGGACCAACTTATATCAGGGGAAACCTGGAAAACTTTTAGGGACCTACAGGTGGAATTCAACCTCCCGGAATACCACTCATGGCGTTACCTCCAACTCAGACATTGTCTTAAACAGAGACTAGGTGCCCTTCCCCGACAGCTCCCGCGCTCTCCTATACTACACTATCTAGAGACATGGGGGAAGATGAAGGGTGTGATATCGGGACTCCAGGCATTGCTGAATCGCCACCTCTTCTCACTCCCACTCCTGACTTCCCTCAAAAACAAATGGCAGACGCACCTACAAACTGAATATGACCTGGAGGACTGGACTGACCTGATCGAAGCCATGGACCGTGGAGCACGCGAGGCTCGTCTGAAATTCTGCCTCTTTAAGACACTACATGATTGGTATTGGACCCCACAAAAATTACTTATGGTAAGACTTCTCCCCCATGCAAACTGCTGGAGGTGCCCACACACACACTGCGACTTACTCCATATCCTACACGATTGCGCAGCCGTACAACCTTTTTGGAGAACAGTGGGAAACACCCTCCGAGAATCCCTACCCCTCCCACCACTCCTCACCCCATCTCTTCTATTGCTACACGACATGGGAGAACTCCATAAGATCACACGAACTCAAAGTAGACTCCTACACACCGCGCTAGCAACGGCCAAATTATGCATCCTTAGACACTGGCGTGCACCGACCGCCCCCTCCCATGATGAATGGTTGACAGCAATGTACCAAGCAGCCACACACGAACGACTTATCTAAAGTTTACAGGACAGAACGGAGGTGTTTCTCCAGACCTGGTCACCCTTCATCTCCGGACACTAGGACCAGATTACCCCTAGAGAACTCCACAAAATACCACGTAGTGGGAATATACCATTCCTGCTATCATACCCATGCAGGTACATCCACCCACACCTAACACACCAACCCTCCCGTCCTGGACTCAGTTGACCCCCTCCACCCCCCCGGTAGAAAGGTAGAAAGCTACCGTATAACCTATGATAAAAACCGCTGCTCACCACCCACTATTCATTGACCTTTTTGGCACAACCTATTCCGTTATTCATATCCCAATCCTTATACATACTATTGATGTTCATATCACCGTGTCATTCCCCGATCCATTCCCCCCCCACCACACACCCCTGCCCCAAAACATCTTATAACACTTTATAGTCTGGCTCTATCTTTCTCTTCATATGGAAACAGCCACTATAATGATTTGCCTTTTGAATTCACACGGCCCCCTCCCCTTGGTCACTATCGCTATCACTATCACTACTAATATCACTACTAATGTTAACATCATTATTATTACAGTGATTTTTATTGTTACTATCGTTGCCACTTCCTTATTCTTCTTCTGCCTATTAGACACCATGGACACTAATACAATCCATATATACACCCTCTCTCCCCTTACCCCTTCCATACCCTCCCTCCCTACTCTACATTTTCTATACACTTAGATTCCTTCCCAGACACCTCTCCCCCTCACCCGCCACCCCACCCTTCTTCCCCCCGTTATCATAACCCACACTAATCACTACTTTTCTTTATATCCCTCAATACACTCCTAATGGTCCCCCACTACCCTTGACCATATCCCACCCTTATCACAAAACATTATGACTCACACTCTTTAAATGGACTAGCAGCATATTCCAGGGAGACTCAAGGAGATGGCAAATGGGACACCTGGTTAGTATTGACCACGACTGTTATTACAGTAGAATTGTATAACGAGGACATCATGGAGCAAATGGATCCTTGTTTTTTTTGTTGTTTTTTTTTTGTTTTCTCCCTCTTCTTTTATAAGTTGGTTTCATTGAATCGTTTACCATATCTCTGATTGTATATGCATTATAAAAAGCCACAATTATGGCAAATGGCATAGCAATAGACAAGAGAGATATAAAATAACAATTGTACATGTATGATGCCTAGAAAAAACAGACATGTGTATTGATAATGACTCATAGAATGTAAAACTGTACTTGTTATCTTCCCTATGAGAAAACCTGATTGGAAACAGAAATGGCTTAGGCTAACAGACTGTTCACTATACTATGTAATATGATGCAATTAACAATAAAAAAATACAACACAAAAAAAAAAAGCCCAACAGAAAGACAACAGGTCAGAAGCGCTTGCATGTTCGGCCTAAAAAATGCATAGATGTTGCACTGATGGAGCACAATAGAAACTTCCAACAGGTGCCCATCATTAGGAGCGGACCCTGTCCCCCCTCCCTTTTGCAAACCATTAAGGTTATCTGTCAGTATGAGCAAAGATCAGCCTTACAGACACTCTTGATAGTTGCACAGGCACCTGGTGGCTGTAAATTTCGAAGCCCTGAGGGTGTGACCTCTTCAGCCCAGCAAAGCCCTTTGAGGTCCCCCGTGTCCTGATGAGGGGGTGCATCACCATAGACTGTACAGCAGGTTATCCAATGTTTATCATGTTTATGCAGTTTTCAGTTATTTCATCCACGTGGACACATTTCTTTCCCTTCCCTTTTTTCTCTTTCTTTTTCTCACATTGTCGGCATGGTTTTATAGTTACAACGCCCACTTAGGCGTGATGTCTGTGGAGCCATATATACGTGTGTGTTTTGTTTTTCTTAGTGCACAGTGTATTTTCAACAACAACAGAAATAATTCATTTGTGCTCAGAGAAAAGTCAGCACTTTGTCTGATTTTGAGATAAAAAATATCCTCAGAAAGATTGCATGTTGCATGGTGGTTATGTACCATACAGCGAAATCTTCCTTCACAGACTAGGTGAAACATTTTAGTCCATGCTGTGTTGCTTCTGAGTGAGATGTAGCAATTAACCCACACCACGCACCAACACTGGATGCACACACACAATATGTCCAACTGTCAGAGTTCATGCAGCTTCCAAATGATGAATATGATCGGGTAGAAATAGCTCAGAGTGCAACCAATAACTGCTCTGAAAGCTGCTTTGAACTGGAAAGATTCAGTAGATCTATGTGTGAGAAACCCTCTGTGACTCAAGTCCACTTGTTCTGCTGCACAGTTTTTCGGGCTCCAGGATTTTCTTTAGTCAAACACATACAGAGAATGCTGGTGTTATATGGTTCCAACTAAAATAATAGTACTGTGTATTAGGATAACAGAACTTCAGAATGCAGGGACTGAGTTCATCCACACCATCAGCACTTGTTGTTCCACTTCCCGGCTAGCTCACAGTGTCTCACCTGAACCCCTAACCTTACCGGGATGCAAAGTGATTATGGCAAACTGAAAGTGACACTCTGATCCTCAAGGGAATCATGGAAAAAGATCTTAAACTTTTGTTGTCTTACTCATGCATGCCAAGCAAAAATATGAGAGAAGTACGAGATACGTTTTCAATACATTTATTAAAATAATCGTAGGGGTGTGGTTTGGATGGTGAGATGAATGGCAGCATGAGCTGGCTGCTCGTGACAGAACAGATCGAAAAAGGATGATTTCTTTTGGACCTGCCGCATTTGGCAGGGTAGTCCCCAAACTTTTTGCCTTCTTCCTCCTATTTTTTTTTACCGGCTTTGTTGACCAGTGCTAGAGTGCAAGTGCTCCCTGTCAAAATTGTATTGGTGATTGGTTTATCCATGATTGGCATATTTGATTTACTAGCAAGTCCCTATTATAGTGCACCAGGTGTGCCCCGGGTCTGTGAATCAAATGCTACTAGTGGGTCTGCAGCACTGATTGTGCAACCCACATGAGTAACCCTGCAAAGATGTCTCTGGCTTGCCATTGCAGTGTCTGTGTGAGCAGTTTTAAACTGCCATGTCAACCTGGCAAGTGCACCCACTTGCCAGGCCCAAACCTTGCCTTTTAATACCTGTAAGTCACCCCTAAAGTAGGCCCAAGGCAGCCCCATGGGCAGGGTGCAGTGTATTTAAAAGGAGGGATGTGTTTTACATGTCATGATAGTGAAATACTGCTAATTTAGTTTTTTTTGCCTTGAAATATCTTTTAAGTGTAATTTTCCATTGGAAGCAAATAAAGATATGGGGCCCGATTCATAAAGGTAATGTTAGATTTTTGGTCTAAACTTAGACCAAAAGTCTACGTTTCTGACTTTGGGAATTCACAATGGGAATTTACGAGTAGTATCTTTAGGTCCGCACTCGGGCGGATCTCCGATACCTGGTGGGGGCGCACTGGGACAATAAAAACGATAGTCACACCTATATGTACACTTACACTTACCCTCTCAGATGGCTTCCACCACAAATTAGACAAATTACTTTCCAACTTTATTTGGCAAAGTAAATGACCCAGGTTCTTAATTAAGAACCTCTGATTACCAGTTAAGATGGGAGAGGTAAACTTAGCAAACTTCTGAAACTATTAGTTTGTTTTCCTGGCGAAACAAAGATCCATGTGGCTTTCTTCACCACTTGAATACACTCAAGCATGGTTTTTAATAGAACAAGAAATCTTGGAAAACTCTCACCCATTATGCTTTTATCCACCAGGATTAAACCTTATCTTCCAGCCAAATAAATATTTCAAAACACCAAACTAGCCCTGCTAAAACTAGTTAGCTGTCTTGAAAGTCAGATAAATTAATCTAACATGGTCTCTCTTTAGAATAACACCAAGGTAAAGATCAATGTTGCCCCACTACACTGGAAAGCTTGATCCTCCAATGGCATTGATTTTCTGAAACAATTAGGACCTAAAGTTTATCCATTCACTGTCAATGACCTCCAGAACCAATACAACTTAAATAACATGGATTTCTACAATTTTCCTAAACTTAAATCCTGTATATCTAAAGCCAAACTGCCATTCTAAGACCACTCCTACCTAAGCTGATTAATATGGGCAATAGATCAGGACACCAGGCATCGAGATAGCATAAACTCTTGTCTGTATTGTTAAACCAAATTTAACAATACAGGCCAAATGGGATGAACATAATCCCATACCCCAAGAAGATTGGAAATTGATATGGAACTCTGTCATCTCCCACAAAATGATGTACATAAAATATTTTAGTCCCCATCACGTCTCCATGAAGTTCACCTGAAAAATGATCCTATATGCTGGAACTGTAATAAAGAAACCAGTGACTTAGCCCTCCTGAGTTTTAATTGCAGCACTGTTTCGGAAGTCTGGGACAAAATATTTAAATTTCTGACAATGCTATTCGGTTTCCAAATTAACAGTGTTCACTCCATCATTATTTGGTTATTAGATCCTCGACTGAACTCCGACAATGGCGCTTTACTTCTAGATATCCCGCTAATGACTGACTGCAGGTCCATTCTTTCTAGCTGGAAAAACACTTCCTCTACATCCTTCAAGTCATGGCTGAACTGGATTGTGCATGTGAGAAGTGCAGACAATATTGCTCGACAATACTCCCCATGGAAACAACATAGATTTTATGGGGAACTCTTGATTCCTATTTTGCTAACAGTAAACCTTCATAAGTCTTCAACACCAATGCTCACCCCGCCCCATCCTCATTTATTAGTCCATTGCATTACTACTGACAAAGAATGCACTTCACCATCGTACGTCTCGTAAATCCTTCACAAAATGATATATTCTAAGAAAATTAGGTATTGAGTGTAAAGGTTGTCACTAAATACTCTCTTATGGAAATGTATAATGCTTTCATGTTATACCATATGTACTGAATGTACAGATCAATGTCAATGCCTTAATTCTACACCATGACATCGCTCTACTAATTGCAATGTATCCGACTTGTCACAATCCTTCCCTACTGATATGCTTTTATCCCTCATGTACTCCCACGTGTATGATTTGATCATCTTATTTTGACTCCTTTGATTTTGCATACAGTTTATATTTTATTTCTGTTTATTGTACTCTCTTATGTTTTACTATAGAAAATAATTCAATAAAATGTCTCTGTACTAAAAAAAACATATTGTATTCCTGCATAGAGAGAAGGAGCTGTGGTGACTAGGCAAATTAAAGAAAACAAGGTTATCACCATTTCGAACATGGTGAAGGGAATAAACAGTCCAACCATGGCAAATGATTTCTACAGATTACTACAGGTCACTAACCCCATACTGAGAGCATATTGAATTTACCTTGTGCCTTTGCCCGATCCAAGAGTTTAGCCTTAACCTCCATTTATGATAACTTAATCAGGAATCGGCCTGTATTGTAGCTGACAATCCTTTCTGCAAACTGGAAGATCAATGCCAGCAGAGCTGCATGTCGAACACAGCATTCATTCTGAGACAGTCACAGCTGGAGTGCCCTATGGCTCCCCTGGGTCAGGGAATCATTTATATAATCAAAGCCACACTGTGTCAGAGGCACAGCTCTAATGCAATGATATTTCTAGATGTTAGAAGCTGTCCCCGAACAGGCAACACAAGCACTACGATAGGATATCTTTTACCATGTTCCTAGCCTTCAACAGGACGTACAGATTACATGCCAAGAAAGGCTAACTAAAAAAAGAAACTCGTACATGTATTCTTAGAAACAATATCGTGCAAGCCTAAGTGTGTAAAATGTCACTGCTAAAAGTGATGTCAGCTTAAACATGCAAAACGTAAAATATAAAAAGAAGCTAAAATGGAGGACCAAACTAGATCCAAAAGGGCCTCATTACACTGGTGAAATGGCGGTCCACAAGCACAAATACTTAAAGAAGATAGATAATAAAACACATTTCCGTCCGGCTTTTCCCATGTTTGTTACCCCCGGGTTGCATCCCACTCACTCCTGGGTTCTTCATGGCCTTTCTTTTGTAGAAGTGGGTAAGACCTGTAAAATCTGGTCAAATACATGTTGATGCAGGAAGTAGGTTCAGTTTTGAAGCAATCATATTGTCTGGCATGTTTTTTAGTATACTGCCTGCAGGGGTTACTCAATCCCTCTCTGTGAGACAACTCCCAAACTACCATGAAAACATCTGTGGCTACAAAGCCCATTCTCCAGTCAAGTACAGTTCAGGTCTTATGTTTTTTACTCTACCCTTCTCTTCGCCTCTGAGTAACCCTTTGGAAGCAGTTTCCTATTCTACTTCCAAGACATACTGGGGGAGACATTTGGTATTGCCATAAAGACAATTCTGACAGGTTGCATGCTAACATGATAACTGTTTGTACAATAAATGATGAAGAATGTGTAGTGAAAATTCAGGGTCTAGAAAGCAGGCTTGCTCATTTAAACAGGGCAGCTAATAAAATGTACTTTTATGAAACTCATGTTAATAGGGCGTGGAAGGAAAATTTACAAACCACTCTGGTTGAGTTCCAATCTGGCCAAAAAATGTGAATTATGGAGCCTATGGAGCCCATGGAGCCCAGGGGCCTTACAAAACCAAGGTCAAGGAGAGAAAGAGGGAGGTCTCCCAACCTGTTGGACCTCAAGAACCCCAGGAACACCTACCACCTCAAAGCACGCTACGGAAGGTCGGAAGTCAACATGCTCCTGGTGACAGATGATGGGGTGGGAGAGGAGACTGAACTTCTCCCGATCATCCTATCTTCCAAGGAGAAGGCTGAGTCAATGAAAGGTGTCAACGTCTCCCATACCTGACCCTAGAACAGCAGAGGGACTGTCACCAGTTGTTGGGGCAGTTTGGCTCCCTGCTCTCCCTCACCACGGGGCTCACACACACATATACTCATGACATTGATACAGTAGACATCATGCTGGGAAAGAATAAAATGTACAGACTATCAGACAAGTTAGGGGCTACATCAAGGCAGTGGTATCCAAGATGCTTGACTTGGGAGTTATTGAGCTCTCCAATAGTTCCTGATCCAGCTAAGTGGTGCTGGTACCCAAGGTTGCCCCACTGAGTGCCACACTACAAATCATATACTGTGGATTATAGGAGGCTCAATTCCATCACCATAACTGATATTCACGTCATCCCCCATGCTGATTAGCTCATCAACAGGCTGAGGGCTGTAAAGTTCCTGAGGACTTAAAGTTAAGGTACAAGCAGATTGCCTTGACTGAGGAGGCTAAAGAGAGATCTGCATTTCTGCCCCAGAAGGCCACTTCCAGTTCAGAGTGATGCCCTTTGGTTTGAAGAATGCCGCTGTCACCTTCTAGAGCTTGGTCAACAGTGTCCTGGCTAGTATAGAGGCCTTCTGTGCCGCTTACCTTGATGACAAAGCTGTCTTCATCTCCAGCTAGGAGGAACACTTGATTCACCTCCAGGAAGTGTTTCAGGCCAAGAAACAGGCAGGCCTGACTATGAAGGCCAGCAAGTGCCAGATAGGGCAGGGAACAATGGTGTATCTGGGCCACCTGGTGGGTGGGGCAAGGTGCAGCCCCTTCAAGGCAAGATACAGTCCATCACGGCCGAGGAATCCCCTAAAACTAAAATGGAAGTGAGAGCCTTCCTGGGTCTCACTGAATATTATAAGATGTTTGTCAAGGGATATTGCACCATTGTTGCCCCTGGATTGAGGCTATATCCAAGAAGTAGCCCAAGAAGGTGATCTGGACATAGGTTTGCCAGAAACCTATTGACACCTTCAAGGAGGCCATGTGCAATGCATCATTGCTCAAGGCCCCAGAGTTCTTCCAGAAATTCATAGTGCAGATTGGTGCTTCAGAGAATGGCATAGGGACTCTACTGCCACAGTTATATGAGGAGAGCCTAGACCAACCTGTAGTCTTTATTAGCTGAAAGGTACCCCGAAGGGAACAGAAGTGGATTGCTATTGAGTGAGTAGCTTTTTCCGTGGTCTGAGCACTGAAGAAGCTGAGACTATACCTGTTTGGGACTCACTTCTCGGTTCAGAAAAACCACAGGCCCCTTAAATGGCTCATGCAGATGAGAGGTGAGAGTCCCAAATTGTTGAGATAGTCCATCTCCCTACAGGGACCACAGCAATACTGATGGTATTTCCAGGTTCTTCTGCCTTAGCGATGAGAACTCCCATGAGGTTGAATAGTTCTCGCTACTTTCATCTGGGAGGGGGGACACATGCTAGACCTGACATCCTTGGAATGATTTTTCCTTCAACCTTTTGTCTTCTCTTTTCCACTTTTACTGAATTCTTATTGTTGGCCTTAAGACTCTGCCTACTTTATCAGTGCTAAAGTGCTTGTACACCCTCCTCTAAACAATTGAATTGGCACATTCAATTTATTTGGAGGTCCCTAGTAAAGTGGTACCATATGTACTGAGAGCCTGCAAGGTAAATTTTACTAGTGGGTCTGCAAAATTTATTGTGCCACTCAGTTAAGTAGCCTTTTAAAACATGTTTCAGGCCTGCTATTTTAGCCTGTGTGCAGTTTTAAACTGCAGTTTTGACCTGGCAAAATAAACCTTTTGCCGGACTGAAACCTTCCTTTTTAGTACATATAGGTTACCCCTAATGTAGGTCCTAAATCACCCTTCTGTCAGGGTGCAGTGCATTTAAAAGGTTGAACATATACATTTACTTTTTACATGTCCTAGTAGTGTAAATCTCACAAATATGTTTTATTACTGTAAGGCCTACAGTCTCCCATATGATAATATTGGGTTACCTTATTTATTTAATAAGTTGTAGCAGTTGTTTGGGAATAGGTAGACATGTCATGTTTGGTGTCTAAGGATTTAAAATCCTCTTTAATGGTAAAGTATGATTTTAAGCAACAATTCTGAAAATTCCACGTTAGGAAAGTTAGCTTTTTCTTGTTCTAACCATTTGGTTCCTGCAGCCTGTTCCCTGGGTCACACTATGGGTGGGCGGAACTCGTGGATTCCGAGGAGTTCTGTGAGTGGTGGAATTCAGTATGTTGCCCTGCTCATGCTGATTTTTAGCACAAGGAGCTTGTCCCTCACTGTACAGTCAGCGTGAACAGCACCATGCAGCATGCCAGAGGGAGCTACTTCTTTCTGCTGCTCAAGTATATTTTCTACTTGAGTGGCAGCTTTCTCAACGCGAGCAGCAGTTCTCTCAACGTGAGAGGTAGCGACTTGCCTTGGTGCGACCGCTCGTGCTGAGAAATCTCACTGGGTGGCAGTCTAGTGCTCAATTTTCTCACTTGCACTCGCCAAGTTAATGTTGGTTAGACACACATGAGAAAAATCTTCTCCCTTCATTGGTTGGCAGAGTTTTCCGGAAGAACTCCTTGAACTCTGCCAGAGGAGTGGAGTTTACCATCCACCTCTACTCAGCACACACACAAATAATTTCACACTACCCTTTTGTGACTCCAGACATCCTGGAACCAGGGCAGGGGAAGGAAGGAAATTCCAGAACATGGTGTGGGGGAAGTCTAGAGATTTTCTCCCACTTCAAAGCTTTCACCAGGTATAAATATTGGAACCTCTCTTCAGTACACTTTGACCTCTGGATACTACAGAAGAAGGACTGCCCTACTGCCAGAGCACCACTCTGCTGCCTGAAGCCTGCCCTGCTGTCTGAGAAGGAATACTGGTTCTATCCCCAGGCTATTTGAAGTAACTCTAAGGGTTCAATGACTGACCTCCTGTTCAAATCTAGAGGGCCATTACAAGCTCCAGATGCCTCCTTGCAACTGCTCAGCTGACCTTCTGCAACTGGATCTGCCTGGACCTGCAACTGGACCTGCCTGAGTCCCGGTGGCCTCTGCAAGAGTGGGACCCTGATTCCAAAGAGGTGCCTCCCCAGGTCACAGGTCCTTGGTTGGCATCACAGACCACATCTCTGAACACAAAGGAGAAATCCTGAAGTTTTGAGTTCTTTGAAACCATGAATAGGACCATTTGCGCTGAGATCTTGTCGCCCTTCATGACCACCACAACGGTCTGCTGGACCTGACTCTTCGTGCTGCAGCAACCTCCAGTGACGACCAGCAATGTGAGATTTGTACTGCGCTCCACAGCATCGACAGCTCGCGGTGACAGCCGCCGACCGTCTGCGACACCTGGCCTGCTCTTTGTGTTACAGCAACGACCATCCAGAATGCTCTTCCTGCTCCTTGCAACCTACTCCACTGCAAACTGGATTCTTTGTACTGGACTTTGAGAAGGTAGCTGTTTCAGCATGACTAACCTGGTCCCTACATTACACAACTGGGACACAACGAAAGGGAGACATTAATGACTCAGAGTTTCAAAAAGCATGACCGCCAGCAGAATGCCCCAACCTAACCACCCATTGCATAGACCACTAACCCTGGTTTGCTGGTACCATCACATGCCAATCACACCAGTGAAAAGAATTTATAACCACCTCCCCCTCTGCACCACTTAGCGCTCACAGAAACATACCCTCCAAACATCCCGTAATAGCCATCTCCCCTTGAGCCCCACAGGGGTCACAAACACTTACCACTTCATCCAGGATTCTGCACCCGGCCTCACATCAACAGCTCCACAGGAGTTTCCAATACCTTCTTTCTCTAGATGCCACCACTCTCTCTTCTGGTTACACACTTTACACTGTTGGCATGGATTGCCTAATGATCATGGTAACTTGAGTAATAATGACTATGAATATAATGAGATAGACTTGCATAATAAACTTATGGGTTATATTCATTAAACTGTTTAAAACAATAACAAAGAATATGACTTAAAGTTGATCATCATTAAGGAGACATAACTAGTTAAATGTGGTGGCTAATTTGCCTTATATGAATCTGTTCATATTTCATCTAACATAAAGGCGGTCATTCCTACCTTGGCGGGGCGGCGACCGCGGGAACCGCCAGAAGACCGTACCGCGGTCAAAAGACCGCGGCGGTCATTCTGACTTTCCTGCTGGGCTGGCGGGCGACCGCCAAAAGGCCGCCCGCCCGCCCAGCGGGAAAGCACCAGCAACGAGGAAGCCGACTCAAAATGGCGCCGGCGGAGTTGCTGGTGTGCGACGGGTGCAGTTGCACCCGTCGCGATTTTCAGTGTCTGCCAAGCAGACACTGAAAATCAATGTGGGGCCCTGTTAGGGGGCCCCTGCAGAGCCCATGCCAGTGGCATGGGCACTGCAGGGGCCCCCAGGGGCCCCACGACACCTGTTCCCGCCAGCCAGGTTCTGGCGGTGAAAACCGCCAGAACCAGGCTGGCGGGAAGGGAGTCGGAATCCCCATGGCGGCGCTGCTTGCAGCGCCGCCGTGGAGGATTCCCAGGGGCAGCGGGAAGCCAGCGGGAAACCGCCGGCTTCCCTTTTCTGACCGCGGCTTTACCGCCGCGGTCAGAATAGCCCCAGAAGCACCGCCAGCCTGTTGGCGGTGCTTCCTCCGTCCCCTACCCTGGCGGTCTCGGACCGCCAGGGTAGGAATGACCCCCAAAGTCTTTCAGAAGCGGACTTTACTGAGATACAATTAATTTGATTTACTTTACTCTAATTAAATGTATATCTCGCTAAAATATATGATAAAAAGCTGTTTGTCATAGCAAAAGAAATAAGACACCAATTGGTGACCAGTGCCTTGTATACGAGTCTGCTTTTTGTATTATCCTACATAAGAAAGGCACCTAGATATAGGACTTACTGTAAAGTAAGTTAATGGATTTTCCCTTATTATAACTACATCATTGTAATTAATTATGCTACATTTTATAACATGAATAAATATATTATGCCGAACCAATCGATGAGGAGGGATTAAGATTATTGGTTTGCATTAGGAGAGAAACTGAACATGCCTTTTAAAATGATTAGTGCCTCTTAGTTAGAGATACTCTCCATCCATGCATGAGGGAGAAGTGATTTTGAATAGGTCTAATTTAGAAGATGATGAAATAACCATTATGATTGCACTTCAGAAGGGAAACTCCACCTATGTGCAGGGCGGAAATGTTTTCCAACATGTCTGTCTCCCAGTATCTCAAAACTTTCACTTTTGTTGCACTGCAGAGTAAGAGCCTCTTAGACTCAGAGAAAACAGATTAGTGATTTCTGGGATGCCACAATATGAGAACATATTTTGACTGCATGCAGGGGAAGATGTGAACTCCTACACGCTGATATAAAATATTATTCCTTTAGTTATCCTCCTAGCCCTTTTTGGTGTACAATCCAGGTGGGAAGTTGTCCCACATAGAGATAAGTTGAATAAAGAAACAAAGGGGGATATATTTAAACGTTTATCAAGTAGGTATCTCAGAATCGTAGCACTAAGAAATGTGCCACTCTAGGGACTCTAATAATTATACATGATAAAGGTGGACAAACAATTAAAGCAAAGGGAATCCATTTGAATTTGGATACTTATTATGGTTAATTTTGTTGCCAGTTATGGAATAAATTCTTAGGTGATGAAGCGTGAGACTAGATAAGGAATAATAATGCCCCATGACTAAATGCACTAACCTCAGTATAGTTTATAGTGTATACCGAATTATGAAAATTCTCAGGTACATTCAGTGACATTACCACAGTGAGGGATGATCATCCGGTTGGCAGGAGATGTAGGATTTGAAAGAACCTTTGATTTCTTTAAATGATTATTACATCTTTGAATATATTTGGAAGCCCTTGGTAGACTGGGCTTATACAGAGTGGGCTATTATATTTTAGAGTTGACCATGAAGAGAAAAGTTGCAGCTCTATGAACTGCATTAATAAAAGATATTTTTATTCAAACAACCCGGACTGACTATAAAGAAGTGTCTGTTTCAGATGTAGGATACAAATGGAGGATTATATCAATTACATATTTAATATTCATTAAATTGCAATTAATTTACACAGAGCATGGGACATTGCGAAATCTCTGCCACATCCGGATAGTGAAGAATCCATACTTTAAAGAGGATTAACACCTTGTAAAAAAGTATAATAATTAAACTGCGAACGCGTTATCTCTTGTAGAGATTAATCCCCTAGCAGGTAATAAAGTAAGGGATTCAAGAGACAGTAGAATAACAATAGGAGAATCACTTGTATTTTTTAGAAAATAATATATACATATATGTTATGTGTTCACAGACACATTGATGAGAACAGATTAAGTAGAATACGATATTAACAGTCATTACATTATTTGGTTTTCCTTATGAATGAAGCCAAACCTTTGGACACAAGTTCAATAATGAGGACAACAAGTGCCTACACAAGAAAAGGAGTTTTGGATATTGAAGCCAAAGCATGAAGATTAGGAAGACTAAAAGATTCATAAATATATATGTTTAAACGTTCCTTCACCAGAAGAAAAATGTATCATATAGCAATGGTATGGATGTCTGATATAGACTGGTTTTAGTATCTAGTGATGAATTAATATGTTAGATGTGTAATTTAATTGCTCTTTGCATTTTTTGAACTTTTATACTTGTAATGTAGGAGGTGAAAAATATTTGTGATAAGTGTGAAAAACAGTGATGTTTTCTATATGCTAAAATAAAACAACAGAGATAAAAATGATTGTTAAACAATATTGATAAAACTGTCAATCACCCTCCAGGAAGCACTCTAACCCCTAATAGCAAAGCCAGAAGATCTGGCTGAAAACTGCAAGTGACTCTATAATGATTGGTGAGTTTGTTCATGTTTTATTTTGGCTATTCGAGGGGATGAATGCCAAAACATGGTAGTGGGTGGATAAATAGATGCACAGGTGAAATAATAATTGACTACATTAATTAAATCACCAAGGCACTTTTAGTTATAATCAGACCTATTGGGTTTGACAATGTTTGTGTGTTTTTTTTGTGTAAACATGTGTGGGGGTTAAATGAGGTGGGACCGTGAAAATGCACCAATTGAGTTTAGAAGTGAGTGTTAATACTTCTTAACAGGCGAACTCGAAAGCACAAGGTCATCGTACAGGGTTACTTGGCACTAAACAGTTAACAGAAGTTGTATTATTACACAATCGATGGTTGTCAATGTTACGCCCTTAGAGTCACCCAGATGTAACATTAGCCTAACACTGCAGAGACTTATGCAAGGCCACAACATGCTTTGACGGGTATCTGGCAGCACATTGAGCTCTTGGAGATTTAAGAGGCGGGACCCAGGAAATCCGTGGGGAGCTGCTGACATTAGAGAAAAACAGGATAGAGACATGAGATAAAAGAGCAGAACAGAACATGACAAGGAAATAAATGTATTATAAGGAAGGGAATGCGTGGGAGATAGAAGGATGTGTTTGTTAGAGACAATACAACACCCTGATAAAACCTAGAATCCATCTTCTTGGAGCTTTCAGTCTTAGATGTGTTCATAAAGTCATAAGGACTTTCAACTAACAAATTTCAATGTAGCTATTCAGGCTTTAAGTTGCTGATGTAAAGCTCTGTAACAAATATAGCCATTATTTTTACTATTTTTTGCAAGCAACAAGAGTCATTCGGGTAATCTCTACTTTTGTAATTAAAAATATTTAAAAATCATTCATAAAAGAATTGAGCAAGACTGAGGTAAACACACAACTGTTCCTCCTGGTCAAGCTCAGAATCTAGCACAGCATCCAAATAGAAAAGTGTGAATTCTCGTTGTTAGACCTGACAGCTTGAGGGTGGTCACCCCTAACTTTTTGCCTGCCTCCCTCTACTGTTTGGACACTGTTTTTGCTGGTTTTAGGACGCTGCACACTTTACCACTGCTAACCAGTGGTAAAGTGCATATGCTCTCTCTCCTAAAACATGACGACATTGGATCATACCCAATTGGCTTATTTAATTTACTTATAAGTCCCTAGTAAAGTGTACTACATGTGCCCAGGGCCTGTAGGTTAAATGCTACTAGTGGGCCTGCCGCACTGATTGCTCCACCCACTTATGTAGCCCCTCAACCATGTCTCAGGCCTCCCATTGCAAGGCCTGTGGGTGCAGTTTCACTGCCAATTCGACTTGGCATTTAAAAGTACTTGCCAAACCTAAAACTCCCCTTTTTCTACATTTAAGTCACCCCTAAGGTAGGCCCTAGGTAACCCCTAGGGCAGGGTGCTGTGTAGACAAATGGTAGGATATGTACCTATGTAGTTTACATGTCCTGGTAGTGTAAAACTCCTAAATTCGTTTTACACTGCTGTGAGGCCTTCTCCTTTCATAGGCTAACATTAGGGCTACCCTCATATGCTGTTTGAGTGGTAGCTCCTGATCTGAAAGTAGTAACAAGGTCATATTCAGTATGGCCAGAATGGTAATACAAAATCCTGCTGACTGGTGAAGTTGGATTTAATATTACTATTTTAGAAATGCCACTTTTTAAAGTGAACATTTCTCTGCACTTAAATCCTTCTGTGCCTTACAATCCACACCTGGCTAGGTTCAGTTGACAGCTCCCTTGCACATTCACTCAGACAACCCCAAACACAGGATGCTCAGCCACACTTACATACATCTGCATATTGAATGGGTGTTCCTGGGCTGGGAGGGTGGAGGGTCTGACACTTACATGTCAAAGGACAGTAGCCTGCCCTCACACAGAGGACTGCCACACCCCCTACTGGGACACTGGCAGATAGGATAGAACTGAAAGGAGACCTTGTGCACTTCTAAGCCACTCTTTGAAGTCTCCCCCACGTCAAAGGCACATTTAGATATTTAAACAGGGCCTCTGCCCCTACCAACCCAGACACTTCCTGGAGAAGAAACCCTGAACCAGAACCTGCAGCCTGCAAGAAGAAATGCCTGGCTGCCCAAAGGACTCACCTGAATGCTTTCTGAGAAGGACTGCTGCCTTGCTGTTGCCCTGCTGCCTTGCTGCTCTCTGGCTGTGCTGAGAAGTGCTCTCCAAAGGCTTGGATAGAGCTTGCCTCCTGTTCCCTGAAGTCTCAGGACCAAAAAGACTTCATTCCTCCAAGAAGAACTGCCTGTGTGTGAAAATCAACACACAACCTGCCAGACACAAAGCACAGCCTGCATCGCGGTGAGAAAATTACCGCACGACGAACCGGAATGACACAACCTGACTTCACAAGGAGAAGATCAATGAAGCGCCAGCGTACCGGAAATTTGATGCACAGCCCACTGGATCGACGCAAAGCCGAGCCAACTTCCTGAGAAGAATCGACGCAGCGCCTGCCGTGCGGTAGAAATTTCCACTCAACGGCCACCGGATCGACGCAGCTCCTGTGACTTTGTCCTGTCAGCGACGGATTTCAACGCATCGTCCCTGGGGTGTCCGAAAACCTCGCAACCCGAAGAGGGTCCCAGTCTACGCGCCGGAAATCTACGCAAAGCCTGCCCTGCGTGAAAACTCGACAACGCATCACCTGTGTGCACCAGAAAAATCGACACACACCTCCCAGTTTTCCACGCATCTCCTCCTCTGCAGTCCCTTGTGGAGAATTTGAACACAAACCAGGTACTTTGTGTTTGCAAGAGATATTTGCTGCTTTTAGGAGACTAAAGACACTTTATATCATTTTTACAGTGATAGTTCAACATATACTTATTGCATCTTAATCATTTTGACCTGCATCTTATCAGATAAATATTATATATTTTTCTAAACACTGTGTGGTATATTTTTGTGGTGTAATACTGTGTTATTGCATGATTTATTGCACAAATACTTTACACATTGCCTTCTAAGTTAAGCCTGACTGCTCAGTGCCAAGCTACTAGAGGGTGGGCACAGGATAATTTGGATTGTGTGTGACTTACCCTGACTACAGTGAGCCTCCTTGCTTGGACATGGGGTAACCTGACTGCCAACCAAAAACCCCATTTCTTACACTCGTCCATAGATTTATCAACTATGGCCATCATTATTAGTGACCTCTTAATTCTGATGGGGCTGCTAACAACAGTTACTGACCTCAACGAACATATGAGATCTACAAAAGCATCGCTGATATCTTAACTTCCACCCGGAGCAGCTGAAATAATTGAGTGAATGTATGGCCCAAAATAAAAATTTACTGGGGATGTGTAACCCGGAATTACAGATTCCCCTGGTAATTCCTCATTTCTTAGTGGACCCTCAGGGGTCCAACTGGTAATGTGGAAAATGTTCAGCCTTTCAAGAGTTGCTGGTATTCTCTGTATTGGAAACACCAGGGGGTGGGTAAAATTTAGCCTAGATACTGGGCCTCTAATAATGAGGGCCATATGGTTTAAAGCTGGGTTTCCCACAATGGGTTACTATTCATTGAACCAAAAGCAGTGTTGAGATTTATGTCACTAAAAATAGGAACCACTTCCAGATATGTGAAGTTCACTTCAGAAAAACCTGACTTCATGCTTTATTAGTTATCTCCTCCATAAAATTGCACTATTACACTTATCAAGGAAATCATATACCAATTCAGATGAATCTGCTGTGTTGGAGTGCGGGATTATAACTTGTACTGGGTTGCCCTGAATACGGTCCTGATGCAGATTGAGAATGTCTCCGCTCTGTGTTGTGGTACAGACGTATACGTTTATGTTTCTGGCATTCGGCAGAAGTTAGATCCTCTGTTGATAAAGCCTGGGCCAAATAGAATGTACATGATGGAGGATACTTAGAGGGTGGCATAAAACATTGGGAATATGATGGTTCAAATAATCTCCTCATGATTTGCCCAACGTTGGTAAGAAATTATAAGAACTACTTCATCCCAGGTCTGGTAAATCCCCTCACCTGCCTCTCAGACACAGCTCTGTGTCAACAGCACTGTATGAGAGGAGGTGCTCATTCCTCACAGCCATCATATTTTCAGCCCCTAAAGGACAGACTCAGGATTGATGCTCGTTGCAGAAGTGGTTCAGTTCCATGTTTTCTTGAAGTTGTATCATCACTTTTCTTTCCAAGAGTTTGCTAAGAAATGGGAGGATGGAGATAAGCCTGTAGCTGCCCAGGATTTTTAAGTCAATGTTTTTTTTTCACACTGGAGACAATCACAGCATGTGGATAGGAACTGGATAGGAACTGGGCCAGCAAAAGGAAAGCGTTTATCAGGTTATTCATGCCTAATGCTTTTAAGGGGAAGAATGTTTGAGGCTATTGGTAGAGCATAGGTTCATGTGAGATTTGGATGATTTTGGTTTGCCCGCCAGATTCGGACCCTCATCTGTTTCCATCGGTGTGAAGGAGGTGATGAAATACTGTAGCAAGTGAGGTGAGATGGTGAATGGGAACCTAAAGGGAGACCATGATATGTATGTACAGATTTTTATTGAGTGTGGCCTCAAAGAAGATGAGATATGGATAGTGTTGCTAAAATGACCAGGAGAGGTGGATGCAAGTTAACATTAGTGGACGATCATTCTGAGACAGCTGCTGAATGAGGGTCACTATTATGTAAACTTCTAAGGCTCCAATTACAATTTGAGAGGAAATTCTAATCCTCTCCTAGGAAGAATTCTGATACACTCAATAATAAGTGGGCATTATTCCTGCCCCCAGATTTTCCAGGTGCATGAACCCTGGACTCTATTTTACCAGCTTGAACACCCAGCCAGTAAAATTGACTTAGAAATGGGATACAGTGTAGCCCAATCCCTGCCCGATCCCTCACAAAACCTCCCAATCTTCTACTTTACCCTGCCTTCTTGCATAGAGTTACCACTTGCTCAGAGAAGGTGGCAAATGTATGCATTCAACCCACTGGAATCTACTATACTGTTATATGGCACTTATAAAGTACATGGCTACTCATAGGCCTCCCAGCGCTAAAGTCTCGCCCACAGAGCAAGAATCCAGGGGGAAATTACGGGCACTCTGTATTGCTCTACTTTAAGCTAAGAGGAAACAATGCCAAAGAATGCAGCACTCTTAGTCTGAGAAATTAATTTATTAAGGCACTTCCCAGCTATCAAATAACAGCACATGCAATTATGAACATAAGCATTTACCTTGAATGCAGTGAAACACATCTAGATGCCAAAATACTCACAGCAGTTAAGCAATGATAGGCAGAAAATTTGCAATACATCAACAGTGAATATATGCAGTCAAAATATATATAATCAAGAGAAATAATTAAGAATTAAAATGCATGATCATGGGGCTCGAATCCTTCACCCTTGCCAGCATCAAGCCAAGGAACTCTGAAGGGCTGAGGCAGGAGGTCTTCCCAACATGGTATTTTTTCCCTGAACAGTGTGTTCACTTTCAGGCGAGCTCCTTCCTCAGTGCCAAGTTTCCCCACCTTATATACCTTAAATAAGCTCCAGAGGAAGATTCTAGTAAACTCCCCTTCCCTTGGGTTCTGAAATTCAAGTGCTGGCTGTACTCGGGCTGTGTCGAAAACACGCAAAGGAATGGGCTCTGCCCCAATGCGCATTCCAGACCTGTACTTTTCCTTGATGAAAAAATTCCCAGGCTGACACTGGATAGGGGTGCCCTTGCCTCGAAGGGCTCTGTGGGTGATGCAGAGTGATTTAAATGTAATTCTCTCAAGTACTGGGAGCCAATGAAGAGAATGTAATGCCAGTCTTGCCGACTGGTGTCTGGGGATATTATACAGTAGTCAAGCCACAGAACCCTGCACACTCTGGAGTTTCCTTAATGTGACCTTATGAGCTCCCAGATATAATGAGTTCCCATAATCCAGGTGGAATAGAATGAGTGCCTGCACAATCAGCCTTCTTGACAAGGAGGGAAGCAAGGGAAGAATTTTATGGAGCAGTTTCAGCTTCCCATGACAGGTGGAGGAAAGAATCATCAGTTCAGTCTTGCCTCCATTCAATTTGAGACAAGAGCTCTTCATCCATTCAGCCACCTTTACTAAACAAGGGCCCAAAGAAGGGGGCAAAGAGTCTTGATCTTGATTGGGTTTGAGCAAGACCACCAGTTGCGTGTCGTCAGCATAGGGCATAGATAGTACATTGGAGAGATCCTGAAAGAGAGGACAATGTACACCAGTGGTCTCATATATAAATTTAAGAGAGTAGGGTTTAATGATGATCCCTAAGGAACTCCACACTTTAGAGGAAGAGTTTCTGAGCTACAGTTTCCCTCAAAGACCTGGAAAATCCTCTCCTTTAAGAAGGATTGCAACCAGACAAAGGCGGGAACTGAAATTCCCTTGTTGTGTAGCCGATGAGTAAGGATAGTATGACTTATGGTGTCAAAAGCAGAACTAAGATCAAGGAGGATGATCACTATCATTCTTCCTTGGTCAAGTAGCTTTTTGTCTTTCTCTGTCACAGCTAGAAGGGCTGTCTCAGTACTGTGGTGCAGATGGTAACCTGTATTGAGTGGGGTGTAGAATATCCTGATTCTCAAGGAACTCTGATACTACAGAATTCACATCTACAATTTTACTGACCTCCGCAAGAAGGGATATGAGGTGATAATTACCCATATTCGACGGATCCAGATTGGGCTTTTTTATCAGGGCTTTGACCATTACATGTTTCCCAGTTTTAGGAACACAGCCCGAGGCTAAAGGGAGATTCATCATCTCTAACAAGACTAGGGAATATCTCCTCTGTTACCTTTCCTAAGATGTGAATTGGTATAGGATCCTTAGACAAACCAACCTTGATTTTACCCATTGTGATGGTAAAACTCTCAGGTGTTATGGGAGGAATAACCTTAAACATGTGTGAACCAGTGTCAGGCAAGATGTCCCTGAATGTGTTATTGTCAGTGTCATGGAATTGGTCGAACATATTGTAGATGTTCTGAACTTGTTTCAAGAAAAACTGTGCCAGTTCATTGCATGGTGATGGTGATGGTTCAGGAGTGGGGCACCTTGAAGAAGGTTCTAAGAGCTTTTACAATTTGAAACATTTCATGTGCCGAATTGGCTGCACCATTAATTTTTACCTCAAAATATGCTGCTTGTGCTTTTTTGATCTCGAGTTGATATATTCTAATCGATTCTTGGTATTTCTGGTTAGATGTCTCCCCATAATCTCTTCTATGGACTCTCCACTCACTGCAAATCTGTTTAAGCTTTCTGAGGTTTGAAGTATACCATGGTGCAGATTTACCTTTAGCACTGCTGATGTAAGTTTTAAGAGGTAAGACTTGATCCAGCGTGTATTCCAGCCGCTGAGAAATTTTTATCATTTGCCACTGTCATGTCTGACCCTAAAATGGGTCTGAAATCACTCAGTGCTTTTTTCCAAGCCTCACTGGGCAATTTGGACCAGAGTCGGGCATGTATGCCGACCGGAGTGGTGATTAGAGGACCAGAGATGTTAACAAAAGTGAAAGGAATAAAAAATGATTGGACCACATGTCCGGGATAGGTTTTGACACATTTAACAACCTATCGTTAGAGAGGATGGGATCTAGAAGGTGACGTTTCTCACGTGTTGGACCTAGCACCCTTTGAGATAGTTGGATGGCAAGTAAATCCTGGATGAAGTCTGTTATCTTGGTGTTTAGAGTGTGTTCTATTTGAAGATTAAAATCCCCTAAAATAGAAAAGCTCGCCCTGGTACTAGCAAAATTAGTAGTTACTCCGGGAAGAGAATAGAGAAAATTCCCGCTTGACCTTGGAGGTCTATATATTAAAATTCCTGAAAAGGTGGAGGTAGGTGAGAAGGATAATGCAAAAATAGACTTTCGTACTCAAGGAAGGTAGTGGGTTCTATGAGACATCTGCATTCTTCCTTCAATATAATTTTTATCGCTCTCCCCTTCTTATTTGATTGATCTCTCTACAAAATGTAACAGCCCAGAGGCAAGGCTTGTACCAGGTCTGGACCTGAGTCAGTTTTGAGCCAGGTTTTTGTCAAGAACACAGCATCTGGTACTTTTTCTTCTATAAGAGAGAAGAGGTCAGGTTTATGGCCCGGTAATGATCGACAATTTATTAAAAGCTTACCTTTCTCAGCAATTCCCTTTTTGGAGTCCATTCTTATAGAGGGCAACACGGGGAGATAAAAGGGGCAGTATTTACAACCTGTGCTGCCCTCACTTAGATTCATAGAGTGGCAGCATTTATCATTTAGCTTCTTTTGTACTGCCCATAATTGTGAGGGGTCGTAAATTCAACAGCCTGTCTGTGGGGAGGCAGGGGTCCTGGCCCCTGACCCCATCCGGATGCGCCATTGGCACACCCGATGCACGCATCCACTGTGCATCCGCTCAGCTGCCCTCCTTTATATCAATTTTAGAAACAATAGCTAACAAATGGTGATCCAAAGCATGACAACAAAGTGCAACAATGCTAATCAATTTGAAATTCTTAAAAAGCCTAAAAACCAGGTCACATTACATTCAGCAAGATTGTATGCCACCCAATAATTCCAACATTCAGATTCTGTCTCGTGAGCGCAAATCTGGAATTCCATTTGCATTTCCACACAGCAAATCAAGGTCTGTATTGTTATTCCATATGCCATGGAGCTTACTTCATTACAGGAGGAAATATCTGGAAATACCAGCATCAATTATTAATTTCAGTCTCCCAATATCTCCAGAATTGGGGCCAGATGTGCAAGGGATTTTAGCATTCACAACCAGCTGATTTGGTAAATCAGAGGGTTTGTAAATGCTAAAATATTTTTAAGTGTAATATGCCCAGTAAATGACGTTAGAAAACCATACCGAATTGGTATTTGGAAGGTACATGTTTAGGGCATCCCTTCCAAATACTGATTCCTTATGGCATGAATTCATGTTTTGTGATGAAAATCCTGTTGCAAAACATGAATAGTTCACAGATTACAAAACATTGTGGAAACCCAGTTGCAAGGTCATGCATACATCTATTTATCACATACACAATACCACAATAATGATGGTCCAAAATCCTGGCATGTTGCTGCCAGAAGTACAGTAGCCTGAAGAAGGTGACATGGAGATACCCATGTCACACTGGAAACAAATCAACACTGCTCACTTCACCATGTGTAAGTTGCCCTAATGGAGTCGTGGAGGTTGTACTAATGTTGCTCAGATATACCACGCATCTAGCCTGGAAATGTACACTGTAGACAAATCATGCAAAACGTCAGGGAGATATGTCTCCAAAAAATACAACAGAATGAATCAGCTAGCCCCAGGGAAACCACTTCTCTTCAAAGGCACCCCTGACAATGACATACTCTGATTGCATCAGTAAAAGCCAATAGTTCTTTGAATGTTGGAGAGGTGAAGAGATTCTCAAGTACTTGTAGAAGGCCCTCAACATGTTGGCCAATGGGAAGCTACATCACTGTCTCACATTTGGTCTTGCAAACCCAGATTTCCCTGGATGAATGGTTGTATACAACCACATACGATTCCCACATAACTGCAAGTCACACCACAATGCATGCCAACAGTCACGGAACAAACCTTCCTCATTTCACATGAGCAGAACACTTTGTTACATGATGCCAAATCATGTAATGAAAATGCACACTGTTGGTAAAAACTGTAGTCCTACCTGTCATGTCCTTCACTGCTACTGCAGTTGTACATGCCATATGACATGCAATGATGGGTGAGGGTATGGGTGAGCCACCAATCAGTGGTGACACACTCCTGTTTGTGGCACCTCATGAAATGTAGCCCTATGACATATGTTCAATTCCAAAAATATGTTGGCATGCACATATATGTGAGGGAATACATAAAACACCCCATTAACACTGGTAGACCACTCATGAAACAGCAGTGAAAATAACTTGTCAAAAGTGAAAGGAACATATGTTAACATGTAGGCACAAGGAATGGTGGCAACAGTGATTTTACACAAATCATGTAAATGGACATTCCCCACTTACCAAGGGAAAGTATTGATCTGTAGTTGCACCAAAAGAACAATGTATGCTCTGTCACATGTATGATGGCCACCTTCACATGACAGACAGTAGCAAGGCACCAGCACTTGTGACACACTGAAGACAAGCAGCCTCTAAGGGGCAGGAGCCAATTTACTCACTTGAGCAGACACATGTCTGAGCACACTGATCCATCACTTCATTTTGTTTGGGCTGTCACACTGAAGAGTAGTGGACTGTTGCATACAGAGTACACCCACAAAAACAACCAATATTACTTGACTGATCACTGTACACAGCCATGTGTTGGCCCTGGAGAGCAGATTGGTTGTGGACTGTACTAGTTGTGTTCTAGGTCCTTGGGCTAGTAGGCAAGGCCCATCAGCATACATTAACTTCCATATCTACACTATCAGTTGCTAATCTTGTGCGTCACACATGGCCCATCCCCAATCTTCATGGGGAGATGGCAGAACCTAACACATCAACCTGGCAGTGTGACAGGCAGGAATATTCCCTGGACTAACCACCTTGTGGCTACTGTGCTCCCCTCAAATGCCCATCAAGTTCCAGGTAGGTTACCATCAGAATGCAAGCCATTAGGTTGGTCAGGCTACGATGTGCGCCCACCCACGTTGGGAGGATAGCCTCAGCTGTACCTCTGCGATGTTCCGGGCCCAGCATCTCAGGGCCTCCCACCTCTTCCAACAGCAGTTGCTCCACTGGCTATGGACCCCCAGGGTCCGCACCTTCCAGGCATTGGCTCTTCAAAGGCCCTTCTCCTGATGTGTGCTCACCTGTATGGATGCAAGAGACAAATCAAAAGATTAGAATCACAAGTTTCTGCAATGAACAGTCATGTCACACACACATGTCAGAATCACCAAACACAAAATGTGCAATTTGCCAACACATCACAAGTGTAAAGCGTACATGCTGATAAGTACAGGGACATGGCTACACACTTTTGGAGTTATCTGCAGACTAACCTACTACCCTGCTCATGGCCTACACTGACTAAGCAAGCCTACTGGCATTGGGTAGCCTAGGCTTCAGCAACATTTACTGTGATGCGAGCCAGAATAAAACACTACACACCAATGTGGCTCCTAAAGGGTAAACACCTTTGGCCTGTCTAGACCAACACATTTACACTCTGCAACATTGACTCAATGCATACAGTCCCCACAGGCAACAACCATAGTATAGACTTCACCCAATGACTTGCGTGACAATGAAAGGGCTGGCATGGTGGGCACAGAAAGTCTCTACCCTGTGCATGTTTGGACAAGTGGCATACCAAGTGCAGACTCATGCCACTTCAGGGTGGGTTTCTGTAGTATATACCTATACTACTGAACACACCGTTGAACATTTGTGGCAAACGTGCTGAGATGACATTCAACATGCAAAGGTATGTTTGGTTCAATTTCTCCTATGTCACCAAGCTACTGAGTCACATGTCATGGCCTCCCTGGAATCTACCGACTATCTGCACTCTTGGTTTGCGAATTGTGCAATGCGCCTGCATTGGACAAATATGACTTATGTGAAGGTGACAACAGAGCTGTGGGAGTAAGGAACCTGTCATGAGTCAAAGACACACATTGACAATGATGCAAAGTGCATATATGGACTAGTTCAGGGATTTACCTCAGTATTCATTCCTAATCTTGTCAATGGACTGAGGCATTCAGGGCAAGTTTTGCCACTAAGGCCTCAGATTGGCCACATGACAGGATCTGCAGGTCTACAGGGAGTGGGCACGGTGCCACAGTTGCATAGTGTTAGACCTGACAGCCTTAGGGTAGTCACCCCTAACTTTTTGCCTGCCTCCCTCCACTTTTTGGACACTGTTTTTGCTGGTTTATAGACTCTGCGCACTTTACCCCTGCTAACCAGGGCTAAAGTGCATATGCTCTCTCCCCTAAAACATGGTAACCTGGAATCATACCTGATTGGACTATTAATTTACTTATAAGTCCCTAGTAAGGTGCACTCTATGTGCATAAGGCTGGTAAATTAAATGCTACTAGTGGGCCAGCAGCACTGGTTGTGCCACCCACTTAAGTAGCCCCTTCTCCTGGTCTCAGGCCTGCCATTGCAAGGCCTGTGTGTGCAGTTTCACTGCCACATCGACTTGGCATTTAAAAGCTCTTGCCAAGCCTAGAACTCCCCTTTTTCTACATATAAGTCACCCTTAATATGTGCCATAGGTAACCCCTAGGGCAGGGTGCTGTGTAGGTAAAAGGCAGGACATGTACCTGGGTAGTTATATGTCCTGGTAGTGTAAAACTCCTAAATTCGTTTTCACACTACTGTGAGGCCTGCTCCCTTCATAGGCTAACATTGGGGTGGCCCTCATACACTGTTGAAGGGGCAGCTGCTGATCTGAAAGGAGCAGGAAGGTCATATTTAGTATGGCCAGAATGGTAATACAAAATCCTACTGACTGGTGAAGTCGGATTTAATATTACTATTCTAGAAATGCCACTTTTAGAAAGTGAGCATTTCTTTGCACTTAAATCCTTCTGTGCCTTACAATCCACGTCTGGCTGGGCTTGGTTGACAGCTCCTTGTGCATTCACTCAGACACACCCCAAACACAGGGTACTCAGCCTCACTTGCATACATCTGCATTTTGAATGGGTCTTCCTGGGCTGGGAGGGTGGAGGGCCTGCTCTCACACAAAGGACTGCCACACCCCCTACTGGGACCCTGGCAGACAGGATTGAACTGAAAGGGGACCTGGTGCACTTCTTAGCCACTCTTTGAAGTCTCCCCCACTTCAAAGGCACATTTGGGTATAAAACAGGGCCTCTGCCCTACCTCATCAGACACTTGCTGGAGAAGAAACCTGAACCAGAAACTACACCCTGCCAAGAAGAACTGCCTGGCTGCTCAAAGGACTCACCTGCCTGCTTTCTACAAAGGACTGCTGCCTTGCTATTGCCCTGCTGCCTTGCTGAACTCTTGTCTGGCTGTGAAAGTGCTCTCAAAGGGCTTGGATAGAGCTTGCCTCCTGTTCCTTGAAGTCTCAGGACCAAAAAGACTTCTCTCTTTTACTTGGACGCTCCGTGCGCCGAAAATTTCGACGCACAGCTTGTTTCGCGGCGAGAAAAACGCCGCACTCCGACGCTGATCGACGCGACGCTCTTGGGACGATCGAAGATCCAACGCACGACCTCGCAAGGACAACGCCGCCCGACCTCTAGAGGAGAAATCGACGCGACGCCTGCCGTGAGATCGTAATTTCAACGCGCAGCCCCGCAGATCGAAGTCCAGAGGAGAAATCGACGCGACGCCTGCCGTGAGATCGTAATTTCGACGCGCAGCCCCGCAGACCGACGCACAGCCGGAGAACAAGCAGGAAAATCCACGCACAGACCCGGGACATCTGGTAATCCCCGCGATTCACAAAAAGAGACTGTCCGCGCGCCGGAAAACGACGCCGACGTCCCCGCGTGGAAAATAACGACGCAAGTCCGTGTGTGCTGGGGAGAAATCGACGCACACACCCTTTTTCCACGCACCTCTTCTCTTGTGGCCCTCTGAGGAGATTTTTCCACTCTAAACCAGGTACTTGTGCTTGAAAGAGACTTTGTTTATATTCTAAAGACTTAAGACACTTTATATCACTTTTCAGTGATATCTCTACAATTTCCCATAGCAACTTTATTCTTTTTGACCTACAATTATCCTGATAAATATTATATATTTTTCTAAACACTGTGTGGTGTATTTTTGTGGTGCTATATGGTGGTATTGTATGATTTATTGCACAGATACTTTACACATTGCCTTCTAAGTTAAGCCTGACTGCTCATGCCAAGCTACCAGAGGGTGGGCACAGGATAATCTTGGATTGTGTGTGACTTACCCTGACTAGAGTGAGGGCTTTTGCTTGGACAGGGGGTAACCTGACTGCCAACCAAAAACCCCATTTCTAACATTGGTGATTAGCGGTGAGGATAGGACTTGTATTTGTGCAGTGACATACAGTAGCTAAGTATATCACTACCTACCCACAGTTGAAGGTCAACTTGTTTTTTATCTCTTTTTTGAAAATCCGATTTTTTCCTGACAATTTTCAAAAACTAAACCCTCACTCAACATGTCTCTGACTGGGTCTCAGACAGGGGACTTTGACCTAGTCCAGTTGGATACATATACGGTCAAACAACTAAGAGGATTCTGCAGGGCACTGAGGGTACCCACCCAAGGGGCCTCCAGAAAGGAGGACTTTCAAGTGGCGCTGAGGGCCTGGGCAGAAGCCCATTTAGAGGATGATGAGGAAGAGGAGCCAGAACATGGCCCCCCAGAGGAATTTTCACTATCTGTGGATGGTGTTACCACTGCAATTGTGCCCCCTTCCAGACCAGGGAGCAGTGTCTCTATGCAAAGCCTGACCGCAGAGGAAAGGAGAGAGGAAAGGGAGTTCCAATTGCAAATGGCAAAACTGAAAATTGAGGCTCAACAGGAGGAGAGGAGGGCAGAAAGAGAAGCCAAACAAGCTGAGGCTGAAAGAACAGCCAAGCAGATTAAAGAGGAAGCTGAAAGAGCAGCCAAGCAGGTGGAAGCTGAAAGAGCTTTGGCTGAAAAGAAACTATTGTTGGCTCATGAACTGAGTCTCAAAGAACTGGAGATCAAGGCGAGACAGTCTGAATCCAGCAATAATGGTGGCAGCATACAGACAGGACCTGCTGGAGAAAAAAAGGTTCGTATACCCAAAAATGTGGTGCCCAGTTTTGTTGTGGGAGATGACATAGATAAATGGTTAGCTGCTTATGAAGTTGCACTAAGGGCTCATGAGGTTCCTGAAGGGCAATGGGGGGTAGCTATGTGGGGTTATGTGCCGCCATTGGGGAGGGACACACTTCTCACATTGGATCAACCTGATCAAAACACATACCCACTTCAGAAAGCCACTTTACTTGCCAAGTTTGGGCTGACCCCTGAGGGATACCGTCAGAGGTTCAGGGACAGCACCAAACAAACCACACAAACATGGGTAGATTTCTTTGATTTCTCCAGTAAGGCACTGAATGGATGGGTGTGGGGCAACAAAGTAGCAGATTATAAAGGTTTATATAACTTGATTCTGAGAGAGCATATGCTTAATACTACTTATACAGATTTGCGCCAGCACCTAGTGGACAGTAAGCTGACTGATCCCAGGAAGCTTGCTGAGGGGGCGGACCTCTGGGTTAGCACCAGAGTGTCCAAGAAGGTACCTGGGGGGGACTCCCACAAAGGTGGTCAGGGTTCCCAACAGAAGAAAGAGGGGGGAGATAAACTTGCAGATAAGGAACTCTCCAAAGGCCCCCAAAAGAATTCCCAGGGAGGGGGTGGCAACCCTTCCTTTTCCAAATTTGGGAAAAAGCCAGGGACATATGACAAGTCAGGGAGATCTAGCCCCAAATGCATGGAGTGTTACCAGTATGGTCACTACAAAGGCGATCCACAGTGCCCCAAGAGGGCACGTCCACTACCGGACAGGCACCTGGGTTGACTAGTGTAGCGCTCGGGGGGGAGATGGACCCAAATAGCTTTGGGGAGCAGGTAGAGATTTCCCTAGTGTCCCTGGGAGAGGGAGAAA
This sequence comes from Pleurodeles waltl, assembly GCF_031143425.1. Lineage (NCBI taxonomy): Eukaryota > Metazoa > Chordata > Amphibia > Caudata > Salamandridae > Pleurodeles > Pleurodeles waltl. Next base: position 146,118,907 of record NC_090445.1, on the reverse strand, counting down.
TGGTGCCCAAGGCCCACATGCCCAGAAATACGTCCAAGTACCGGCAGTGGGTCACCATTGATGGGCAGAAGGTGGAGGCTCTGCGTGACACAGAAGCCAGTATGACTACTATTAAGAGTCAGCTGGTGTCAACAGAGCAGATAGTACCTAATACATTCCACCAGGTCAGAGTCGCTGACAATCGCGAGAGTCACCTACCGGTGGCTCTGGTTCCCTTTGAGTGGGGGGGGGGTCTCTGGTACTCTGAAAGTAGCTGTGAGTCCTGCCATGCCTGTAGATTGTCTGTTAGGCAATGATCTTGAGCACACTGCCTGGAAAGAAGTGGAGCTCAGGTCTCACCTGGAGATGTTAGGGTTACCTGAGTGGGTCTGCATGACCACACGGTCCATGGCTGACCGAGAGGGAAGTCAAGGGCATCTGGAGCCTGGAACGATGGCCCAGAGAGCTGCCAGGAGGAGGGACCAGGGGTGCGGGAAACCGGCCCCAGAAATTCCCACAGTGGCTGACGGGGCTCCTGAGGAGGAGGCGCCCGAGCCAACTGGGGAAGACATTGCCGCCCTAGGTGACTTACCTGAGCTTGCTGGCTGGCAAGTTGAGGGTGGACCCACCAGGGAGGAATTCTGCAAGGCGCAGAAAGAATGTCCCACTCTGGAAGGTTTGAGGAAGCAAGCCTCAAACCAGACAGCAGGTGACGCCTCTGGCAATCACCACCTATATTGGGAGAATGATCTCCTCTACAGTGAGCCTAAGGTTCCGGCCTTTGGGGCAGCACGTACGCTGGTGGTCCCCCAATGTTACCGAACCTTCCTACTGGGTCTGGCTCACGACATTCCCCTGGCAGGACATTTGGGGCAAGGCAAGACCTTTAACAGGCTTGTCACCCACTTTTATTGGCCCAAAATGAGGACACACTCAGATAAGTTCTGCAGATCTTGTCCTACCTGCCAGGCCAGTGGTAAAGCAGGGACCAGGGTTAAAACCCCCCTGATTCCCCTTCCTGTCGTTGGCACCCCCTTTGAAAGGGTGGACATCGACATTGTTGGTCCCCTGGACCCCAAAACTGCCTTAGGCAACAGGTTCATCCTGATTTTGGTGGACCATGCCACCCGTTACCCAGAGGCAATCCCTCTGAGGACCGTAACTGCACAGGTGGTGGCCAGAACCCTGATGGGGATATTTACCCGTGAGGGATTCCCCAAGGAAATAGTGTCTGACAGAGGCACTAACTTCATGTCTGCATACATGAAGTCTCTGTGGGATGCGTGTGGTGTAACTTACAAGTTCACCACACCCTATCACCCCCAGTCTAATGGTCTTGTGGAGAGATTCAACAAGACCCTGAAAGGCATGATTGGTGGCCTCCCTGAGGCCATGAGGCGTAAGTGGGACGTCCTCTTACCATGCCTTCTCTTTGCTTACAGAGAGGTCCCCCAGAGGGGGGTAGGGTTCAGTCCCTTTGAGCTTCTCTATGGGTACCCTGTCAGGGGACCCTTAAGCATTGTCCAGGAGGGATTGGAGAAAGCTCCAAAGACACCCCCTCAGGATGAGGTCAGCTATATGTTGGCCCTCCGCAACCAGATGACCCGCTTCTGGAAAGAGGCCCAAAGTAACCTTGAGGCCAGTCAAGAGGTGATGAAACACTGGTATGACCAGAAGGCCACCCTGTTAGAGTTTCAACCTGGAGACAAAGTGTGGGTAATGGAGCCAGTAGAGCCCAGAGCTCTCCAGGACCGCTGGTCTGGCCCATTTGAAATAAAGGAGCGGAAAGGGGAGGCCACTTACCTAGTGGACCTCCAAACCCCTAGGAATCCCCTAAGGGTGCTCCATGTGAACCGACTAAAAGCTCATTTTGAGAGGTCGGAGATCAACATGCTTCTGGTCACAGATGAAGGAACGGAAGAGGAGAGTGAACCTCTCCCCGACCTCCTCTCTGCCCAAGAAGGTGATGGGTCAGTAAGCGGGGTCATTCTGTCTGACTCCCTGACTCTAAACCAGAAAGGAGACTGCTATGAGCTGTTGGAGCAGTTTTCCCCCCTGTTCTCCCTTACTCCTGGACTGACCCACCTCTGTGTTCATGATATTGACACTGGTGACAGTCTCCCTGTGAAGAACAAAATTTACAGGTTGTCGGATAAGGTGAAGGCCAGCATCAAGGAGGAGGTCTCCAAGATGTTGACTCTAGGGGTTATCGAGAAATCCAGTAGTCCCTGGGCCAGCCCAGTGGTGTTGGTCCCTAAGGCTACTGCCCCAGGTGCAAAGCCAGAACTCCGGTTCTGTGTGGACTACCGGGGTCTCAACTCAGTCACACGGACTGATGCTCACCCCATCCCCCGAGCTGATGAGCTCGTGGACAGGCTAGGCGCTGCCAAGTTCCTGAGTACGTTTGATCTTACTTCAGGGTACTGGCAGATCGCCCTGACTGAGGAGGCCAAGGAAAGATCCGCATTTTCAACCCCTGATGGCCATTACCAGTTCCGGGTGATGCCGTTTGAGTTGAAAAATGCCCCCGCTACCTTCCAACGGTTGGTTAACGGGGTCCTAGCTGGCAAGGATGCCTTCTGTGCAGCCTACCTGGATAACATAGCTGTCTACAGTTCCAGCTGGGAGGAACACCTGCTTCACCTCAAAGAGGTGCTTCAGGCCCTGCAACAGGCAGGCCTGACCATCAAGGCTAGTAAGTGCCAGATTGGGCAGGGTTCCATGGTGTACTTGGAACACCTAGTGGGTGGTGGCAAGGTGCAGCCACTCCAGGCCAAGATTGAAACTATCAAGGCCTGGCAACCACCGCAAACGCAGACTGAGGTGAGAGCCTTTCTAGGCCTCACAGGATACTACCGCAGATTTGTCAAGGGCTATGGCACCATTGTAACACCCTTGACAGAACTCACCTCCAAGAAACAACCTAGGTTGGTGAATTGGACAGAGGCTTGTCAGAAAGCCTTTGACGCCCTGAAGGAAGCCATGTGCACGGCCCCCGTGCTCATGGCCCCTGACTACTCCCAGGAATTTATCGTGCACACAGACGCTTCAGAGCATGGCATAGGGGCAGTCCTAGCACAGCTAAATGAGGAGGGCAGAGATCAACCGGTAGTCTTTATTAGCAGAAGGCTATAACCACGGGAACAGAGGTGGAGTGCTCTTGAGAGAGAAGCTTTTGCTGTGGTCTGGGCACTGAAGAAGCTAAGACCCTACCTGTTTGGGACTCACTTCCGGGTTCAGACAGACCACAGGCCCCTCAGATGGCTCATGCAGATGAGGGGTGAGAATCCAAAACGCTTGAGGTGGTCCATTTCCCTACAGGGGATGGACTTTACGGTGGAACATCGCCCAGGGGTTGACCACGCCAATGCTGATGGTCTCTCCAGGTACTTCTGCCTTAGCGATGAGAGCTCCCAGGAGGTCGGGTAGCTCTCCCCACTTTCAGCTGGGGGGGACACATGTTAGACCTGACAGCCTTGGGGTAGTCACCCCTAACTTTTTGCCTGCCTCCCTCCACTTTTTGGACACTGTTTTTGCTGGTTTATAGACTCTGCGCACTTTACCCCTGCTAACCAGGGCTAAAGTGCATATGCTCTCTCCCCTAAAACATGGTAACCTGGAATCATACCTGATTGGACTATTAATTTACTTATAAGTCCCTAGTAAGGTGCACTCTATGTGCATAAGGCTGGTAAATTAAATGCTACTAGTGGGCCAGCAGCACTGGTTGTGCCACCCACTTAAGTAGCCCCTTCTCCTGGTCTCAGGCCTGCCATTGCAAGGCCTGTGTGTGCAGTTTCACTGCCACATCGACTTGGCATTTAAAAGTTCTTGCCAAGCCTAGAACTCCCCTTTTTCTACATATAAGTCACCCTTAATATGTGCCATAGGTAACCCCTAGGGCAGGGTGCTGTGTAGGTAAAAGGTAGGACATGTACCTGGGTAGTTATATGTCCTGGTAGTGTAAAACTCCTAAATTCATTTTCACACTACTGTGAGGCCTGCTCCCTTCATAGGCTAACATTGGGGCTGCCGTCATACACTGTTGAAGTGGCAGCTGCTGATCTGAAAGGAGCAGGAAGGTCATATTTAGTATGGCCAGAATGGTAATACAAAATCCTACTGACTGGTGAAGTCGGATTTAATATTACTATTCTAGAAATGATACTTTTAGAAAGTGAGCATTTCTTTGCACTTAAATCCTTCTGTGCCTTACAATCCACGTCTGGCTGGGCTTGGTTGACAGCTCCTTGTGCATTCACTCAGACACACCCCAAACACAGGGTACTCAGCCTCACTTGCATACATCTGCATTTTGAATGGGTCTTCCTGGGCTGGGAGGGTGGAGGGCCTGCTCTCACACAAAGGACTGCCACACCCCCTACTGGGACCCTGGCAGACAGGATTGAACTGAAAGGGGACCTGGTGCACTTCTTAGCCACTCTTTGAAGTCTCCCCCACTTCAAAGGCACATTTGGGTATAAAACAGGGCCTCTGCCCTACCTCATCAGACACTTGCTGGAGAAGAAACCTGAACCAGAAACTACACCCTGCCAAGAAGAACTGCCTGGCTGCTCAAAGGACTCACCTGCCTGCTTTCTACAAAGGACTGCTGCCTTGCTGTTGCCCTGCTGCCTTGCTGAACTCTTGTCTGGCTGTGAAAGTGCTCTCCAAGGGCTTGGATAGAGCTTGCCTCCTGTTCCTTGAAGTCTCAGGACCAAAAAGACTTCTCTCTTTTACTTGGACGCTCCGTGCGCCGAAAGTTTCGACGCACAGCTTGTTTCGCGGCGAGAAAAACGCCGCACTCCGACGCTGATCGACGCAACGCTCTTGGGACGATCGAAGATCCGACGCACGGCCTCGCAAGGACAACGCCGCCCGACCTCTAGAGGAGAAATCGACGCAACGCCTGCCGTGAGATCGTAATTTCAACGCGCAGCCCCGCAGATCGAAGTCCAGAGGAGAAATCGACGCAACGCCTGCCGTGAGATCGTAATTTCGACGCGCAGCCCCGCAGACCGACGCACAGCCGGAGAACAAGCAGGAAAATCCACGCACAGACCCGGGACATCTGGTAATCCCCGCGATCCACAGAAAGAGACTGTCCGCGCGCCGGAAAACGACGCCGACATCCCCGCGTGGAAAATAACGACGCAAGTCCGTGTCTGCTGGGGAGAAATCGACGCACACACCCTTTTTCCACGCACCTCTTCTCTTGTGGCCCTCTGAGGAGATTTTTCCACGCTAAACCAGGTACTTGTGCTTGAAAGAGATTTTGTTTATATTCTAAAGACTTAAGACACTTTATATCACTTTTCAGTGATATCTCTACAATTTCCCATAGCAACTTTAATCTTTTTGACCTACAATTATCCTGATAAATATTATATATTTTTCTAAACACTGTGTGGTGTATTATTGTGGTGCTATATGGTGGTATTGTATGATTTATTGCACAGATACTTTACACATTGCCTTCTAAGTTAAGCCTGACTGCTCGTGCCAAGCTACCAGAGGGTGGGCACAGGATAATCTTGGATTGTGTGTGACTTACCCTGACTAGAGTGAGGGCTTTTGCTTGGACAGGGGGTAACCTGACTGCCAACCAAAAACCCCATTTCTAACACATAGCCACACTGATTCTCCCAGAGCCTGGAGTATGTCCAATACTGGGAGATACATTTGACAGGCCCTGGTCTCTGCAGGCTGAGCATACAGAACCTACATGACACTCACATTTCTATCACTTCCATGCATGATGGTACATCATGTGGTCATCATTAATGTGGCTTGTGTGGCAACCTGAAGGGCGCAGTGAGTCATGCTATGCCTTCCAAACAACAGTTTGTCAAGGCTAGATGTGGGGTGAAAGATCTGTGACACAATACACATTGCTTACAAGATCCTCAAATGACTCAAACAAGATACATACACAGCTCATGCTGTCATGCGCATGTGACTGATTTTACAAAACTCGGCGTAAACGTACGTCGTGCACACGGTCATCAACACTGACAGCCACAGCTATTGGCCTGCAACGGCCACAGACAACAACGTTAGTCCATGACTGTGTCCGCAGCGGATAGTACCGCCCACCGCACGGACAACTTCCAACAGCGGACGTGGGTGATTCCTAATGTCCAGTGGAGTATGTCAGACATCCGCTCTCTTGGAGGTTGAAAATACAGTATATGGCCCTGTTAAATGAATCACAACAATATATGTGTGGGATCATCACAAACATTGCAAATCAGTCTTGTTGTGTAGGTCCTACTACACAATCACCAGTGTAGTGTGTTGCAGGGCACAGATGGCATATGACGGCAGTGCACTGTCCACTGCCGCTGACGGTATTTTTGATGGTCAGTAAATACTGTTAAATTTCAAGGGGCAATTGAGGAGCAGATATTTGGGTGTTGCACAAATTCACGTTGTGGACACATGTCTTGTCAACCATGAGGATCACATTTGAGCCTTGTGTAGTGTTGTATATCCATTGTAGTGATGTCTCTGGGCACGTTATTTTAGCAACTAGGCCTGCCAGTTGTGCCCTTTAGCCCATTTACATTTTATTCTGCTTCATTTTTATTATTACAGGATAGGCCACATTTGTGGTGTTTTATTTTCTTTATCTAGTTGTTCTTCCATCTAGGAAAGCATGGCACTTCTTAGCAAGACATTCTTTTCACTGTGTGCTTTCCTCAGCTGCAGCGAGATAGGGTTGCTGGCAGAAGTGGTACTCTGCATCTCCAATGTTCATGGAAACACACACATCCTAACGTGGGAACATTTTCTCAGAACATCAGCTGTTTTATTATAAAAACACTTCTCTGTCCCATGCACGTTAGAGGGGGTTCCAGCCAGATTACCACAACTGTTTTCTGAATGACTTTGCTACAGCTGCTCACTGAGACTACTGGTTCCCTGGCATACACAAGGATGGTGTCTTCATAGACAACAGGGTTCCTTGCTCAGGTATGGGGGAAGATGTCTTCCCAGGGGGGAGTCCTGAAGAGCGGATTAGGGGTTATCATGCTCTGCTCTAACATAGTTTAGGTAGGAATTGCATATATTATGCATAGTGAAAGTATGGTGGGACTTTTCCTGTGTTTCACTTTTCTTGTCACCATTTTGCTTTTAGAATGCTTCATCATTCTAATCATTGCAATTCATGCTATTCTATCTAAGATGCAGTTGTTTCATAAATATCATTGAAACATTGTCTGCCTCTGTTTGTCTTTGCATGTGTGAGACTAATAGAACTGAGGGAAAAGGATGAGATCTGATACACCACGATTTCCCTGAGAAGTCATCTTGTCATGCGTCTGGTTGCCACAAATCATCCCTGCTCTTGGGCAGAGATGAGAAGCTGAGAGTTGGCTGGAAACAGATTAGGCCGAAAGTTGTCACATGGTATGGGATTGGACTCAGTTCCCCACAATTCAGATGATGCTGTCCCCCAAATCCTGCAGCCTCATTAGGATAAGGATAGCCTAAGCGACAGTAATTGACAGATGTGATATGTACTGGGTGTAATGTATTTTAAGTCAAAATGCTTTGTCACATGATTTTGTTGGTATACATCATGTATGTTGGTGTAGACACAGTGACTAATGTTCCCACTTATGTATTTTCACACATAGGTACCCAGGGAGAGGGAGGATGCAACAAGCTCCAGTGTACCATCCATTGACAGACCTTCAAACCATGGAAGAACGCCACATAATTCAACTATACCTTTGAAAATGCAAACAATAGTAGATGTTTGCTGTCAGTTGGGGCCAGATCTGATGCCTGAAAAAGCTAATCCAACACGCAAACCAACCACTGTGAGACTCATGGCAGTATTGCATATCCTCACTACAGGGTCCTTCCAACATATTGTGGCCATATCTGGTGGTATGATCCAACCTATGTTCAGTCTTGTGTTGAGAGATTTCCTTTCAGCAATGTTGGAACACATTGACAGGTATATCAAGTTCCCCCCGATGTGAGGATTTAGCTAATGTGAAGGCTGATTTCTATGCTTTGGCTCGCCTCCCACATGTGGTGGGGGCCATTGATGGCACACATGTTGCCTTGGTGCCACCGCAGGCCACTGAACAATTCTAACACAACAGAAAAAACATCCTTTCAATCAACGTGCAAGTTGTCTGTTTATATGATCTCTACATCTCAAACATCTGTGCCCATTTCCCTTGATCAGCCCATGATTCCTTCATAATGCGGAACAGCACCATGACCCAGCTGATGTCACAACTGTAATCCGAGAGGGCATGGCTGGTAGGTAAGTCACATCTGTCCTGATTGTGTGTGAGCAATGTCAGGAGCTACAATCATGAAGTGAGTCATTCTGTTACACTTATATCCCATTTCTAAATGCAGACTCAGCATATCCAAACTGTGGTTATTGACGCCGCTGAGGAATCAAACTACGCCAGGTGAATTCTACTTCAATGAGGCCAATGGGGGGAGGCGGCCAAGATGGCGACTGGAGCGGATGCTTAGCAATCTGGTCCGGTCCAGGCCCGTCTAATATCCTGGTGAAGTGACCCCACTCTGGCTCCCAGCCGACCGGAAAAGTAACCATCCGGGGTCTGCGACCAACAGACCAACCACTGAAGGCATTAACCTGTTGTTGAATGGCACAGCATGCAGGACAGTGCAACTGCAGCCCGATAACAGCGCAAGGCTGCCATTTGCAGCAAGGAGTGGAACGGCGTGGCCTAGACGCAACCCCCCGTGACAGAAGCACAGAGGAAGCAGATGCCTACCCACTGAATAGTAAACAGATACAGAGACTTGGAGGGGTTCGTGCAGCGGCAGGAGATGTGCCCCTAGCAGAGGAGCAGGCACAACTCGGAGCTGCAGAGGGAGACGCAGTGAGCAGAGACCAAGGCCAGGGGGCACACCTCTGGTTGAACACTGCGGCGTGCAAGAGAGTGCAGCCGCAGCCTAATAGCAGCACAAAGCTGCCATCTGCAGCAAGGACTGGAACGGCGGGGCCTAGACTTGACCCCCGTGAGAGGAGCACAGATGAAGCAGATGCCTACCCGTTAAATAGTAGATGAGACAGAGACCTGGATGGGTTCATGCGGCCCGCAGTGGCAGGAGACGCGGCCATAGCGGAGGAGCAGGAGCAACTCGGAGCAGCATAGTGAGACGCGGTGAGAGGAGACTAAGGCCAGGGAGGCACACCAACGGTCACGCTGGGAATCCTGACCTGGATGGCAGATAGCAGTGAGACCCACGCATGGGATTAGACACACATCTTATGCCTGGAGCCCCAGGGCAGTATTGATGGACTAAAAGTCCACGGCCCACTAATCTCCACAGGCCACGAGGGTGGAGACCTAGTGCCACAACAGCAGGTGCCAACGTTCGCAATAAAACTGGCTAGCCCTGATACATTGAACTAATGGGCACCACCGATCGCTATCAATGGACAACAGGCAACTTACATGAAATCAGCACAAACATGGCACACCGCGCCCCAGAAGTCCTAATGAAGGCGTGAATTTCCATAGGGTCAAGTCATGTACCCACAGCCCCTCTGGGAAACAAAAGTACTAATCGCCCTGTAGACCACCAAAAGGGCAACTGGGAGAAATGCCAGTGGGAGCCCTAACTTGTAGAAACAGGAGACACCACGCAATCGCACCAGTTACCGAGACTGAGCCCGCAGCAGACTCGGGGGCCGGGAGGACGCGTTGTGGGTGACACCGAGTGCTCAACAGACACGGAACAGCACACCTCGGGACGGTGGGGCTGGGATTTGCAGTCTGAAGCTACCAGATACTGGAACACTGACTAAGCTGGTCGACCGCAGAATGGTGAAACCCAAAGCAGCAAAGCTCTCCTTGACCTTGAAGGGGACAAAGCCAACATTGCTTATGGCCATGGGGGAAGACACCAACACACTCTGGCAGATGAACAGTATGCTCTAAGCCCACTCTACTCAATTTGAGAAACTACTACAGGCCATTCTGGACACTAAGACCGCTCTAGAGACCAAAATTGACACTGTGTCACAAGAAGTCAATCTACTCCATGTGGGCCAATGAAACCTGGCTGAAAGAGTGGGAGAGACTGAGTCATCCTTAGCATCCCTGCACCCAATGGTACAGGAACTTCATACTCAGGTAAAGCAACGGCAGGAGGAAGTTTCATCCTTGCAGCGCAGGGCCGAGTATGCAAAGGGAAGGTCGCTAAGGAACAATGTTCGCTTTCTGGGGTTCCCAGAGCATGCAGAAGAACCTAACGCTGAACTTTTTCTAGAGAAGTGGCTGCCGACTACAGTGCTGGGGAACAAAATGCTGGCTCCCTTCTCCATTGAGCGAGCACACCGAGTCCTGAGCAGACCGCAGCCACCCGGTACCCCACAGAGGCCACAAGTAGCCCATCTCCTCAACTTTCGGGAGAGGGATGTTATCCTTCAGAGCTTCCAGATGAAGGGCCCATGGAGATTCGAAAACACCACCATTACAGCCTACCCTGATTACTCTATGGAAATAAAGTGCAAGAGAAGCTCATTCATCAAGGTCAAGCAACTCCTATGTGAACACAGCCTTAAGTACTCGTTGATGTTCCCAGCGAGACTAAAATCAGTTGATAGAGAGAAAACTCACATATTCCCGACCCCGGAAAATGCCTGGGCATGGCTGCTCGCCAAGGGTCTAGCGAGGCCGACTCAAGAGGAACCGCTGTCTGAGGGATGGCTGACTCCCCCAGTCCCACCGTAAAAGGAAACCGAGAACCAGGGCGTGCCCAACAAAGGCCCAATCAGCGGAAGGCCAAGCTCAAGCACTGCTCGAAGCCATGCAGCACATGTCCAATATGCATGATGCTCTACGAGAGGCTCACAGTTCGGACACTGACTCCTTGGAGTGCCACTCCAACAGCACACTAACTGGGTCCCAACAGTGACCGGACGTTACCCCACACACAGCAGATGACCTGTGACATTGCTTCCTATGACGGTGATCCTGGGCGACCACATGAGGACAACTCTTCGTGTGGGGAGGCAATGTCGAGCAGGATTCAGGACCCAGAGAACAATCAGTCTACAGAAGGAGGATCGCCTGAATCGAGTCAGAGTACCCAAACAGCCACACATGTGAACTCAGGTCACTAGCAGTGCCTCAAAGTTATGAAAGGTGATCTATGGCATAATTGCAATAAGTGATCCTGACAATTGTTAAACACATGCATGCCCCAATGATAGTTGGGGGCATGGGCGTAGAAGACTATTCAGCTTGTGAAAACGGGCAAGTGAGACTCTGAGTACAGTTCTGGAATACTCACGTCCCCAGCATGACTTGTTCAATGGACGATGTTCAACCCTCCACTGGGTTTGGCCTTTGTTATGTTCACAGGGGGGAAGTAAGCTGTAGGCCCATTGGCCGTTGAAATGGTTCTTCATGTTCAGAAGGGGTTCTGGATGTAGATACGGGATGGCGGTGGGCGGGAGAGGACACAGGGATGAAGGCATGGACATGCTCAAGGCTTTGCGCCATGACGATGCAATGGACATGGGGCAGGGCACTAAGTGCAGAATGAACAACACACGATCATAGGTACATGGGAGCCACACAGTATAATTTATTAACGTGGAATATGAGTGGCATGGCAACACCGACTAAGAGCCAACGGGTACACTTCTACCTGAAACACCACAATGTGCAAATAGCGATAATCCAGGAAACACACCTCACCAGGGGAATTACAAGAACTCAAAACTAAATGGAGGGGACAGGTTTACGGCACGACACTATCAGCATTCGCCAAGGGGGTACTGATCTGGGTGGCACCCGAAGTCCCTTACATCGTGGAACACATCACAGTAGATGTGGAGGGCAGATACGTGCTAGCAGAGGGTACACTGGATGAGGAGTCCCTAGCGCTGGCCGGTATATATGGCCCGAACTCAAAACACAAAGAATGTCTGACATCCATCATGCCAACACTCTTTCATGACCCATCAGTTTCTTGTATATGGGGGGGGGTGACTTCAATTGCGTTACAGATGTGGACACAGACAGATCCCATCCTCCCCTACCCGGGGCACCCAACAGAATTACCACACAAGGGCTTTGTACATTGATGTCTGATAGAAGGCTGCATCTCATATGGTGTTTAAAACATCCCCAAAAACTGGAGTACTCCTTCTAATCCCCTATACACAGACTGCATACTAGAATAGACCTGATACTCAGACCAACACGTTTGGCACAAGATGTCTTGCAGGCAGAATACATGGCCAGGACACTGTTGGAACACTGCCCGCTCAGGACTAGTCTCCAGTGTGGCAGAGGTGTGGCACACACGAGCATACCAAAGTGGCGCTTACAACCAACAGTGCTCACTGACCCTCCGGTCGGTCAGGAGCTGGCTGAATGTATTGTCAATTATTTCGAGCACAACAGGAACACGGCCTCATCGTGAGCCGTGCAATGGGATGCTCACAATCTGGTTGTCCGTGGCCACTGCCTCCCGGCCACAGTGGGAGTCAAGCATTTTGACACACGAACTGCTAGCACTGGAGATGGACTTGCGCGCCTTGGAAAGAGATGTGGCGCAGGGCACCTCGGACCCAGAGGCACTTTGTGAATTAGGAACGAGACATAAGGATGCAGACTCACGGCTGCATAGACACAACTACAGACATTACAGGGGTCATTATGACCTTGGCGGTCACTAAACTGCCAGGGTCACGGTCGGACCGCCACGGTCGTGGTGGTCTGACCACCACATTATGACCGTGGTGGAGCCACCACGGTCCAAATGTCGACACCACCAGGCTGCCGCCAGCCTGCAGCCTGATAATCCTGGCAGTTGTAATCCACCAGGGCAGCGCTGCAAGCAGAACTGCCCTTTGGATTACGAGTCCCCATCCGCCAGCCTGTCCATGGCGGTAAACACCGCCATGGAAAGGCTGGTGGAATGGGGACTTGGGGGTGCCCCTGCACTGCCCATGCACTTAGCATGGGCATTGCAGGGGCCCCCATGAACAGCCCCATCACGAATTCTACTGCCCGAATTATGGACAGTGGAATGCGCGACGGGTACTACTGCACCCGATGCACCGCCACATTGCAGCTGGCACTATTAGGACCCGGCTGCAATGTTAAGGCCCTGTTTCCCACTGGGCCAGCGGAGAAACCATAATATGGCCCTCGGGGTTCAGGCCGCCTGTGTGGCCTGTTGGTGGTATGGCATTGGCAGGGGGTGTCATAATGAGGCCCTATATCACTAGGTTGAATGAAGTGGGAGATCAATCCAGTAGACTGCTAGCATGGCTTATTAACGGCAGACAGAGCCACACTCCCATTGGAGCTATTAGGTTGAAGTCGGTGACATGGTCAACTCCCAAATTGCTATAAATTAAGCTTTCAGGGATTACTACCACATGCTATATGCAGAAGGGCCAAAAGCGACCTCAGCACAATTAGAAGACTTCTTTACTAACCTAACTTTGACCCAACTCACCCCCCCCCTACAAAAAATGGAGCTTTACACGCCCATCGACATAGAGAAGATCCGTACCGCATTGTGCCAACTAGCCCATAATTAAGCACCCAGAACTGACAGGCTACCAGCCAAGTATTGTTCCACTTTCTCTGTTCACCTGGCAGGTCCATTACGGGAGGTGTTGAATTAAGTGAAGCAACGGGCAGTCTCACGGAATTCCAACGTTAAGCCCTTATAGTGGTCCTACCTAAACCAGACTGCGACCCGCAGGATGTGCGTTTATATAGACCCCTCTCGCTACTTAACCAGATTGTAAATTGTTGGGCAAATACTTGCCGACAGGCTACTCCCACTGATTGGTCACTTGATCCATGAAGACCAGTCGGGACTCATTCTGGGATGGAACACCTTCCAGAACATCAGAAGGCTCTTGTGCCTACTAAACGGTACCCTCAAAGGGAACCACAATAGAGTAGTGGTGTCATTGGACATTCAAAAGGCCATCAACACCCTTGGATGGCCCTTCTTAAAGGAGATGCTGAAACACATGGGCTTTGGCTCAGGCTTCATGGAGTGGATTAAGACACTGTGCTGTAACCCTACAGCCCGTGCTTCCCAATCCACTAGGGCACTAGATAGGGATGCCCACTATCACCTCTATTATTCGCGATAGCAATCAAGCCTCTGGCAGCACACCTTTGCGCCCAGCAATGGGGAATCCTGGAGCTAGACATCCCCCACATCATCTCCCTCTATGCAGATGATGCAATAATATATTTACGTAAGAGTGGGTCCACCCTATCGGAGACCATGCGACTTCTTGAAATGTTTAGGGACATGTCTGGCCTATGGGTAAACTCGGAGAAATCATCCCTGTTCCCATTGACACCCATTCCGGAATACTTAAGGCCTGCACTCCCAGTGTACCGACTGTCCTGGAGTCATGTCTCCTTCAAATATCTAGGCATCCAAATCCAAATATATCACACCACAGAGGATCTCAGGGAAGGTAACCTAGGATGGGTGGTGCGCTCGATCTGTGGATCATTAACATTCTGGGGATAACTACCATTATCACCCCTGGGACGTGTGGCAATAGCAAAGACAATACTCCCCAGACTATTATATTACTTCACAGCGCTCCCACTCAACAGAATGATGTTAGAATTGATTTGGGGGAATAACCGCCGTAGGGTCACCTAGCTACCATGCACCAACCAATTGAGGATGGGGGGTCTAGGCTTGCCCTATTTTGAATTATATTACACAGTGACGCAATTCCAATGGCCACTTATCTGGCTCCAGACAACTCCCACAGCGGAGAGGACAACGGTGCAGGACAGATTGGGTCGCACAAATGTGCTGACATGGCTGAAGGATCACATATGCCCTCTCTTACATAGTAACACCTTGATGGACACAGCCCAAACATGCTGGCGTAGATTTGTACAGACTGGGGGCCCAACACCGCCTTACTCCCCCAAGATCCCACTGCTGGGCATGCAGGGAGTGGGGGAAATGTACATGCACCATGCGATGGGACTGTGGCTGACTGGCCTGCAATGAACATGACAGGGGACTTTTTCAAGGAGGGCTAGTTCCTGACATATGCAGACATCGAGAACACTCACAACATAGCCCCAGGACACTTCCTAACCTACTGTGCCATAAAACAGCACATACACAACACGAAGCGGAATGGTGATACTGAGCCCCAAACTTCTCCCACGCTTTACCTATTACTGTCAAACTATGGGCACACTAAAGTGGTATCTATGCTGTATGGCGCTCTTCTGGGAAGTAGAGGAGCGGGCCAGGCAGGTGCTAAGGCCAGGTGGGAGGCAGACCTACCCAGCCCAATGTCTCAGTCAGCTTGGGCCATGGTGCTCCAACATGTGAAGGGTGTGTCTTGCAATCCTAGATTTCATTTCACTCAATGTAATTATTTACACCAAGCCTACCTGTCCCCTCACCGGATCCATTGCATGTTCCTCCACTCGCCCCACGAATGCCCTTGATGTGGAGACTAGGATACCAACTTTTATCAAATGGTGTGGACTTGCGCACCCACACAACGAGCCTGGCATTAAGTTACCGCATTAGCGGGGAACTGACAAACCACCCACTGCTTCCCACCCCAGAGTCCTGCCTACTAGGTATTCACACTAAGGACAAGGGGGGCAAACAATTACATAGGTTCATAGAACTTGGTTTTTTCCTGCTCAAATTCCTCATAGCTATGCAAATAGCTGTAAATAATTGGCTAATAGGGCTACTGCACTGGGCTGGGGTCGAAGCACAGGTACATCGCTCACTCAATGACAGAGGTGTGGTAGTGGCAGGACATGAAAATTGGGACACTTACATTGCCCGGGCTGAGGCCAAAAACAACTTACAACCCCTTTGAACTATGAAGGCAGCTGTTATCGCAGGTGACAACTAGTGTTTCAGGGCTGCACCGCAGAGGAGTGCCCTGTGGTAAGTGACACACAAGCTTGCACAGCTTACATCCATTGCCCAGTCAGGGGTGACCATAGCACACAGAAAGGTATGGCATACTACTCCGCACAGCAGAGATCAGAGCCCGGACAGCAACGTCAATACAGCTAACGTGACCACACCAAGGTACACGGGTAAAACCTGGGTAGCATTGCATCACCATAACTACACTCAGGATTGTCCGAAATAATGGACAATGACACATGAACACTGCCTGGATTAATGCCACTAACCGTAATTAGCATTCTGATGATGTGAGAATATACACATATGCATGTTGAAGGTAATGTTTATTGGTAAATGTCACTTGTTTAAATAGGAACTTGCAGTAATCTGAACTTCTTCCCTCTGCCCCCCTCCCTCCAGCACCCCCCATTTTGAATGCCTGATATTATGTATGTACATGTCTAACGAACGCCCGGTGTTCTGCATCATTTGACTATGTTGTAACGATTAAAATAAAAACAGATTTGAAAAAAAAATGAGGCCCATGGAAGAACGCAGCAGGCAGTAGAGCAGGCTTCTGGGCTCCTGAAGGTGAGATTTCACTGTCTGGACTGGACTGGTGGAGCCCTCATCTGCTCATCCGGAAAATTGTGTCAGATCACTGTGGCATGCTGCATGCTCCACAACATTGCCCAGCGGTGAAATATCCTTTACACCCCAGAGGAGGGGGAGCCTGCAGTGCCACTGGATGAAAATCCTGAAATGCCAAATAAAGATGAAAGCGGTGAAGAGAAAGAAGCTGACTTGTATGTCATGTGATGTCATGAGTTTGACTGTATAATTCACTGTAGTTGTGAGATTGTGTGAAGGTGATTCTTTGAAATAGTTAGGGAGCTGATACTCATCATGTTTGATGAGATATCTTTTGACACATCCCCACCTCAATGACGTTGCTTTGTTTGTGTCAGATTTATTGCAATGTACTTTGTTTTCCAGATGCTTGCTATCTGACTTGTCATATGTATTGTTTCATGCCTATACTCTAAGTTCTTTGTTCCGGTACCTTCACAACATCTTCATGTGGGCATTTCAGAGCTGTGACATCGGCAGGTATGTTATGCTGTTCTTACATACTAAGTAGACATGGATTGTTCTAGGGAATGTAGGTCACTGACTTTGGGTGTAAGAGACCTATGCCAAGACAGTTTGCACAGTGATAGGATGGAAGTTTATAAGACCCCATTGGACTTGTTTAGCCCTGATGCATCATGTGTGTCATCATGTGGTCAGAAAATATGCTGTTGTAGGCCACAATCATGTCAGTTACCCTTCACATTGGCTAAACACTCTTTGTGTATGACCTGTATGTAGCTGTTGATGAGTTTCATCATTGTAGGCCAATGTATCTGTGCCAAATCACTGACATATGTTTGTGTCATACCACCAGATGCAAGAGCACTGGATTGTAATGACCTTGTGATCAGAAACTGTTATACTGCTATCTGTCTGAGTCTTGCATTATGTGAAGTTGAATTACTTTTGTGTGGTAGGTGATATGGCTCCAGCTGATGACACCAACAACTTTAATGTTTGCCTATTCTACAGGACAATATCTGACAGATCCCTTCCTTCCATGGTCTGGACGTCTGTATCTCTAAATATGTTCATTTACTCAGTATGATTCAATCATGTATGATTTGCAATGTTTCAGACATCTTGACAGCCTATGTGCTGAACAATGTAATAACATTTCATCCTTGACCAGAAACTTGTATGTATGCGTTTGGGTGGAATGGCTGTAATCTTGAGCTGGACACTGTGTCCATGCAACATATCCCATCTTGAACAAGTACTTTGGATCATCATTTTATGGTTCACATGGTCTGACTTATCTACGTGGCAAAATGTGAAATTCAAAACAGCAGACAATGAGTTAGTGAGGGGTGATTTTATTGAGAAGCTATGACTGTCTCCTAGATTCTTTTCTATACATCTCTGCTTCTGAGGGAGGGGGATTAGCTGTTAGAGAGGCAGGGGTGTTTGTGGGTGGTTATGTTTCTAGCAGGGCCTTCCTTTCTGTGGCTGGCGCTGATGTACATGGGCCTGATGTTGTTGTCTCAAAGGAAGACAAAGATTGGGTTGGAAAGACCCTGCTCAGGGTTATATGAATGTCCCTGAGAACTCCTGTTAGGGAGGCCATGTTGGAAGTGTGGGCCTCCATTTGTTCACACATGTCCCTATGCATGTCCCTCTGAAGCTGCTTAATTTCCTGAAGTTCAGTCAACAACTGGCTCATCATCACGCCTTGGGACTCGTGCCAGACCCCCAAGACGTTGCTGATGGTGCCCCTGCCGACAGGAGACCCAGTGGCCTCACTCCAATGGCCCACTGCATCCCTTCCACACACCCTACCCCCACAAGCCTATGCCCTTGGCACAGGGTGCCCTCTCCAACTTTGACCTGAACCTTCAGTTCCCGGAGTGACAAGCTATCCAGGACTGGAGGGCACTAGATGGTGGAAACTGTGCTAGGTACGCAGGTTGGGGGTGAATCGTTGACTGGGATGTTGAAGCAACAGGGATGGCAGGTGACTTTATGACCACAGTGAGGCTCGCCGTCGCCATCTGACCAGGTTGCCCAGATGGTCCAGGACCTACCTCCACACCCACAAGTCCAGGAGTGTTGTAGTCACTGAGGGCTTTATCCAGTGGGGTAGTGGTAGTCAGTTCTGTGGCCTCCGTGTGCCCAGTGGCAGCTAGTCCTGTTGATGAAGAACGTACATTGTTACTGGTTAAAGTGTGACATCTACCTCCAAAGGTTTTGTGTTACAGTAAGTAGAGACATTGGACACAGTTAAGTTGTAGGTAATCCTATTGTGCCAAATCACCATGGTATTGGGTTATTTGATACGATGTGTGAAGCATGCCTAAACTATTTGGCTCAAGCAGCTGAGGAGTTGTGCAGATCAGTTGCACTTTGGAAGATGGACTGAAAATTACATTGTACCACCAGTAAAACCAACACAGTAGAGAGGCAGCATGTGCATTTGACCAATAGGAGGCCTAGTTGAGTGAGATACATGCAAACAGAGGACTTTGTTGTTGAATATAGACTGGCATCACCATGTGCACCATGCTGTGTCAAAGTGTCTGCTGCCGATACCAATCTAGTGATGCAGTTTGATATCTTAGAAATACTTGTTGTACACAATGGGTAAGGTGTTATCACTGTCCTAAATAGTTTCATCTTGGGTTAGAAGGTCAAGATGGAGCTAGACAGACAGACATGTCTCTGAGTTGAGCATGATCTGTATCTTGGTCACTCCTAGGTGAGTAAACTACAATTGTGAGTTGCCAAACAGGGGTATTTGGACAAGTGACCACTGGGCTGGTGTTAGGAGTTACTGACAGAAGGCCTCCTAGGAGTTGCAGTCAGGTCACTCTCTCTACTACAGACAACATACAAATGGTATCCTCTCAGGTGAGTACACTTCATTTGAGAGTTAAGACACAGAGGTAATTCGGCAAGTGAACACTGGGCTCGTGGTTGGAGTTACAGAAACAGTGCCTTCTGGGCTTTGTAGTCCTGTCACTCCCTCTATTTCTCAACACTTGACAAATGGTATACTCCCAGGTGCGTAAACATCATTTGAGGGTTCACTAACAGGTGTATTGGTACAAGTGAACACTGGGCTGGTGTTTGGAGTTACTGACACAAGGCCTACTGGGAGTTTCAGTCTGGTCACTCTCCCTAGTACACACACTATACAACTGGTATCCACCCAGATAAGTACACTTCATTTGAGAGTTACCAAACAAGGGTATTTGGGCAAGTGCACACTGGGCTGGTAGTTGGAGTTGCAGACACAAGGCCTCCTGGGAGTTGCAGTCATGTCACTCTCTGTACTACAGACACTATACAACTGGTATCCTCCTAGGTGAGTACACTTCAACTGAAAGTTACCAAACAAGGGTATTTGGACAAGTGCACACTGGGCTGGTGGTTGGAATTATAAAAGCAAAGCCTATTGGGCTTTGCAGACAGGTCGCTCCCTTTATTTCTCAACACTTGACAAATGGTATACTCCAATATGAGTAAACATTATTTGAGGGTTCACTAACAGATGTAGTCATTCTCCCTATTACACATAGTATACAACTGGTATCCTCCCAGATGAGTACACTTCAATTGAGAGTTAACAAACAAGGGCAAACTGGGCTGATGGTTGGAGTTACAGACACAAGGCCTCCTGGGAGTTGCAGTCAGGTCACTCTCTCTACTACGGATACCATACAAATGGTATCCTCTCAGGTGAGTACACTTCATTTGAGAGTTAAGACACAGAGGTAATTCGGCAAGTGAACACTATTTTTTAAGGTTCACTAAAAGATGTATTGGTACAGGTGAACACTGGGCTGGTGTGTGGAGTCACTGACACAAGGCCTCCTGGGAGTTGCAGTCAGGTCACTCTCCCTACTACACATACTGTATAGATGATATCCTCCCAGGTGAGTACGCTTCAACTGAGAGTTACCAAACAAGGGTATTTAGGCAAGTGCACACTAGGCTGACGGTTGGAGTTACAAGCACAAGGCCTCCTGGGAGTTGCAGTCTGGTCACTCCCTCTACTACACACACTGTACAAAAGGTATCCTCCCAGGTGAGTACACTTCAATTGAGAGTTAAGACACAGGGGTAACTGGGCAAGTGAACACAGGGTTTGTGGTGGAGTTACAGAAATAGGGCCTATTGGGCTTAGCAGTCAGGTCACTCCCTCTATTTCCTAACACTTGACAAATGGTATACTCCCAGGTGAGTAAACTTCATTTGAGGGTTCACTAACAGATGTAGTCATTCTCCCTATTACACATAGGGGGTTATTCTAACTTTGGAGGAGGTGTTAATCCGTCCCAAAAGTGACGGAAAAGTGACAGATTTACCACCAGCCGTATTACGAGTCCATTATATCCTATGGAACTCGTAATACGGCTAGTGGTATATCCGTCACTTTACCGTCACTTTTGGGACGGATTAACACTCCTCCAAAGTTAGAATAACCCCCATAGTATAAAACTGGTATCCTCCCAGATGAGTACACTTCAATTGAGAGTTAACAAACAAGGGCAAACTGGGCTGATGGTTGGAGTTACAGACACAAGGCCTCCTGGGAGTTGCAGTCAGGTCATTCTCTCTACTACAGACACTATACAACTGGCATACTCCCAGATGAGTACACTTCAACTGAAAGTTACCAAACAAGGGTATTTGGACAAGTGCACACTGGGCTGGTGGTTGAAGTTATAGAAACAAAGTCTATTGGGCTTTTCAGTCAGGTCATTCCCTCTACTTCCCAACACTTGACAAATGGTATACTCCCAGGTGAGAAAACCTAATTAGAGAGTTTATTAACAGATGTATTGGGGCAATTGAACACTGGTCTGGTGTTTGGAGTTACTGACACAAGGCCCCCTTTGTGTTGCAGTCAGGTGACTCACTACTACACACACTGTATAAATTATATCCTCCTAGGTAAGTAGACTTCAATTGAGAGTTGAGACACAGGGGTAATTGGACAAGCGAACAAAGGGCTGGTGGTTGGAGTTACAGAAACATGTCCTATTGGGCTTTGCAGTCAGGTCACTCCCTCTTGTTCCCAGCAGTTGACAAATGTTACACTCCCAGGTGAGAAAACGTCATTTGAGAGTTCACTAACATAGGTATTGGGGCAAGTGATCACTGGGCTGGTGTTTGGAGTTACTGACACAAGGCCTCCTGGGAGTTGCAGTCTGGTCACTCTCCCTAGTACACACACTTTACAACGTGTATCCTCCCAGATGAGTACACTTCAACTGAAAGTTACCAAACAAGGGTATTTGGACAAGTGCACACTGGGATGGAATTACAGAAACAAGGCCTATTAGGCTTTGCAGTCAGGTCATTCCCTCTACTTCCCAACACTTGAACAATGGTATACTACCAGGTGAGAAAACTTAATTTGAGAGCTTACTAACAGATGTATTGGGGCAAGTGAACCCTGGGTTGGTGTTTGGAGGTACTGACACAAGGCCCCCTGGGTGTTGCAGTCAGGTGACTCACTCTATTACACACACTGTATGAATGATATCCTCCCAGGTGAGTAGACTTCAATTGAGAGTTAAGGCAGAGGGGTAATTTGGCAAGTGAACACAGGGCTGTTGGTTGGGGTTACAGAAACATGTCCTACTGGGCTTTTCAGTCAGGTCACTGCCTCTGGTTCCCAACAGTTGACAAATGGTACACTCCCAGGTGAGTAAACTTCATGTGAGAGTTCACTAACAGATCTATTGGGGCAACTGAACACTGGGCTAGTGTATGGAGTTACTGACACAAGACCTCCTGGGAGTTGCAGTCAGATTACTCTCCCTACTACACATAATATAAAACTGGTATCCTCCCAGATGAGTACACTGCAATTGAGAGTTACCAAACAAGGGTATTTGGACAAGTGCAAACTGGGCTGATGGTTGGAGTTACAGACACAAGGCCTATTGGGCTTTGCAGTCAGGTCATTCCTTCTACTTCCCAACACTTGACAAATGGTATATTCCCAGGTGAGAAAACTTCATTTGAAAGTTCACTAACAGATGTAGTGGGACAAGTGAATACTGGGCTGGTGGCTGGCGTTACTGACACAAAGCCTCCTGGGATTTCCAGTCAGGCCACTCCCTCTACTCCCTAACACTTGACAAATGTTAGGTATTACATATCTGTACACAGGCTACGTTTAGGTTTGAGCATACATTTACATTTTGGGACATACCATGAATCTTGTAATGTTTGTTTGATATGGTGAGATTTACAGGCACCATTTGGACATATGGATTGTGATGAGCCTTGATAGCTGTGATGTTGGGTCTATTAATACACATTAACAGTGTTAAAACACAGATACTCTGGGTATTGAATGTTGGTGAGGTACATGTACAAAGCAGTGGCAAAAGGTGAGTTTAGTGACAGTTTTTGTATTGTAACTTACTAGACTCCACTCCCCCAGTTATTCCTGTCAAGCCCTCAGGATGCAGGATGGCCAAGACCTCCTCCCAGGGAACGACTCTAAATGGGGCACTGGGAGGGCCACCACTAGTCTTCTTAGCCTCTGGCTGCTGCCTGGAGACCAGGGAACAGACCTTGCCCCTGAGGTCATTCCATGTCTTCTTAACTTCCTCCTTTGTGCGCAGGGTGGTGCTACAGCATTCATTCTGTCAACTATCCTGGTCCACATTTCTATTTTCCTACTGAGAGTAGTATACTGATCTTAGGCTTCAAACAATTGTGGCTCTACTATTTTGATTTCATCCACCATGACTTTCAATTCATCTTCTGAAGAACAGGGAGTTTTGGAACGTGACATGGTGAACAACTAAAGTGGGTGACAGGGAAGTGGGTGACAGGGAAGTGCAATAGGGATTGAATGGACAAAGTATGTGCAGGGTGTTCTATGGGGTGGTGAAAAAAGGGGTACCTAATATATGACAGATATTTGGCTCCTTGTGGAAATGCAAAGGTTTGTGGTGTGTTTTGTATTGTGATGTGCAGGTGTGTCCAGGGGACCAATGTGTGTCAGCTATCTTGTTTTTTAATTCATCCAATGAGCACGTCTGTTACTTTGCTGGACGTGCACTATGGTAGTCTACTACCATTCGATGACTGCCACAAGGAGACCACCATGACGACTGTGTGTTTGCAGTAAGCTTGGCGGTTGGCCGCAACGGTGACAACGCTGCAGATCAAATCGCCTAGGTACAAGCCACTGCGCTGCAGTTGGTCTGCCTTTTTCGCTTGGGGGCAGTGGGCCTGCCTGTTTGCATTGTAATATGGAGGTTTAGGGACTGCCATTGGGGGATTTATTGGTTCTTCTATGTGTAGGGGGCCATGCTTTCTTGCTGTGTTAATGATTTTCCAAGGTTGCTTATGGTGCAAGAAACAAGCCAGTACTGGAGCATTTATTGTTGAAATGGTTCAGATCCTCAACATGTGGGCCCACTGTAGTTCTAATCAAGGATTGAATGTGATTTACAAGTGGTGGAGAAGAAACCTGCAGAGAAAATCTGACATGTCCTCCCCTTCCAGTTTTTCAGGCACCCCTGTGATTCGAACATTGTCCTGTTGGCTTTGATCTTCCACATCTGTTCTCTTGTTTCAGTGCCCAGATCTCTGGGCTCAATTCCAGTGGCTCATCTAATTATTTTTCGACCTCCTGCGTTTTGGAGTACATAACGGCAACCCTATAGCTGAAGGAGCCGATGCCACCCTTTAATAATTCTACATCATTGCAGTTTTCATTGCAGCTACATTCAGAGATCCAATGGTTATTTCGATCTCAGCCAATTCTTTTAATAGAGTGACTATTGCTAAGGTGGGGAGCAGAAGAGATGTATCCACCATGACTGTTCATTGTGTCATAATAGTGGATGCTGCCTTCAATCCCTCTGAGTAGTTGCATGTGGCTTATTTACAAATTAAAAGGGTTCTTCTACATCCCATCTGGGTTGTTGTGCATTTAGATTTTCAACTGCAAGTTACCTTAATGTGCAAAAATAAATAGGTACTTGCAACATAAAGGAGAGGCAGGTTAACACTCAGGAGACATGTGAGAGATGTTTAGCTCATTCAAGATGTAGCCTGTACAATCACTTGTACTTTTATAACAAACTTCCCTGTGAAGTATGATTACAGAAGATTTGTTGGCAGGCCACTTGTGGGAAAGGTGAACACACCAATTGTAAAGTTAGGCATCATCTTGACTGTAGGGTATTTCGCTTTATGAGATTAATGCAATATTATATTGGCGTGCCCCTACAAAAAGTACTGAGCTGTCATATATTGGCCCTTCCAGAAGTTTCAGAATCTCTAGCATGGATAGTAGTGGTTAAAGGTGATCACTTGTGTTTCTGATTGTCATTAAAGTCTCAGTACAAAGCTTCTTAATATTATTGAGGTGTCACCGGGTGCTGTTTTGGTATATCTGTCCTTTAGTGGATTGCCAGAAGATTGATGATGCGTCCTAAGTTGAGTGAGCAAGACAATCTTGTCCATGTTAAAAATGCCTGCTCATCTTTTCATGGTAATATATAGAAGTATTTGCTACAATTATTATGCAGTAAACAATTGTTTGACCCTCCTTGAGCTTCGCCAACCTCGTCATACTTCCCTCATCCCTCCTTTTTTGCTAGTTTGAGTGAAAGAAACAAAATGATCTTGTTCTTCATAAAGATTAAAGATGTTCGCCACCTTATTGAAGTAAAGTCTTCTTTCTACGTTTTCTTGGTTGGAAGGCAACACTGTTAATCAACTGAGTGGTATAAGTACATCTTTAACATAAGTAGTGTTAAGGATACTCGATCACCCTAAGCAGTGTCTGCATCTCTGTACTTCCATCTTCCCTGCTTCGCTCCAGTGCTGGTATAAGAGGTCACCACGTCTATTCATCTCCTTCTCTGGTACTGGTTATCAGTGCTCTCTTGATTGCTCCAAATTTCTGGTACCTTTTTGATCGCATTTCCATTACAGTGGGTCTTCTGTCATATCGCTCTTTCATGCGGCTTCCACTGTCATTCCTAGGACAGTTCTGGAAAGTAGGTTTTCTGTGACTCCTGACAGACTCCACTGCCAGTCCATAACATATGTAATGATTAAACTTCTTGCCAGAGTGTCTTGTCGGCGTTGGTTGTACTTTGCGCACCTATTTATAGTTGTATACTTCATACATACCACACAATGGTGTTTTAATGTACCACTGCCCACTTTGCAGGCAAGCTGTAATAGGATGTGGCCATGCTCCTTGGCAGTTGGAACCACGTCTACTGCATAATCAAAAAAAAAAAGTAAAACCTTTCTTTTTTTTTTTAAACACATTCCATTTTTTTTAAGGAATAAGGGCTGCATTTTCCCAAAATAGTTTATTTATTTAAAACCAATCACAAACATGGTGGCCGGCTGATGCCAAACTGCTCACTATCAATCTGGGGCTTATTTACAAGCTCCTTGCACCGCCGGTGTGTCATTTGTTATGATGCTTTGGTAGCACAGAGTGCATACCCATATCTACAAGGCCACGCAAAGCCACTTTGTGTAGCTTTTCATGGCCTCGTAGATATGGTGTAAAGCAATGCAGAAGCTTGTGCTGCGTAGCCTTAGATTGAGTCAAGGGCATTTCATGGGGTTGCGGAGGTCGTCCCATGCAACACCCATTGGTTTTGACGCATTTCCAGATTTATAAGGACCTGTAAACCTAGGAATACATCAAAACTGTACGCCTTCCCAGGTGAGGCATAATGAGGAGGAATGTAGCACAAAGAAAGAGAAAAACACTTTCAGGGAATATTTTAGTGCATGAAGTTGTCCCTTCCTGCACAAAAACAATCCTGCCAACAGCACAGACATCTTGGCATCATGGTGCAATGGTGCTTGCATTGGTGCTAGACAGCAAATCGTGCGCTGGCTGAAGCACAGGAATGCACTGTATCTCGTAAATACGGTGCATACCTGCCCTTTCGAAATTGCGTAGGGCAGCGCAGCAAAAATACTTGCGGCACTGCCCTATGTCAATTCATTGTAAATATGCCTCTCTGATCACAGAAAATCATAGTAGGTCACAATTTAAGTTCTACCTCTTTGATATTCATGAGATAGATCAACCCACTATGATTCTGTATTTTGTAAACGGACCCATTAGTACATGGGTTCGGTCACAAAATACCAGTACCAAAATACTAATCCACCGACTCAGGATGACTCCAGGACTGCTGCCCAACTCTGCCTGCGCCCCAAGCCGTGGTTCCTGCTGGAGTGCGACACCCGCGTCTTGACCCACCAGATTGATCTACCACCCTGGATCTTCAGGGACCGACACTTCACACAGATGCCGCATCACCTCCCCTGCTCTGCAGTAAGGAACCGACACTGCACCGGATCCATAGACGCCACATCTACCCGGCTCCGTGCACCGGCTTGTTTTCATCATTACCAAAGGTACTGTACCTGGGGGTTTGTGGACTCAGTGACCTGCACCACCCTCCCCGTGAGTGGTGTCGGACTGTTGGGAACAACTTCGTCAACTTGATCCCCAGTTGGAGCTATTGTGTTTTTTCAGTGCTTTATGAGGATTTAGGCCCTCATTACAACATTGGCAGTAAATGCCGTCTACTGCCGTGCTGACTGCCGCCAACATACCGTGACCGCGGTGGTATACCGCTACAGGTATTATGACCCACGCAGAGAAATCCGCCACTACACAGACCGCCAGGCCAAAGGTCAGTGATAAACTGATGGTACCAAAACCCACACCGTTACGCCAACAGAAACACGCCCACAGTATCAGGTCCCACGAATCACAGCGGCGATCTTTCAACTGCAGTAAACCATTGGCGGTACACACCGCCATGCTCAAAATACACACACACTTACAAAACAACACCACATTCGACAATTCAAACTACACACACCTGACACACATACACACACCACAACCACACACCCACAACAGTATAAAACACACACCCACATTACCCACAACCCTTTCAACTAAAAAAAAGATTGCTAACAGAGAGAGAGACAAGCCAGGAGCACCCACTCAATCTGAGCCACAGAACACCATCACCCATACACCATCCATGCACCTTACATCACACACCCCAACACAGCACTCCACACACCCTCACACTTACCACTCACACCACAACCATGGCACCCCAAAGACAACCCAGGTTTTCAGTGGAGGAGCTAAGGGTCATGGTGGAGGAAATCATCTGGTTAGAGCCACAGCTATTCGGATCACAGGCACAGCAGATGTCCATTGCAAGGAAGATGGAGCTAAGGCGGAGAATCGTGGACAGGGTCAACGCCGTGGGACAGCACCCCAGAACAAGGGATGACATCAGGAAGAGGTGGAAGGACCTACGGGGGAAGGTGCGTTCCGTGGTTGCAAGACACCAGGTAGCTGTACAGAGGACTGGTGGTGGACCTCCTCCCCCACAAACTAACAGCATGGGAGGAGCGAGTATTGGCGATAATGCATCTTGAGGTCCTCGCAGGAGTAGGACGAGGACTGGACTCTGGTAAGTCAAATCTTTACTACTATATCCCGCACCCTACCTGCATGCCATCACAAACTCCTTCCCCTACCCCCACCCCAATCACTCCACCATCTCACATATACCCCACTATCACAACCCACCCATCCCAATACCAAGCCCTGCATGCAGCACCAATGCATGGACACCCATCACAGACTTGCATGGACATCCATCACTAAAGCATGCCCATTAGAAAGAATCACCTAGCCCACAAAATCACTACTCACACAATCCAAAGCTGACAGGGCCATCACAACCATACAGGGAAGCACACCCATGCACAAGATGGCACACACAGATACAGTAACACTGCATTTACCTCCCACCAGGACCCCCACTCAACGTCACCGGAGAGGAGGTGCCAGGAACATCCAGTCCTCCCGCAGAAGAGGCCCAAAGTGATGACAGCTGCTCTGCACACCTGGATCACGATGACCAACCTGGCCCATCAGGGACCTCTGGACAGTTGGTTACCCTGCCACAGTCCCATACCACCACAGACCCTCCCCTCTCAAAAAACACTATCACAGCTCCCACCCAGTGGGCCCATACCACTGTCCCCAGGACACGTCAATCAGCAGTGTGTCCACCACTACAGGGACCCCAGGCAACCCCACAAACCCATGACAATCAGGGACCTGGGGTCAGTGGCAGTGGGCACACGGTTCAGGGGACAGAGGCACAGCACAACAGGGAAGCTGGGAGGACTGCTGTGCGACAGGGGGAGGACAGGCCCAGGGAGCCCACTCTCCACGAGGCACTTGCAGGGATCCTGAGAGCATACCACCATTCCCAGGAGACTTTGGGCCAGATACTGGCCAAGTTGCAGGAGACCCAGCGGCTGCAGGAGGGACAGGACCTGGGGATCAGGGAGGACCTCAAACACATCCACACCATCCTGGTCACCATTGCAGGGATGATGGCTGACATGGCCAACACCATGACGGAGGCAGTGGCACAACAACGGGCCCCTGACACTAGGCACACATAAGAAGAACAGCCCTCCACCTCTGCCGGCGCTAGTGGACAGGCGGCCCCTCCACTGGAACAACAGGCCACCAGCACCTCACCCCCTGCAGAAGGAGAACCACCCTGCAAATGGCCCCTGTGATCCAGGCAGCAGCCAGAGAACATTGCCAAGACCCCCGCCAGGAAATAGGACTCTCCTGAATGTCACCCTTCTGTCCCACTATGTCACCCTGTCCACCTTGAACTGCCATTACTCCCCTTCCCATGCCCCCTTGGACAATGCACCTGTGATACAAAGAGACTGGACTCTAACTCGACATACCTCCACCATCCCTCCAGCCCATTTCACATTCCCCTCCACCTCTTAGCACTTAAATAAACACCCTTGGAAGAAATACAAGTCTGGAGTCTGTCAATTGATTGAAATATATATTAGTTCAACAATCTGTAAACATTGTAATTCATATTAAAGTTATATATACATTGGTATGACCTGTAGTGGGCAGCACTAAATACACCAGGAGCCAGAGTGGGGCACAGAGATCTGAAAATAGAGATGCCAGAGGGTACAGTAAGTGGTCGTACAATATGGAAAATTAGGCTGCCATGTACAATGTCCAACACAAAACTGCAATGTAAAGTGAAGTTACACTGTCTTACCTGTGTGTCACTTGAAGTACTGCTGTATGAGAGAACTTCTGTTGTCCACATCTTCATCTTCTGCCTCCCCTTCCTCAATGTCCACAGGCTCCACCGCTGCCACAAGACCATCACCAGGCTCATCCTCCTACAGAAAAGGCACCTGGCGTCTCAAGGCCAGATTGTGCAACATGCAACAATGATTTGGCACACCTTCTTGGGTGAGTAGGCCGAAGGTTCTCTCAATTATCCTCCTTGTTCCCCCCTTTGCCTCATTGTAACTTTCCTCTGCCCTTTTCCTGGCATCCCTCACTGGGGTCAGTAGCCATAAGAGGTTGGGGTAACCAGAGTCACCTGCAAATATCGATGGATACCTGTTAGCCACACACAACCCCATACCCATACACCAACATATACTGGGTGGGGACCTTGGGCTCACCTATTGGCCACACCCAGTGCATCTGGAGTTGAGCCATCACATATGGGATGCTGCTATTCCTCAAGATAAAGGCGTCATGCACAGAGCCAGGATACTTGGCATTCACATGGGAGATGTACTAGTCGGCCAAACACACCATCTGCACATTCAGAGAGTGATAGCTTTTTCTATTCCTGAACACTTGTTCATTTCTCCAGGGGTGGACAAATGCTACATGGGTATCATCAGTGGCACCAATGATGTTGGGGACATGTCCCAGGGCATAAAAGTCAGCCTTCATTGTGGACAAATCCTCCTCCTGGGGGGATACAATGTAGCTGTGCATGTGTTTCAGCAGAGTAGACAACACTCTGGTCAACACGTTAGAGAACATTGGCTGAGACATCCCTGATGCCATGGCCACTGTTGTTTGGAAGGAACCACTTGCCAGGAAATGGAGCACTGACAGGACCTGCACTAGAGAGGGGATACCTGTGGGGTGGCGGATAGCTGAAATCAGGTCTGGCTCCAATTGGGCACACAGTTATTGGATTGTGGCCCGATCAAGCCTGTAGGTAAGAATTATGTGCCTGTCCTCCAGAGTTGCCAGGTCCACCAGGGGTCTGCACACAGGGGTTGTCTCTATCTCCTATTCATCCTCACCGGTTGAACTCTAGTGTGGAAAACGGTGAGCAGAGGGTCATATTCACACATACGTTGCAATAAAAATGCATTTCTTCCTTTACAGAAACGGTATGTGAATTTGAAAGTCAGTTGATGTGCCAATGTCTGCTGTAACGCAGTTAGGTGCCAAGGCTTGTGCCCCCCTGAAGTGCCCCCTCTGAGGAGAGACAAGTGCAAATGAGGTAATTCCGCTGGCGTTGTGCGCCATTGCGGTCCGTGGTCGACGACCGCTGCGCAACTACGCATTGGTTATCATTGAGTCCCATGGGTTCCAGGAGCCAATGGCGATGTATGCCGGTGGTGACGGAATGCACCGCCGCGGATGTGATCACCATTTTCTACCTGTTCAATCACTTGCTATCTGACCTTCAACAGGAGAGGACCTATACTGCAAGTGCTGCTGTGACCTGTGTCTGGAAGCGACAATGGATCGAGTGTCTGGGATAAGGGCACCCGCCTTCACTTCGGAGGAGTTGGAGAGACTGGTGGATGGGGCCCTACCCCAGTATACTTCACTATATGGTCCTGCAGACAAACAGGTGAGTACACTGTGAGAATGATGCGTGGACCATGAATGTATGGAGTGCTGTGTGTGTATGCTTTGTGTAGGGGGGTGCTGAGGGGTCCTGGGTAGAGAGCTGCATGTCTGGTGGTCAATGTCTGTGTGTGAGGGGATGGGAGGGATATTGTGGGACTTGAGTGTAACAGTCCGGACAGTATTAGTAGTCCCTTTTTCTATGCATATTTCCCTGCAGGTCAGCGCCCATCAGAAAAAGGGTATTTGGCATGCCATCGCCAAGGAGGTGTGGACCCTGGTGGTCATTGTCAGGCTGAGCACCCACTGCTGCAACGGTGGGAGGACCTGCGTCGCTGGGCAAGAAAGATGGTGGAGGCCCAGCTGGGCCTGGCCTCCCAAGGAGGAAGGGGTGCCCGTCGTACCCTACCCCCCTGATGTTCTGCATCCTGGCGGTGGCCTATCCGGAGTTGGATGGGTGCCTGAAGGCATAACAGCAGCCACAAGGGGATGAGTACAAATTCAAAATCAAGACTTTGCACATGTTAAGGTTTTACCTGGGTGGGGCATGTGGGCCGTAGGTGCCCCTAGGCCAGGGCGAACATGGCAGAGTACGTCCCTTGTTGGGCAGGCTCTGAAGCACTCCAACCCCAATAGTGTTAGTGGCCAGCTACTACTGGGCAGGGTCCAGTGGGTTTCAGGTGTGCAGCTAATGGCGTTAGGCATTGTACCCCATGGGCTGGTGACTAGCTGTGTAAGTGGTAGTGCATGGCCTAGTGCATAGGGCAGCTCCCTGTGTGTTGTGTACACCAACGGTAGTGGTGTTGCTGGCATTGACCAAGTTTATCCTCTGTCTCTCCCCCCCTTCTTGTTTTGTCACCCTGTCCTTGTGTGCATTAGCATCATCTGGCGGAGGAGCTAAGACACCGGCGATGGAGGGAGCTGCATCCCACATGGGCCTGGAGGCCGAATCCACCGACAGTGAGGGCACCAGTGGGACGGAGGGCGAGGGGAGCACCACAACGGAGACAGGAGGGGACACTACAGACAGCGACTCCTCCTCCGATGGAAGCTCCCTGGAGGTGGCTGACACCTCTTTGCCCACCCCAACAACAGGTACATCCGCCACCCCCTGTACCAGCACCGCCCTCCCAGCAGCCCCTCAGCGTGTTTCCTGTGCCCGCTCACCTAGGAGGGTGGGCATCTCCTTCGCCCCAGGCACCTCAGGACCTGCCCCAGTCAGCCCTGCTGACCTCAGTGAGGAGGCTATTGACCTCCTGAGATCCCTCACTGTTGAGCAGTCAACCATTCTGAATGCCATCCAGGGTGTTGAGAGGAATTTGCAACAAACAAATGCATACCTGGAGGGCATTCACTCTGGTGTGGCGGCCCAACAGAGAAGATTTCAGGCTCTGTCCTCAGCACTGATGGCAGCCATTGTGCCTGTCTCCAGCCTCCCCCTCCAACTTCCTGTACCCAGTCCCAGTCCCCTCAACCCCAACCTATCTCAAGCACACCTTCAGACCACCATTCACCCAAATCAATACACAGAAGTGGCTCAGGGAAACACAAGCACCACACATCACCCACAGGCCCTGACACAAGCACCATCCAGATGCAGACACACTAATATCCACTGCCTCCACTGTGTCCCCTTCCTCCTCGTCGTCCACCTCCCTCCCACCTGCATTCACTACATCCTCATCCACTACCTCCATCACCAGCACGCCTATCACTACACGCCCCTCACTGTCAGTCACCACCCCAACATCCATGCACACGTCCCCTGTGTCCTCTCCCACTGTGTCTGTGACCCCTCCTCCCAAAGTACACAAACGCAAGCACACACCCACCCAACAGCCATCCACCTCACAACAGCATCTAGCTCATGCACCTGCACCCAAACACAGCAGACTGACATCTCCTACAACCACTCCCTCTTCCTCCACTCCCAAACCTTCACCCTCTTCCCGCCCTAGTGTCTCTAAGAAGCATTTCCTAGCCAGCATTGACCTATTCCCTACCCCTCCCCCTCACAACCTTCACCTCGGGCTAGGGTGGCCAGGACCCAGCCCAGCTTCTCAGCCATCAAGTCCACGTCCGTTGTGGTTTCTGCAGCTCAGAGAGGCTCTAAGGAGGCACCCGTCAGCCCAGCCATTGTGCCACCAACACCTGCCAAGGACAAGACGGTTGCGCCACCAGGAAAGGGCAAAAAGGGGAGAGCATCCTGCAAGGAGAAGGAGGCACAACCAGCCAGCAAGGCCAAGGCAAAGACTTCAGCTGGCAGAAGCAAGGAGGCACCACCATCTGCCAAGCGCAGGAAGGGGCACAGAACACCAGCCAGGGTACTTCAGCCGTCCGAGGCTGCAGGGGAAGGACTGAAGCCTCCCCCCTCCACTGGCAGCACCGCCACCTGCACCGTGGACAGCACTGCCACCTGCACCGCGGACAGCAGCACTGCCACCAGCAGCCCCAGTAGGCAGCCATCTGAGGCTGCAAGGGAAGGGCTGGAGTCTCCCCCCTCTACAGGCAGCACCACCACCTGCACCACGGCCACCACCGCCAGCTGCACCGCAGCCAACACTGACACCCGCACCGTCGCAAGCACCACCGAAAACAGCAGCAGCAGCACTAGTGGGCAGCCGTCCGAGGCTGCAGGGTTAGGGCTGGAGCCTCCCCCCACCACTGGCGGCACCGCCACATGCACCAGCACTGCAACCACTGTACAGCCATCCCCGTCAGCGGATGGACTGAAGTCATGCATCCATGGTATGTCATGCATCCTGCCCACAGAAAATCATGTGGATCGGACACCCAGGTGAGTGACTGTGACCTTGCACACCCCATGTGCTGCATCACTGGGCTCCAAGCCTCCTCCAGAACCAGTGGAAGAAGGAATCCACTCACCCTATCCTTGGCAGATGAAGCACACTGGGCACCAAGCCCCCTCCAGAACCAGTGGAAGAAGGCATCCACTCACACTATCCTTGGCAGGATTAAGCACACTGGGCACCAAGCCCCCTCCAGAACCAGTGGAAGAAGGCATCCACTCACCCTATCCTTGGCAGGATAAAGCACACTGGGCACCAAGCCCCCTCCATAACCAGTGGAAAACCAGCACACACTAGAGAGACTGTGGCTTTGCACTCCCCAGGACCAAGCAGTAGGCACCTCACCCACTTGAGAGATTTGAGAGACTGTGGCTTTGCACTCCCCAGGAGCAAGCAGTGGGCAAACCACCGACTTGAGAGACTGTGGCTTTGCACTCCCCAGGAGCAGGCAGTGGGCAAACTAAGCCACTTGAGAGACTGTGGCTTTGCACTCCCCAGGACCAAGCAGTGGGCAAACCACCCACTTGAGAGACTTGAGAGATTGTGGCTTTGCACTACCCAGGACATCGCAGTGGGCATGGAGCCCCCTCCATGAGCAGTGGTGTTGTACCATCTTCCGGCTGAGGTGCCCCCCCACCTCCGTCCCCCTGAGGTGCCTGTGTGTTTTCGACCTGATGCCCCTGCAGTGTTCTCTCCATATTGAGGCAGGAGTCAAGTGTGGGCTTGGCCTATGTGTTTTGGCCCAGTGGGCCACGGACATTTTGAGTGGACATTGTCCCGCCTTTTTTACATATTGTATATTTTGTAAATACTTTTTTTGAATTATTAACGTATTTCTAACTATTTCTAATATAACACTCACTTGACTCAATTACTTTTGTCCTTGCGTTATTCCTGAGGGTTACGGGGTGTATATGTAATGCTGTTGCATGTGATTGTGTGTATGGTGTTGGGGGTGGGGGTGTTGCGTGTTGCATGTGTGTGTCACTTTCTTTTTCCCCCCCCCCTCCCCTATGTGCTAGGTGCAGTACTCACCGTGGTTGTCGTCGCTGCCGTTGGTACTCCTGGTATATGAGCAGATACACCAGCATGAGGAAGACATGCAGCTCTGGCTCCATGGCGTCCTGGTTCTTCCTTGAGTGTTGAGAGGTGAGTGGTTTCCCTTCAAAGTACTGTTTCCGCTGTGCTTTTGATGGCATTGGTCCTGCCCCGGAAAAGCTGGTGGATGGGCGGGTTGTAATGGGATGGGCGGTATATTGTCTTCCGCCTGGCTGTTGGTGGTTACCGCCACGGTGTTTGTTGCTACTGCCATGGTGGTCAGCGTGTTTAAGTGGCTGTATCTGTTGGAGGTTTCCGCCGTGGTCATGGTTCCATTTTTGTCACCGCCGGCCTGTTGGCGGTATTACCGCCGCTTTAACACATGACCGCCAGGGTTGTAATGAGGGCCTTAATCTTTTCAAATTCATATTTCTACTAGTGCATGTTGTATTTTTGTCGTTTTGGTCTTGTTTAATTTAGATAAATATTGGCTACTTTTCTAAACTGGTGTGGAGTCCTTTTATGGTGTTTTCACTGTGTTGCTGTGTGTGATTGGTACAAATACTTTACACATTGCCTCTGAGATAAGCCTGACTGCTTGTGCCAAGCTACCAAGAGGTGAGCAATGGGTTATATGAGCTGTGTATCGCCCTTACCCTGACTAGAGTAGGGGTCCCTTCTTAGACAGTGTGGTAACTGACTCCCAACTAGAGGCCCTATTTCTAACAACTTTGTATTTAACCTCATGGTTGGGCCGGTGGTATATAGAATCATGTTCTAGCTGTTAAAGTATTTCAACAAATCTTCTGCTATCCTTGCTGACCTGCCTATAAGCAATTGAGCAAAGATTGCATATTGGAGTGGGTTGGGCAGAGTCAAAGTGGTAATTGGGGAGATGGGCTGATTTACCCAGGTATAGCACATATGTGGAAGCTGATGCTGTCATCAAGCTGTCCTAAATGATGCTGCTCTGCTTCATCTAAACTCCCTTTAATCGAAAAGAAGATATAACTCATTTTCCAGGAATTAATATGATTTTAATTTGACGTTTCTTACACAGAAGTTACAAAAGAGAATGTAGGAGTCACATCGTAGTGTTCAATACCTATCACCAATTACAATAAGGTGTTACAGTGACAGAATGTAATCCCCGGTCGTATTCTGCGTTGCGAAAGGTAATATTTAAACTGAATGATCATTTTTCTTCTTCTAATTATGAGTCTCCCCTCACAAACACAGAATCAAGTGCTAAGAGAACTTGGCAACGAAAGTGAGAGTTGGCACCAGAAAGTGGTGGGTGTTGTCACGGGAGATCGACTGAGCTCTGCTATAATTTTTCTTACAAATTCCACACTCCCCTAATACATGTTGTCATGACTGACTGATCTATTTTTTCCCCACGTCATGAGCTGCCAAGTAAATGATGTCACTACAAGAGAAAAACTGTGAAGTTGAGCATCTAGGCGTTAGACGTTGTGCCTTGTCTTTGGTCTGGGAGGTTTGTGGTTTGTTTTTGGGCGTGCAAGTGATATTGTTGCATTCTTTTATCTGAAATAGATGAGGAGCATTCTTGGGATCCAGGAAGAGGGTTGATAAGTGCCAAGGGTTTCATCTTGATGCCTATTTTCCGAAGCACACATAGATATCCTTGGCAAGGTTTGAGTTTTGGATTTTGATTTTGTAAGTGTTTGTTGAACTTGTATTGATTGGGTGGGGGTAGAAAGTGTCTGTGTAAAATGTATTAGCATTTGTGCTGCCAGTTCTGTGTAGAAACTGGTTCAATGATTTGTGGTGGCGATAACTGCGTCTTTCTCGGGTTTTCGTGATTTAATTTGTGTAGAAGCCTCTTAGGATCATCTTCAGTAGCCTGTAGCCTGGGTCGTCCATATTATTAAATGTGTTGTGTTTAAGTTATACATTCACAGATGTCTTCAGTCTAATGACAAGAATATCGCATAACATTAAATGATCATCTCCAAAAGCTTCCTGTTTTCTTTCGTCCGTAGCACTACTTTCTGTTCTCATAAATGCTATTGCTAACCAGCCCCTATTTATATTGTTATAGCCCAGAACAACTCCAGCCACCGACCCCACAAACACCAGGCGAACACAACAGTGCTCGATGTGTGCTATACATATGATGGTAACATAACATCGCACAACCCAGTGTAGCATTCGTTCATGAAGGCATCCTGTTTGATCCAGATAGCTTCCCGACTCCAATACATGTTTCTTCAAGTTTGACATCTCCATGGAATTCTGTTCCACCTTCTGTCTTATTCTGGTGCTTTAAAGTGGGTTTAGCCCTTGCATTAACTTAAGTGCATGAAAGTATGACAAATATATCTTAGCATCCATGTCAAATAGCTTTCAACAACAGTGCAAAGTTGGGATAACACCTTCCCTTAAAGCTAAATCCAGAGTTAAACCCCAAGTGAAAGCGACAGACCCCTTTTGAACTACCCTTTTCCTTGAGGCACGCACGCACACACAACCATACACACAGACACACACACACACTTACTACTGTTTTTAAACGCCACTTGACACCAGTCCTTCAATCCAAGAGCAATATCAATAGGAGTTATCATTACTACCTATAAAGGAGCCTATTTTGGTCACCTATGGAAAAAAACAAGTTTTCATTAGTTGGAACAAGATTCATCCATGACCCTCCTACTAGTCTCAAATAGCCAAGTTCAGAGAATTGAACAGTGAGCTCAAAAGATGTACAGATCTGCTGGACAAATGTATCGGCTCTGCTGATAAAATAATCTATTGAGTCAAAACACTTTCTGCAAAGATCTAAGTGTTTCTGACAACCTCCAGGGTATAATGAATGTTACTAGAATTATGCAGCAAGTTATGCAGCAACAAAGAGGAATGGCAAATTATTTAAGCAAAGAAAGCCAAAGTAACAGCCAAGGCAAAATATGCGGCCTACAAGTTATAAAGTGATTTAAGGCAAAGAATGATGCAAATTCTATGCAATTATTTTCAAGTTATTTCGAAAGGGTAAGAAGCGTTGACACCAAAGAAATCCAAATGCTATTATACATACATAGGCTTCTTAATCACTTCGCTGCCAGGCCTTTCCCCCCTCAGTTGCCAAGCCTTTTTTTGGCTGCTTGGGGCAGTTCGTGCTTAGGCCCTCATAACATTTTGTCCACATAAACTACCCACGCCAAATTTGCTTCCTTTTTCCAACATTCTAGAGGTACCCAGACTTTGTGGGTTCCCCTGAAGGAGACCAAGAAATTAGCCAAAATACAGTGAAAATTTCGATTTTTCAAAATGGGAAAAAAGGGCTGCAGAAGAAGGCTTGTGGTTTTGTCCCTGAAAATGGCACCAACAAAGGGTTTGCAGTGCTAAAATCACCATCTTCCCAGCTTTCAGGAACAGGCAGACTTGAATCAGAAAACCCAATTTTTCAACACAATTTTAGTGGGACATACCTCATTTGTACTATTTTTTGTACTTTCAGCCTCCTTCCAGTTAGTGACAGAAATGGGTGTGAAACCAATGCTGGATCCCTGACAGCTAAACATTTCTAAAAAGTAGACAAAATTCTGAATTTAGCAAGGGTTAATTTGTGTAGATCCTACAAGGGTTTCCTACAGAAAATAACAGCTGAAATAAAAAAAAAATTGAAATCGAGGTGAAAAAAACAGCAATTTTTCTCCACATTTTACTCTGTAACTTTTTCCTGCAACGTCAGATTTTTGAAAGCAATACACTGTTATGTCTGCTGGCCTCTTCTGGTTGCAGGGATATATAGGGCTTGTAGGTTCATCAAGGACCCTAGGTACCCAAAGACAATAAATGAGCTGCACCTTGCAGTGGGTTTTCATTCTATACCGGGTATGCAGCAATTCATTTGTTGAAATATAAAGAGTGAAAACTAGGTATCAAGAAAACCTTTGTATTTCCAAAATGGGCACAAGATAAGGTGTTGAGAAGCAGTGGTTATTTGCACATCTCTGAATTCTGGGGTGCCCATACTAACATGTAAATTACAGGGCATTTATCAAATATACATATTTTTACACACTGTCTTACATTTGGAAGGAAAACATTTAAAGAAAGACAAGGGGCAATAACACTTGTTTAACTATTCTGTGTTCCCCTAAGTCTCCCGAAAAAAATGGTACCTCACTTGTGTGGGTAGGCCTAATGCTTGCGACAGGAAACGGAACATGGACACATCACATTTTTACATTGAAATCTTACGTGTTTTTTGCAAAGTGCCTAGCTGTGGATTTTGGCCTATAGCTCAGCCGGCACCTAATGAAACCTACCAAACCTGCACAATTTTTAAAACTAGACACCTAGGGGAATCCAAGATAGGGTGACTTGTGCGGCTCTCACCAGGTTCTGTTACCCAGAATCCTTTGCAAACCTCAAAATTTGGCCACAAAAACACTTTTTCCAAACATTTTGGTGACAGAAAGTTCTGGAATCTGAGAGAAGCCACAAATTCCCTTCCACCCAGCGTTCTCCCAAGTCTCCAGATGAAAATGGTACCTCACTTGTGTGGGTAGGCCTAGTGCCTGTGAAAGGAAATGCCCTAAAACACTATGTGGACACATCAAAATTATCAAATACAAAACTACCTGTTTTTGTGGGGGTGGGGGGCACCTACGTTTTTGGACCTGGGCTCAGCAGCCATCTAGGGAAACCTACCAAACCCAGACATTTCTGAAAACTAGACACCTGAGGGAGTCCAGGGAGGTGTGACTTGCGTGGATCCCCCAATGTTTTCTAATCCAGCAAACCTCAAATTTAGCTAACAAATCACATTTTTCCCACATTTCTGTGTGGGATCACCGCACCAGGACAACTTTCCTACCACCCAACGTTCCCCTCAGTCTCCCGGTAAAAATGATACCTCACTTGTGTAGGTGGGCCAAGTGCCTGTGACAGGGAAGAGCCAAAAAGCTGTTGAAATTGAGGGGGAACCAAAGCTGTTCCAAAAGGGCAGTTTGAAAAAAAAAAATTTAGGCTGACAAGTGCAGCAGAATTTTTATCATTGTAGATGAGACAATGCTGGGTGGTAGGAATTTTGTGGATTCCTGCAGATTCCGGAAGGTTCCATCACAAAAATGTGGGAAAAATGTATGATTTCCAGTAAAGTTGGAGGTTTGCAGGGCATTGTGGGTAAGAAAATGGTGTGGTGGTGCATGTGAATCACACCACCCTGGAATCTACCAGATGTTTAGTTTTCAGATGTGTCTAGGTCTTGTGGATTTTTCTACATGGCAGCGTCCAAAAGTTCAAAAAGTGCAGCCCTCACCATTCCAAGTGGGACGATTTTGAGAGTTAGCCAAGCTCTCATGGCCCAAATGTAAAGCCAAAACCCCAAATAATCAAATGCCCTCTTGCTTGCCGTGGGATGTTTTAGTGTGCGGGGGAGAGATGAAAGACTGTTACCCCCTTCAGTTGGGGTGGGGGCATAACAAGGCCCATACTGGTTGGTAGCCACCACCCCACTATTTTTTTTTTTTAATTCCCTGG
Source organism: Pleurodeles waltl (assembly GCF_031143425.1). Taxonomy (NCBI): domain Eukaryota; kingdom Metazoa; phylum Chordata; class Amphibia; order Caudata; family Salamandridae; genus Pleurodeles; species Pleurodeles waltl. Next base: position 146,078,293 of record NC_090445.1, on the reverse strand, counting down.
CATCTAGTAGACTTTCTGCCCCCCTGGGGTGTGGATTGGGGTAATTGCCCCATCTGCCTACTGGTGGACAGAACAACTTTGGACCCATTTAATTGGGTGGGGGTATGGCCATACCCCTACCATCTTATTTTGAAAAAAAATCTTCCCTGGTCTCTGGTGGGCTTTCTGCCCTCTTTGGGGGCAGATGGGCCTTCCAAAAATAGGCCGATCTGCCCCCAAGGGGGGCAGATATGCCCAACAGTAATGTGCCCCCATGGGGAGTGACCCTTGCCCAAGGGGCTGCCCCCCCAAACAAAACACACACATCAACACACACCAATCCTGGGTGCCTAAGGGGTATCTACCCCCCGGGGGCAGATCGGCCTAATAGAAATAGGCCGATCTGCCCCCAAGGGTAACAGAAATGGCTTAAAATAAATTTGCTCCCCCCAGGGGAGCAACCCTTCCCCAAGGGGTCGCTCCCCTTGTGTGAAATTGGCGCAAAAAAAATCCCCAGTGCCTAGTGGTTTCTGCCCCCCAGGGGGGGCAGAAATGGCCTAAATACAATTTGCCCCTCAGGAGAGCTACCCTTGCGTAAGGGGTCGCTCCCCATATATAAAAAATAAAAATAAAGAAAAATAAATTATCCCTGGTGTCCGCAAAAATGGCCTAAAAATAATTTGGCCCCCTGGGGAGCGGCCCTTGCCCAAGCGATTTCCCTTCCATCCCTGCAGTGGGGGTGCTGAGCCGGGCCCAGGACGTAGCGGTTACGTTCTTGGCACCTCATGCGAATGGGTTAATAAAGCCATCTATTAATGATCATCAGGATGTTTAGACAAAATATTGAAGAAAAAATGTTGCATGACAAAATGGAGTGTCAAGAATATCGAGGACAAAAATATTGTGAAGGTAAGTTTCTATGGAAAAGCAAAGAGTTACTATACTTTACGCCAGGTTTACACATCTTCAAGGTATGAAGACGTGTAGTTAAAAATAATACATCTATATTTATCTATTTGTTCTTACTTTGTCAATATTTTGGTCCTCTACATTTTTGACTCAATATTTTATCCACACAATATTTTTGCAATCTATATTCTATCAGACAGACTTTCATCAGTTCATATTCAAAAGGGTTTTCAACAATAATTAATGCCTTTATTTTGCATGGTATTTTATTATCACTGTTTTTGTACCACCCAAAGTAAAATAGTTTGAATAAAACATGTACAATATTGCACAAGCAGAATATATCACCATGTACAAATTTCTAGTAATGAAATAAATGCTTATTTTAATTCTGCACATCCCAGTTATGTTTTAAAACATGTCTATAGATTAGGGTTACACTGTTTTCACTATGCAGGGCCTACGGAAATACCCATTCTGCGTTTAGTAGTTATGTATTTGTCAAGGTAGATATCTATGTTGTTCCTTAAGGTAGCAGATCTTAAAAATGCACCAAGCTAAGAATCTTCTAAATTCAAAATGCCCTTCTAGAAAACTGCTGCTTTGGCAATAGAGCGTAAATTAACTTCTGCATTGAAAACAGTGTCTGTGATACAAACATGAATTGGGATACATAGTAAAAAATGTATTTACCTTTGTAATATTTGTATACCTGTTGCTCTGGCTAAAATAATTTTGCAGCAGCATATTTAAAACATGATATTCTAATACAGCGCAGTGGGCACTATAGCACAGTGGATTGCTGCATTTTGTGCAGATATCCTGTTGACTGCATGATACCAGATCAGGGTTTATAACATCAAACTACAATAATATTGTAGCCCCTAAATCAACCTAACCACTACATCACAGGTAAGTAAGTAATTAGTAGTCTTGCTTCTGAATCTACTTATGTATGGTTACCCTGTCACGTAGTGGCTAGGTCGATGTAGTGGATGTGGTCGATTGAAGATTTACTAATCTGTGTAACTTCATATATAAAATCTAATCCAGGCATATAGTTTAGTGAGAACCATGCATCCTTTAAACATTTACATGGAAGTAGCAATGAATAAGTGTGAATCCTTGCATGGTCACTTCAAACTCTTGTGAGGTAGATAAAAAGAGTACTATTGAGTGGGTTAGAAATAAATGCTTAGGGGTCTATTCACAAAGGTAAATTTAGAATGATAAAAGGGAAATTTACACATAAGTAAATCTACACATGTACATTTACTCTTACACTTTGGAGTACATTTATTACTTGGCTATTCACCAGTGTATACTTACTTCATAGAGTTACATGTCTCCATCCACTGAAACGAGGGGGTGAAGCAAACTTTATGAGTGTAAAGTTACTACTTGCAATTAATACATGGAGGAGTAATTTCCCGCCACCTTGATGAAGATTTCCCCTATGGAAAAAAATAGAGAAAATTATTAAAGTTTATTAATCATTTTCACAAATAATTATTTCTGTTATTTTAAAATATAAATGTAAAATAAATGAAAATAATTTAGAACTGATACAATAAATTGCTAGATCATATTATCTCTTCAACATTATTTAAATATATTAATTTATTTTATCAGTATTAATTTTTAAACAAAATAAAATAATAACCCTAATTAGCAATTTTATTTGTAATTAACAGTTAGTAAATTGAACTAAAAGTTGTGCTTAGTTAACATAAATTGCACGTTTATTTTTAATAAAAGCTTACAAATTGTATTTATTTTTAGAGTGTTATGTATTGATTTTTAAACGACTATAAAAGTCATAGTAATTCTATTATTCAAACATTATTTCCTGTAGTGCATTGCAAGAAGTCCTTAACTCCATTATTTTGTATGAGTGTGTTGCAGTACCTGTCGGAGGACTTATGTGGTAATAGACTTATTCCAAGGCTCAAGCTGGAGAGCATTTGCTATTTTTTTGTCACCATTAGTAGCAGAAGTAACTTTTTAAGTATAGTATGTGAATAGCAACAGCCGTACTTTTTCTGCTGGTAGTAGAGATTATCCATTTTTCCACGACTCTCCCAGTCCCTCCCACATTTACTACTAAGGACCTGATTACGAGTTTGGTGTTCAGAAAATCCGACTGCCAGACCCGTGGTGAGGAGGCCGTCTCAAAGCTGACGGTCTCCCCACCTGCCCTATTAGGAGTTTTCCACTGGGATGACCGGCAGAAACCAAGGTTCCCGCCGATCAGCCAAGTGGAAACATGCGGCGTCACATGGAGTCGAGTCCTATGCTGTTGAACCAGGGGACTCCCTAACAACTTGGAAATACCTTAAAAGGTTGCCTCATGTGTGATGCACATTGCAACACGTAATGAACAACTACAACCTGGGGTCTATAACATGTCACTGAGCCTCCAGTATCAAGTAAATGATAATCCATCTCAACAGCCACTACAATCAAAGATTAACATTTCACTATCTCATTGCAGGGGATGATACTTTACTTCCTGCCAATCTGCCTGCCCTGGATTTTATGGATGACATAGATGACCAGCTGCCAACCATCAATGAAGAGACTCCTCAGGATGTCCTAAGTTCCCTCCCTATACCACCTCACGTCACAGGGAGGACACACAGCATTGCGGGGTCTCCACATGAACCACCCAACTACCAACACACATCACCAACCAGTCCTGCCACAGCCCTGGACTCTGACGACCCAGATATCATCTTTCAGAGGACCGTGGTAGAAGTACAGTGGGAGCTGGACAAGCAAGTGCGGGTAGGGATGGAGACCATGACAGGCAGCCTAGAGAGAGTGCAGAGGTGCCTCAGTACAAATAAGGACAACTAAGCTACAATCAGAGACACCCACTCCCGGCTACATGGACTCCAGCAGTCTCTGGCCAACATAGCTGCTGTCATGAGGCATAGGCTTCAACAACTGCCCACCCAAAGTGGCAGCAGCATGATAGACAACAGGCTGGGGGCTAAAGAAAATACCCTGGACTCCATACAGCGGGAAGTGGCCTTCCTCAAGGAAAACATGGCTGCTTACCACCGTGATGTTGCGGTGGTGTTGAGAAATCAGCAGTTCCTCCTTGCTGCAGTGATGCCTTATGTATTCCCAAAAATGGCAGCTGCCGGGACCTTTGATTCCACATCTCTATCCCCTGATGTGTGTGTGGCACCCACAACATCAACAACAGCACCTCCCATGGCACAGGAGGCACCACACACATCAGAGGATGAAGATGTGGATGGAACAACATTCACACGGAAAACAACCCAGTACCACCAGTTTGTGCCACATGGATTGTATCTCCTTAGTTCTGTGCTTAAGATCATGCCAGTGTTGTGACAGCTGTCAATGTGCCCTCTTCACTCAACCACTGTTGACTTATCTGCTATAGACTGACATTATCTCAATTACTACCTATTGTCAATTTGAACACCTCCTCACTAATGCACACTTCTCCTACCCATATCTCATGACTTGTCCCTTACCCCTGGGCTCTAAACGTACAACAAATGGCTCAGGATCTCTCATGGGGTCTGTGAACTGGACATTGTATTGCTTTGGAAAATACACTTGCACATAATAAATCCCCATATATCCATGTATTATGACAACTTCTACTGTGATCCATTAACTCACTAAATGAATGCACTGTGTGAAGCTATGTCAATGACAACAGAACCTAATTACATGTGTGGATTACTGTCAGACACAATGCTACACACTAGTACTCTAAAATGAAAAAAGGTGACTGATGGTGTTGTGGGCTACAACCACCTTACAGAGCCTTAAAGGCATGAAATGAACAGATATCTATGCAAGTTGACATATGGCATCATTGGGTCAGAACCAAGGGCCAGATGTAGGAAACAGTTTGCACGTCGCAAACAGTGATTTTCACTGTTTGCGATGTGCAAACTGCACTATGCACTGCACAAAACCCGTTTTGCGATTCAGTAACCTGGTTACCGAATCGCAAAACGGGTTTGCGAGTAGTAATTAGGAAGGGGAGTCCACTTCCTAATTGCGAGTCGCAGTGCAATGCCAGATTGCTTTGAGACCCTGAATGCAGTCGCAAACCAATCGCAGTTAGCACCCATTTCAAATGGGTGCTAACCCATTCGCAAAAGGGAAGGGGTCCCCATGGGACCCCTTCCCCTTTGTGAATGGCATTAAAAAAAAAAATCCAGAACAGGCAGTGGTCCTATGGACCACTGCCTGCTCTGAAAAAATGAAACAAAAACGTTTCATTTTTTTGTTTGTAATGCATCTTGTTTTCCTTTAAGGAAAACGGGCTGCATTACAAAAAAAACAGCTTTATTTAAAAGTAGTCACAGACATGGTGGTCTGCTGTCATCCCTGTGAGTGCTGATAGTCTCAAGGGGGTCGCAAATTGCGACCCACCTCATGAATATTCATGAGGTGGGCATTTGTGACCCCCTTGCGAGTCACAAACAGTGTCAGGGACACTGTTGTGCATAGGGTTTTAAAACTCGTAAATTGCGAGTAGCTCTGACTCGCAATTTGCGAGTCTCAAAACCCAACTTACCTACAGCTGGCTGCAAGTGTCTGGAATTTTCCCTGATGAGAGCACCAGTACGACTAATATGTGTGGAACAAAAGAGGTAAATTTGATCAGTGACGGGCAGCTTTCAGTGTGCCAGGATACATACCCCACATGTTTCAGAAATATGTGCCACACTTTCCAAGATTTCTTCTGACAGACCTCACTGATGACAGTTGAAGTTCCATACTTACCTGCCAAAGATTCTGTATACATACACAATATGAATGTCAAGAACTGGGGATGACACATGTTTTGAGTAGCTTATGTCATATTGCAGCCAATCTGACAGCTCCTTTGTCATAGGGGATATACATAGTCATACATATAAAGCAATACAGAAAGCATCCCATAAGGCATTACTCTAACTTGACCAGTGCACACGTGAGAACACCCAGACACTCAATCGACATGGAGACCTAATTGCCTAGACACTATCCTACACTGAACTAACCTACACTAACTTATCTAAACTTACCTCTACACCTATCTAGCCTAACCTAAACGTATCTTAAACATTTAGGCCCATATTTATACTTTTTGACGCTAAACTGCGCTAACGCAGTTTAGCGTAAAAAAAATTTGCGCCGTCTAACGCCATTCTGAAGCGCCATGCGGGCGCCGTATTTATGGAATGGCGTTAGACGGCGCAATCAGACCGCCGCTGCCTGGTGTGCGTGGAAAAAAACCACGTAGACCAGGCAGCGCCGGCGTGGGGAAAAAATGACGTTAGGGCGTCTTAAAATGGCGCAAGTCAGGTTGACGCTAAAAAATCGTCTTAACCCGATTTGCGCCATTTATTCGACGCCCAGGCGCCATTTCATGACTCCTGTCTTAGTAAAGACAGGAGTCATGCCCCCTTGCCCAATGGCCATGCCCAGGGGACTTGTGTCCCCTGGGCATGGTTATTGGGCATAGTGGCATGTGGGGGGCACAAATAAGGCCCCCCTATGCCACAAAAAAAAAAAAAAAAAAAAAAAAAATATATATACTTACCTGAACTTACCTGTACTTCACTGGGATGGGTCCCTCCATCCTTGGGTGTCCTCCTGGGGTGGGCAGGGGTGGCAGGGGGGGTCCCTGGGGGCAGGGGAGGGCACCTGTGGGCTCATTCTGAGCCCACAGGTCCCTTAACGCCTACCCTGACCCAGGCGTTAAATTGTGGCGCAAATGCGGGTTTTTTTGACCCGCCACCTCCCGGGCGTGATTTTTGCCCGGGAGTATAAATACGACGCATTTGCTTGCATCTCATTAACGCAAGGAAGGCGTTCACGCTAAAAAATGACGCTCTTTGCCGATACTTTGGCGCTAGACGCGTCTAACGCCAAAGTATAAATATGGCGTTAGTTTTGCACCGAATTTGCGTCGAAAAAAACGACGCAAATTCGGCGCAAACGGAGTATAAATACGGGCCTTAATGCCAGACACTAGACATTGTCCCCTTACCCCTTTTAAGAGACAAGATACGAGTAGGACAACATAACTAAGGCTACACATATACCAACTTAACCTATATCCTAAACAAATATATATATTTTTGTGATTTGTTTTACAGATGTTTGTATTTTTTTTAAACATAGAAGCCCATACATAACCCCCGCCCAACCTCCCAAAAAAAAACAATCCTAAAGCCCACCCCCTCAACTATACTTACTCTATCCTACAACTAACCTAAATCTATTTAACTAACCTATCACTACCCACCTAAAATCCACTAAAACTGATAACAATATAAATTGGGAGAAGGGAAGGAACTGGGAGGCTGTGCAGCAACATGTTCCGAGCTACTTCAGCTTTTTCTTACAGAACCTCAATAACCTGTAATTCCTTGCATTGTCCTTCTTAAGCTCAAAGTTTGCGGACGGTGCTGCTGCAGGTGGCTAGTGAGGTGGCTGACTGGGCATAGGTGTTGATGATGTTGAGGGGGTTTGACCAGCTGAGGCCTCCCTGACCCCAGATATTGTTCCCGATGTGCTGTGCTCAGTTGACGCCTGTTTTGGAGGTCCATCATTTTAGAAGGCAAGCCAAGCCCTTGAAGATTTTTCACGCCAATACCTCCTGGCCATCTTCGGGTACCCTGCCTGTACCTCCATGATGTGGCGGAAATGCTTTGCCCTCTTTTCAAAAGCACGCTTCTGTGCTGTGGTCATGTGAGGAGAACATGGCATCAAATACTGTAATGGTTGAAGTAGACCAAGCATGCAATATAAACAGCATCCTCAGATGACACATGCTCTACACCAGACATTCCACAACAATGTCAATCTCCAATTCCAGACTGAACTTCCTACCAGACATCTACGTTGTCATGTATATGTCACTGGGTTAAAGGCTATCCATTGTTGACCATTGCTGCCTCCTTGCACAACCTTTGTGTCATCATACTAGTGAGGATCAAGAGGCCCAACAAGTCCCAAATCCCTGAGTCATAGTCACTAAGTGGCCCAATGCATGCATTCCACCACTTCAACATCCCTGCACTATATCAAGCCTCGGGCAGGCATTATGGATGCAAGGTGGGTTTCACCCAGTCGGGGGACAGGAACAATTGGAACCAGGAATTCTAAGGAATGCTAATGCATCAATCATCTGTCATTGGGTTAACACCTGCTCAGAGCAGCCGTTACAAGGGGGCACACCTTTGCTTACAATGGGCCACAATGTACAGTTCAGGGTTAGTGCCCATATCATTTGCCCTAAGCCTGAACAAAACATCTATATTGTCTACAGATGATGTACCTATTGCCCCCTACCCTGTGGTTTGGTGTGCAAAATCTCTTATGCAGCGCGCACATGGTGGCTGTATGGGTGCCCTAAGGGGCACAGGAAGAGTGGCACTGTACTGGGTGCAGGTAAAGTATTCCTTCTTTTTGAACTAACTGTGCACATGCATGTCTAACATCTCGTAAATACCAGGTGAACACTCAGCATCCACATTCTATACACGTGATGTGACTAAGCTCACTCACAATTATTATGATGGGTAGATCATGTTGGTAAATCTGCACACATCTAGTTTGCTACAACCCTTAAAAATGTCCCACATCCATGTGGAGCAAAGTTGTATTCTCATTGTGTACTCAACTGTCTGTTGGCCAGCACAATAAGGGTACTTGTATGGCTGCTGCCTCGCTTAATACCTGAAGAGTAGTGAGGCACCTGTTGTGCAAGTGTCTCCTGCAGAAGCCCCTTGAGACCTCAACACATGTACATCATCTGTACCATTTCCTGAGCAACTTAAAGCAATGTGTGGCACACAGTGCTGTAAAAAATGCTATGACAAATATGTTGGCAACAGGCAGGCTAATCAGATGAACAGCACCTCTGACACATATCTTGACTGGCATCACTGTGTATGTGGGCATGCTTCCCTTTTCCTAACACACACAATACCATTGCAGCACAGTTTGGCACTTGTACAACAATCTATGTACTCTACATCCTCAACATTCCATCAGACATGATGTCTATATCCTAACTCAGATGATGTCATCTTTTTGGTCACACATGTCATTTCAACATTGCATTGCACACATCATATCCTCTCACACAAAACCCTGGAATGACACATGTGCCCACAAGGTGACACTTACTGGCTGCATCGGGGTCTTCAAACTAGGACACCTCTCCAATTGTGTAGGGTGGAGGTCCACCTGCAAGACATCACAGGAACACATAGCTTAGTGATTTTAAAACATTTATGTGCATTGACAACTGTTACACATTCAACTTGTTGGGCTGAGCAACCAAGTCAACTTTGTGTTAGGATTGAACAACTGCCAAACATTACTATTCTGTCTGTAAGACAAAGGGACAGATAATTGAGGCCTTGGCACAACCAGAGCATCACTTTCCCTGACGCCTCTGTGGTGCTTTTCACTGCACCATATGTACAAGGATCTGTTATGCAGTTGTTTGTAGCATAACACCTCTTCAACATCATCAAGGAGTTCGCCCAACCCAATAATGAAACAACAGACATCCCACCTTCACAGGACCTCTGCGACAGACTAAACACTTACTTCCACCACAAAATCAAGACCATCTATGACAGCTTCATCAAGAGTGTGTAGAATCCCCCCTTGACCGGAACGCGACACCAATAAACCAACGACCACCAGCTGGACCCCCCCCTCACCACCAAAGAGCCGATGACACCATCGCCCCCAAACTTGCCCACATCATCAATCTCCCTAGCTGACGTCTCCTTCCCTGATGACTGGAAACATGCCGAAATCAACCCCCTCCTCAAGAAACCCTCGGCAGACCCCACAGAGCTTAGAACTTCAGGCCCATCTCCCTGCTCCCATTCCCATCAAAAGTAATTGATAAAGCCATCAAAAAAACATTTTGCTGCTTTTATCAAAGACCACAACACCCTGGGCGCCGCCCAATCTGATTTCAGAAAAAAAACATAGCATCAAAAAGCCCTCCTGGCCGCAACAGATGATACCCGTGCCCTGCTGGAAAAGGGAGAGATGGCGGCACTCATCCTACTAGACCTCTCGGCGGTCTTCGACACGGTCTTCCATCACACCCCTGATACACAGACTTCATGAAGCCAGCATTAGGAACAAAGCCCTCGACTGGTCCAGTCCTTCCTGTCAGGCAGAACTCAGTGAGTGAGACTTGTCCCCTTCCTACCACCTGCAGAGTTCCCCAGGGATCCTACCTCAGCTCCACACTATTTAATGTCTACATGGCCCCACTGGCCACTATCGTCAGAAGCTACGGAATCAACATCATCTCCTACGCCGACGACGCCCAACTCATCTTCTCCCTATCCAATGACACCAACACAGCCAGACACAACTTCAGAAAAGGCAACTGGATGAAAAACAGCTGCCTTCAACTCAGTGCAAACAAGACAGAAGTACTCATCATAGGCCCTCAACCCGACATGTTGAATGACTCATGGCGGCCACTCACCCTCGGAAGCCCGCCTACCCCACGAACCACGCCCGCAACTTCGGGATCATCTTGGACTCCAAACTCAACATGGACCGCCAAATCAACTCAGTCACATCCGCTTGCTTCCACACACTCCGCCTCCTACGGAAGACCTTCAAGTGGATCCCCCTTGAACACAGAAAGACCGTCACTCATGCCCTTACCAGCAGATTGGACTACGTCAACGCGCTCTACGCCGGGATCAACATTAAACTCATCCGCAAACTTCAGAACATACAGAACGCCGCTGCCAGACTGGTACTCGACCTACCCCAGCACGGCCACATCTCTCAACACCTGCGCACACTACACTGGCTTCCCATAGAAAAAAGAATCACCTTCAAGATCCTCACCCACGCACACAAAGCTCTCCACAACACCGGCCCAGCCTACCTGAACAGGCGACTCAGCTTCCATATACCCCACAGGACCCAAAGCTCAGCCCAGCTCTCTCTCTCAGAAGTACCCTGCATCAGGAAAACAAGAACAGGGGCCACTCCTTCTCCTACCTCGCAGCCACAGCTTGGAACGCCCTTCCGCTACACCTCAGATGAACTACCCCCCTCATCAGCTTCACAAAGGAGCTGAAGACATGGCTTTTCAAAGAACCACCTCACTGATGGACGTACACGCCACCCCCTCAGCACCTTGAGACCCTTGTGGGTGAGTAGTTGCGCTCAACAAGCACACGATTGATTGATTGATTGATTGATTGATTGACTGAACGCCTCTATGTACATATGGGGCAGCATAACAGTACTCTGCATCAGTGTGCATGTAATGGTTGTTGCAGTGGCTGGGCCAGTGTAAAACCCATTGCTTTTGACGCTGCCCCAGATGTTGAAGACATCTTACTTGTTGGCAGCACCAAAGGACTCACAACAGCCTAGGGGTGGTATAAGCATAGCAAAGTGTTGAGGAATGCATTGAAACGTCATTGTTTCTTTCTTCTTATATGTGTGCCCCATTTGAAGGCACACATATTAGAGGTAAAATGCCATGGATGTTCACTTATGTGCACATTGGTGTACCTTCCTGCACATTAACAAAATAACATAACAGATGTCTTGTCACCACTATGTGGGCTGCATTATGCAGCACACACGGAAGTAGCAGATTGCCATTGTAGACTGTTTATGTCCAGGAAGGGATACCTACCTGCACATAGACACTCCCCTCAACACAGACACACTTTCACTGTGGTCCAAGTATGGCTGCATTGGCGCAGGCTGCTAAGTTATGTGCTGGTGCAAGCCCAGATGCAGGCCTGCCCTGTACTCTCGGTAATACGGGGCAGGGATGTGTTACAAATTTAGCGCAGCACAGTGCTGCTGATGTTGGCACAGCACTGTGCTTCACCTGTTTCACACATATGTGGCACGTAGTATTCACACAGGAACATGCACAGATTTGGCTGCCATACATACAGTATGTACATGTTTCAGATACATCTGTATATTATTATAGGGAGAACAGGATACTGGCCATTGAATAAAATGTTGACTCTTGCAGTTGATCTATGTGAAGAAGCAGCCAACCACTCATATAATTGCCTATTTTCATACACATAGCACCAACACATACCTCCATCATGTGCCTGCCATATGTTACATATGGCATCCCATGGTGTATGTCAGGACACTGATGTTGGGAACCCGGCCAGTATGGTTGCACTTGGCATGTTTGGCACCATACATGAATATGCTACACATGCAAGGCGGAAATTGGCTACTTGATGACCCGGAAACAGTCATGTAATCAACCAGCCTTAGGCAGATATATAAGTTTACTCCAATGAAGGCACAGTGTAGCCAAGTTGATGTTGAGTTTAATTTTTTGGGTGCCACCTACAGCAGAGATACACAGGTCCATTCCTCTGGCCTGGTTCTGCCATCATATGGCACCAGCCTTTCACACTGCCACAATGCTTGCACTTGCAAATATTTTTTTACATATGTTTACTAGTAGTTGCCTCAATTGGCAACATTACCTATAACAAAACTTAGACACAGATGTAGCATCATGAGGCATTCCCTCCTACTTACATATGTGTAAATATCATCACTCTGCACGTGCATGACTCTCGGCATTCACATCCATGACTGACAATACTCCTGCATCAGGTTTCCCATCACTTCAACTTTACTTTCCCCATTTACACATTTGTAATTACCATGATGAACATGTACTTTTGTGCTTATGAAACATGTATCCTTGCACCATTGCACATGTGTGTCTGATATTTGATGCTTTATGGGTATATGTGGTACACAATGTACACAAAGAGGAATGTGCAAGTAGTCTGTACTCGGTGCATAGTTAAGCTCTCTTAAAGGCCATTTGCTTAAGGCACAAACTTCCTGTCCTGACCCTTGGCAAAAAATGCTGCAGCCAACCTTATGTCCCCCTGTCATGCACATGCAAATGAGGATGTTGCAATGCAAAAGTGGTACTTACCAACTGGTCCACCAATACGAATCACCAGGTGAGCCAGGAGATCTCGCTCTCATGCTATTAGGTCTGCCCAACGGTGCTTTGTTTGGTGGTCGGTGCGCACAACTCCAAATTTCCGGTGTACGTGGTGGAGCACGTCGCCCCCATGCAGCTTCCATGCCTCTGTTGGCTAGCTGTGGATAACCCAGCCACCCAGTCTCAACATCATGTGGAGGTAGTGTTTACCACCCAGATGAACCCTCCCACTCCATCTCCACTCATCCTTTGTGCTCTCCCCTTCAGAGACCAATTGCAGTTTCCCTCCACTGCAATTACAATAACCCCCAAAATAATAACACTACTCCACCTAACCCCAAATACCCCAACAGACTACGCTATCCCAAGACAAACACCTGACAATACAATAACAATGGCAGGACAAAAACACTACACAAGACAAAGCAAAATTACAAAATGTACAGGACAGCAACAGGACACAGTACAAAACTCTCAAAAAACACCACTCCTCGACCAGCACCAGCTCCACAAACCCTCTCTCAATCACAGACACAAAGACTGTAAAATAAAAGTGAAACTGAATCACTGTACTATGTATGCAGCAAGGAATTCCTGTTTCATCACTACCTGGGTGTGTGCATCACGTTTTCTGGTATGCGTCATTTTTTTTGATGCATGACAGTCATGTGTGGTTTTTTTTACCCATTGAGGCTAACAAGGCCTGTCGACCTGCAAGAGCCAGGCATCATTTAGTTGATTAGCTAAGTATGGAGTACTGGTGTTTGCGTAAATGTTTTTGACGCATTACGGTCACACGTGGTATTCCTCTCCATGAAGGCTGGCAAGGCCTGTTGACTCGCGATTGACGCTCAGGGGCCAGGCGTCATTTTTTTAAATAACGTAGTGTGGAGTATTGCCATTTGTGTCAAACATTTTGACGCATTACGGGAATGCGTGGATGTTGTTGGAAAGGCTGACAGTACACCAAGATTCACATACCTTGTTACAGGGGCTATGCATGTATTTAGTCAGTATGGTATGGCTACGTGTGTGTGCAGGTGCATTCATACTGTAACAGTAACACTGGAAAGTGTTACCATATGTTTGTGTGTGTGGTGCACGTGATGACTGATATCATTTGCATATGTGCATGTGTTGGTAGTCTTTTTCTACATACATGTTACCACATGTATATTGGGAGTGTACATATGTGATGTAACACATAATTGTGGGTCTACCACATTGTCATGTCTGATTTCCAAATGTACGTTCAACAACACCACTTTAGAGGTTCATTCTTGTGATGCCCTTGACGATTCATACTAAAAGGATGCAGTGGACTACCCTTGATTTCACTTAATCCATGGCAATGTGAGTGCATGTTGTCCACACTATGGTGTTGTATGGTTCAGGGTTCATGCATGCTACATGTGTGACAAATGGTTCCCCATGCATCTATGATGCAGGAGATGGTGTACTCACATGTGTCAATGAATGCTGTTATGTGACATGTGTGTGTAATGACATGTGTAGTGTAATACGTGTAGTGAATCCCAACGTGGTGGGTTAATGTGATTTGAAACCACACAAATCTATCTTCCAGCATGGACATATGTTGGCCATAGTTTCATGGCCATGTAGTCATGTCAGTGCCACCTATGTTTCCCTATATGTGAACATATCTGAAGGTCATTTAAGTTTACGTATGATCATGTGACACAAATACATGTTCATTAGTGGAAAATAGACTTTTGTGCATACTCCAGTTCACAATACCAGGCCTGTACCATTAAAGTGGTACATGGGTGCTAAGAATCCAGACATATGTGTGCAAGCCACAAACTTGGTACATACAATCGACCACATGTTTGTTATGACTGTTACATCTAATGGCATACAACTGTGTAGCAGGGTTGAAGTCAAGCAATGATGGCACCCTAGTCATCATTGTTCCTGTGGGACGTTGTTTGCCGACACAGACCTGTGGTTGCATGTTTTGATGCAGGTTGATGGTGCTCCACTCCGCTCACTCCACTGTGCACATGTAATCAGGGCCTTGGCTGTGCCATGAGTCAATGTATCCTCAGCATGGGAGTTAGGGGGTGTTGGGCAGGTATCTCCTCTCATCTTTATAGCTCTTCAGCAGCACAATGCACAGTCCCCGGCAGACAGACACCTGCACAAATGTAATCCCATGGCTTGGCATTATTTTTTTCCTTTGATGTACTTGATGTCAGGCTTGCCCTATCATGTACAGGGGACCGGCTGCTTGTTCGTGTAGGATCATGTCTCATTATTTGGCATGGTCTGACACAAATGGTTATACATTGTTTGTATTTTTCATATGCAGCTTGGTTAGGGGATGTATTTCTAGTGTAACTTGTTTATGTTTTCTGACCCAAGGGACAGATGATGTCATCTGTCACTGCCTTTTGTCAGAATAGTATGTGATGGGCAACTACATTGTTGTTGTTGTTGTTGTAAACATGAATGGGTTAAGTACTGACCTAGACATCCACTGTGAATAAATGTCAGGTGACCACATGGTAACTGTTAGAAATGGGGTCTTTGATTGGCAGTCAGATTACCCCCTGTCCAAGCAAGGACCCTCACTCTAGTCAGGGTAAGTCACACACAATCCAAATTATCCTGTGCCCACCCTCTGGTAGCTTGGCACTGAGCAGTCAGGCTTAACTTAGAAGGCAATGTGTAAAGTATTTGAGCAATAAATCATACAAGAACACAATATAGCACCACAAACATTTACCACACAGTGTTTAGAAAAATCGATAATATTTATCTGGATAATTGCAGGTCAAAAACGATCAAAGATGTAAAGTCTATATAAAGTGTCATAAGTCTTTTAAAAACAAGTAAATGTCTCTTAAAAACAATAATGGTCTCTTGCAAGCACAAAGTACCTGGCGAGCGTTTAAAATCTCCACAAGGGACCACAGAGGAGGCGATGTGTGGAAAACGGGGAGGTGTGCGTCGGTTTCGCCCCTTTGCCCACCGTCGTTGCGTCATTATTTTTCACACACGGGAAGGCTTTGCGTTGATATCTGGAGCGCAGATGTGGTTCCTCTTTGGGGGTTTCTGGCGCCCCGGGGTCTGTGCGTGGAATCCTGGGCTTGCGGACTGAAGTCACAAACACTGAGTCGATCCAGTGGACGTTGCGTGGACTTTTCTCCCGCACTGCAGGAGCGGTGTCGATTCCTCTCTGGAAGTCGGGCTGCGTCGTCCCGGGTTGGCTGTGCGTCGATCCGGTGTGCCGTGCGTCGAAGTCCCGGTCACAACGCAGGAACAGCGTAAATCTTCTCCTTGCGAAGTCACGCTGCATCGTTCCAGTTCGGCATGTGGTGAATTTCTTACTGTGGGGCAGGCTGTGCGTTGTTTTTAGCTGGCTGTGTGTCGAATTTTCACCGCACAAGGAGTCCAGTTGCAGGAGTGAAGTCTTTTTGGTCCTGAGACTTCAGGGAAAAGGAGGCAAGCTCTATGCAAGCCATTGGAAAGCACTTCTCAGCACAGCCAGGAAAGAGCAAGGCAGCAGGGCAACAGCAAGGCAGCAGTCCTTGTCAGAAAAGCAGTCCCAGTGAGTCCTTTGGGGAGCCAGGCAGTTCTTGGAAGGTCTGGTTCAGGGATTCTTCACCAGTAGGTTTCTTGTCCAGCAGTGTCTGTGAGGTAGAGTGTCTACCCCAGGAAGTGTCTAAAGTATGTGGTTTTGGGTCCTCTTCTTATACCCCTTTTGGCCTTTGAAGTAGGCTTACTTCAAAGGAACGTCTCACATGATTGTGAAATCCTGCCTTGCCCAGACAAGGTCTCAGACACACCAAGGCAGGCACAGTCCTTTGAGGTGTGAGTGACCACTCCTCCTCTCCCTCGTAGCACAGATGGCTCATTGGAATATGCAAGCTACACCGCAGCCCGCTTTGTGTCACTGTCTGGAGAGAGGTGCAAACAGCCCAACTGTCGAACTAACCCAGACAGGGAATCCACAAACAGGCAGAGTCACAAAAATGGCTCAAGCAAGAAAATGGCCACTTACTAAAAGTGGCATTTTCAAACACACAGGGGGTCATTCTGACCCCGGCGGGCGGCGGGAGCCGCCCGCCTGGAGGGAACCGCCGAATGACCGCACCGCGGTCAAAAGACCGCGGCGGCCATTCTGGCTTTCACGCTGGGCCGGCGGGCGACCGCCAGAAGGCCGCCCGCCGGCCCAGCGGGAAACCCCCCTCAACAATGAAGCCGGCTCTGAATGGAGCCGGCGGAGTTGTAGGGGTGCGACGGGTGCAGTGGCACCCGTCGCGATTTTCAGTGTCTGCAAAGCAGACACTGAAAATCTTCATGGGGCCCTGTTAGGGGGCCCCTGCACTGCCCATGCCAGTGGCATGGGCAGTGCAGGGGCCCTCAGGGGCCCCACGACACCCATTCCCCCCATCCTGTTCCTGGCGGTAAAAACCGCCAGTAACAGGATGGCGGGAAGGGGGTCGGAATCCCCATGGCGGCGCTGCAAGCAGCGCCGCCATGGAGGATTCCCTGGGCCAGGGTTAAACCGTCGGGAAACCGCCGGTTGCCCTTTTCTGACCGCGGCGGTCAGAATGGCCCAGGAAGCACCGCCAGCCTGTTGGCGGTGCTTCCGCGGTCCCCGGCCCTGGCGGTCATGGACCCCCAGGGTCAGAATGACCCCCACAATCTCAAAAACAACTTTACTAAAAGATGCATTTTTAAATTGTGAGTTCAGAGGTCCCAAACTCCACACGTCTATCTGCTCCCAAAGGGAAGCTACGCTTTGATCATGTTTAAAATCAGCCCCCAGGTTAACCTATGAGAGAGATAGGCATTGCAACAGTGAAAACCGAATTTGGCAGTATTTCACTGTCAGGACATATACAATAAAATAGTAAATGTCCTACCTTAACCATACACTGCACCCTGCCCATGGGGCTGCCTAGGGCCTACCTTAGGGGTGTCTTATATGTAGGAAAAGGGAAGGGTTAGGTCTGGCAAGTGGGGACACTTGCCAAGTCGAATTTACAGTTTAAAACTGCACACACAGACACTGCAGTGGCAGGTCTGAGACATGAGAACAGTGCTTCCTATGTGGGTGGGACAATCATTGCTGCAGGCCCACTAGGAGCATTTGATTTACAGGCCCTGGGCACCTCTAGTGCACGTTATTAGGGACTTACTAGGTAACCAGTGCTAAAGTGCATATGTTCTCTTTGTAAATTGTATTGGTGATTGATTTATCCCTGCTTGGCATATTTGATTTACTAGTAACTCCCTAGTAAAGTGCACTAGAGGTGCCCAGGGCCTGTAAATCAAATGCTACTAGTGGGCCTGCAGCACTGGTTGTGCCATCCATATGCGTAGCCCTGTTAACATGGCTCAGACCTGTCATTGCAGTGTCTGTGTGTGAAGTTTCAACCTGCCATTTCAATCTGGCAAGTGTACCCACTTGCCAGGCTCAAACCTTCCCATTTTATAAATGTAAGGCACCTCTAAGGTAGGCCCTAGGTAGCCTCATGGGCAGGGTGCAGTGTATGCTAAAGGTGGAACATGTATTGATGTGTTTTATATGTCCTAACAGTGAAATACTGCTAATTTCGGTTTTAACCATTGCAAGGCCTATCTCTCTCATAGGTTAACATGAGGGCTGCCTTTAAATATCCTTAAAAGTGCAGTTTCCCATTGAGAGCAGATAGAGATATGGAGTTTGTGGTCTCTGAACTCACAATTTAAAAATACATCTTTTAGTGAAATTGATTTTTAGATTGTTAGTTTGAAAATGGCACTTTTAGAAAGTAGGCATTTTCGTGCTTAAACCATTCTGTGACTGCCTGTTTGTGGAGTCTGGGTCAGACTGACCGTTGGGCTGTTTGTGAATCTCCTGAAGACAGTGACACAAAGGGAGCTGGGGTGTAGCCTGCAAATCCTGATGAGCCATCTGGGCTAGAGTGGAGGGAGGGGTGGCCACTTACATCTGAATAGGCTGTGCCTGCCCTAACACAATGAAGTCTCCAACCCACTGGTATATGTCTGGGGCCACGCCTGGGCAAGGCAGGATCTTGTGAACTACAGAGAGTCTCCTTTGAAGTTTGCCTACTTCAAAGGCAGAAAGGGGTATAAGTAGTGGACCTAAAACCCCAGATTGTCAGATCACTTCTGGAACTCTTTTGTAGCAATTTTAACTATAACTTTATACATGTTATTTTAGCAAACTAGGCCTGCATTGTGCACTTTAACCTAGATATATTTTATTCAGCTTTGTTATATTATTTTAACATTAGGCACATTTGCGGTCTTGCTTTCTTTCCTCTATCTAGCAGCTCCTCGCCTAGGTCAGCACTGCATTCTTAAACAAGACAAATCTCTCACTCTGTGCTTTCTCAAGGCTGCAGTAAGATAGGTTGCCAGTAAAAGTGATACGCTTTGTCTCCAATGTTCATAGAAACATACACACTGTTACGTGGGAATCCTTTCTAGGAACATCAGCTGTTCTAGTATAAAAACACTACTTTGACCCATGTACATTAGAGGGAGATTCCAGCCAGATGACCATGACTGTATGAGGTTTGCTGATTGCTTCACAGCAGCTGCTTGTGTAGACTACCTGCTTCCTGGTCTATCTAGACTGCAGGCCTCCTGCTCAGGTATGAAGGATGATGTCTTCCCAAGGGGAACCTGAAAGGCAGAATTAGAGCTTAACATGGTGTGCTCTAACATAGCTTAGTTAGGAACTATCTCTATAAACCATAGTGACAGTATGGTAGGGTTATTCTTGTGTTTTACTCTCCTTGTCACAATTTTAATCCTATTGGGCTTCATCATCCTAGTTATTGCAAAACATGCTTTACTATCTAAGATATAGTTACTTCAATAAAACCGTATTGAACTATACTCTGCCTCTGATCGTCTTTGCATATGTGAAACTAATGAGAGAAACAGATGAGATCTCTGTGACCACGATTCCCTTGAGGAGTCATGTATGTCATGTCTGCTCTTCGGTGGAGATGAGGCACTGCTAGTTAGTCAGAAAAAAAAACAGATTAGGCCGACAGGCGACACATGGTGTGGGATTAGACTCAGTCCCCACAGTACAGGTGATTCTGCCACCCTGATCCACTAGTCTCATTAAGATGATGAGAACCTAGGTGGCATGGTGCCCAACGTTTGATCAGGCACTAATTGTCGGGTCTCACTACTGGCAAAAGACACCTCAGCACCACATATGGAGATATCCGTGGTATTGAGGATTTTTTTCCTCCTCAGCTAAGAAGGAAGTATCAAACTAACGCAGTAGGTTGTTCGAGTTTGATCCCTAAAAGGATAATCCCCATTTGGTGTGCTTATCTCTGAACAATATTTACCCGCAACGGGTAGCAATTGCAGTTAATATGCGACTACCCCTTACTGCACATTTATTGGCACATGGACTAACAGCCCAAGGGGTCAAGTTACATTTGTTGTTGAAGCTCATGCAGCATACAGAACAGAAATATTCTATTCTTGGGTCATATTTCCAGCAGTTGATGGAAACACAAAAACAATTCACCACTATACACCTGCAAACATACCTGCACAATATAGAGCTTATGCATATTTAGAAATACCTCTATCTTATCAAGACCATAATAATTGGCTTGATGGCGCCCTATTACATACAATCCTACACGTTAGATTAGGTCCTCTAAGTAATGATGGTCCTACCTGGCCTTCATTGCCCATATATACATTGCACCCTGATGCAGCAACCTTGGCGGTAGCTGAGGTTCACCGCTTATATATTGAGCGTACAGCAATATACAGACTATTAGTACAGTTTGTAATGCAAACATTAAATACAAACCCAGCACGTGCTGCCCCAGTCCAACCACATGCAGCAACACCAGGTATTAATCCTACGAATGTACATTCAGTCATGGGTAAGGTACCTGCCAAACGGGAACACATTCCGTTTTGCTTAGCTCAAAAAACAAATGCACTGGAAGCAGTATTTCCCCATACGGGACCTCAGGATAAGCATAAAATATTAACTATGTGCTTGCCATTTGGGATGGTTCCCATAGTAGATAACTGCAATACCTGGGGCACAGTATTTGCTACGCTCTATACTACCGCACATGTTACACCTACACTTGCCAACTTTACAGAAGTGTTAAAACAAATTCAAGATGAATATGGGGCTGCCCCGGCCCTGGTCTTGGGGATACAACTTTTGGGCAATTTTGCTACTGTTTCTTCCATTATATTAATTAACCTTAAAGGGGAAGCAGTTGCACTAGCAGTGCATATGCGGCTCTGGGAAGTTCCTGTACAGGATCAAGAACGTGGACTTCCAAAGATTATCGCGGGGATCTATTCTAGTATTGGTCGAGATAGTCTGGGGCCAGACCCATAAAACCACAATTTCAGAGTAAATCTTATAAAGATTCTACCAAGCAAGCCCCCAAGGGTTTTAAAAAACGCTGGGATAAAAAACAAAAACACCTAGAAAAGAATGGGGAGAATCTCCACATTCGGAAACCCCTCAGAGTAGATGTAATCTCAGAAATTGAGATAATTCTAAAATGCCTGACAAATACCAAAAAACTGATGCACGCCAATCTCGTTCCTTTCAGGACTCACTGGAAAAACGCAGTGAGAAAGGTGGGCGGTCAGAGTGGAGAACTCAGTACGTGAAACACTCAACAGAAGTTTCTGTTGAAAAAGAAGAGAAACTTCCCCAACAAAAACCCCAATTTAAAAGGAAAAAGTGGCAGCAGTTTCAATTCGTCATGCCACTCAGGAAGAGGGCTCTATTGAAGAACAAGACATGGGCACTAGCTCTGCTAGACAGCGCAGCAGAGGTCACAATAGTTTGCTGAAATCTTCAAGAGCATCTGGAGATGAAAGCAACTGATGACTTCCTACAAGTTGAAACTGCGGACATGCAGGTCTCTGCGTCTGACAGGGTGTACAAAGTAACAATACAGTTAGAAGGAGACATTGAACGCACAATTGACGCAATCTCTTGGGACTACGCTGTCAACATTTATGATATTTTACTGGCCAAAAAGGATTGGCCACCTGAATTTGTCCAGACTTGCCCATATGGGAAGAGGTTATCAAACCTTCTTTCTCGCTTCTTGTTCCCGAAGAGCTCGTAGAATCCTACGCCATTGATTGGGCATTGGCGCAGGCACCTGCATTATACCGCAACCACGTAGGATGGGATAAAGATTCCTCCTATCATGTAATTCCAATTAAAAATCAATCCCAATCCCAACCCCAATACCTGATAAAATATGATGCTAAAGCACCTGTGAGGGAAATGATCACAGAACTAGAGTATCAGGGCGTAATTTAACCCTATGTCTCACCAATGAATAATCCTTTATTCCCCAGAGCTAAACTGAACCATTCATACAGAATAGTCTTAGACGGCAGACACTTAAACAGTCATACACGCACTTATGCTATACAAAATTCTCATAGCACTGCACTTATGAACAATATAGTGCACAAAAAATACAAAACAACATTGGATATTTCCAATGGCTTCTTCTGCCAAAATATAGCACCTGAGAGTAGAGACTTAACAAGTTTTAGCACGCTCAGCTCCCACAAAAATTCTGTTGTTTACCACAGGGGTACAAGAACAGTCCAGGACTATTCACAGCTTGTGTAACTTCAATATTGCACGCCATTGACCCTGAAGCATTGTCCTATGTAGATGATATCTACCTTACGGACGATTAATTACTGCAACATCTAAAATGGGTAGCCCGCATTGTTGTAGGATTCGATGAATTTGGCTATAAATTCAATTAAAAAAATATCCATCATTAGTGTCCTGTTTCTGGGATACGAATTATCAAGTTAAGGAAAGAGCCTAGCGCCACAATTCTTAGACAAATGTGCACAGCTACAACCTCCAAATACCATTAAAAAACTCCAATCACTATTGGGTTTTCTAAATTTTGGCAGAACTTACATTCCAGATTATGCATCACGCATCAAACCCTTATATGACTTTATATGTCCTGACATTTCCAGTAAATTCTAAACAGTTGAACACACTTGCATTCTCAGAACATTGCAACAAGAAATGCTTGCAGCACAACTCCTACACACAAAGGACAATAAAGTACATCTGGTCATCAGAGTAATTGCTGGTGCTATCGGTTTCACCTATGTAACATTTAATGAGGGTGAGGCAGTCCTGATTGCATACAAATCACATTTGTATTCTACAGCAGAACAACGCTTTGTTCCAACTGAGAAAATTATGACTGCTGTTCAGGTGGCTGTCATTAAAGAGAGACCAATAGCCCAGGGGAAACACATTATTATTGTATCTCCAATCCCAGCCCTCGAGGCTGTTAGCAAAGCCAGCATTCCATACGCTAAAGCACTGCATCCATGTTGGATCCAATGGGCAACATCTCTGACAGCCACTGATGTTGACTATATTTTTGACCCAAAGTTACAAACTCAAGAATTTTTGTGATATAAACTAGAATACCCAGTTCTGGCAACTACATTGCCTATTGATCAGTATCAAAGAGTTATGTACACCGATGGCTCAGCACAACCTGCTATAGGCACAAAGCATCAATACTCTGCTGCTTGCTCAGTCGTAAGCGGCTACATGGAGGGTAGTAAATTCTATCCACAACATACCTTTTCGCAAACCCTAGGGGATTGCACTGCACAACTAGCAGAGCTAAAGGCTCTGGTGATGGCACTGGAACATACGGATCCTGAACAGCTAACGCTGACTGTCTATGATTCGTACTATTGTGTCCAGTCCTTCAATGAATATCTGCATTACTGGCACCAGAATGGGTTCAGAGATTTCAAAGGTAACACCATCAAACACAGACTTCTGTGGGGGAAAGTAGCGGATCTGAAGGAAATGCTACCCAAAGGTCCATGCTGTACATACACTTGGACACCATTGTGTTGGAATACACGTTGCTGGCAATACACTGGCTGATGAAGCAGCCAAATCAGCAGTAGCTATGGCATCTATTGCTGCATTAACTCGTTCTAGGACGAATCCGGACAATGAAATACTGGCAAGCCGTGACAGCTTATTTTGATGGCACACGTTTACCTAACGCATATCCCACTAAATATTTCTACTGGATGGGAGGCATGCTTGACACAGAAGTAGAAATACCAGGCGTGGGAGTTCGAGAGATTCCCTATAAAGACCTAAGACCAGAGTTGATCAAAGCAGCGCAGGAGGGACTTGCTTCTGCCCATGCTGGTGTGGCAGCTACAATATCAATGTTGCAAGCTCATTATTGGTGGTCAGGTCTATACAAACAGACCAAGCAATATGTCCTTTGTTGTGATATCTGCCATCAAATTAAGGGGTCCACGGTCAAACACTCACCGCAGACACTCCTCCTAATTTCTAACAAACCATTACAATGTGTGTACTTGGACCACTGCGGTCCCTTGACACCTGTCAGTGCCTACAAATACATCTTAGTCGCTGTTGACTCCTGCTACAGATTTCTATGGGTGTGGCCCAACGCTCGGTTGACGCTTGGACGGTTATTAAAGATTTGCAAGTCTTTATCGGCACATATGCAGTTGTGACTTTTCACTCAGACCAGGGTTCTGCTTTTGCCTCAAGAGCATTCAGGGATGCCATGGCTTCATTAGGGGTCCAACTCCATTACTCATTTCCATTTCATCCCAAGGAAAATAGTGTTGTGGAGCGAAAAAACTGAGATTTAAAGCAATCCTTAACAGCCAGAATACTAGGTATGGGTCATAGTTGGCTTAGGCATCTGTATGGAGTCCAGAGAGAGCACTTAATAATCTGCCTAGAAGGTCCCTGGGGGGGTCGTACTTCATACGAGTGTCTGTTTGGAACCCGAATGTATGTTCCAGATCTTGATGCTCCTGGTGTGGAGGCATCAGAAACACCTTTTGACATAAATGAACATGTCAGTGTCTTGCAGGAATGACAACAGTTCCGTGACGACAATGATTCTGCCAGTGCTGTCTCCTTAGGAATTAAAGATGTACCAATAACATCTACCGGCTGGATTACAAAGGTTGGGGATCTAGTTTGTGAAAAAGTTGCTGTGAAAAAGGATTTTGGTCCTTCCTATCGTGCACCGGTTCAAGTCCTGGAGATACACGGTACCAGAACTGTTGTTCTACCACCGCTGCCTGGTCCTAAACAAAATCGTTTTGTAGCTATCGACAATATCAAGTTACACCATGTGGCCGATCCTGCACAGCAGACCAAGAGGAACAACCAGTAGTACCCGAATCCCTCTCACTACTGGTCAAGATGTCCCTTTATAAGTTTTGAACAGCAATGCTGAATACTCTCCGAGCTTGGGGAGGGTGGAAAATGATCTTTCATTAGTTCCACTAACATCTTTTACAACAAGCAACACAGAAAATGTTGACCGATTACTCTCAGATTCTACACAAATGGATGGTATCATTTATCACGAACCACCGAGGGATACTTCTGTCAGTTCTCCACTTCAAAATACGGCTCCAGTTTTTTCATAAACTACTTCTGGGTACTTTGCCGACATCACTGACACTTTCTCTGACTCATCTGCCTCTTCTGCATATGAACTGTCAAAAACACATAAGCTGAAAATTTGGCTTAAAAGAAATTACTTTATTCTTCCAATAAACTATCTGTGGCTTTCCTTGACTATATTAGCTTTCCTCCCTTGGATTGGCTTTGTTTTTACTTTCTTTCTACTATTACATGGTCATTACCTTTCTGAATGATCAACAGTTGAACTGGTGGATGAGGTCCTGAAACCCTATTTTTCTTCTCACAAAGTCCGCAGAGACTTGTCTTTCGTGTACATTTCCACTGTACCAATTCCTGAAGGGATTGTTTGGGATAAAGTCACATTTTATATATACAGCCCGACGGTGGTCATTCAAATTCTATATGTGTTTAAACTTTCTATGAATGATGTAATAATACCCAGAGTTGTTTCTGATGACAGGGATGTGCAAACAGTTGATTCTATGATATCTGATTTGCAGTATTTTACTGTATTTGGACCTGAGGACGTTTATCAATCCAAAGATAATTATGGAGATATGTTCTGTCATAACTATTATGGACACCATTTCATTCACAGAGCAAGTACCCCAAAGACTATTTTTAATTGCACACAATGGGAACATTTTTCAACTCTACCACAAGAGATTTCTAAAACATAATCTGAGAAATGTGCATATTTTTCTGGGCACAGTGCTAAAAATGCTCGGTCATATTATTTCAAATTGCCATTGATGGAAAATGTATATATATTATTGACTGATGCAAAATTCATTTATTCGGATTCCTCTGTTTCCCGGTTGGCTATAAAAGGCTATGAATATTGGTTAAATATGATTAATTTAAAAAGTGTGTGGGGAACAAAAAATTGGCAAATAAGTGGAAAGGAAGCTTTATTTAGAGCATGCCTGATACCTGTTCAAATTATATTTTAAAATGAAACTGTACAACAGACAAGTTGTTTAGGCTTAGCAAAAATTAAGGATTGGAATGTGCCCAGCATGCCTGCCCCTGCAAAATGTTACAAATGGCAAACGTTTATCAATGTAACAGAAGATCAGCTTGATGAATGGCTCCAAAATGGCATGTTTAATGCTTCACTTTCACATCCTGGTGGTTGGTTATTGAGGCCAATAGATACCAATGGGTGTTATAAACGTTTTGTGAACTCCATGGGGCATTTTAGAACAAGTAGGCCTGACCCTCGCTATGTGTCATATGAACACGCGGGTATAGTGACAACATACAGTGTAGGGAAACTATGCCAGCAATGGTTGAAGAGTTCCTCACTAGATGCTGTTAAAGAACACCTCAGTCTCCTGTCTAACAATACTGATTTACAGGATTTTGTGTTAGACCCCAGAAAACAACACAGAAAGTGCTTCTTATATGCAGTCTATAACGAAATTTGGAAGCCGCTGCCTGGTTAAGGCAAATAGATCAGGAAAATTTACAGAAGGCATTAGCTGTTATAGATAATGGGATTAATACCCTGTCTGACCAGATATACACCTTAAGAAACATTGTTTCCTCTGCAATACACCTAGTACAGAGCGACATGTCCTCTTTACACCATGGACACAGTCAACTAAGATCCATTATGCAGTTAGGTTGGACACTACAAACACTGAAAGCAGGTCCCATTCCCTGGTAACATGTCAACGCGAGGGACATATTTTCTACATTTAGATTAACGTGACAACAAGAACTAATAGCTAAAAAGGAAGCAACTTATTTCATGTTGATTATTGAGAAATTAGAATAGTTTCCTTTTACTGTGGCTGAAATACCATCTGCTGAGTGATTAATACATGGGGTCATCAATCTGCCTCTGCCTATTTCAACACTTCAATTCACGTCCTGCTTAAAACACATTCCAGTGGGAAGATATGAAAGGCTTGGAGATAGTTACATATACGAGGTGTGGGAGCTGCCCTTCTCCTACAAATGTCTCAATGGCATGAAAGAGGTCTTTCTTAGCAGTAATGAATGCAAGACGTCTGTCAGCCATTCAATGGTTTGTAAACAGCTGTGCTTGCTTGGCTTGTTATCTGAAGGGAGTCCCAGTCCCCTTGATTAGACCTGCATTCTAGGTGCTCTCAAATGGCAGCTATGTGCTCCTTAATAGTGAGAGCTGTTGTGGGATGCGAGCTACAATAGTTAATGTTGTTTCTGTCTCCCAAATTGTTACATGCTACGGGAATGTACTTTTTTCTCCTACACTATAGAGGGAAGTAGCTGAGATTTGGCCCCATATCGCTACTTCAAATGTGAATTTTGACAAGTTGAGCAGACTCAAGGCTTTATTGTATCAAAAACATGTGGTGCTTATATCTGCAGGCGAGACCTATACGCTTCAGGTTGCAAGTTCATCCGAAGAGATAGTGTCCCTTTTAAGTATTAACTTTCCGAGACACTTTGGTGAACTCATGGGTTGGATATTTAACACATCCAGTACTACTGGAATCGCACATTTCTTTAAGGCTGTTGGTTCTGGTTTCGTTCACACCGTTTCCTCTATATTTGGATTAATACCTTCAGCCATACACTCAATATTTTCAAGTATTGTCTGGGGATTTCTGATCACTTTGGCTATAATAGGTGGCATTTTGCTGTTGCTACTTTTTCTGCGTAATGGCTGTCCCTTTACAACAAGGAGGATTGAAAGTGCTTCCACCAGTGCAACTGTGTCATGAATGCATGATGCAGTACTTTGGAGCACCACTCCTGGAGCGACTGGAGTGTGACTGGTCTGTCATGCATACCGGTTTTGTATTGTGTGCAGCCCATGTTTAGGTGCCTTTGGTGCCCTCTTGAATGTCCACTGAAAGTTTGTCTTTATACGCAGCGCTTGCTTTCATTGGATGCTGATCTGCTGATGTTCTTGCTGAGGGCTCATTACCAGACATGTGCGTTGAGGGTGCGTTTGCTATGGGAAGCTGTTTATGAGTTGCTCTTTGTGGATCATGCAGCTCTAAAGTCACTGTGGGGCACACCACAGGATGCTGTTGCCGTGGCTGGAGCTCAGGCTTTGGAAAACAAATGCTCCTTGGTTTCCCTTGGCAATGAACTTCCTACTTTACCACCTGCTGAAGTGCAAGATTTCCTATCTTGAATTGTCCAGGATTCATTTGGCAACTTTAAAAATGACTCTGACTTTTGAAATTCAGCTTTCTCAACGCCAAAGTTAATTTTTTTAATTGTCCTTTTCATACATGCTCAAGTGTCTTTTAACTTGTCATCATTGACATTCCTGTATATATGCTTTAAGGCAGTGGTTCCCAACCTTTTGACTTCTGTGGACCCCCACTTTATCATTACTGGGACCCGGGGACCCCCACTGAATCATTATTGGAATCTGGGGACCCCCCCATTAAGTCATTACTGAAAGCTTGGGACCTAACCTATTATTACTTAATTTTCTAAGTAGTCGCGGACCACCTGAGGAGGCTTTGCTGGACCCCCAGGGGTCCCCGGACCACAGTTTGGGAACTACTGCTTTAAGGTGAATTTTGGTAGATTTTATATATTACATTATGCTTTGAACCACCTTTGAACCGGCAAAGGGAGGGTGTTGTGTAGCCATTTTAGCTATAATTTTATACACGTTATTTTAGCAAACTAGGGCTGCTGCTGTGCACTTTAACCTAGATATATTTTATTCAGCTTTGTTATACTATTTTAACATTACCCACATTTGCGGTATTGTTTTATTTTCTCTATCTAGCTGTTCTTCACCTAGGTCAGCTCTGCATTCTTAAAAAAGACATTTCTCTCACTCTGTGCTTTTCTCAAGGCTGCAGTAAGATAGGTTGCCGGCAAAAGTGGTACGCTTTGCCTCCAATGTTCACAGAAACATACACACCCTTACATGGGGATACTTTCTTGGAACATCAGATATTTTATTATAAAAACACTACTTTGACTGATGTACATTAGAGGGAGATTCTAGCCAGATGACTACAACTGTATGCTGATTGCTTCGCTGCAGCTGCTTGTGTAGACTACCTGCTTCCTGGCCCATATGGGAACAGTGTCTATCTAGAATACAGGCCTCCTGCTCAGATATGAGGAATGATGTCTTCCCAGGGGGAACCTGGAAGGCAGAATTGGAGCTTAACATGCTGTGCTCTACTATAGCTTAGGTAGGAACTATCTCTATAAACCATAGTGACAGTATGGTAGGGTTATTTTTGTGTTTTACTCTCCTTGTCACAATTTTAATCTTATTGAGGTTCATCGTCCTAGTTAGTGCAATACATGCTTTACTATCTAAGATACAGTTACTTCAATAAAGCCTTATTGAACTATGCTCTGCCTCTGACCATCTTTGGATATGTGAGACTAACGTATCTGAAAGAAACGGTTGAGATCTGAGTGACCACAATTTCCCTGAGGAGATATGTATGTCATGCGCCCGGTTATCCGAATCATCCCTGCTCCTGGGTGGAGATGAGGCACTGCGAGTTAGCCAGAAAAAACCCAGATTAGGCCGACAAGCATCACATGGTGCGGGATTAGACTTAGTCCCCCACAGTAGAGGTGAATCTGTCACCCGAAACCAGTAGTCTCATTAGGATAATGAGAACCTATGGGACAGAACCAAGAGGAACCTGTGCCAAGAAGGAGAGCTGAGGAGGAGTGCTGCCCCTGCCTGTGACTGTGCTTTGTTGGGCTATCCTGCAGTTACTGTTTCTGCCTGTGAAAGGAGATAAAGACTGGACTTTGTGGTATATTCCTGCTTTTGAAGAATCTCCAAGTGCTTGAACTGAGCTTGTCTCCTGTTTTAAAGTCTCAGGGTCATCAAAGACTTCCTCTGCCAGCACCTGGACTCTCTGCTGAGACTCCTGCCATGCCAAGTGGTGCTCTATCCAGTCCCTGGGCCCTTGAAAGGTGAACCTGGTAGAAAAAGGACAGAAATCCACACACAGAAAGCTGTGCGGGGAAAATGTGGATGCACCAACTGCAACGCAGCTGAAAAATGGCGTGCCACCTGCTTTACGGCAGAAATCGACACCCAACCTCCATTGCGGCTGGGAGATCGGCGCATCGTTGCTAGAGAAACAACTCAACACCCACTTGTGACCGCATTTCTCACACATCATTGCTGGGCATCAAAGTCATTGTGAACCTGCGTGGATCCGAAGTGCCCTGTCGGGAAATCGATGCATCCGGGGAGAAGAACTATGTATCGCCTACCCGACCAGAGAAGAAATGACCCATGGCCTCACTTGCGAGTAAGGAATTGACGCATCGTTGACTTTTCCGATGCACGCTTGCCCATGGGGCTTTATTTTTTATGCAAACCAGGTACTTTGTCAAAAATCAACGTTTCCATTGATTTCTACGGAGTAAGACTCTTTTTAATTTGAAAATTCATATCTTGATTTGTGTATGTTGGATCTTTGTCGTTTTGGTCTTGTTTGGTTCAGATGAATATTGACTATTTTTCCAAACTGGTGTGGTGTCCATTTTGTAGTGTTTTCACTGTATTATTGTGTGTGTTGGTACAAATACTTTACACATTGCCTTTGAGATAAGCCTGACTTCTTTTGCCAAGCTACCAATGGGGTGAGCAGGGGTTGCCTTAGAAGTGTAACTCCCTTACCCTGACTAGAGGGAGGGTCCCTGCTAGGAACAAAGTTCAAACTGACTTCCAACTGGAGGCCCCATTTCTAACATGGTGGTTATCACTATCAAGGGTTATGGATCAGGAACCTGGTGATTGTCATATTAAATATGGACTGACAGTTGGTTCATGCAAATTATGTGTTGTGTTGTCCATATTTGAGGCTGCATCCTGATGTAAGTGGAACATACCACCTCCTTACAGAACAATACTGTCATTTGTATTGAAACTATGGTAGCCCTACAAGGCCATACTCAAGCCACCATGTTACCATGTTGCACTACGTATGCAGTGCGACTCTTAAGCCCTCATTATGACATTGGTGGTAAATTCCGAATACTGCCGCGGTGACGGCTACCAAATACCACCACAGAGGCAAACACCCATCCGCCAGATTATGACATACACACACCAAACTGACAGGAACCAGCCGCAACCACAAATCTGCCAGACCCAACAAACGCGATAAACTGTTGGAACTAGCACCCATACCGTTACGCCACCAAAACAATGTCCTCCAAATAATGACCCACGAATCACCACAGCGGATTTTCAATGGCGGTAAACCATTGGCAGTGCTCACTGCCTCGGCTGCAATGGCTGCCCAAAAACAAAACAAGACAACATTGTCCAGAACAAAAAACCCACACCTGTCACAAATACACACACCCTACACACTCACCAACAGCACTATAAAACACATCCCCACATCACTCACAAACCTTTGCAAGCACGACAACACCGCTACACCTTGTCACGCCAATCCCAGAGTTAACTGCACACATATACAACTACCCATTCATCCGTCATGCACCACACATCCACCTCATCACTCAACACCCTCTGCACAACACACACCACACAGCACCCAAGTCCCCACAAAGGCATCCCCGTTTCACTGATGAGGAGATGTAGGTGATGGTGGAGGAAATAGTCAGGTTAGAGCCACAGCAGTTTGGAACACAGGTACAGCAGATCTCTATTGCCAGGAAGATGGAGCTATGGCAGAGGATTGTGGACAGGGTGAACGCCGTGGGACAGCATCCACGCACTAAGGCTGACATTCGGAAGAGGTGGAATGACCTATGGGGAAGGTGCGCTCCATTGCATCCAGCTCACCATCAGGAGGACTGGCGGTGGATCCCACCTCCTCCCTCACAGCTGACAGCCTGGGAGGAGCAAGTCTTGCCAATACTGCATCCTGAGGCTCTCACTGGGGTAGCCGGAGGACTGGACACTGGTGAGTCACCATTACCGACCTACCACAACCCCACACCTGCATGCCATCTCACCCCTTCACCCTGACTCCCTTCACCCCACTCCATCCCACACAGTGCACCACCCCAATTACCACATCTAAATGTCTACCACTGATTGCCATACACACTGCAAGCACATCCCTCCCAGCTCTGCATGCACACCCACCAGCAATGCATTGACAGCATGGAGAACTACGTGTCCCACAGTCCATCACCATACACTACCAAAGGTGGGATGACAACACCATTATAATTGGGAAAGGTAGAAATGCAAGACAATTACCCTAACAAATCACTCACATACCGAAAGGTACCCCAGCCAATGTCAGCGGAGAGGAGGTGCCACCGTAACCCAGTTCCCAACCAGAAGATGCCCTCAGTGATGACAGAAACTCTGGAGGTCTTGATCTGGATGAACTCCCTGGACCACTGGTCAGTCAGCTACCACATCCCACAGTGTAGTGCTTTCCTCTTATCTAGTTTCTAAGTACTAACATAACACACCAGAAATGCACTTCTGAGGTCAAAGAAGACTTTTATTGTTGTTAATTCTTCCCCAACCACAATATTTATGAATGACGAATTAGTAGCTTTCAAGCCCGCGTTAATCAAACAAAATATATCAGTTTGCAATATACACAGCAGGTTATATTTATAAGATATTGAATGCAAAGCAAAACAAATACTTCACCGTGTGGGAAACTATTTACAGCTTCATCTTTCTAAGGTCTGCAAGCTGATGACCCCCGGTCAGCCGCGAGAAAGAGATTCATCTACCCACACGGGATTGCTGCCAGCTGGCGCCAAGCTCCAGCACGAGGTCCGGCAGATCCGAATCTGAATTTCTGCAGCCTGTTACATTCGTTACAAAGGTGTGCCCCCTCCTCTCAGACCTGGGAAAACTGAGCAAGCCTTTTGGAGACTGGCCAGGTCTCCGAGACTACTCCTGTTCCCAAGCTCAAGCGGAGAAAAACAACCCATGTACCCTCTCTTATCAGGTCTAGTCTACTGTGAGAAAAACATCTTGGTTCATCTTGTGCAAAAACACAGCTTGGAAAAATACAGCTTGGATTCTCAACTGCAATGTCTAACTCCACGTTAAAGGCAATAGGCAGCTAACCTAAATATCAAATGCAATGTCTAGTGTCATGTCAAAGCCAATAAGCATCTAAGCTGAATACAAAA
This sequence comes from Pleurodeles waltl, assembly GCF_031143425.1. Lineage (NCBI taxonomy): Eukaryota > Metazoa > Chordata > Amphibia > Caudata > Salamandridae > Pleurodeles > Pleurodeles waltl. Next base: position 146,044,796 of record NC_090445.1, on the reverse strand, counting down.
TGCAATGTATAATATCATGTCAAAGCCAATAGGCAGCTGAGCTGAATACAAAATGCAATGTATAATATCATGTCAAAGCCAATAGGCAGCTGAGCTGAATATAAAATGCAATGTATAATATCATGTCAAAGCCCATAGGCAACTGAGCTGAATATAAAATGCAATATATACTATCATGTCAAAGCCAATAGGCAGAATATCTAATAGCATGTCAAAGTCAATAGGCAGCTAAACTGAATACATCATGTCCAAGCCAATAGGCGGCTAGACTGGATACAACATGTCAAAGCCAATAGGCAGAATACATAATGTAATGGCTAATGCAATGTCAAAGCCGATAGGCGGCGAAACTGGATACAGAAAGTAATGGCTAATGCCATGTCAAAGCCAATAGGCGGCTCAACTGAACAAAACATACCATGTGCTACTGGTGAACATTGAGCAACTAATATTCGCAGTGGTGAAACACAAAGTCATTGGTCAAAACAAAATTCATCAAATGGCAGTACACACAGCCAGTCCACCACAGGGTCCCCCCAAGACACAAACACCACAGCACCCAGCTAACGCCCCCAAACCTCTGTCCACAGGACACGTCAATCAGTAGTGTGCCCACCTGTACCCTTATCCGAGTCGACACCACACAGGCCAGACGAAGGGCCTGGTGTCAGTGGGAGTGGGCACACCATTCAGGGGACACAGATACAGGGGGCCAGGCACTGTTGGAGGACAGCTGTGCGCCAGGGGGAGGACAGGCCCAGGCATCCGAGTGCCCAGGAGGCACTCACAAATGTCCTGGGGGCATACCAACAATCCCAGGACAGGATGGTTCAGGAATTCAACATCATGCAGGAGAACCAGCGGCTGCAGGGGGAACACCACCAGGAGGTCATGCAACAAATGCAGGCCTTGAATACGACCATGGCCTCCATTGCAGGGGTGTGACTGACATGGTGAACATCATGTGGGAGTACACAGCACACCAGCGAGCCCCTACCACGACACAGTGTACTGACCAGCCCTCCACATCTGCTGCAGCTAGTGGGCAGGAGGCCCTGCCACAGGACTCACAGGCCACCAACACCCCTTCCCCTACAGAAGGTGAACCACCTGGCAAACGTCCCCTGCAACCCAGACAGACACCAGAGACGGCTGCCAAGACCAAGACCACCGCAAGGAAATGAGCCCCTCCAGAATGTCCCCCTTGTGTTCTACTGAGTCACGTTGTTCAGTTTGGACTATCATTGCTCCTATTCCTATGGCCTCTTGTACACTAGACCTGTGCTACAAACAGACTAACAGACTGGCCCACTACACTGGACTTTTCCCAGCCATCACCCCACTCTATTGCACTTTCCATTGATTATTTTTATTCAAATAAACACCCTTGAACACAACTTGAGTAATAGTGCTTTATCAGAAAGAAATGTGCAATGTATTGAACTGCATTGAACCGCATGATCCTGTGCAAATGTACTGTAATGTGTGAATCCATCCAACAAATGTGTCATAGCAGTCTGTAGTCATCACATCAGTTCACTGTTGTAACCGCACCAACATCTGCAATAAGGGAAGGCATAGCTGACAGTCAATTGTGATGCAAAGGTAGTGACTGGCACAACACTACAACCACACAGCACTTTATTAAAATGGAGACATGTATAGATCAACAGTCTTACCTGAGTGTCATTAGAAGTACTGCTAAATTATATGTGTCCTGTTGTCCACATCCTCCTCCTCTTTCTCCTCCTCACTGTCCTCAGTGTCCACTGCTGCCACAGGTGCATTGTCACCCCTCTCCTCCTGCAGATAGGGCAAAATTGTGCAGCATGCAGCAGACCACCACAATCTGGCAGACCTTCTCAAGGGAGTAGCATAGGGATCCACCTGTCAAATGGAGGCACCTGAACCTGGATTTCAGGAGAATGAAAGTGCATTCCACAATCCTCCTGGTATGGCCATGAGCATCATTATATCGATTTTCAGCCCCTGTTCTCGGATTCCTAAGAGGGGTTAACAGCCAGGATAGGTTTGGGTAGCCGGATTCACCTGGAATTAGTGAGGGACACACATTAGCCATGCACAATGGCATGGGGTATGACTCCAGTGAGCATACACTGACATCCATTGGTTGGGGACTCTAGCTCACCTATAAGCCACAACCTGTGCCTCTGTAGTCGTGCCATCACCTGTGGGGTGCTGCTATTCCTCAAGACAAAGGCATCATGCACAAATCCAGGATACTTCGCAGTGAAGTGGAAGATGTACTGGTCAGCAAGGCACACCACCTGGACATTGAGGGAGTGGAAATTCTTCCTATTCCTGTACACCTGCTCATTTGTCCTGGGAGGGATTAAGGCAATATGGGTCCCGTTAATGGCCCCTATAACATGTAGTATGTGTCCCATTGTGTAGAATCTAGCCTTCACAGTGGGAAAATCATCAACCTGGGGGAATGCAATGTAGCTGCTCATGTGTTTGAGCAAGGCAGCCAAAACCCTTCCAAGCACAACCAAGAACATTAGCTGTGACATTCCTGCAGCCAAGCCCACAGTCACTTGGAAAGAACCAGTTGCCAGGAAATGGAGCACTGACAGTACCTTCACAAGAGGGGGATTTACTGTGGTGCAACAGACAGCAGGTAGCAGATCAGGCTCCAATTATGCACACAGCTCTGTGATTGTGGCCCTGTCCAGACAACAGGTGAGTATGATGTGACAGTCCTCCAGTATAGCCAAGTCCATAAAGGGGTCTGTACATGGGTGCTTGCCTCCTCCTCCTATTCCTCCACAGTGGTTGGTATCTAAGTGAGCCAAACGTAAAATGGGTGCGACAACAGGACCTACGGAAACACAACATCAGAGTACACAGAGCATGTATGTATGTAGGACACTAGAATTGTCTAGGTGTGTACAGTCAACACCAATAACGCACATATAAATTTAAATCATGGGTACTAGAAGTAGGTAATGGCAACCGCCTGTCCTGTATGCAGAGATAGGTGGAAGTGACCTCACTCCGTCAGCATTAGTTGTCGTGGTGGAAGGCAATCTGCACCGTCGTGCAATTCCTCACTGGCTAACATGAGGCTCTATGGAGTAGAGGAACCAAGGATGATCAACACCGGCGGTGACTGTGTTCACTGCTGCGGACGTGACCGCCAATTTTCTTTCTACCACTTCACTTGATTCCTGACTTTCCACTCAACGACATCTCCACTGCGTGTGCTGCTGTGACCTGTGCCTGGATACTGCCATGGCTCGTGCTAAAGGGGAAAGGGCCCCTGCCTTCACATCAGAGGAGTTGGAGAGGCTTGTGGATGGGGTCCTACCCCTGTATGGGCAGTTGTATTGGCCTCCAGACCGACAGGTGAGTACATCATGGGTCTGTTGCATGCGACATGGCTGCATGTAGATGTATGTGTGTGCTAGCAGTGTGTCATTTGGGTGGAGTATGGCTGCAGGCAATGAGAAGTCAGAGGTATGGGTCAAGTGTGTGCTTGATTAGGGGGAAATGCAGTAGGTAGGCCATCTGTGTGACAGGCTGGATTGTATGGTTCATGGTGTCCTTCTGTTTGTGTTTCCTCTGCAGGCCAGCACCCATCAGAAGAAGGGGTTGTGGCGTTGCCAACGCCAAGGATGTGTGGACCCTGGGGGTCCATAGTCTGCTGAGCACCCACTGCAGAAAATGGTGGGAGGAGCTGAGATGCTGGGCCCGGAAGGCTACAGAGGCCCAGCTAGGGACAGCCTCCCAAAGACGGAGGGGTGCCCTTCGGAGTCTGACCTCCCTCATTTTAGGTATTGCTAGGTAGCTAGCATGCCACACTTCACTCCACAGGTACACACACAGCCAACACACAGATGAACACACAACAACAGCCACTGCCTCCACTGTCTCCCCATCCTCCTCCTCCCTCACAGTCACATCACCACTCACACCTGCATGCACTGCATCAACGGTCCTAGATTCCTTTATCACCTTGACCTCTTCCCTACCCCACCACCTCCGTCCTGCTCATAAGAAGAAAGACCCCCCAGCCCTGTTCCTTCAGCTTCCATTTGAGTACTATTCCTCCCCCTAAGAGTTCACCCGCCACTAAGGGGAACAAGAGTGGCACTTCTGCTCCCCCATCCCAAAGCCACTCCTCCACCTCCTACACAGAAGGGCAAGGACCCACCCCCTCCCAAACCCAAGCCCAAGCCCAAGGACCCACCTCACAAGAAAATGTCCCTGCATCCCCCCCACCCAGCCCTGCCCCCTGAGGGGCCTGCCTACCATCTCCATGATGCCCCTGCTCAGTGGTGTGCTTAGGCTGTTAGCAGTCAATTTGGGCCTTGGACGTTGCCCTGTGGCCATTTATAACTTTGGACCAGCCAATGACCCTTTCTGTACATATGTATATTTCTTTTTTTCTCTAGTTACAATTGGGGTTGCTGTTCCCACCTAATTACAGTGGTTTGACTACAGGTGTGTGTCCTGGCTTTCTTTGCTCCTGGGTTATGTTGCTGTTGGTTTACTCTGAAGATTATTCTGGGTGTGTGGCATGTGTGTGTGGTGTGTCTTGTGTGTGTGTGTGTCTCCCCTCCCTCCCTTGTGTGCTAGGAAGCTGTACTCACAGTCGTCGTCGTCTTCGTTGGTGCTCCTGGATGGCCACGAGTGGTCCAGCATCAGGATGACTTCCAGTTCGGGTTCTATGGCGGCCTCTCACTCCTCTGTGTTCATGGAGGTGAGTGTCTCCTTTCATATGATGTGTTTCCGCTAGGCTTTTGGTGGTGGTGCTAAAACCCCGGAAATCCTGGTGGTCTGGTATGTCAAAATATGGTGGGCGTAGTTTTTGCGTCGGACAGTAAATATGGCGCTGGAGGGTCCGCGTCATTTTTTGAGAGGGAATGCCTACCTTGAATTTCCTTGTCGCTAAGCACCACAAAGTGAGGTGGCGCTCCCAGAAAAATGTCACAAACTCTGATATTTTGTCACTAGACAGGTCTAGTGAGAAGATATAAGTATGGCACTAGGTTAGCGCCACTTTTGAGTCAAAATTTATAGCGCAAAGGCAGCGCTAAGTTTCCTTAAATATAGGCTTAAATCTGGTAACTCACTGTTGTGACGTATCAATAGTTAATAACAGAACTTGCTACCCACTGTTGCTATATCATAAAGACCTTCAGGGGCAGGCTGACAGGGCTCTCTGACAGCATGTCAGTGCAAAGTTGCTTGCATGCTTTGACTGAGAGCAGAAGCACAGCTGCAGGAGTGGAAGGAAACCAGAAAAGGTGGTGAGGTTGGCTAATTGGGGCAGGTAAGGTATTCTTTTCCACATCTGGGTCAGGGAGAAGAGGCTATGTTATGTATGGCTCCCCCATTACTCCTATGCTCCTCCATAGCAGTTGAAAGCAGGGGATGATGATTTTGGAGACTATACACAGTAACACAAAACACTAGTAATGCAGTACTAATAATAGTAACACAAAATAGACGAGTAAATGTGGATGCTTTCACCTCAGAGTTCACAGTAATATCATTGTAACATTACCCACCTTCTCATAAACTGCCTGGTGAATGTTGAAACTCTGCTTCTTTCTAATAGGAAATATTGTAGCTTCTTAGTAATGAACAATTTCCACCTTTAAAACTTGAACCAACACAGTAATGGAGGGCTATTGATCTGCCATTGCAGTGCCAGCCCACCTTCAGTTCAGAGGAAAACATTTCCAAATTAGACAATAGTGTTGCAAATTGTGCAAGCTAGCGGTATAAACATGTGACTCAATTTGCTAATTGTCTGCATTGGAAATTAGCAGACGATTATGAATAGCTTCTCTCTGATAGACATCATCTCGGTTACTAGGACTCTGAGAATGTGTTTATGTATGTATTAACAGGTTATAAAGGGGAAGGGATACCAAATTATGGTCATAGCACTTTACAATTGACAAACCTGAACGTAGATATGAAATGATGTGGGGAGGGGGTAGAATAAAGTTAGGAGCTAGTACTAAATTGTATATAAAAATAAGAATAATATTCAAATATGCATATCATTGAGGCGCACACATTACAGATAAAGATCACACTTCAAAATGTTAGCGGAATAGGAGACTGGAGGATTTGAAGCCAGTCTTTAGTGAAACCTGTATAGAAGCGGTCTGTCCTGATCGGAGGAGGAACAGAATTGAGGATCTCAAGGATGTTCAACAATCAACATGCTGATCTGAGATTATTTTTGTTTAGAGATCTCTCGAAAACGTGTGGTTGATGATGTCCCATGCAGCTCCTCAATCGTTTTTAGAATTATATCAAACTTTTAAATCACACAAGAGCCTTAATGTTTAGATCATATTTGATCTGCAGGGATCTCTATCACCCCTAAGTGATTTTGTGTCTCTTAAATTATTGGGTTGGCACCCAGAAGATTTCTTAAGTCCCCAAATGAAAGTGGAACCTTATCAGGGAAACGTGAAACTTTAAGGTGTCTCTCACTCCTCCTTCCAGGTGTCATGATGATGTATTGCAGTAAAAAAATGGTCTGGTAGTGGAGTCAATAAAAATAAAAATAATAATGAATTAATTAATAAAAAATGGATGAAAGGACAACTGTGAATAATTTCTAATGTTGGTACCTGGCGTAATCAGAAACAGTAGCATGAAAAGAACTCAGTTAATGATGCACATTCTGCAGGAACTGAAATGCTAACTGAGATGTGGCAGCAAGACTCATACGTTAGTTCACCATATCTAGGTCATTGTACAATATTGCAATCCTTTTTTTAAAGGAAAACAGGCTGCGTTTAAAAAGAAAAAATTGAAATGTTTCAGTTTCATTTTTTAAGAGTAGGCAGTGATCCGCGGGGCCACTGCCTGCTCTTAAAAAACGTTTTTACATCCATTCACAAAGAGGAAGGAGTACCTTAGGGACCCATTCCCCTTTGCTAATGGTATAGCACCAATTTGAAATTGGTGCTAAGTGCGATTGTTTTGCAACACAAAACAATCATACATACCATTTAGATTCGGTATTAGGAAGGGACGCCCTGTGGACACGCTCCTTCCTAATACCGAATCGCAAAACCCAAATTGCAATTCAGTAACAATTTACCGAATCGCAGTTTGGGCTTTGTACATCCCAAAAAGCATTTTTCTAGTCGCAAACAGAATCGGCCTGTTTGGGCTAGAAAAAGGCTTTGTACATCTGGCTCTTAGTGTTATTTCTTAACACAAAATGCACCTTGTTGTCCATTTTGGAAGTAAGGGTGCATTTTCTGCTGACAAAATAGCGTTAAATGCCGGAAGTAAGTTGGAGGAAATTCCTACCACAAGAGCACATTTAAATTCAAATTTAAAATTCAAACATTTGTAAAGCACATGACTACCTCGAGGCAGTTTCTCAGAACTAGCAGAACACAGAAAGGCCAAGATTTAGGTTACAGAAGAGCCAAGTCTTAAGCTTCTTTCTAAACAAAACATAGGAACTGTATAGATGCAGATTGAGTGGCAAAGCATTCCATAGCTTTGGCCCCCAAAAAAACAAAGGACTGACTGCCTAGCTTTCCCAGTCTAACAATATGGAAGATCATGGCCAGGTTGGAATTGCCAGAGCGGAGTTCCCACTTTGGGGTACAAGATGGATCAGAGAGCATATATATGAAGGGCTGGCCTGGTGCATGGCTTTTTGTACATTACATAGCAGCTTGAACTTTGTTCGTCGACATTTTGGAAGCCAATGGAGTTGGAGAAGATGATGGGAGACTGAGGCATTGTGTGGGGTGTGGCAAAGTAAGCGAGCTGCAGCCTTCTGAACATTCTGCAGCCGATTTAGCCAGGACTGCGTGGCACCCAAATATAACGCATTCCCATAGTCCACTCTAGAGGTACCTAAAGCCTGCACAACAATTTTTACAGTGCCCGAAGGTAAGAACCATAGGATCTTTCTTGACCCCCTGGTATTGCCTGGTCTTGCTGTCGCACCCCCTTCTGCTACTGCCTCTGCTGATTTTTCTCCCCAGGATGGTGTCTCTGTTACAGTCCATGAGCCCTCAGTTTGAGACGCTCCACTGTCCTTGGCAAATTCCCTCCTTCTGAGTTTCACTGGCACATCTGCCTATCTTTTAGCTTTACAAGTGTACTTTGGTGATTGTACTTTGGTGATTGTAACTCTTTGGTGTATTTTTGTTTACTGCTTCTTTGTCTGCTTTCCCACTCATGTCTGTTCCAGCATCCCATCCCCACACTTCCACCTCCCAGGACTACTTATGTAGGCCACTGCCAAAGGCAAGCCCATCTGTGCCCATCTGCGCCTGGACCCCAGGAACCCTGGCTCCCTACTACCCATCTTTACTCCGCATCCGAGCACACTGCCTTCATCTCCAGACTCAACAACAAGGACTTCTGCTGCACCTCACCTTGCTCCACAGCAGCACCTTTCACCTGCTGCCACATCAGCAGACAATACCTCTACCACCTCTCTTGCAACAACCACTCCCCCGCCTACTCACTGCCCCCTGCTCAACGCCCAATCTCATGCACATGACTGACATTTGGGACACCATCACCACCATCACCCCAAACATGATCTTCCTCACAGAGACCTGGCTCACGGCTGCCTCTGCACCCAACATCGCTGCAGCCACACCCTTTGGCTACAAGATTGTCCACTGCTACCCCTCCAACAAACACAGAGGTGGAATTGCCATCATCCATGAGGAATCCATCCAATGCACCATCACAACAGAAGATCACACACTGATCATGGAACACCTCAACTTCAAGCTCAGAGTAGACGACAAACCACCCTCAAGTGCACCTCCGCCTACAGACCCTCAGGACCCAGACTCTGTGATGTCACCCCCGAATTCATCGCCTCCCACACCATTGACACCAAACATTATGGCCCTCAATATGACATTGGCGGTCCAGCCGACGGCGTGTCGGTGGTGGACTGCCAGATTATGACCATGGTGGTGAACAGAGTTCTCCAACCCTCTGCTGCTGAAAACAGCATCACCCCTCAGAAGACCTCTGTGACTCCACTGCCGACTACTTCCACAACAAGATATCCACCATCTACAGAAGCTTTGCACCTCAACCCACCATCGCCAACAGCCTTCTAGACCTCACAGACACCCCTGTCAATCACAAGATCACCAGATGGAACCAACTCACCACCCAAAACACCACCGACGTTATGTGCTCCATCCATTCAGGATCCCCATCAGACCCCTATCCTCACCACATGTTCAACCTCAGTGGCAACACCATCAGCAGCAAACTCACGGACATTCTCAACACATGCATCACCTCAACGGCCTAATCCAATGACTGGAAACACCGCGGAATCAAGCCCCTTCTCAAAAAATCCTCTGCCGACCCAAAGAAACTTAAAAACTACTGACGGATCTCTCTCCTCCTCTTTCCTGCCAAAGTCCTCAAGAAAGCCATCAATCAGAAACTCACAGACCACCTAGAAAACAACAATCTCCTGGACCCATCCCAATCAGGATTCTGCTCCAGCCACAGCACTGAAACCACAATTACCGCCGCCATAGATGACACCAGAAGCCTCCTTGACCAAGGAGAATCAGCTGTCCTCATCCTTCTAGACCTCTCTGCTGCATTCAACACAGTCTACCACCACACTCTAAGCAAGAGGTTCCACCAGACAGGCATCCAAGTCAACTTTCTCAAATGGATCACCTCCTTCCTCTCCTGCAGAACTGAGTCCTCCTCCCACCTTTCTCATACAAGACCAAGAATGTCATCTATGGCGTCCCTCAAGGCTCATCACTCAGCCCTTCCCTGTTCAACACCTACATGCCCCCCTTGGCCAGCAACATAAGAAACCACAGACTCAACATCATCACCTACCCAGCTCATCCTTTGACTATCTAAAGGCGCCCGCAATCACAATGGCTAACTTTCACCTCTGCATGACTAGCATCACCATCTGGATGCAAGACCACCGCCTCAAACTCAAACAGACAAAACAGACGTCATGATCTTAGGGACCACTGCCTCTCTTTGGTACGACTCCTGGTGGCCCGCCTACCTGGGCCCCTCCACACTCCAACGGATCAAGCCTGAAACCCTGGCATCATCCTCAACAACAATGTCACTATGAGGAATCAGATCACTGCAGTATTCTCCACCTGCTTCCTCATCCCATGCAAGCTCTGTCATTTCTTCGAATTGCTCCCCATCTTCTCCAGAAGCAACACTACACAAGCCATCGTCACCAGCCACCTGGACCACGGTAACACACTTTATGCTGGAATTACACTACACCTCAGAAAGAAACTTCAAGTCCTACAAAACACAGTGGCCAGAATCATCCTGAACCTCACCAGATAAACGCATATCACCTCCCCCGAGGAAACTCCACTGGCTCCCTATACACAAAAGATGGCAATTCATGATACTGACACACACCTACAAAGCCCTTTACAACCATGGACAACCATACCTCAACCACCATCTGAGATTCCACCTACCCTCCAAGCCCTTGTGCTCCTGCTCTCCCTCCCTCACCTACACTCCCCGCATCTGCTGCTCCAACAGTGGAGGCCCATCCTACTCGTACCTCGCCTCTAAAGCATGGAATAGCCTCCCCATCCACCTCAGGACCTCCCCCTTTCTCCAGGATTTCAGAAGAGGACTCAAGAGCTGCCTCTTCTACTGATGCACTTGTACCAAGAGCCTGGATACCTTCACAGGTGATTTGATTGAATGAGCCATCTAAACAAACCAAAGCAGTAAGCCACTACATTGCATATATGCCAAGCCATAGTCTGTCATCGAGCCAGGAACATTTGTCCTTAACTGTCTGACTAGAAGTAGTAAAGTTACTGATCCCCTCTGGCCAACAATGGGGACCCTACAAATAGGGTTGATTGCCCAGTATTATGACCACCATCTTAGTACCATTTAATTTCAGGCAATTGAACCACATCCAGTCTGCCACCTCCTTGAGGCAAAGAACCATGCTGGGAGAGGTGCCATTGTCCATAGTGGGGCGTGATATCACAATTAGTGTATCATTCACATAGGAATATAGGGAAAAGTGAAGCTTCTCCACTATGTCAGCCAGCGAGCTAACATATATACTAAATAGTGTGAGGCTCAAAAAGGAGCCTTGAGTTATTCAATGGGGCAGGCTATACAATGCAATTAAGGTTTAAGCCTATTTGCTCTATGTAATAGCGCTAAATACAGAATTACTATTCTTGCATAATTCTGCGTAATCTTACGGAATTCTTAGGTAATTCAGCGTGATTATGACACTTGGAATTGCATGAGTTACACCTACCCTCAATCTCTAGTTCAGTTGTGTAAAGCCCCTACATAGCTTTACAACATTAGGCCTGAAGTTGGAGACCAACCTCCTAGCATCCATTTGGCAACCAATCGATCAAACACCAAAATCTTTAACACTTTTATCATATCAGGTGGCCTATGGAACAAGGAGGGCATTGCTCATGTTTGGCTCTGGTATTTATTACATAGGACTGTAAACAATGCTTTTGTTCCGATTGCAAGAGGCACACAGAAGCTGTTACTATTATATCTCTACAGGGCCTATGACCTGATTGCTAACATTTGTAGAAACAATAACCAGGTCCTGTGAAATGTAAAGTGATCTCTCTGGCTTATTAAAGTGAGCAAGAGAAAAATATGTGAAAATTGATCATACCTAATTTGTTTTATTGGGTAAAGCCCAGAGACTAACGATAGTAAGGAAAATACCTGTCTACTCAGCCCTAAACTACTGACAGGCACCTTAATGCATTTCATGCATTAACAACCAGGTTTACATACTGAAAAGCTTGTGAGGTATGCAACATTATTTAAACATCTATTAAAAGCCATGCCACATATCTCAATGGCCTAAGGTAATCAGAAACTCTAAATTGGGGAAATTATGTGTACCAGGATGGTGTATGCACAAACCGAAATAAGACAGGAAACTCATGAAACTTATCAACGCAGAAGATTATGTAGTATATGTTCACATATGAGTTTAGGATCTTAAGTCATAGTAACTTTTCTTACCCTTATTGCTCTTACAATTCTTTTTCTACCATTGTTTGAGAAAGTATGTATGTATGTACGTATGTATGTATGTATGTATGTATGTATGCATGTATGTATCTAGGTGGTATCTGTCACATAAATGTAGCCAAGAGGCAGTAAACCACTCTGCAAGATCAACGGCAAGCATACAATCAACAAAAGATAGGAGTGGTAGCTTGTTAATGGGCTGTTAATGCATAGTGATGCAGAGTGCGTTAAAGGGTAGCATTTTCAACTCTCCTAAATAGGAGCAGCATTGTGATACAGGGATGTTGTTCCAGATCTTGACTGCATAGATGGAAAAGGCTAGCTGCCTTGTTTTTTTTGTTTTTTAGACTTCTTGGTCTGATGGTTCCTTGCTGTGGACTGCTGCGAGCACCAGAGATAGTGTTTGTCTGTAAGATAGGCAGAGAAGTTGGTTGTGATGCAGCTGATTTTGAAGAAAGTGTGGGCTAACAATGGAGTTCCATCAGGGTGGAGGCGATGTGATCATATTTCTTCAGGCTTTGGATGAGACATACTGTGGCATGTCGGACGTCCTTACAGCATGTCAGTGTGATGTCTGGTAGGCCATAAAGCAGGAAGTTACCACCATCTAGATGCAGGAGTATGAAGGTTTGAACAGCAGAGCTGAGTTTGCTTTCAGGAAAACATGGTTTTACTTTCATTAGAAGAGAGGGCTGGAACCAGCCCATCTTTGTTTTTTTAATTGAGGAGGAGCTTGATGTCCAGGGTGAATTCAAGGTATTTGGCATTTAGTGAAGGCTGGGGTTTGGGACCGTCAATGTTTATGCCATTGCGCCAGATATGTGCTGTTTCTTGATTGTTGCTCTTTGCAAATAATAATAATAAATTATAGAGTGAGTAAAGATCTGTGTCACATAGGAGACTGGCCTATTAAACTATATACACATGTTTAAAAAGCCCTCTAAAATGTGGATGTTCACATGCAGAATGCCAGAAAAATAGACTTTTGGCACAATCAAGCGCATTTTAAACTCGTGTTAAATGGTTTATGTATATAGTTTGATGCGGTTTACACAGGTACACACAGAACAGAGAGGTGACAGAGAGTCTCAGAAAGAGAAAAAGAATACAAAGAATTAATGGTCGTGTTGCAATTAATAATAGCGCAAATCATATGTAAGGATTGAGTACATAAGCACTACAATTTGTCCCTCTGCTTACTCTCTCTAAAGCAATGTGCATCTATGACCTTTTGTGGTATTGTGTGTCTTTTTCATAATAGTAGGTCCCCACCCCAGAGGTCTGAAATGGACCAAGCCTGTAATAATCATTGTATGTTAGAGTGTGCACATGTGCATATGGTTTATTTGCAAAACTGATGTAGTCTGATGGTGCTATATGTTGGCATTCACACTTCCTTTGTGTACAATCATAAATACTCAGATAGTTTATTTTTTGTAAGTGGAAGTTGTTCCGACAACAAGGCTGCATATTTATTTTCTAATATTTCAGTGTGTGCTCAATGCGATAGAACACAACAGACCTTAAAGCATCTACATCCCTGTGGTGTCATGACAGAATCAAAAATGTTTTCAGGAAGATGACATAAGTAGTTTATTACTCAGATCTTCCAAATGTAATACAAGCACAAGTATCCAACACCAAACACAAACAGAGAGACTAATTAGACTTAAGAAAGAAGTGTTGAACATGGCGAAGTCTTACTGGAGCATTTAAAGTCAAATACCATTCTTCAAGGCCTAAAGATAAAACTTATCTGTAACTCTCATTGAATGAAGCTCCTGAATACAAAACAGACGTCAGCAGTACAAGGGCAAAATGTTCCAGAAATATGATGTTCCGATCAACGAAATCTACAGACAGGATCAGTAATAAGGAACTAGAAGCAATTAACTGATTTGAAGGGACAAAAAGAGCACAGCACAGCCCTAATTGATGGAATGGCTCTGCTAGTGAAAACAGGCTGAGAAGACCAAATACTGCAGAAAGACATAGCCAATGTTAAAATATAAAGGACCTTACCCTATCTGCAACCTGAATTTTTATGCCAAACTAAAAATCACTGGGTTCCTATGGTCATATTTACGGACAGATGCCACCCCAGATTTATCAAGTTTTCAGACTGCTTATTGTTCTCTGATTCCAGTGCTGACCAAGAACCTTCCACAAGGACAGGCGAAGAGGGATTCTTTTAGGCAGAGGCATGAAAAAAGATGGAGGGAAATGAAAACAGAGCTAAAGGTCAAGTGGGCAACTGAGCACTGAATGCCAGATCTATCACTGGAATGCACAGAAATGATACCCATTTACAATCTTTAAAAAAGACTATTGGTGCACTCTGAAATATATATATATCTATATGTATATATATATAAAATAAAATATATCTATATCTATATCTATCTATATATATATATATGTATAAATATATATATATATATATATATATATACATATATATATATATATATATATATTATTTTTTTCCCCACTAAAAAAAAACAAAGGTTACAGGGACGTTATAGTTAGGTTCTGAATTTCCTTGCACGAAACCATAGAAATTCAGCAATTATGGTTATTGTTAACTCAAGTAACTTTAACTCGCGCTATAGTTACCTTAGGGTGCGAGTTATAATTACTGGATTTCTATGTTTTGTGTGAGAAAAATTCAGAACTTAACTATACCATCCTTGTAATCTTTTTTTTGTGAATTTCTGTGTTTTTTAGCATGCGCAGACGTAAATATAAGCAACACCTCGCACGGCCTTTGGTGGTGCGGAGCATGGTTTGGCCGCAGTGTCCTGCCTATAGCCAGACCAATCCACCAACCCTCCTGCATGCACCCAAACCCAAGCTGCACACACATGAGTTTGGATGCAGTGGGTGTTTTTTTTTCCAATTTTTCTCTGGACCAATGGTTCCATCTTTGGAACTGTAGTTCCGGATTCGAGGATCCACTCCTGGATCTTCAGTTCTATGGATCAGACGGAAAAAAAATAATAAGTGGGCCATGTTTTGCCCATGAGGGCTCCTAAGGGACCCCTCTTTCTGTCCTGGTGTGTCAGAATACCGGTAAACTGACCCTTCATGTGTTTTTGCACTCTCCTTTTCCCACCCCGTGCCGATGCGACAAACAAAATGGCGGCCTCAATTTTTCTGTCAGGCTGTGACCAGCCAATCAGGGCCTTGATTTTCCTCCGGATTCGCAAATTCGGAACTGCAGATCCTGATGCGCGGAGGATCGGGGCCCCTCCATATCTATATTTTTTTGCCTTAAATTACTCTGAAACTACTGAAAGGATTCGCACCAAATCACAAAAAGCGTGGTGTTCAGAATAGAATCTAGATTTGTACCAAATTTGAGGTAATTTCGTTCAGCGGTTTGGGCTGTAGGCGTTTCTAAATGTCCTATGGAAAAAATGAATGGGAAAAATGCATTTTGAGATCCACCCTTTTTCTCGGCTTCCGATGGACAGATTACCCCGAAACTTTCAAGGCAGAAGCTGAATTTAGGAAACGGTGCCAAAGTTATTAGCAAAACAAAAAATGCTTTTTCTGTAGAAACTAGGTACTAATTATAACTAGTTTTTATATCTATGTATATATATATATATATATATATATATAAATACATACATATATATATATATATATATATATATATATATATATACACACACACACACACACACATGGTTTAAAAAAGTGTGTTTCCAATTTTTATTTCCATAGGGATCTTGAACACGACTACAACCCGAACCGTTGGACGGAATTACACCAATCACTCTTGTTGTTATTTAGTGTAAATCCATTTAGTAGTTTCGGAGTTATTAAAGGAAAAATAAATTTGTATATCTAGAGGAGTGGATCCTCCTCAAATCCTCTTTGGATCCAGAAGAAAAGCAAGGCCCTGATTAGCTGGCCACAACCTGACAGAAAAGTTGGTGCCACCATTGTGTTTCTTGCATTGGCTGGGGGGTTAAGAAATAAACAGTGTAAAAAACTGTATCTTGACCCCATAGGACACATGGAGGGGTCCCTTCGTGGGCAAAAAATTGCCCTTTTTTTCAGCTGATCCTCGAATCTTCCTTGGATCCTTCTTGAATCCAGGGAAAAAGCAAGGCCCTGGCTGGCCGCAACTTGAAAGAAACATTGAAGTGTGCATTAAACAAACAAAGGTTACAGAGACGTTAAAGTTAAGTTGTTGTTTTACCCATACAAAACCATAGAAATGCAGCTGTTACAGTTATACTTATAGTCATACTTATCTGAAGAAACTATAACTTGTGCCAAAAAGTAACTTTGTGCAACAAGTTATAGTTTCCTAACATAAGTATAACTATAACTGCTGAATTTCTATGGTTTTGTATGGGTAAACAGCCGACAATATAACGTTCCTGTAAGCTTTGGTTTTTCCAGTGAGAATATATATATATATATATATATATATATATATATATATATATATATATATATGTGTGTGTGTATATATATATATAATCTATCTATTTATATATAAAAATAAATATGGTGTTATATATATATATATATATATAGAGTCAACACGGGCTCTGCGAAGTCCTTTAGCATACAAGTACATCTATTGCCTCACAGGTACACACGAAAGATGGGGGCACTCTCCGTTCATGTGTTGCATAATTTATTTTATATTCTGTGCAAAAATGTGATATCCATAAGGAAGCTGGTGACGCGTTCCGGCCAAAGCCTTCAACTGGCCATAGGAACAAACACAATGTGCATACATTTAAAGGAAGAGGATCTAGCCACTCCTACAACATGTTTTTCAATTTTAAAGGGAGCATATATAAAAATGTAAGAAGGTATAACTATAAACATAAAATATAAACATTGGGAGGGGGAAAGAGGAATGTGGCCTTTCCTCCTAACACTTTTTCTTCCAATTTTTTAAGGGTTTTTCAAGGAGAACTTGTGTGAGGATGTGCTGTTCACAATAATTTACATTTTAAATAAAGTGCCAGGCATGCTTAGCCCAATCCACATAACAGTCAAGTACTGTTAGCCTCATGGCTATACCCAATAAAATCCCCACATATACATATGTGCACTCTCCACACAGTTTCCCCTGTCAGTCCCTGCCTTGATCAGTCCATTATCTTCCCTGAGTAGTATTTTTTAAGCACTCCATAAGTTTTCATGGTTAAGGAACATAATATTATGTCAAAGACCATCAGCTGTACAAATGTAGGCATTAGAACCACATTAATTTCACATCCCCGCTCCGCCGCCCAGCGCCACCTCCTCACTGTTCCGTTCCCTTTGTTCCTCTTCAGCTTCCCCAGCCGCTGTGTCCCCTGCGGCCCCTCCCGCCTTCCCCCCTCGCAGACAAGCCTACTCCCCCCTCATCCTCCACTCACTCAACCCAGGCCCTCGCCCCACCTGCACCCTTTCCAGCCCCACACACACTCATGGCCCCTTCACTTGCCACACCTGTCATTTTTCCTGCTCCTCCTCCCCCACACCACACACCAACCACAGAGACCCCCCCGACAACTCACACAACACCCCCAACGCAACACACACCTGCTCTGCCCCCACCCCCACCAACCAGCCCCTCAGCACACCACCCCACAACCAGAACACACCCCGCAACAACACCCTCATGCACCACACCAACACCACCCACCACAACCGCCTCAACTGCCTGCTCCTCAACACCCGCTCCCTTCACAAACATGACATAGAACTCTGGGACCTCATCACATCACAATCACCTGACATTGCCTTCCTCACGGACACCTGGACCAACCCCTCCTCAGAACCCGACATAGCCATCGCCACCCCCAAGGGATACAAACTCCATTGCAAAGACCGCCTCAACAGGCCAGGGGGTGGCATCGCCATCCTAAACAGGGACACCATCAAAGTCACCACCAGCTCCCAAGACACTATTGACAACACAGAACACATGCACTTCCTAATCCACATTAACAACAACTCCACCCTCAGAGGTACACTAATCTACAGACCACCAGGACCACGCCCCGCCTTCTGCAACACCATCGCCGACACCATCAGCTTGCACGCCCTCACCTCCACAGACTACATTCCCCTCGGTGATTTTAACTTTCACTTGGAGAACCTACAAGACCACAACTCTACATCCCTCATAGACAACCTCACCAACCTCGGACTCAAACAACTGGTCAACGCACCCACCCACTCAGCAGGACACACGCTCGATGCAATTTTCACCTCAAGCCAACACATAGCCTACACCCACACCCCTGAACTCCTCTGGACTGACCACCACTGCATCCACTTCTCCTTCGCCAAACCCCCGCACACCACCATCAACACACCACACCCTACCGCATGTGAGACAAGATACCCACAGAATGCCTGAACTCCCAACTGGCTCACAACCTCCCCCACACCAGAGACCCCAACACAGGAGCCCACAACCTCTCAAAATGGATCACCACCTGCGCAGACACACTAGGCCCCCTCAGAAAACACATCGCCACCCGCAACATCAAGAACGCCCCATGGTTCACCCCCGAACTCCAAGACTCCAAGCGCAAATGCTGCCAAGCGGAGAAAATATGGCGACAAGAACCCTCTACAACCAACTTCTCCACTCTCAAAGCCACCATTCTCACCCATTACCAACTCATACGCACTGCCAAAAGAGACCACTACAAGACACGCCAAGACAGCAACTCTCAAAACAACAAAGAACTCTGCACCATCATTAATGAACTAGCCAAACCCAAAGCCAGCAACATAGACCCTTCACACACACAGCCCCTATGTGACGCCCTCTCCAACCACTTCCACCAAAAAATCCTGGACATCCACAACAGCTTCATACCACACACACCTACCATACACACCCCTCACTCACCCAACTCAACCCCCACTCATGATCCCCCACCACACTCACCACCTGGGCCCCCACCACACGCGAAGAAACCGAAAAAACCATGAACTCCATCCGATCCGGATCCCCCTCCGACCCCCGCCCACATCGCATCTACAACAAAGCCAGCCCAACCATCGCCCCCATACTCCATGACATAATCAACTCCTCCTTTGACACCGCCATCTACCCAGACCCCTGGAAGCACATGGAAATCACCGCTCTCCTAAAAAAAAACAAAGCCGACCCATCTCCCTCCTACCCTTCCCCGCCAAGGTCGCCAAGAAACTAGTCAACACCCGCCTATCCAACTACCTCGAAGAAAACAACACTCTTGACCCCTCTAAATCCGGGTTCCACAAGAACCACAGCATGGAAACCGCCCTCATCGCATGCACTGACGACATTAGGACCAAAGTTGACAAAGGTGAGACCGTCGCACTCCTCCTCCTAGACCACTCCGCAGCCTTTGACACTGTCTGACACCACACACTCCGCACACGCCTCCACAACATAGGAATTTGCCACAAAGCCTTAGACTGGCTCACCTCCTTCCTCACTGACCGGACCCAGAGAGTTCGCCTCCCACCTTTCCACTCCACCACCACCAAAATCATCTGCGGAGTCCCCCAAGGGTCCTCTCTGATCCCCCTAGCCAACATCCTCCGATCACATGGAATCACTATCCTCTTCTATGCAGATGACACTCAACTCATCCTCTCTCTCACCCGCAACCCCACCACCGCCAGAACCAAACTACATGCAGCTCTCCTCGACACCGCCAACTGGATGACAACTAACCACCTCAAGCTTAACTCCAACAAAACCGAGATCATCATCTTCGGCCCCAACAAAACCATATGGGACGACTCCTGGTGGCCCACGGCCCTAGGACCCGCACCCACCCCCGCAACCTCAGCATCATCCTGGACCCTTCCCTCTCCATGACACAGCAAATCAATGCTCTTACCTCCTCCTGCTTCCTCACAATCCTTCAAATGGGTTCCCCCAGAGACCAGGAAGACAGTCATCCATGCACTCATCAGCAGCAGACTAGACTACGGTAACGCCCTCTACTCCGGCACCACACTCAAACTCACACGCAAACTCCAGAGAATCCAGAACACAGCCGCACGCCTCGTCCTTGGCCTCCCCCGCCACAAACGAATCTCACCACACCTCAAAACCCTTCACTGGCTCCCCATAAACAAGAGAATCACATTCAAGATCCTCATCCACGCACACAAATCCCTCCACAACACTGGCCCTACATACCTCAACGAAAGAGTGAACCTAGCCACAGTCTCCCACATCCAACACACCACCACAGGAGGAAGGTCCTTCTCCTACCTCGCCCCTAAAACCTGGAACTCCCTCCCCAACAACCTCCGCAAAACCAAAGACCTTCTGCTCTTCAGAAAGAACCTCAAAACATGGCTGTTCGAACAGTGACCCTCCTGCCCCCCCCCCCCCAAGCGCCTTGAGACCCTCACGGGTGAGTAGCACGCTTTATACATTTTTTGATTGATTGATTGATTGATCTAACAGCAATCAAAGATGAGATTTGTTTATCTTTTAAAGGGTTTGTTTCTTTCTTTGATATGTCCATATCTCATCTCGAAAACACTGTCCCTCAATTTATTTCATTGCTTATTTAGACTCGTTTAAGGTGTTCATAATCATAAAAATACATGAAGTTCTGCATCTTGAGTCAAACCCCAGGGATGCTCAGTATTAAGTAGGATAATCCACCTAGATTCTGATTGTCTTAAGGATCGTTCACGATTTTCACCTCTGGGTTTCTTACTAATGAGTTCGATGCCATAATACAAGACACCGATAAGTCCCCATTATGTCTCTCCCAAATGTGTTTCGCAATTGCATATGTCATATCCTTATTCTGTATCACTCTTAAATGTTGTAAGATTCGTAGTTTTAACTTGTTAATTGTACTCCCTACATATTGTTTTCCACATCGACACTCTAATACATAAACTACATATGATGTTTCACATTTAATCCATTGGTGGATTTTAAACCTTTTACCACTTGATGATCTAAATTCATTCATATCTCTTGCAAACTTACATGCTTTACATTTATTACATCACCAAAAACCCTTTTGTTGAGTTTGCAGCCAATTAGATGTTTCTCTATTACTGGTGTAGCTCATATGACTCCTGGTCAAATATTGCCCCAATGATTTCGTTTTTTGATATGTTATCACTCAATTTGTCCCTTAAATTAGTCTCCAATGTGAGAATTCTCCAATGTCGCTGTAATGTTCGTTTAATTGATTCACTTGAGCCATTAAATTCCATAATATACCGAAAAAACTTGATATTTTTCTTCCCCATTGTTTTTCAATTTTTTGGGAATGAGAAGCTCATCTCTTTTACGTGTCCAAGCTCTTTCCATGGCATTTTCTACAACACTCCATGGATAACCACATTCCATAAATCTTGAGCAAATTTCCTTCGCTTCATGATGAAATACTTTGTCCTCTGTACAATTCCTTTGTGGCCTAATTAGTTCTCCATATGGTATACTCCATTTGAGACCTATTGGGTGACCACTATTGGCATGCAATAAATTGTTGCAACTTGTTGGTTTCCTATCTAATTTGCTACAGACCTTATCATCTTGTATATATCATTAAATCCAGATATGTTAATCTACTGGCATTGATGTCAAATGTAAATTTCAATTTGTGTGGATTCATCTCCCATGATTTACTAAATCTTACCAATTCATGTTCTTCACTATGCCAAATGATGAAGATATCATCTATGAATCTGACCCATAATAATATTTTCTGTGATAGGTCTCGGTTGTCATAAGTCCACGATACTTCTGATTCCCATTGTCCCATCAAGAGATTTGCACAGGTTGGGGTCAAATAAGTCCCCATCGCAGTCCCACGTATTTGTAGATAGTATAATAAAAAGAAAAGTATTATGCGTCAGGCATTATTCAAACATTTCCATTAACATGTTGGTATGTTCTAAAAAAAAATGGTCAAACGTGCTCATAAATACTGCTTACATGCTCTTATCCCATCCACATAGAGGTGTAAAGTGAAACTACATCCACAGTGGCCATCAAGTAATCATGGTTCCAAGGGATATTGTTAATACGACTGAGAAAATCCATTGAATCTCTAATATAAGAGGGTAGAGTGGGTACAAAAGGGAACAGAAAGATGTCAATTAATCTGGACATATTTACCAATAAGGATCCAATTGCACTTACTATAGGTCGTCCAGGAGGATTTTTTTGATTTTTATGCATTTTGGGTAACAAATAAATAGTAGGCATGACTGGATGATAATTTTTCAAATATTTGTACTCTTGTTCATCCAAAAGGCCTTTATCAAAGCATCCCTTTAATTTTTGATGATACACCATTTTATCTTGAAGTGTAGGGTCCCGTTCCAACCGTTCATAATTGTCTCTATCATCTATTTGTCTCATTGCCTCTTTAATATAGTTTCCCCGATCCATGATGACAATATTACCTCATTTATCTGATGGTTCAATTATTATCTGTTCATCCTGTAATTCCTTTAAAGCCTTCCAATCATCTTGTGTCATGTTGCCCTTATGTGATTGGTCCTCTACTTTATGTTCTTCGTCTTTATAGATTCTTTCTAGTTCCTGTACCATGATTTCTTGAAATATATTGATTTTAACAACCACCGGCAATTGTGGACAAAAGGTGGATTTTGGTTTACACCCACTATCTGGTACTTAATCTGTTTGTATGTCCATTAAATTACAGAATTCAAAGTCAGAGAGAGTACTTGTCGGCAATGATTGTGACATATTTGATTCTTCTTCTAAGTCATATAAAATCACGCACTGCATCTATCTCATTAATCGTTAGTGGTGACAAAGTTTGGTGATCAGATTACTTTCACCGAGGCCATATAGCGTCGTGCTTCAATGCAAAGTATTTATACAACTTGAGTTTTCGACAAAATTTATACAAACTGATTCTGGCATTAGGAAGATTCATGTTGGCTAGGGGAATGTAAGTTAAACCTTTCTGCAGAAGTTTCAAATGACATTCTTTTAGTTGTTTAGAGGAAATGTTATCTAATATCTGTCTCTCACGATTTTCTAATGTTTTTTTTAATTCCTCCTCCCCTCTCTGTTACGTACTGCGCTGGACATCTCACCTTTGGATACTGGGTTGGCGAATACACCAGGTCTTCTACAGGTTCTGGATACTCCCAGATAAGGGTGACCCCTTCTAGTAGCCATGGTGCCGCTTGACAGGCTACGCCAAAGCAGACCGTACCCTCCAGAAGGAGTCCCAGAGGGAAAAAACCCCAACACTGTGGAAAACCTCTAACAGGAACTCCTGAAGAAAAACAAGAAAAAACAGGACTTGACAACAGGAGCAAAAATAGGCAAATCACCCAAGGTAAAAAGCAGGAACAAAGAACAGGAGCGAACAGCACAACCAGAAGGAAGTGTTTGCAACGCAAGGTGTAACAAGACTGACTGACTTATATACTGAGAAAATGGAAGTGACATCACAGGTAAAGGAAAGAACACCATCTTGAATTAGGAAGAGCCCATAGACCAAAATAGGAGAAAGAAAGTAGTATAAAAGAAAAACAGAGCATGCTGGGACAAAAACACGAAGAAGACAAGATGGACACAACATGGACAGAGACAGGAAAAAAGACCAGACAAACTCACCACCAACAACAAAAAAGAAGAAAAAAGGGCTACAGGTAAGTGTAGCGCGGCTGGGAGCAAAATAGGTGCTTCCCAGTATGTGCAATCAAAAAACGCAGGGAACGACGCTCCGAGTGTTGGTAGCGCGTTCCATCCACAAGGACAGAAAAAGACGCCATGTCTAAGCACGGCGTTTCCGTAGGTCCCCTCCCCGAGGCCCCAGGTTTGTCAGGATGACGGTCATAAAACAGGCGGACCAAACGGGAAGCATGGACGGAGGAAGCATCCTCCCACGAACAGTCACTGAGAGGGTATCCTTTCCAATGAACCAAAAACTGTAGCTTGCGCCGAAAAAGTCTGAAATTACAGATATCCTGTACTTCATACACAGGCTGTCCGTTAATGGAAAGAGGAGGACAAAGTTGGAAACGGCAGTGGTATGGATCAGGAACAAAGGGACACATGGAAAACAGGATAAACACTCCAGGTATGAGGTAAGCAGAGACGCACAACTACAGGATTCAAGACTTGCGAAATCTGAAAGGGTCCATAAAAACGTGGCTTGAGCTTATTGATGGAAAACCGGGAAGGTAGAAATCTGGAAGAAAGACACACCTTGTGGCCCACTTGATACAAATGTGCTGTTTGTCGATAACAATCCTCTTTTCATTTCATTGCTTGTTTCGAAGCTAGGAGAGTTGTGTGAAGTAGGCCCTGGATTTGACAGATCTTATGTGAAAAAGAAGTGACAGCAGGCACAGAAGAGGATGTTCAGGAAACAGTAGTGAAAGTCCTCGGATGAAATCCATAGGTACAATAAAAGGGTGTAGTCTTGGTCGCACTATGTACTGTGTTATTATATGAGAACTCGGCAAGAGCAAGACACTCCGACCAATTGCTTTGTGTGGCATTACAATAACATCTCACATACTGCTGAAGTACTTGATTCACTCTTTCAGTTTGCCCATTAGTTTGTGGATGGAAACCAGAGGATAAGGAAATCTCAATGTTAAATAAGGCTCAAAAGGATCTCCAGAAACGTGATACATATTGAGGCTCTCTGTCCGAAATGACCTCTTGTGGAAGACCATGGAGTCAAAAAATATCCTGCAGAAAAATGCGACTTATTTCTGGGGCTGTTGGTAGTTTCTTCAAGGCTGAGAAACGGGCCATCTTGGTGAAAGACTCTACGGTCACCATGATTACTTGGTTACCAGAGGAGGTAGGTAGAGAACATATGAAATCCGTGGATAGAGTTCACCAAGGAGCTGAAGGAACCGGTAAGTGTCTTAATAAACCTGCCACCTTAGTTCAGGGTGTCTTAGTCTGAGCACATACTGGGCATGCTGACACATAGGTTTCAGTATCTGTCTTAAGCGAAGGCCACCAAAAAGATCGCTGAAGCAGCTCCTGGGTCTTCCTGATACCTCGATGACCGGCTATAGGAGAATCATGGCACATTCGGAGAGCTTCTGTCTGCACCTTCTTGGTAGGTAGGAAAAGAGCATGTTGATGATAGAAGTAGTTGTCCTTCTTCTGCAAAAAAGGAGTCACTCTATCCCATTCTGAAGCAGACAGAAACTGGTACTCAGATCGAACGCGTTCTTGAAAAGATTGAGTAGCGCCGATGATTCTGCTAGACTCAATATGATGTGGAGAGGAGTTCTTGGCTATGTCAGGATATCTGCGGGATAAGGCATCTGCCACTGAATTCTGGGAACCAGGTATGTACGCGATCACAAAATCGTACTGGCTAAAAAAGAAAGCCCATCGTGCCTGACGACTATTGCAACACTGAAAATTCCGAAGACATTGGAGATTGCGATGATCAGTCCTGGCTTCAAAAGGATCTCTGGAACCCATCAGGAAATGCCTCCATTCCTTACAAGCTACTTTGACAGCAAGTAGTTCTCGTTCCAGTACAGAATAATTACATTCAGCCTCAGATAAAATATGAGACAGATAGAAGATAGGATGTTCCAATCCATCGTTGCCTTGTTTCTGCAGCAGAACTGCTCCAATAGCTCTGTCTGAGGCATCAGTCACAACAATAAATTTCTTTGTATTGTCAGGATGACGCAAAACGGGTGCTTGGGTAAAGGCTGTCTTCAATTCTTGAAATGCACGTTCAGCATCCTTGGTCCAGACGAAACCCTTCTTCAGGTTCTCTTTCTTAATTGTTTGTGTTATTAAACTTTGTAGGTGGGCAAAGTTCTGAATAAACTGACAATAAAGTTTGATAACCCAAGGAAACATTGCGTTTCCTTAACGGACGTTGGAGAAGGCCAATCTAATATGGCACTGACCTTGTCAGGATCCATGGATAGTCTGTGTTGATTGATACAGAACCACAAATACTTTACTTCGGATTTATGGAACTCAAACTTCTCTGGTTTACAAAACAATTGTTTTTTCTTGAGACTTTCCAGGACTTGCAGGACATGATCTATATGTTGCTCAGGATCACGGGAATATATCAAGATATCATCCAAATAAATGACTACATATTGGTTGAGTACATCAGAGAACACTGAATCCATAAATCGTTGAAAAACAGAAGGGGCGATGGTCAGTCCAAAGGGCATAACACGGTACTCATAGTGCCCAAAAGGGGTATGGAAATCTGTCTTCCATTCATCACCTTCCTTGATCCGAAGAAGATGATAGGCACCCCGTAAGACTAATTTGGTAAACATCTTGGCTCCTTGAATGGCATTCAATATATCCCTGATTAAAGGCAACGGATATCGATCCTTAATCGTTATTCTGTTGAGTTCATGAAATTCAACACATGGACGCAGATCCTTAGTCTTCTTGGGGACGAAGAAGAGAGGAGCCCCAGCAGCGGATGTGGAAGGAGCAATTAAACCGTTGTGTAAGTTATCATCTAAATATTCCTTCAGCACCTTCATTTCTTGGTCTGTCAGAGAATACATTCGACCGAAGGGTACGACTTCATCAGGAACTAAAGGAATAGCACAGTCATAACTGCGATGAGGTGGAAAAATAGGATTACTAGGTTTCTGAAAAATCCTTATATATTCCTGATAAAGATCTGGAACTCCCTGGATCATACTGATAGAGTTCATGTTATCCTTGGTTGACTGACAGGGATTTTTGGGAGACCAATAAAAGGTAGTGGAATAACAATTCTGTTGACAAAATAAAGATGTTAGGGATATAGTTCTTGTTTACCAATTGATATAGGGGTTGTGTCGGGCTAACCAGGGCATTCCCAATATCATGATGTGATTTGGCGAGGCTATGAGATCAAAGGCAACATGTTCTTGATGCCCCCCAATTGTCAAACAAAGAGTAGGAGTTGAGGCCACCGCAGGACATGAGGTTAACGGAGAGCCATCCACCGTGTGTACCTGCTCAGGAGTTTCTTTAAGAATGCAGCGAATTCCTTTATTCATAGCCGAGGTCTCACCCAGATAGATTCCACTGGCTCCACAATCAAGGAGAACCAGAAGGTGTTCTTCTTGCTCTTGTGAACTTTGTAACTTGACCAAGAGGATAAACAGGGTGGACATGCTTTCTCTGGATGAACATACTGATGGTACTTCAGCTCCTCCCGTCTCCTTCCTCCTTACAGGGGATGGGAGCTGGCGTTTCCCCCAGGTCTTGAGGGACGTACCGGACAACTACGGATCAGATGGCCAGCCTTACCAAAGTACAGACAAAGTCCCTTTCGTCTTCGTTCCTCCCTTTCAGACTCCGTCAATGGACCACGAACCAGATCTATCTGCATGGGTTCTTCAGGGGGAGGTGGAGAGGCTTTGGATGGAACATCTTCCATTCGCCGACTGCTAGTACGAAGGTACCAGACTGGTATGACGCTCGTGTTCTACGTCTCTCCATCTTGTGCTCTCGAAGTCTATATTCGATGTTCATAGATTGATCCATTAATTCCTTCAAGGAACAAGCTGGAGATGAATGTACAAGCTCATCTTTAATTTCTTCATGCAGGCCTCGGCGGAAAAGGGTTATGAAGGAGCGTTCCACCCAGGAGGTTTCAGCTGCCAGCTTTTTGGAACGGGTTATATACTGCAGAACATCCTGATTACCCTGCTGAATGTCACATAAGGCTTCCTTCAGCTGCTGCTTCTACCCCAGGTCTCTCAAACATTTGTTTGAAAAGAGTCAGGAAAGTGGGATAGTTAGCGAGGACTGGGTCTTCTGCAGAACCAGAGGAGTCGCCCAAGCAAGTGCTGGACCAGACAAGGCGCTGATCATATGGCCCACCTTAGCCTTATCCGAGGAAAACTGGAGTGGACGAAAGGCAAAGAAAACCGTCAGGGTATCCAGAAATTCCTTCATCTTTAGAGGATCTAGAGAATATCGAGGAGTAGTGGCAGATACGGGTGGTATGTCCATTGATCGGGAAGACAAGACCTGATGTAGCGCAGTGTTCTCTGCCCGTAATTGTTGTAACTCTTGGGCTTGTTGTTGGACAGTCTGCAACATTGCTTGAGCATTTTCTGATGCCTCTCCTTGTGGATCTTCCATGGCGATCTCGCAATGTGGAATCTTTTGGCATTGCAATCTGTTACGTACTGCGCTGGACTTCTCACCTCTGGATACTGGGTTGGCGAATACACCAGGGGCCAGATGTAGGTACAAAAAAATTAGCGACTCGCAATTTGCGAGTATGTGCGACTCGCAAATTGCGTGTCGCTAATAGGAATGCAGGTACAATGTCCGTGTACAATTTGCGACTCGCACCCGGAGTCGCAACGCAGATAGCGAGTCCGCTGTTTGCGAGGTCGCTTTTTGCGACCCCGCAAAAAACGAACTCGCAATTTACGAGTGGGTGTCGCAAATTGCGAGTACCATGTAAATTGATTGCAGGTGCTGCAGAACACTCCAGAAACCACTCCAGAACACTCTGGAAACACTTCCTGGCACATGATGATGACATCACAGCCAGGAAGTTTACAAATACACCTGGGAGGAGGGAGGACCACACCCATTTTAAACTGCTGAACTGCAAACAGGAGGAACAGCAGCTACAATGGCTGAAACACCTAGAAAACTAAAATTCTCTGAGAAGGAGCTGGAGGTGCTGACAGAAGAATGCTGTCAGCACTATGATGAACTATTCGGAAAGGCAGCCCTCAATGTGCCAGAAGCCACCAAAAAACAACTCTGGCAGGAGATCCAAGAAAAAGTGAACTCCCTGGGGGTGAGCCACAGGAGTGTGGAAGAGATAAAAAAACGGTGGTATGACCTCTGCTCCCGGACCAAGGAGAGGGTGGCAGAAAGGCTCCGGGAGATGAGAGGCACAGGAGGGGGACCATCATCCGTACCACCACGCACACCCCTGGAAGAAAGAGTGGAGGAGACCCTGGAGCAGGAGGCAGTGTCAGGATTTGGAGATCTGGACACCTCTGAGCCCACTACATCAACCGGTGAGTACCATGTGATATGCCTGTACCCCTATCAATGCCATACCCCCACCCACCATGTACACAGGGGCATGCTCAACCAAGATAGCTCCATTTCAGGGTAGCAAACACCAGAATGATGCATGATGGGAAATGTAGTCAAGTAGGCAGTTCATAGGCAAATGTTTATTAGGAAGTGTGCAACAGATAGTAGACACTGACAGTCTGTTCCCCATGTCCCACAGGTCTCCCACAAGACACCACCACAAGCCACAGCAGCCAGCCCCTTGAGGACAGCACAGGAGCTGCCACCACTCCCACCTGCATGACCAACACCATCCCTGCGATGTCCACACCTGCTGCAAATGTGTTTCAGGAGGCTGCGCCAGCAACAGGCAGGAGTGCCACAGTAGAGCAAACAGGGCATCCACCACTGCGCAGGCGACGCAGGTACAGGAGAGCAGGGCTGCAGTCTGCGTCCGGCCGTCCATCTACCACCAACAGCGAGGCACAGCTGCTCCGTGGTCAGCGCCTGCAAAACAATATATTAGGGCGGATTAGTGGTGTGCTGCACCGCTTTGTCAGAAACAACGAGGCCAGCATGCAGCAGCTAAATTCCAGAATAGACGTGATTGCCACAAACACTGGGGACCTAGCCCTGTCCATGAGGGATCTGGTGGCAGGACTACTGGCACAGGGCGAGGGTGGGCGGCGCAGGGACCGTCAGCTGCTACAGAGGCTTGACAGGATGGCCACATCAATTGGCAGACTGGCTGTTAACACCACTGGCCTGTCGAGAATGACAGTTGGCCTCCAAGTCGAAATGGGCCATTTTGCAGGGGATGTGGCTAGAGTCCTGGGCCGGATCACACACGTGATTGACTTAATGGAGGCACGGCATCTGTCCAGGGGCACAGGGGACACACCCCAGGACAGCGAGGAGGGCTCTACAGTGAGCAGTGTCTCTGCCAGTGATACTAGGGTGCTCTGGAGTGGGAGTACCAGGCAGAGCACTGCAGAACCACCAGGGACCAGCCAGGCTGGCAGAGGCCGCCGTAGGACACAGACAAAACCCTGTCCCTGATGTTGGGGCACGACAGCAATGTGCCCCATGCATGGTTTGCATTTAGATGACCATGAACAGTTAGTATTTGTAAATAGTTGTATTTCTGCACATATTAAATAGTTTTTTTGTTCCACTTGACAAATGGAGTTTTTGGTCAGTAGGTGAGTATGGTTGAAGTTGACACATACCTTCCAAAGTATTGGTTTGCGATGTGTTCCCGTCTCAGTCTGCCTTGATTAGCTATACTCCGATCCCCATGATGGCGATGTGGTTGCTCTTGCTCTTCATCCTCAGGATCTGGGTCTGCAGGGGTGAGAGGTAGCCCACGTCTGGTGGCAATATTCTGCAGGATGGCGCATGCGACAACAATTTTGAATGCTGTAATGGGGGTATACTGGAGGGCACCTCCACTGCGGTGGAGGCATCTGAATCTTGCTTTCAGTAATCCAAAGGTGCGTTCAATCAGGTTCCTGGTCCTCTTATGTGCACTGTTGTATCGCCTCTCTGAATCATTGCTGGGTGTTAAGAACGGAGTCATTATCCATGGCCGTAGAGCATATGTACTGTCACCTGTTGGGCACAAACATTACACTGTTAGACAGTCCTGGTTGGTTTGCACAGTGACCTGTGTGTATGTCTGCAAGGTGTATGCAGCTCTACCTAGGAGGTATCCGTCTCCAAACTCCCCACGTTCCAGGCGTTGGTGTATCCCACTGTGCCTAAAAATGTAGGAGTCATGGGTACTGCCTGGAAATTTTGCAACAATGTCAGTGATGACATAATGGGCGTCACAAACAACCTGAATATTGAGTGAGTGGGTACACTTTCTGTTGCGGAACAGATGTTCCAGATTTGCAGGGGGGCATATTTGAATATGTGTCCCATCTACACATCCTATGACATGGGGAAAGTTGGCAATCCGGTAAAAGTCCAGCTTGGTGCTGTTAATTTCGGCCTCATTCCTGGGTAGGTATATGAAGTGAGACATGTGTGTGAGTATGGCATCTAGGAAAGCCCTGAGGAACCTTGACACTGCACTTTGAGATACCCCACCTGCCACAGCAATGACCCCCTGATAGCTCCCTGAGGCCAAGAGGTGCAGTGAGCATAGCACTTGCACATGCGTAGGGATGGTGCAGCCGCGCAGAGTCTGGTGTTCTAGCTGTGGTTTTAGTAATTCAATTAATTCTAGTATGGCTGCGCTGCTAAGGCGGTATTTAGCGTATATCTCTTCCTCAGTTTGCTGGAAAAGAGTCTGCCTTGTTCTATAAATCTTCTCCTGACTGTGGCTCCTCCTCCTCCTCTGCTGGGCTGCGTGGACTCTCCTCCTCACTGCTATCAGGTATATCTCCGCCATCTTGAGTAACCCAGATGCCTTCTGGGTCTCCTTTTATACTTTGGTAATGATTACCACCTGCTTTGAGTTAGTGGTAAATGGGACATGCAAACTGGTCTTTTTGCGACTAGTCGCAATTTGCAAGTTGCAATTGCATATGGTTTGCGACTCGCAAATTGCGACTTCCTATTTGCGGGTCGCAAAATGGGGTTGAAAATTTTGCGAGTAGGTAACGGCTCGCATCGCTTTTTGCGAGTCGGAAATGGGATTTTTGCATCCCATTTCCGATTTTGCACAGTCGCAAATAGCAATTCGGGCCATTTGCGACTCGCAAAACTTTGCTACATCTGGCCCCAGGTCTTCTACAGGTTCTGGATACTCCCAGATAAGGGTGACCCCTTCTAGAAGCCACGGTGCCGCTTGACAGGCTACGCCAGAGCAGACCGTACCCTCCAGAAGGAGTCCCAGAGGGAAAAAAACCCAACACTGGGAAAAACCTCAAACAGGAACTCCTGAAGAAAAACAAGAAAAAACAGAACTTGACAACAGGAGCAAAAATAGGCAAATCACCCAAGGCAAAAAGCAGGAACAAAGAACAGGCAAAATATCCCAGGGCAAAAAGCAGGAACAAAGAACAGGCAAAATATCCCAGGGCAAAAAGCAGGAACAAAGAACAGGCAAAATCTCCAAAGGCAAAAAAGCAGGAACAGAGAACAGGCAAAGTATCCCAAGGTAAAAAGCAGGAACAAAGAACAAGTGCGAACAGCACAACCAGAAGGAAGTGTTTGCAACGCAAGGTGTAACAAGACTGACTGACTTATATACTGAGAAAAGGGAAGTGACATCGCAGGAAAAGGAAAGAACACCATCTTGAATTGGGAAAAGCCCATAGACCAAAATAGGAGAAAGAAAGTAGTATAAAAGAAAAACAGAGCATGCTGGGACAAAAACACGAAGAAGACAAGATGGACACAACATGGACAGAGACAGGAAAAAAGACCAGACAAACTCACCACCAACAACAAAAAAGAAGAAAAAAGGGCTACAGGTAAGTGAAATATGTGCTTCCCAGGATGTGCAATAAAAAAACGCGGGGAACGGCGCTCCAAGTGTCGGTAGCGCGTTCCATCCACGAGGACAGAAAGAAACGCTGCATCTAAGCGCGGCGTTACACTCTCTGCTTTTGCCTCTTCCTCTTTGATCTTCTAGTACGTCGACGTTTTGGATTTTTTTTGTTGAGTCCGCTACCTGTCTGTCTTCTCACTAGACTTATTTCCCCTGAGAAATCTAGTCGAGATGTTCCCATTTGGGGATTTTCGTCCCCCGAGCCTGCCCTTGAGCTCTCAATACTCGACTATATTACATCTTTATCAACGGTTACATCCATAGCATATCGTTTGTGAGCCTCATCAAATTTTCTCGCAAATGTATAAACTATGCCAGTCTCATAATCAATTTTGTCACGTATAAATTTCTTAGCTTTACATGCCTGTGCTTCATTCTCATGTTTGTCTAATCTTGAGTCAATCTCATTCTGTTGTTTTTACAAAAGGACTACAAAGAAAATATGCTCTAGGGGAGGGATGAAATCAAGAAGAGAAAGGCAAGTCATTGAATACGAAGCAAGCAAATGAGAGTTACAATACAGTCAATCAATGGTAAGACATGGGCAGGCTCCGAGTTGTAAGTTCACAATAGGCTTTTGGAAACCAGCTTGTACTGTGTGGTCAGGAAGACCTGAAAACGGATTTCTGGAGCAATCAAGGCTGTTTAAATGCACAATAAATTTTTTATGGTTTATGTTTATGGACTGATGTGGACTATATGGTTATGCACAAGAAAAAGAGGTGATCGGTCACAAACAAGAAAATGAATACAAACAACTAAGGGTTGTGTTGTGATCAATAATGATGCAAATCATAAGTAAAAATAAGTGCATACCCACTAGAAGTAGGTCTGTGTGCTTATTTTATTAAAAGAATTATGTAATAATGATCTACTGGAGCATTTTTTTGCGTTATGTCTGAGGAGAGCACCAAATGGCTTCATGTGAAAGCTGACGATGACAGGGCACAGTGTGGAACCCTGGGGACTCCATAGGTAATAGGGATCTTTTGGGACCCGAAGGTGCCCATGTGAACAAACTAGTGTCAGTTGCAAAGGTAGAAGGGAAAACCACTGAAGGACATTGCTGGTGCAAACGAGGATGGATGGCCATATGTGTTTGGGATATTCATATCTATGTGTTAAAAAAAATATCTCCTCCAGAAGAAGATATTAGTAACCTAGAGGAGGATAATTGCTTGAAAATTAGGAAAAAGATGGAGTCAGAAAAAAAATTAAGCGCATTAACTCCGCACAGACAGGCAGTACATATAAGCCACAACACTGTTATATGATACAAATGTTATATTCCATTGGGCTTAAATGAATTAACAAAAAGAGGCAAGGTGTACTAAATGTGGGGAAATTGGAAAATATATAATACATGTGCTTTACTGTCTGGCAATTTATTAGCATAGAATGAATGATTAGAAGGGGAAATCAAAATGAAAATCATGGCAGGTTCTGTAATTGCCCTATTAGAGATAGCAGATTATTTTTATCCTTTAGCCGAAGACTTTCAGGCCATAGATCCAGGGACATCTTAAGAATTTTGGGGACCCTTGGCCAAATGTAATTTGGGGGCCCCGGTTTGTATCAGCTTTGCATTTATGATCCAATTTCAGCTCTTTCAGGCCCTCTTTGCCAGGTCACTGACAGTGCACAGGCACACTCCTCCAAATGCTAAATGTGTTAACATGTAACAGGGGTGTGGAATTTATTAAAATATCTACTTGTCCAGGGGACAGGTTGCTTCTCAAATCTACTTGTCCTGTAAAAAGATCTACTTGTCCCTTTGGTGCCATGTAGTGTGGCGACAAATTATGGCAGCAATTAATAGCCTCTCTGATTATGCCAGGGCTACTACCATAGTAGGGCTTGAATACTTGGAGTTTCAATCCCTACTGTAGCAATTTCCTTATTTTGCCACCTTTCTGCAGATCTGCATACTGGGGCTGAAGGAAGCAGTAAGCAATAGTTTCAGGGCTGGAATGCCTTTGAGTCCGCAAACCTACTAACCTGCATGTTTTAAAGATTTTTACCAGCTTCTCTCTAATATTTTCCCATAATAAGAAAGGTTGGACATTTACTCCTGACAATGGCAGAATTAGAACTTCTTCCAGGGTTGGGAAGAAAGTGGCTGGAGGGAAAATGAACTTGCAAATGCTCAATAGATTTTCACATGAGCAAATCTACACATCGTATTTACCCATGCTAAAATACAGTTCACAAATATTTTATAGGGGTACGACATATACCATGGGTGCACTTTTGTGACTTTCTTTAAGAATTTGGGGCCACATGTAGGTAGGTTCAGATTTGTGACCTGCAAATTGCGAGTCGCAAATCCGAATGTAGGATGGTGTCCTTGACACCATCTGTGATTCGCAAGGGCTTCGCAAATGCCCACCTCATGAATAATCATGAGGTGGGTCGCAATTTGCGACCTCCTCGCGAATGGTGGCCTGCTGGAGACAGCAGACCACCATGTCTGTGACTGCTTTTCAATAAAGCAGTTTTTTTGTTGTTTTTGTAATGCAGCCCGTTTTCCTTAAAGGAAAACGAGATGCATAACAAAAACGAAAAATTAAACGTTTTCGTTTCATTTTTTCAGAGCAGGCAGTGGTCCGCAGGACCACTGCCTGCTCTGAAAAAATGTTTACAGTGACATTCACAATGGGGAAGGGGTCCCATGGGGATCCCTTCCCTTTTGCGAAAGTGTTAGCACCCATTTGAAATGGGTGCAAACTGCGATTGGTTTGCGTTCGCGGTCACAAAACAATCCTGCATTGCACTGCGAGTTGCAATTAGGAAGGGAACACCCCTTACTAATTGCGAGTCGCAAACCCGTTTTGTGATTCGGTAACCAGGTTACTGAATCGCAAAACTGGGTTTGTGCATCGCAATGTGCTTTTTGCATGTCGCAAACAGCGAAAGTCGCTGTTTGCGACATGCAAAAAGCTACCTACATGTGGGTCTTGGTCCCTAATTAGGTCTGGTGTTAACAAAGACATTTTGTTTTTATTAAACTTCTATTTCTCTCTCTTTCGGCTGGCTTTACTGTGAGCGATCGCATTCTGCTCTTCCACAAGGAGCATATTGCCACACAAAGTAGTTTTGTTCAGTGTCAGGAAATACAGTGGCAATGAGTGACGTAACGAAACTGGAGGGTGCCCCTTTGCAAAGAACATGGAGGAGCCCCCTCTCCAGACTCACTCAGGGCAGGTGCTGTGCTGGAGGGGCACCCCGGAGGGCGGCTGCGGGGCCTTTGTTATGCCGCTGGTGGCAACGTGTGCTTTAAGAGTTCAAAAACTTTTTGGGGGGGTTTTGCCAATGTTTGTTACAATGTTGAGGGCCTGGTAGCTCCCACAACAATAAAGTGTTACAAAAGCCATGTCAAAACAAGACACGCATTGATGAAACTAAAAGACTTATAAAAATATGTCAGATCAGTTGGCTTTGTCAGTGTTTGTATATTTTCATGCTTCCCATAATCGTGTTGAAAATGGTTACACTGATTTTCCATTAGAAATATTTTTGGGAAATATTAGCATGCATCAACACATTTTACTAAATGACACTTCATTTGCATATAATCAGAGAGCATTCTGGGAGCATTATACTTAGCCTCTTAGCCTAAACTTTTCAAACATGTGTGTACACTTTTTTTTTTTTTTGTACTGGAACCAACGTCAGTAGTGAAGTGTGACCTTAAAACATTTATTTACAGCACTCACCCTAATAATGAAGGCTTTCAAATAATGAACCATAAATACAAGTTCGAACAGCATTGTCTTTTGGAAACCCATTACCTCAACTGCAGAGAATTCCACTCTCTGTAAACAGGCAGCCAAAGGGTTTGTAGGTTGGGCCTACTAGTCCCAAGGACAAAGTAAACATAAAAACTTGTTGCCCTTGACCCCAAACAAGATGTCCCAGGCGTCAGGCGATAGGAATTCCACATCCCTGTGTAATATTTGGGGATAGTGACATGTGTTTTCAATATTGTAATACAGTAGCAGCTCACTAATATGCATATAATCTCTGCTACACCCTTTAATTTCTCTTATGTGAGGTTCTATTTTGATCTAAAATAACTTTTTTAATGGATGTTGCATGAAACATAAACACAAAATTTCTCTGCAAAATGTCTGTAATAAACTTTCACACATCACCCACATTAAAAATACATTTAAGGAAATCCGTATTTATGACGTTTAAGAATTATTCAAGGTCATTAGGAGGAGACTCTGCAGAAAAGAACTGGCTGTATAAAGGGGCCCCTTGAAAGGTTTGGGCCATGTGCCAGGGCACACCTTGCCCATGCCTTAATATCTGCATAGTTCGTATGGGAGTGCATGGTATATGCTGATCCCCATCTAATTTTGAGTACTGAAAAATTGAGATGTTTTAAATTGCTAAATGATACTTGTCAGATCAGAAAATGCTCTCCTGATAGTTGTACACTTTTAATGTTGTCCACACTTTACTAAACTCTGTTTAGAACGTAAAACATTTTGCACCCTCTGACAAAGGATGTTACTGGATAGACGATGAAAACAGTTTCATGGTTTTCTTCGGGGTCCTGTGCACTGATGATCCCGAGTGGTTTGTTGTTTTATCTGCCAGTAAATGATTCACTATTAAGCAGTGCTTTAAATGGAAAAATAGAGGTGCAGGTACTCTGTACTAGAGTACCTGCTTGTTTCTGAGAAGTGCCGGTACTCTCCAATTAAAAGTATTACGTTTTTCTTGAGATATGCCGGTACTCTCCCTCTCAAAATAAAAAAGTGCCGGTACTCAGTACCGGAGAGTACCGGCCCATTTAAAGCACTGCTATTAAGTACACCTTTATATATGCTCTCGTATGGAACTCATCCAGGAAGTACATAATGGAGGCCGGGTTTTGTCAAAAAGTGACCTATAAATTACGTCATTAAAGTAAAATAATAGATGCTTGAATGAGTCTCTCATCTTCAGAGGAGGCTGGAAGGATAACGACTGTGACCATGCAGATAAAAGACTTCAGCGAGTTATTTCCATGCTTATTGTCTGGCTCACAAAGCGGCCGAGCAAAAAGAGATAAGCGGTTGTTTCAGAGCAAAGGCTAAGGTGTGCTATACGTGACGCAGTAAAAACAATATGCAGGCACAGTACAGGCTTGTAAACACCACCCAGTTCAACCACGAGGCACTCAAAGTGTACGACAGGCGTAGATGCTAACGGATGTTTGTTTTGATGAGGGTTTAACCAACACCCTACCTTACAGAGAGGGAGACTGCGTGTCGACAGAATCATTAACACGTGCAAGCGGTGAGCACATGCGGAATGACATCACCCCCCGAGGCAGCGCGGGAGGAGTCAGGGCGTGGAAGAGAGCCTGGGTGGAGGCGGCTAAACTTCAAGCAAGTTAGCTGCTTTTTTGGAAGAGACGCCATCTACCAAGAAAAGGGCTTGCCTGCTACTTACTGCCTGCAGCCTCATTCTGACTGATGCAGGAGCTTTAAAATATTAACGTTAGACAAAAATAATGTTTAAGCCTGATCTCGAAGACCTTTTAACCACCCTACCATTTCCCGGTGTGGCTGCTTTCAGAGTTGGATGGTCTGCCTTCACCAAGCCGCGCTTTAGCGGGCATATTCTTAACAAGGCCTCCCGCAGTGTAGGGCTGCTTAAAAATGTTTCCCAGGGGTGACTTTTGTTTTCTAATCCATTCCTGGCTGCACGTTACTGTGCATTGCAAAGGAAAAACTCAAAATCCAGTTGATAAAGCAATACAAGACCATGCGATTTTCCAAAATAACCCAGAGCCAAGGACTAAAAGTGCTGGGTCTGTGACCAGGTGAGTCAGTCCCCTAGCCTACTCTTGCTGCTCCTGAAACAAAGACAAAACGCATCCCACATGACCCTGTTCCAACCCTCTTCCCAAACAACTAAAGAGGTGATACAAAGAATGGGACTCACTTGCCTACAGGCCTACAATTTTATTGATTCCTTCTAGACAATTAATACGATTGTTCGGCAATTATATCTGCGCAATTGGTCAGCGTGCTAACTGTTCTCTCCTGATATGTGCTGTGACATGCAAGCCAGAGGTTTCAGTCCCTTCCAGGGTCGGACTAGGACAGAAATCGGGCCCAAGCACCAAAATAAAAGTGACCTACATTAGTCAATTGGAAAGACAAAAAAGTGGCCCTTGTTTACAAACTGCCAGCTTTGAGCTTGTAAAGACACTGTGTAAAAGTGTTTTGCAAGGTATGGAAGGCTGCATGGATTGTGAACTTGCTGCAGGTAATGTTTTTTTTAATATCAGGGAACTCAACAGGAAAAACCAGCTCAGCAGGCCATAAAACAGGCCCACAACAGACAAAAAGACGCCCCACACACTGACCTGTCAAACGAGTCCTCTGGGCACTGCCTTATTGCTGTACAAGCCAGTCCGAACATGGTCCTTTGAAGGCCAACACATTCTTCTGCGACTGGTCAATTAAGTACTGTTAAATTGGGTAATAATAGTGATGCTTGTTCATGTACGGTAACTACAAGGAAAGTGCTATATAAAGAAATGCTTACAAAAGAATTAGGGCTTGTTATTGCCTGACCTTCTTGCTGCTAAACCCAGACATTTGAAATACTTATCCAGTTGAATGAGGGTTGGCTAAGCATGTATACTACCACACACATTATGTGTTCTCACTTGCAGGAGTTCTTCTTTGAGCCTGTGAGGCTTCCATCCAGGTGAACACAAATTAGAGAGGCGCCGTTGATTACACAGGAGGTGTTCATGATCCCAGTTAGTAATTACTTCCCGAATAGTAATGCATAAGTGTTCCCTTGTTTGTAGCCCATTAATGGGCCAGGCAATAATTAGGGGAGTGCACAGTTTTTGTTATGTAAGCATAGACTTGCAGGGTTCCACATTATTGTCCTACCTGTTCTTGACCAAGTTGTCTCATTTGCTTACAAACCTGAATAGTTTTCTCCTGTAATTGTTAGTTGATGGTGCAAAAATAAAACACACATATTTTGTTTGTTATTGTACGCTGTCTTACATTTTTCTCACAAATACTCTGAAGCCATATCATGCCCCTAACTTGCAATCATATTGGACAGGAGTACATACCTTGCTTAAATCGACTACTTGTGTTACTTAATTCAAATTATTTTGTGTACAAAATTCTTATGGAAAGCCTTGAATTTCATGCAAAACCCCAACTCACATGCCACTTTTTACCCTTGCCTATTTTTAATATATTTGTTAGAATTAACCGCAATTTGTGTGAAAACTTCACAGCTATGCACACACTTAGCAATAACACCCATCAGTGGTCGCAGGCAGAATATGAATGTATGTCTTGGGCCATTGGTGTTCAATGTAAGGAGTACAGATCTAAGTCAGAAGTTCAGGATAAGCTCTTCGTTGTGTGAAGGTTCTTTTATGTGGATATTCCAAAAAATAGCATGACTTGTTTCCACCTGAACCTAAACTAGACATACCAATCCTAGACAACCTGTGCATCAATTGCCTCAGCTATTATGTCTTGGTGACCACAGGCAGTATATGTGTTAATGGCCCCAGGTAGCACATGGGTGTTAACAGCTCCACAAAGTAGCTCGCATTAATGCCATGACAGAATAGCCAGCTTCAATTGTTGGTTAATGTGTGGAATTAACACCAAATAGCAACGAGCATTAACAGCTCAGCTCAGTAACAAGCATTAAAGTGACACATTAATGGCCCCACACAGTAACAGGCATTCATGGCCCCACAGAGTAACAATCATGAATAGTCCTACACAATAAATAGCTTTACTGGCCCAAAGCAGTATTAATCATTAATGGACTTGCACAATAAAGAGAAGTAACAGCTCAACAGTGTAACACATTTTTGCCCCACTGTTAGACTTTTCATCCTTGGCGTGGTCTCCCTTAACTTTTTACCTCTGTTCCCCAGGTTGTTGATGGGTGCTGGACTCTGATTTTATTGTTTTTGTTACTCTGGGCACTTTACCACTGCTAACCAGTGCTAAAGTGCAAGTGCTCCTGTTTAAAATGTGTACGTAATTGGTTCTCCATGATTGGCATATTTGTTTTACTGTTAAGTCCCTAGTAAAGTGCACTAGAGGTGCCCAGGGCCTGTAAATCAAATGTTACTAGTGGGCCTGCAGCACTGGTTGTGCCACCCACACAAGTAACCCTGTAATCATGTCTCACACCTGCCACTGCAGTGTCTGTGTGTGTATTTTTACTCTGTAAATTCGACTTGGCAAGTGTACCCACTTGCCAGGCCTAAACCTTCCCTTTTCTTACATGTAAGGCACCCCTAAGGTAGGCCCTAGGTAGCCCCAAGGGCAGGGTGCAGTGTATGGTTAATGTAGGACATATAGTAATGTGGTTTATATGTCCTGACAGTGAAATATTGTTAAAATCGTTTTTCACTGTTGCAAGGACTGTCTCTCTCATAGGATAATATGGGGGCTACCTTTAAATATGATTAAAGCGTAGATTCCCCTAGAGAGTAGATGGACATGTGGAGTTTGGGGTCCCTGAACTCACAATTTAAAAATACATCTTTTAGTAAAGTTGATTTTGAGATTGTGCGTTTGAAAATGCCACTTTTAGAAAGTGAGCATTTTCTTGCTTAAACCATTTTGTGATTCTGCCTTGTTTGTGGATTCCCTGTCTGGGTCAGTTTGACAGTTGGGTTGTTTTTCACCTCGCACTAGACAGTGACACAAAGGGGGCTGGGGTGTAACCTGCATTTCCTGATTAGCCATCTCTTCTAGGAGGGAGGGGTGGAGTGGTCACTCTCATCTGAAAGGACTGTGCCTGCCTCTGACAATGCCGGCTCCAACCCCCTGCTGTGTGTCTGATGCCTTGCCTGGGCAAGGCAGGATTTCACAAGTAGGTGTGAGTCCCCTTTGAAGAAAGGTGACTTCAAAAACTAAAATGGGTATAAGAAGGGCACCCAAATCTACAGACTTCAGAAACACTTCTGGAACCAAGAGGAACCTCTGCCTGGAGAAGAGCTGATAGCTGAGGAAGAAGTGCTGCCCTGCCTGTGACTGTGCTTTGTGGAGCTTTCCTGCAGTGCTGCTTCTGCCAGAGTAAGAAGGCAAAGACTGGACTTTGT
The DNA here is from genome assembly GCF_031143425.1 of Pleurodeles waltl. NCBI lineage: Eukaryota > Metazoa > Chordata > Amphibia > Caudata > Salamandridae > Pleurodeles > Pleurodeles waltl. Next base: position 146,003,126 of record NC_090445.1, on the reverse strand, counting down.
GTGCCTTCCATCTTGTGAAGAAATCTCCAAGGGCTTGAGTTAGAGCTTGCCTCCTGTTGTTTGAAGTCTCAGGGACAGGAAAGACTTCTCTCTGCCAACACCTGGGGTCTCTGGAGAGACTCCTGCCCCGACAAGTGGTGCCCTATCCAGTCCCTGGGCCCTTGAAAGGAAAGCTGGTGGAATCCAAGGAAATCGACTTCGGACGACTTCGGACCGACGCCGCTGCTGAATCCGGTAACGCCGCCTGCACCTGACACCGTGACCTTCGCTGAAACGCGACGCTCTTCGCAAGCCCGACACCGCAGCAGCCCCGCTGAAGTTCGCGACTCCGTGGAAGTCGCCGCACCACGTCGTGAACGATGCCGCTTGAAGTGCACGGATTCAACGTTTCGCACAGACGCCGCGATTCCCGACTTCGCGCCTCAGCTTGTTTTCACTCTTCACCAAAGGTACTGTACTTGGGGGTCTACACGACTCCGTGTCCGGCGCCGCTGGTGTCGGCTTGTTGGGAATGACTCCGTCACGACGCCGTGTTAACATCTCATTGAAGCATTTTTGTTTCTAAGCGCTATTTTTGAGTTTAATCTTTAAAAATTCATAACTTGACTTGTGTATGTTGGATTTTTGTCGTTTTGGTCTTGTTTTGTTTAGATAAATATTTCCTATTTTTCTAAACCGGTGTTGTGTCATTTTGTAGTGTTTTCATTAAGTTACTGTGTGTGTTGGTACAAATACTTTACACCTAGCACTCTGAGGTTATGCCTACTGCTCTGCCAAGCTACCAAGGGGGTAAGCAGGGGTTAGCTGAGGGTGATTCTCTTTTACCCTGACTAGAGTGAGGGTCCTTGCTTGAACAGGGGGTAACCTGACTGTCAACCAAAGACCCCATTTCTAACACCCACACATAATGAACTTTCATGGAACCACAAAGTAAGCATCACTGGGCAAATCATACCACCAATGACAGTTCTAAGTGTAGCTGAGAAATGTATGATTACCCCGAGGTGCTATGGTTATGTGCTGGCTGCTCAACAAGCATTTTGCCTAAAGGGCCATTGGGGGTCACAGGGACCATGGGCAGCTGATCAAGGTAAACTGACGGAAATTAAAAGGTCCAGCTGCAACAAGGCATGTGGTAAAAGCTGGCTAGAGCAACTGATGGTGGAGGGATTCTTTTTTTAATGCAATGCAAGTGAAAAGATATTCTTTTGCCCATTCTTGAGGTCATTTTGTTTTTATTGGCAACAGGTCAGATCACCAGTTCGCTTTACCAAGTTGTTATGGAGAAAATACCTGCATTAATTTTCCTTGTTACTTTTTCAAGGTGGAAATACGACTTCCTTCACTGATGAGGTCCTAAAGCATCCCTAAATCGAAACCAAAGGGGCGTGCACACCCTTACAAAGATTATATTTATTGAGTGTAAGGAAGTGTGTTGTTAACTGGGGAGAATGTGAGTCAAATACACACCACTAAGTAAACCTGGACTCATCCCCCGAGGTAGCTATGACACAGAGCAGCCAGGCGAAACCCAGAGCACAGGTGTAAAGTATTTAAAAGCAAGAAAACAGCTAAAAAGTCAAAACACAGCACATAGCAAATCACACCACCAATTTCTAAAGGTCAAGGATCAAAGATAATAAGTGCCAAGAAACACATAGTTCCTCATTACGAGGCTGGCGGTCATGAGACCGCCAGCTTCGCCATGGCAGTTTTACCGCTGCGGACCCGACGGTAAAGACCACCACATCACAAGTTGTGGGGTCTGGCAGACGCCAAACCTCCACAACGCTGCTTGGCCGGCTGGTGCGGTCGCACCACCGCAGTCGGCGGTGAGCACCTCCAACCCGGCGGCAGGCCTCAGCCTGCTGGCTGGATTACAAGACTGCAGACTGCCAGGCTTTCCATGGTGGTCACCCTGCCACGAAAACCCTGGCGGAAACGCACCAGGCGACAGGAATCCCCATTCCTGTCACTGGCAAATGCATCCCCACAAGTCAACACAAATACACACACCCGCCACCCGTCCACACACTTACAAACACTGCCCACCCCTTCATGCACGCATGCATTCACATACACACCCCTCGGCATATGCATACATTCACACAGACACCCCAAATCTCTTCCATACATGCATACACACACCCCCACTCACTCGCTCACAGACACGCACTCATACATCCCCATTCGCACACATACACGCACACACCACACACATGCACCCAACACTACCAAACCCCCATCTTTCAGATGATCACTTACCTTCTCTGTCAAGGAGGTCGTCCAGGAGAGGATGGGTTCTGTCGGTCTTGCATCACCAGCACCACCACGCCAGCAAGACTTCGTCAAGCCGTATTACGGCCTGTAATATGGCCGGCGGAGTCTTACTGCTGCGGCGGTGCTGGTGATGCAACCGCTTCTTTGGAGTCGGACTTCCGGACGTAAATGGGCGGAAGTCCTCCAATGACTCCTAATATGGCGGTCAGCAGACCGCCAACACTGGCGGTCTGCTGACTGCAGTGGCTTCGGCGGTCTTTCAAAAAGACTACCGAAGTCAAAATGAGGGCCTATATCCGGAGATGATCTCTCAATGTGGATATGCTTTAGATGACATCCTGCTGATCCAGATTTCTATTTTGGACATGTACTCTTTTTGGTGCTCAGACTTCTCCAGAGGGATGACCCGGGATGCTGTAGCCAGGCAGGATGCAACCAAACTGGATTTCCTTATCATGAAAGTCCATTGAAGTCTTCTTTTGAATGACAAAAAGCTCTGAGCTGGATCAAACGGATTTTTTCTTGCCCACTGAAGTCGTGCCATGGTCAGATGGTGTTGCTGGTTAGCCCTTGTCCTCTGAAACGTAAAAAGTTTCTGAGTCTCAAGTTTCTTTTTTTTCTTCTTTTTGGAGCAGCTTCTCTTGGGCATGTCTAAGGCTCCCAGGACCACACTTAGAGACCATTTAGAGACCACAAGCTGTTTTACTGATAGAGCACACTGTCCTTGTTTGTGCCATGGCGCACCTTAAACAGATGCACTGGGTGGAAACAGGGACAGTGCATCCTATTACAATGAATGCAATGCTTCTAGGGCAACAGCAAACTCGTGGTGAATCACACTGAATCACATTCAGTGAAACACAGAGCAGGTGCTTCAAAGAAGCTCTGTGTTTCAGAGCACAGAGTGCCTGCGATGTAATCAGGAGAGACAGTGATGCCACCCACATGCAAGGGGATGTGTGTGGGGTCAATAGGATGCCTTGGGTGCAGAGTCAAAGTGATTCCTTCATTTGCATGAGGAGAACACTCTCTGAAGATAGCACTGGTGCCACATGTGCACCAGTGCTATCAGTATTACAGAAGTGGTTGAAAAAGCATCTGCGGCTGTTTTGGTAATACCATAGTGCCCCGGGGGCTCAAAGGTGGGTGCACACACCTGTTGTGCCCTCGGGCACTATCTGTAATAGAGCCTCAAGCCTCACTCAATCAGAGGCCACCAGCACAGTCCAATTAGGGTCCTCTTTCCACTGGTCAACTGGTCACTTTCAGGACATGTCTTCTGTAACTTGTTGTGTACCTGTAACCACACAGAGGTTCGATCAGGCTGACCCATGGAGCTTAGTTCTGACCTCTGTAGCTTTTACTTTGCCAAAGTAGCAAAAATTGTGTTTTGTACCGCAAGAATGGCTTTAAACAAGAGCACCATGAACAACAGCAGCTCAGATTGTGTTGTTTCTATATGCTTGTGGTGTATTTTTTATCATGAATTACCATGAATTGTGCAGTTTATAGTACATTATTACAGTGAATGGTACAAAATAACACAAAAAATGCATAATAGGATAATGTTGGGAATTTTGCACATCAAGAGTAAAACAACATTTCTGAAATTAGGTGAATTACGTTGGCATAATTTAAATTTCTCCCAGGTTTAGTGACTACTCAAAAAGTGCAGCATGAATGAAGGGATGTTTGACAAAGTGAGGGTAGCACTATTATCCTGCCTCTTGCAGCATTTATACTCTTGGTGAGCGAAGGTCCTACTTAGCATGCAGGAGTGTTGGAACTTATACTTTCATCCATTTGAGCATGTATTTCTTTTGTCATTAAGTTAATCCCTGGTCCAAAAGAATGTATCAAACTTACATTGCTCAAAATAGATAGGTTAACTTCTCTCTGATCCCATGCCCTCACTAATATGCTGGCCCACATCATTATAAAGTTAATTTCGTTATCATCAATCATTGACTGAGAATTATTTTACAAAATCTGATATAAGTGTTTGATAACTGAAAAAGTGAGGAGAAAACTATAAATAGTTTTTAATTACTGAGGTGTACAGAGATCAACCCTGTTTTGCAGAGTGTCAGGATTGATTGGTTGATTGAATAAAGTACATCCTAACCACATGGTTATCTACAGACTTTCTAGAGCTATACTGAAAAACTAAGTAGAAAAAAAGTTGTGAAAACTTTGGGCCTGATTATGATCTTGGCAGATGGACTACTTTGTCACAAAAGTGACAGATATCCAGCCCACCGTTTTATAAGTTCTATATGGCTTTTTATGGCCTTATAAATATGGAGCCCTTTCACGCATAACACTGCGTAAAGGGACATTCATGGGTGTTGCTTGCAACACCACTGGAACACAAAGGAATCTGACGCATTCCCAGATGTACTAGTCAAAGTCAGAGGTGGCATAAGAGGGACGCAATGGGGAGAAATGTTTTTATTTCTCCACGTTTTTTCTCTTCCTATGTGTGCTGTTTTCTCCATCACATGTAGAAAGAGGGAAATATCTATTGTTATTGTTTTTGTGCAGGAAGGTGTCCCTTCCTGCACAAAAACAATGTAACACTGTACCCACTTAAATGATGTACGCATAGGCAAAATAGCAAAATTAAACATCCTTTATTCTCAGGCTACTCTACAGTCAATCACAAAATGAGATCTATGTGTACCAAGATGCAATTAAAACACAAGTATATTGGTCACATCAACAGACACATTGGGCCTGATTATGACCCTGGCGGACGGCGGAGGCCGTCCGCCAAGGTACCGCCGCTGAATGAGCGCACCGCGGTCAAAAGACCGCGGCGGCCATTTAGACATTTCCTCTGGGCCGGCGGGCGCTCTCCAAAGAGCACCCGCTGGCCCAGAGGAAATGCCCCTGCAACGAGGACGCCGGCTCAGAATTGAGCCGGCGGAGTTGCAGGGGTGCGACGGGTGCAGTTGCACCCGTCGCGTATTTCAGTGTCTGCTTAGCAGACACTGAAATACTTTGCGGGGCCCTCTTACGGGGGCCCCGCGGCACCCCCTACCGCCATCCTGTTCCTGGCGGGCGAACCGCCAGGAACAGGATGGCGGTAGGGGGTGTCAGAATCCCCCATGGCGGCGCAGCAAGCTGCGCCGCCATGGGGGATTCTAAGGGCAGCGGTAAACCGGCGGGAGACCGCCGGTTTGCCTCTTCTGACCGCGGCCGAACCGCCGCGGTCAGAATGCCCTGCGGGGCACCGCCGGCCTGTCGGCGGTGCTCCCGCCGACCCTGGCCCCGGCGGTCTTGTACCGCCGGGGTCAGAATCACCCCCATTATCTCCATGTGGACATGCCAAGGTCCCTACATGTGTCTACCAGACTCTCTTATAGTTTGACCACCATGCTCTGTCCCAGGTTGGTCTCCAACAAAACTGCGGCTACTGCTGCAGCGCAGGGCACAGGCATCAGTGGCCAATATGCTGCTGACACTAGATATCTCCTCACTGTCCTGAGGTGTATATCCATTGCCTCTTGCTGAGAGGTCTGTAGCAGCTCAACGGCTGAGGTTATCCACCCTAGGCCCCTGGCAACATCACCTGTGAAATCTCCCAACTCCACCGGAAGAGAGACAGTTTGTCTGGAGAGGCATGTAGTTGAAGTGGCCAAATGGCCTATGGATCGACTTAGCTCGTACATTCTTGCAGCAGCACTGCATTCACAACACCTCTGATGGGCACGGTGCACCACCATTTCATGGCATAAGTCCTGTATTGCAGTGGTGAGGTTGGCTGTGTTTTAAATGCCAAGTCGAAGTGGTAGTGCAATTGCACACACAGGCCTTGTAATAGCAGGCCTGTGACATGGTTAAGGAGCTACTTATGTGGGTGGCACAACTAGTGCTGCAGGCCCACTAGAAACATTACAGGCCCTGGGCACATGTAGTGCACTTTACTACGGACTTACAAGTAGATCAAATATGCCAATTAGGAATAAACCAATGTTACCATGTTTAAGGGAGAGAGCATATGCACTGTAGCACTGGTTAGCAGTGGTAATGTGTGCAGAGGCCTAAAACCAGCAAAAACCATGTCAGAAAAGTAGAGGGAGGCAGGCAAAAAGTTGGGGGATGGCCACCCTAAGGCTGTCATATCTAACACCACCTCTTGCGTATTTCTTCTATGGAGCGGTAGCTGACTCCAACTGCATTTGTTTTGTCAAGTTTTTCCTGCCAAATGTGCTTCTTTTTGGAATTTAGCACAGTCATTGATTTCCTCCCAAATAAGACATCATGGTGCTCACAGCACTCCTGAGTATCTCTTTAACTCCTTCTCCGCAAATTTGAGTTTTCTTTTCCTTCCTGCTGCATGTTTTTCAGATGTTTGCCTGGCCATGGTTGCATTTGATCCTCTCAGCTTGTTTGGCCTCTGCGCTATGTGCTAGATAGACTCCTACACTCCTTAGAGGCACTTCTTGGTTCAGGGGTGAATACCCCTCATTTTCAGCCCCAGACACTATTTGCAACTTATTCACTAATTGAGAGTCGGTAAAAGGTCCATTTGAAATGTAGGAAATCAGAAAATGCAAACATGCAAATTGCAAAGTGACTTGTTACTGACTTGCAATTTTGGCAGTCACAGTGTTCATACATACCAGTTTGCGATTTCCTAATTGCGATTCGCATGGATTCGCAATTGGGAAATCACACATTTTTTGGTTTGTACATGTGGTCCTAAGTTATTTAACTCTATGTCATACAAAAATAATACTTGGCTGTTAGACATGGCTTACTGAGTAAAGGTGGTGAGAATTCTGTAAAATGAAGTTCATATTGAACTGTTTCATTATGTAAGGGATGAATGCCTACAGATGGGTTATTTGTAGTCTTTATAATTTACATACGATTTAAATCACATAGATGAAAAGTATGATCCTTCATATCACTTGTGCTGAAAATTTTAAATTGTTTAAAGTTATGTATTGCATGCTACGTATACAGTTTTTATTAATGCACCTAAATAAATCTAGTTGTCTGAGCCACAGTTAAAGCTAATATACATTTGTTGAGGTGTTGAAAAACAATTACAGTCTCTTGTTTTTTTTAAACTGATGCTATACTTTTGATCTAAAATTGTACTGTTGCCACCCTGAAAAATATAGTTACTGAAGACTGAATAAAGAAAGAAAAGAAAACAATTCATACACATTCAGTCTCCTTTGTCTGCTTCACAAATCATACTTAAGATTTGCCGTTTTAACCTTGGGAGCAAATGCGAATAATTCTTCCGCTATGTCAACCATAAACCCAAAATCAACAAAGTCAAAACCTTTATGTAACAAATGACTGAGAAAGGGCCATAGAATGCTGATTATACGAGCTAGTATGATGAGAGAATCCTGATTAAAGACAAAGGGTCTACTATTATGCATCATACTCTTGTATTCACTACTCTCAAGTACTTTAAAAAACAATGATGTCTACATTAGGATGACACAAAACAGCAATCGTTCAATATACCAGCTCATTGGTTAACCTACCACAGAAATTAATTTCCTGAATTCAAATCATTTTAGAGAAACATAGCTATAGTTATCTCTCAAATAGAAATCAGATAGTGCATTATTCCACTGTGGAGATGAACTCATTGTCTAAAATGTATCAGCTTCATGATTCTTACTCAGCTGTAACTAGTCTGAGTCAGTTACGTTTATGCTATATTAATTCATTATTATCGGGCAAACATCAATAGCATACTAGCATACTAGCACTTGAACAGATATCAAATACACATTAAACTTCCAAACTCCCCTCTATTTCTCCAAATCTACCACAATTGCTTGCTTTTTTAATACCTATGTCCTGTTACCTTTCATACATAACCCTTATAAATGGCAAGTAACCAAACCTAACATTCATTCATCAGAAAACAGCTCAACAACTGTCTGATGTCTGATTCCCAAAATCGCTTCTAAGAAAGGGAGCTGCAACTCCTTGTCATCATTTTCTTCCTTAAGTACGGTTCTGTTGAGCACAAATGACAAGGATATAGCAAATACCTATTTTTGGAAATGGTTGCTGCCTATTTGGTATGCCAGGATTTTTTGCTTTTTGATCACCAGGTTTTTGGACCTCTTTTCTTGGCGATCCTCATTACCTGAGTGCCACTCACGGTAATTGCATGGTAATTAGACTGCACATGTTTACTGCCAGTCTGCCTTTTAAGATAAGGCTTGTGCGAAGCGACTATGGTAAGGGGCACTGGCCTGGTTACACGTGTACATGCAGTGCTTTAAATGGGCCGGTACTCACAGGTACTGAGTACCGGCACTTTTTATTTTTTTCACTCTGAGTACCGGCACTTCTCTGCTGCCAAGGAGAGTACCGGTACTCATGAAAGGTACGCTCATTAGCTGCTAGTGCTGGTGAGCACTGGGCTCTCAGAGTTGAACCCGCCTCTGACAGCAAAGGTGCTTCTGTCGCCCTAAACTGAGCCACTGAGCTATTCAGCGGGGATTATGTGCCTAATGTCTGGATATTTACGATCACGCTGTGTTTGTCAGAACAGGGTCCATTCAGGCCCTGTGCTGTCAATCACATTTACACACTCCTGTGCTTTTGTGTAAACAGGAATTGAGGCAGCCCGCTGTGACAACTAAGAAAGCCATGGGAGGAAAGTTTAAAATGGCTTTGATCCCACCTGAGTCTCTTGAAGGAGGGTCTGCTTATGTATGTGTGTTTGCCTGCTGGTATGTGTGTGTCTTTGTGTGAGAGAAAAGCGAATAAAAGAGAGAGAATTGGGGCACTTTAAGGAGGACTGTGTGGAATGCTTTGGGTGTGCGCCTCTGCTTGTTTCTTTCTGTGTGTGCACGTTCAAGAATATATAGTATTGTACAAAAGCACAGCAAATAACAGTATGCCAGTAAGATAGATCGCACTGTGTTTCACTTACATTTCGTTTAACAAGTTAACTTGTTTTGTTTATTCAAACACATTTCTCATAGGCATGTGCTGCAACTGGTATATAAGTCAAAGTATCCTCACGTCTTGCTCTTAGCCCCGCCCTTAGCCCCACCCACCACACTACTAGTATATGTTAATGAGTACCTGCACTTATTTTTTCCCATTTAAAGCCCTGTGTACACGTATACACATGCATGTGCGCACATGTGCATGCTGCATGTAAGCAACTTCTGTTGTGTGCAGCCTGGCCTCTGCAGACATGTAACCTGCCTGTGACAGTTTTAAAAAGCTAATTTGACCTATAAAAATAATGTTTTTGATAGGCATATACCTGCCTTTTAAATATTAATAAGTCATCAATATGTTGGTCATTTTGCCCATAAAGGCAATGTGCATAATATTTCAAATAAAGGCATGAAGATATTAATGTTGAACACGTCTTTACGGTGAAATATCCCCAAAATTGATTTCCACCATAGCTAGGCTGGCTGCTGCCATAAAGAATTGTTGGGCTACGTTTACATTTATGAAAGGCTAAATTGACATTTTTAGCAGCTAGAGAAGTATTTCAACAACTCATTTTACTCTTCATTTAAAATTCAAATGAATGGTCAAATTGGATTTTAAACCTCTGTTTTGAAAAGGGCACTTTTAGAAAATTGTCATTTTTCTACCTAAGCTAAATGTCCTTTTCTGCCAGTATCCAGGGTCACTTGACTCTTAATGGCTCTCCTGTGATGTGTATTGCTCCCAGACAGTGGACAAAGGTCCTGGGTATGGCGGAGCGTGGGTCTTCCTGACAGGATGGGGAGGGAGGAGATGTGCCCCTTCCTTTCAAGGGGCTTTCTCTGGCCCGTACAGAAGAACATGACACCAGACCCGCCCCTACTTTTGTTTCATTAGCCAGGCTAGAGCCAAACCCAAAGGAAAGGAAGGAACTGACTAGAACCAATGTTTTAGTTAAACAAAAGGGTGTGCATCACTCACAGGTTGGCACTGGACATAAAAGTGGCATCCCCAGAACCTGGCAGGAGAGGAAGATCCTGAACCTGAATGGTGACAGTGGCAACACCATGGTCAGCTGGAAAGACAAGCCACCTGACACCTTGAAAGACTAAGGATTCTGTCTGTAGCTGACCCCTAGGACTAGATGGGTCTCCCCAGGGCCAGTCCACTTGGCCCCTTATGCCCCTGGTCATGAGGATTGGTTGGAGTAAAACGTGGACTCTACTGCTTCCCAGATGCCCTGCAAGATAGTCAAGAAGCCATGGGGTCTGTGGAGAGCAAAGCAGAGGAGAAGGCTGGTGCAGGGAGCCAGTTAAACCAGCTACCTGGAAGCAGCTCCATTTAAATGCCCGGAATGCTTCTGGTTGCTAGGGGTCATTTGTAGGAGGCTGGCCTGGCTTGTAGGTACTTACACTCTGTGCCAGGTCCAGTTATCCCTTATTAGTAGAATAGAGGTGTTTCTAGCAGCTTAGACTGATAGAAGGTAGCTATGGCAAAGCAGCTTAGGCTGAACTAGGAGACATGCAAAGCTCCTACTATACCACTTATATCATATGCACAATATCATGAGAAAACACAATACACAGTTACTAAAAAATAAAGGTACTTTATTTTTATGACAATATGCCACAAGTATCTCAGTGAGTACCCTCAGTAAGAAGGTAAGTAATATACACAAGTTATATGTACACAAACCCAAAACAGGTAAGTAAGAGTCAGAAAAGTAATGCAAACAGTGTAGAATTACAATAGGTTGCAATAGGTGAACATAGGTCTAGGGGCAACACAAACCCCATACTCCAAAAGTGGAATGCGAATCACGAATGGACCCCAGACCTAAGGGAGCTTGTAGAGGGTCGCTGGGACTGTAAGAAAACAGTCAGGGTGTCCAAGATACCCCACCCCAAGATCCTGAAAATTAGGAGTAAAGTACACCTACTACCCCAAAAGAGCACAATAGTCGTGATAGGGGGATTCTGCAAGAACAAGAAACACCAGCAGTGCACTGAAAATGGATTCCTGGACCTGAGGACCTGCAAAGCAAGGGGACCAAGTCCAATAGTCGCGACAGTAAAAAGGGGGGGCAGGAGCCCAGGAAACCCCGGATGAAGGTGCAAGGAAGCTGCCTCCGGATGGAAGAAGCTTGGAGTTCTGCAACAACGAAGAAGACTAGGAACTTTTCCTTTGGATGGAAGATGTCCCAAATCGCGATGAAGGTTGCAGAAGTGTTCCCAGGCAAAAATACCACAAACAAGCCTTGCTAGCTGCAAGGGTCGCGGTAGAGGTTTTTGGGTGCTGCTGGGGACCAGGAAGGACCAGGATGTCGCCCCTTGGAGGACGAGACAGAGGGGGCACTCAGCAACTCAGGGAGACCCCACAGAAGCAGGCAGCACCTGCAGAAGTACCTGAACAGGCACTTAGAAGATTTGTGAACTGGAGCCCATGCAGAGTTACAGAGGAAGGTCCCACGATGTCGGAGGCCCACTCAGAGGGTTGAGCACTGTAGGACAGAGTGCTGGGGACCCAGGCTACTCTGTGCACGAAAGGAAATCCTGGAAGAAAGCACAGGAGCCGGAGCAGCTGCAAATCACGTAGTACACAGGTTTGCAGTCTAGCGTGGGGAGGCAAGGACTTACCTCCACCAAACTTGGACTGAAGGATCACTGGACTGTGGGAGTCACTTGGATAGAGTTCCTGTGTTCCAGGGACCATGCTCGTCAGGATGAGGGGGGACCCAGAGGACTGGTGAGGCAGTCTTTTGGTGCCTGGGTTAGCACGGTGAAGATTCTGTCGACCCACGGGAGATTTCTTCTTGGCTTCCAGTGCAGGGTGAAGGCAGGAGACCCCCAGAGCATGCACCACCAGGAAACAGTCGAGAAAGCCGGCAGGATGAGGCGCTACAATGTTGCTGGTAGTCGTCTTGCTACTTTGTTGCGGTTTTGCAGGCGTCCTGGAGCAGTCTGCGGTCGATCCTTGGTAGAAGTCGAAGAGGGAGATGCAGAGGAACTCTGGTGAGCTCTTGCATTTGTTAGCTGAAGAATTCCCCAGAGGAGAGACCCTAAATAGCCAGAAAAGGAGGTTTGGCTACCAAGAAAGGAGGATTGGCTACCAAGAGAGGTAAGAGCCTATCAGAGGGGGTCTCTGACGTCACATGCTGGCACTGGCCACTCAGAGCAGTCCAGTGTTCCCCCAACACCTCTGTTTCCAAGATGGCAGGGGTCTGGGACACACTGGAGGAGCTCTGGGCACCTCCCCTGGGAGGTACTGGTCAGGGGAGTAGTCACTCCCCTTTCCTTTGTCCAGTTTCGCACCAGAGCAGGGCTGGGGGATCCCTGAACTGGTGTAGACTGGCTTATGCAGAGATGGTCACCATCTGTGCCCATCAAAGCATTTCCAGAGGCTGGGGGAGGCTACTCATCCCCAGCCCTTCACACCTATTTCCAAAGGGAGAGGGTGTAACACCCTCTCTCAGAGGAAATCCTTTGTTCAGCCTTCCTGGGCCAGGCTGCCTGGACCCCAGGAGGGCATAATCCTGTCTGAGGGGTTGGCAGCAGCAGCTGCAGTGGAAACCCCGGAAAGGCAGTTTGGCAGTACACGGGTTCTGTGCTAGAGACCCGGGGGATCATGGAATTGTCACCCCCAATACCACAATGGTATTGGGGTGACAATTCCATGATCTTAGACATGTTACATGGCCATGTTCGAAGTTACCATTGTGACGCTATACATAGGTAGTGACCTATGTATAGTGCACGCGTATAATGGTGTCCCCGCACTCACAGAGTCTGGGGAAATTGCCCTGAACGATGTGGGGGCACCTTGGCTAGTGCCAGGGTGCCCATACAGTAAGTAACTTGGCACCCAACCTTCACTAAGTGAAGGTTAGACATATAGGCGACTTATAAGTTACTTATGTGCAGTGAAAAATGGCTGTGAAATAACGTGGACGTTATTTCACTCAGGCCGCAGTGGAAGACCTGTGTAAGAATTATCAGAACTCCCTATGGGTGGCAAAAGAAATGCTGCAGCCCATAGGGATCTCCTGGAACCCCAATACCCTGAGTACCTAAGTACCATATACAAGGGAATTATATGGGTGTACCAGTGTGCCAATGAGAATTGGTAAATTTAGTCACTAACCTGCAGTGACAAATTTCAAAAGCAGAGAGAGCATAAACACTGAGGTTCTGGTTAGCAGAGCCTCAGTGATACAGTTAGGCACCACACATGGAACACATACAGGGCACATACTTATGAGCACTGGGGGCCCTGCCTGGCAGTATCCCAGTGACACAAGGGCTAAAACAACATACATACAGTGAAATATTGGGGTGACATGCCAGGCAAGATGGTACTTTCCTACATCATTACCAAGAGCAAAATGAGCCCAAGATTGTTAAAATCTGACCAACGGGGCCTGCTGCTTCTCCTGGGTAATAGAAAGAAGAAAGGACTGCCCAAAATATGGAAACTTGGGCAATGAAAATAGAAGTGCAGACACAGAGTTGGAAAACGGTCTGGAAGTAAGGACGATAATAAGAAAATATATAGGTAAATGGTGAAAAACAAAGGAAAGGGTATTATAATGAAAATTAACAAATACAAGAATAACAAATGAAAGGAAAAAAGGTGATTCAATGAATTGCTGCAGTGTACACAATTGATGCAATACTGATAAGACCCCTGAGGACTCCCCAAAAATGCACATACAGAAATCTCAGACAATATTCAGTCCCTTAAGTTAAGGGGAAATGTCTATGCAGCCCAAATTAACTTAGTCCATTCCTCCTGTTGGCGTAGCCTGGTTTTCATAGTGTTCATCTTGAGAATCCACCTTCATTCTTCTTTATTAAGCAATTGTTCCATATTACCTCCTCTTTCAGGTAATCCCAGCACACTGATCACTTGATATTGGGTATAATTTTCTGTGTGGCCCTTGTTTCAGTAGTGCTTTAATAAAAGAGCAGTGGGGACTGAGAGGGCATGGTGGATGAAAAACAACGGACTGGGATTTGGCCCTGAGCAATTGCCAGTGTCTGAGATTAATTTAAGCATTCCATCCATCATCTTGTTTTTGCAATTGATGCCCTAGGTGCATAGGGTATGCCCAGGCGTGGGTCCAGTGCTCACTGTGCCACTGGACTCAAGCTATACCTGTATGATGAGCATTATCAGGATGAAACCGGTGCTAGTTTCCTTGTATTCTGGCTGGACTGATCTCATGGGGAGCAGGGTCTGATTTGCATATGACTGGATCCAAACTGAAGTGGCATGGTGGATGAAAATCAATGGATTGGAATGCAACCCCGAGGCATTGCCAGTGGCTGAGATTACTTAAAGTATTCCATCCATCACCTTGTTGTTGCAGGTGATGCCCTAAGTGTGATGGGTATGCCCAGATGTGGGTTCAGTGCTCACTGTGCCACCGGAATCAGCTGATGAGCTGTCAAGGTCCCAGACATACTTAAGTGGAGCAGAATGCAACTGCTCCCCACCCATATCTTGTTGCAGCAGTCACAAGTGGAACACTGGCAGACTGACTCAAGGCAAGAGGGGAGGGGACTGGTAAGGTGACACTGAGGAGTAGATCCTGTGAAGAGGTGTGGTTTCAATTATTTGATGGCCCTCTAGTGTTGAAAATATATGGACCATGCACTTCCTGGTGCAGATTTAAGAGCCCCTATCTCCTCTTTGAGCACATTAGCATCATTTTTTTACGCTAATGTGGCCCAATGAGGCTAAAATCACAGCGCCAATTTGACAAAGTGGCGCAATGAATGCATAGCGGCACTTTGTAACCCTTTGTGCTACATTATGCCTGTGCCAGGCATAATATATGTAAAGGGAGTGTTCCCCCGTTAGGGGGGCCGAAGAAATAACGCAAAGAAACCTAAGAGATTTCTTTTTGTCATTTTTTTGCAACTTTTAACGCCTGCTCAGAGCATACGTTAAAAGGAGGCACCCCATTGTTTTCAATGGGTCTCAATGAACTTTGCAGGATTAGCGCCAACATTTTTTACTCTAATCCTGCAAAGCCCCGAACAAACGTCAAATATTTTGACTGTAGTTCCCCCAATTACCGCCATGGTGCGCTGTATCTTAGATACGGCACACACATTCTGGCGTTGGGGTGGCGCTAAGGGGCGCAAGAAAAGTAGTGCTGCACTGGGTGCAGCACCACTTTTCTTAAATCAGGCCCTTAGTCTTTAAATAGATACAAAAGGGTCTCTTAAATGAATTGCTGATCAACAGTCTCACAATGTTTTGGGGTTTTCCCCAAGCACCTTTTTGTCTATCAAACCCAATCTTGACCTCCACTGAAAATGAGGCTTACCTCAGTCTTTTAGTGAGAACTCTTTGACCTTTAAATCCAAAGAAATCCAGTCAAAGCACTTCTATGGAATCCAATGCTCCTGCCGGATCTGGGAGCTCAATAATCAGCAGCTAGGGTGAGACATGGGCTTCTTTAAACAGTTTGAGGCCAGGCCTGCCTGACTCAACCCTCAGGCCATGCCCATCTCCCTCAGCTCTTGGGCCCACTCGCCTGACTCAGCTCGTGGACCACACCCATCTGACCCAACTCTTTGGCCACATCCAACTGACTCAGCTCTCAAAAGATCATTGAGGCCTTATTGAGACCAATCCTGCCCTTACCATAATGCGGTGCCTCAAATGGGTACAGCACACTTCCTTACTGGACCTGGTGTGTACTTTGACCTTGGCTTGTCTTGCGATTGCGTGTACCCTACTGATGCAGCCATACCCCTGGCAGAGTGAGACCATTGGGGTGGCGTTTGCAAAGTTCTGACTTGAGCCTTTATGAGGGTGAAACTAGTCCTTGGTTGCTTCTATTCCACTTCAGAGAGGACCTATCTTGGCAGTTCAGGTTGGACTGATCCCAAGGGGAGCAGGGTCAAGACTGATTTACATATGGCTGGGTCCAAACTGAGGTGGCAAGATGGGTGAAAAATGGTGCATTGGGAAACGAGGCAGAGGCAATGCCAGTGGCTGAGATTAATTCAAGCATTCCATCCATCACCTTGTTATTGAAGTTAATGCCCTACATGTGACGGGTATCCTCAGGTATGGATCCAGTGCTCACTGCGCCACTGGAGTCAAGCTATATCTGGCTGATGATCCCTTTTCAGGGCAAAACCAGTCCTAAGTTGCTTGTATTCCATTTCAAGGAAGCCTTGGCTTGGCAGTTCAGGCTGGACTGTTCCCATGGTGAGCAAGGTCAAGGCTGATTTGCATATGATGGGGTCCAAACGTAGGTGTTGTGGTAGGTAAAAAACAGTAGATTGAGATGTGACCCAGAGCAATTGCCAATCGGTGAGATTACTTCAACCATTCATCCATTGCACTCTTCTTGTTTCTTTTTATACATGGTTACGGAGGCCAATTTATAACAACATTTAGGAGAACAGGAAGTAGTACTATACGAGTACTCATTTATGTACTTTTAAGACGTACTACTCCCTATAGTAAAAGTGTAGAGGGAGCATTGTTTTTCTTTTTGTACTAACTTCGTATGAAAATAGCCCAAAACATTCCCGTTATAAATGTTTTGGGACAGAATTCCAAAGGAATTTAAGAATACGCAAAAGAGTACCTCAAGAGAAGACTTTTACGTACTTTTACATGTATTTTTGAATCTGCCCCATAGTGTACATTTGTATTAGAAAAACGTCTTAAAAAGTGCAATTAAACACCACATACCACAATGACAAATGCACGGATGAATTAATTTACTGTTTATACTGCACACACTCCTTATGTTTATGTCTTTTAGTGCCACACCTAGTTAAAAAATAGGTCTGTCCCAACAGAAGCTGAGATGGAAGAAAGAATTCTCACCTGCAGTGGAAAGGAATTCCAGAGCATCAGGTCTATGGAGGAGAGAACCCTGCATCCCTCTAAACTTACATTTTCTTGGTTTGCATGGCGGACGTTTGTCCTGTCTCAGCAGGTATTTTGCTTTCTATTGTAATGAGATTAGTTTGACCTGTAAGGTGGTAAGGGGTCTGTCTAAATGATATATTTGCCAAGATGGCAATGTGAATGTACAGTACATTCCCCTGTGAAATTGAAAACACCACGCCCTCATTCTCCATCAAAAGTTCTATCTTAGAATCAGGTTAGCAGAAGTCTTAATCTATTCTTAAAGGAGCCATGCACACACACAGCGCCACTTCCATGGAGATCGAAGCCCCTGTAGATGGAGTGTGGGTTTAGGCTGTGGATTGTGCAGCTATAGTGGCGTTTCTGATGACTACAGCTTGTATCTCACTTTTCTTTGCAGGTCCAGGATTTTGATTGGGACTGCCTGCAGATGCTAGAGGCCACAGGGGAATTTTTTCAAGCAATAAAATAGATACAGGAAGGAAGCGCCTAGAAGCACTCAGACAGTGCCAACTCAAGATATTTTGTCGCCGTAGGTAATGTGCAGTCCTTGCCCGTTTCCTTTGATTCCCTTTTTGTTTATCTTCCGTAGGCTGAGTATTTATATAGTGATTACTACCTGTGAGGGGCTGAAGCAGATAACTAGCATGCTACTCCATCTGACCTCAGAGTCATGCATAAGGGTTGTGTTAGAAATGGGGTTTTTGGTTGGCAGTCAGGTTGCCCTCTGTCCAAGCAAGGACCCTCACTCTAGTCAGGGTAAGTCACACACAATCCAAAATCAGCCTGTGCTCACCCCCCGGTAGCTTGGCACGAGCAGTCAGGCTTAACTTAGAAGGCAATGTGTAAAGCACTTGTGCAATAAATCATACAACACCATAGTATAGCACCACAAAAATACACCACACAGTGTTTAGAAAAATATAGAATATTTATCTGGATACTTGTAGGTCAAAACGATCAAAGTTGCAATACGAATTTGTAGAGATATCACTGAGAAGTGATATTAAGTGTCTTTAAGTCTTTAAAAAGCAATAAAGTGTCTTTCAAGCACAGAGTACCTGGTTTCTGGTGGGAAATCTCCTCAGAGGGCCACAGGAGAAGAGATGCGTGGAAAAAGGGGTGTGTGCGTCGATTTCCTCTCAGCACACACAGACTCGCGTCGTTCTTTTCCACGCGGGGAAGTCGGGCGTCGTTTTCCGGCGCGCAGACAGTCTCTTTTTGTGGATCGCGGGGATTACCAGATGTCCCGGGTCTGTGCGTGGATTCTCCTGCTTATTTTCCGGCTGCGCGTCGTTCTGCGGGGCTGCGCGTCGAAGTTTCAATCTCACGGTAGGCGTCGCGTCGATTCCTCCTTGGAAGTCGGGCGGCGTTGTCCTTGCGAGGCCGTGCGTCGAAATTTTGGTCTCACGGCAGGCGACGCGTCGATTTCTCCTTGGAAGTCGGGCGGCGTTGTCCTTGCGAGGCCGTGCGTCAAAGTTTCGCACTCACGGTAGGCGTCGCGTCGATTTCTCCTGGAAAGTCGGGCGGCTTTGTCCTTGCGAGGTTGTGCGTCGAAGTCTCGATCGTCCCGAGGGCGTCGCGTCGATCAGCGTCGGTATGCGGCGTTTTTCTCGCCGCGAAACAAGCTGTGCGTCGAAATTTTCGGCGCACGGAGCGTCCAAGTGAAAGGAAGAAGTCTTTTTGGTCCTGAGACTTCAAGGAACAGGAGGCAAGCTCTATCCAAGCCCTTGGAGAGCACTTTTACAGCCAGACAAGAGTTCAGCAAGGCAGCAGGGCAACAGCAAGACAGCAGTCCTTTGTAGAAAGCAGACAGGTGAGTCCTTTGAGCAGCCAGGCAGTTCTTCTTGGCAGGATGTAGTTTCTGGTTCAGGTTTCTTCTCCAGCAAGTGTCTGATGAGGTAGGGCAGAGGCCCTGTTTTATACTAAGTTGTGCCTTTGAAGTGGGGGTGACTTCAAAGATTGTCTAAGAAATGCACCAAGCCCCCTTTCAGTTCAATCCTGTCTGCCAGAGTCCCAGTAGGGGGTGTGGCAGTCCTTTGTGTGAGGGCAGGCCCTCCACCCTCCCAGCCCAGGAAGACCCATTCAAAATGCAGATGTATGCAAGTGAGGCTGAGTACCCTGTGTTTGGGGTGTGTCTGAGTGAATGCACAAAGAGCTGTCAACTAAACTTAGCCAGACGTGGATTGAAGGGCACAACAAGTTTTAAGTGCAAAGAAATGCTCACTTTCTAAAAGTGGCATTTCTAGAATAGTAATATTAAATCCGACTTCACCAGTCAGCAGGATTTTATTTTACCATTCTGGCCATACTAAATATGACCTTCCTGCTCCTTTCAGATCAGCAGCTGCCACTTCAACAGTGTATGAGGGCAGCCCCAATGTTAGCCTATGAAGGGAGCAGGCCTCACAGTAGTGTAAAAACGAATTTAGGAGTTTTACACTACCAGGACATATAACTACACAGGTACATGTCCTGCCTTTTATCTACACAGCACCCTGCTCTAGGGGTTACCTAGGGCACACATTAGGGATGACTTATATGTAGAAAAAGGGGAGTGCTAGGCTTGGCAAGTACTTTTAAATGCCAAGTCGAAGTGGCAGTGAAACTGCACACACAGGCCTTGCAATGGTAGGCCTGAGACAAGGTTAAGGGGCTACTGAGGTGGGTGGCACAACCAGTGCTGCCGGCCCACTAGTAGCATTTAATCTACATGCCCTAGGCACATGTAGTGCACTCTACTAGGGACGTACAGGTAGATTAAATAGTCAATCATGGATAAACCAATCAATAGTACAATTTACACAGAGAGCATATGCACTTTAGCACTGGTTAGCAGTGGTACAGTGCTCAGAGGTCAAAAGCCAACAACAACAGGTCAGAAAAAATAGGAGGAAGGAGGCAAAAAGTTTGGGGATGTCCCTGTCAAAAAGCCAGGTCCAACATGACCCCCCACCAGCCTAAAGCCAGGGGAGAACAATCACTATCCTGATGTACTTCCCTGTTTGAGGCGACAGAACAAGGACCCAGGCCCACAACAGCAGGGGCATGCTCCAGTTCTTCGCCTTCCTGACTCCAATTGGATCCCTCTGTCCATACTCTCAGGGCCCACTAAGCCCATCCATGGGGAACCTTTCTCCTTTCCTGCGGATCCCATCTGTGCAGCACCTAACCTTACATTGCTCACAGATGTATCCCAGGAGCAGGATAGTACCACCAGGACCAACACAGTGGTGTTGCCCATTCTATCCCCGGGGTGTGACACTTGTCCCCTCCCCAGGGATAACTCTGTCCACCAGGACAGCAAGCCACTGTGGTTACTGACAGTTGTCAGGGATGAGAGCCAGGCCCCAGGCCTCTCAAAGCTCTCCCACCACTGTGGCTGTGGAGAGTGGGGGGCGGTAGCCCCAGGTGCTGGGCACCCTTTAACCACTCTCCCTTCCACCAGGTCAGGGATGACAGCCTGAACCTGGTCCTCCCCTCTGGGGCTCTGTACCCTCCCTCCTGGAGCGGTACCCCCAGAGTCCACCATGGTCAGGGTGCTTATAGAAGTCGCCCTGTACCATTCCTCCACCAGTGCAGGGCTGTTAACCTGCAACTGGCCCTCCAACCTGGGGTCTGTACCTTCAGGTTGGACTAGGGCCCGGGGTGAGGCTTCCCTCCCCCTGCCCTCCCTTCTGGGGTCCAGCACCCTCCAACTAGGAGTGGCCTCCTCAGAAGACAATAGGGTAGGGGCACTGTTATCAGTAGCCCCTCTCTCCAGGTCCGGGGGGACACCCTGAACCTGGTCTTCCAGCCCAGGGTCTGTACCCTCAGACTGGATCACTGCCTGGCAAACCAGGACTTTCTGGGAGGCACACCTACCCCCCACCAGGTCAGAGTTTAACCTCTGCACCTGACCATTCAACTCAGAGTCGCCACCCTGAAGTTGAACAATTGCCTGGCACGCCAGGACTTCCTGGAGGGCACACTGACCCTCCACCAGGTCAGAGTTTAACCTCGGCACCTGACCATTCAACTTAGAGTCACCACCCTGAAGTTGAACAATTGCCTGGCGCACCAGGACTTTCTGGGAGGCACACCTACCTCCCACCAGGTCAGAGTTTAACCTCTGAGCCTGGTTCCCCAACCCAGGGTCACCACCCTGAGGTTGGGCAATTGCCTGGCACGCCAGGACTTTCTGGGGGGCACACCTACCCCCCACCAGGTCAGAGTTTAACCTCTGAACCTGGTCATCCAACCCAGAGTCAACACCCTGAGGTTGGACAATTGCCTGGCACAGCAGGGCTTCTTGGGAGGCACACCTACCTCCCACCAGGTCAGAGTTTAACCTCTGAACCTGGGTATCCAACCCAGAGTCACCACCCTGAGGTTGAACAATTGCCTGGCACGCCAGGACTTTCTGGGGGGCACACCTACCCCCCACCAGGTTAGAGTTTAACCTCTGAACCCGGTTATCCAACCCCGAGTCAGCACTCTGAGGTTGAACAATTGCCTGGCACGCCAGGACTTTCTGGAGGGCACACTGACCCTCCACCAGGTCAGAGTTTAACCTCTGAACCTGGTTCTCCAACCTAGGGTCACCATCCTGAGGTTGGACAACTGCCTGGTACACCAGGGCTTTCTGGGGGGCACACCTTCCCCCCACCAGGTCAGAGGTTAACCTCTGAACCTGGATCTCCAACCCAGAGTCACCACCCTGAGGTTGAACCATTGCCTGGCAGTCCAGGACTTTCAGGGAGGCACACCTACCTCCCACCAGGTCAGAGTTTAACCTCTGAGCCTGGTTCTCCAACCCAGGGTCACCACCCTGAGGTTGAACCATTGCCTGGTATACCAGGACTTTCTGGGGGGCACACCTACCCCCCACCAGGTCAGAGTTTGACCTCTGAACCTGGTTAGCCAACCCAGAGTCACCACCCTGAGGTTGGGCAATTGCCTGGCACCCCAGGACTTTCTGGGGGGCACACCTACCCCCCACCAGGTCAGAGTTTAACCTCTGAACCTGACCATCCAACCCAGAGTCAACACCCTGAGGTTGGACAACTGCCTGGCACGCCAGGACTTTCTGGGGGGCACACCTACCCCCCACCAGGTCAGAGTTTAACCTCTGAACCTGACCATCCAACCCAGAGTCAACACCCTGAGGTTGGACAATTGCCTGGCACAGCAGGACTTCTTGGGAGGCACACCTACCTCCCACCCGGTTAGAGTTTGACCTCTTCACCTGGTAAGCCAACCCAGAGTCACCACCCTGAGGTTGAACCATTGCCTGGCATTCCAGGACTTTCTGGGGGGCACATCTACCCCCCACCAGGTCAAAGTTTAACCTCTGAACCTGGTTATCCAACCCAGAGTCACCACTCTGAGGTTGAATCTTTGCCTGGCATGCCAGGACTTCCTGGGGGGCACTCTCACCCCCCACAAGGGACACACCGTCCCCAAGGGCCACACAAGAGTCTGGTTGGCGCAGGTCTCCCGACCTCTGCCCATCCGGCAGAGTCTGGGTTTCCCCCAAACCAGAAACGGTCTCACCTGGGTCATTCCTTGGGGGCTCTGCTCTCAGAGCTGACCCCTGACTTTCAAGATCCTCCACTGGGGTCTGCCACCCCCTCTCAACCCTATGTCTGGACTTCTGCACCCCCTCACTAGGAGTGGCACTGCCAGACACCAGAACTGTTGGGATGCTGTCTACAGTCATCCCCCCAAGTTCTTCTGACACTGCGGGGCTTCCCTCAAAAGGTGGCCCTACGGTACAGGTTAGGCTCTGAGACCTACCTGGGACACTACAATCCTCTCCTACCTCACTTGGTCGGGAACCACCTAGACCACTCCCTTCAGGAGCACCCCCAAATGCCTCTTCAGACTCTCTGGTACTCACCCAAAAGTCTGCCTCCACTGTAAGTTCCCTGGGGTCAGAGAACTCACAATCCACCTGGTGTTGGCGTAGCTCTGGAAAATAAGGACCAGACATATGCTCTCCAGCAATTACATCACTCTGCCCCTCACATGTATTAACCACAGTACCCTTCACCCAACCACCCAGTAACTCAGCCTTGGAAAAGCACTCTATGTCACCCTCTTGAGACTGGTGAGACAGTATCTGCCTGTCTCTGACACTCAACCCATACTCTTCTGGGATGTCTCTACACTCTATATCCAGGACGTCCACCAGGGGGGAACCCTTTTCTCTGTCACTCTCTGCTAGAGTCAGTAAAGTGTCCCTCCCCCCAGTAGGAATATGACTCCCTGTGCCAGTTCCCCAATCCTTCTCAGGGACCCTGTGCATAACGGGAACTACCTCATACCCTTGAACCGCCTGGGGTGTGTCAACTCCCTTCTTCAAGTTGGGCACCACATCTCTGGGCTTGTGCCCTTCTTCAGCAGTACTAGATGCAAGATTTTTGCTGCCACCATCTGAACTGGACTCAGCCCTTCCGGCCTCCAGTTTCAGCTCTTTACAGCTCAGCTCTTGAGCTGCAATCTTTTCTTCTTCCAGGGCTAAGAGACTTGCTGCCTCAGCCCTTTCAAGAAACTCATCTAGCTCTTCCATCCACCGTGCTTGAGCTATGAGCCATTCATCTCTCACTGGGTCTCTTTCCTCGTCTGAGTAGTCTTCCTCCTCATGTGAGCAGTCTTCCTCCTCATGTGAGTAGTCCTCCTCCTCATCTGAGGGGTACTTAGTCATTTGGTTTCTTGCTGCCTCTCTCTCTGCCCATCTTTCTTCCCCCCAGACTATGTAGGCATGTAGCAACTCCGCCTTAGTAGATCTCCTTGCTACAGGAAGGCCCCATTTTCTGCAAAGCGTCCTTAGGTCAGCCTTAGTGAGGTGGTCAGTACGAACAAAGAATGAGTAGGTAAGCAATCCCATTCTGATAGGATCTTACCAGCAGAAACCAAAATCCAAAGTCCAAAATATCAATAGTATATCCAGGAGGACATCAGAGAACCAAAAGCAAAAAAGATGAAAAATCAAGTTGACCTTCCACTGTGGGTAGGTAGTGAAATACTTAGCTACTGTATGTCACTGCACAAATACAAGTCCTATCCTCACCGCTGATCACCAATGTTAGAAATGGGGTTTTTGGTTGGCAGTCAGGTTGCCCTCTGTCCAAGCAAGGACCCTCACTCTAGTCAGGGTAAGTCACACACAATCCAAAATCAGCCTGTGCTCACCCTCCGGTAGCTTGGCACGAGCAGTCAGGCTTAACTTAGAAGGCAATGTGTAAAGCACTTGTGCAATAAATCATACAACACCATAGTATAGCACCACAAAAATACACCACACAGTGTTTAGAAAAATATAGAATATTTATCTGGATACTTGTAGGTCAAAACGATCAAAGTTGCAATACGAATTTGTAGAGATATCACTGAGAAGTGATATTAAGTGTCTTTAAGTCTTTAAAAAGCAATAAAGTGTCTTTCAAGCACAGAGTACCTGGTTTCTGGTGGGAAATCTCCTCAGAGGGCCACAGGAGAAGAGATGCGTGGAAAAAGGGGTGTGTGCGTCGATTTCCTCTCAGCACACACAGACTCGCGTCGTTCTTTTCCACGCGGGGAAGTCGGGCGTCGTTTTCCGGCGCGCAGACAGTCTCTTTTTGTGGATCGCGGGGATTACCAGATGTCCCGGGTCTGTGCGTGGATTCTCCTGCTTATTTTCCGGCTGCGCGTCGTTCTGCGGGGCTGCGCGTCGAAGTTTCGATCTCACGGTAGGCGTCGCGTCGATTCCTCCTTGGAAGTCGGGCGGCGTTGTCCTTGCGAGGCCGTGCGTCGAAATTTTGGTCTCACGGCAGGCGTCGCGTCGATTTCTCCTTGGAAGTCGGGCGGCGTTGTCCTTGCGAGGCCGTGCGTCAAAGTTTCGCACTCACGGTAGGCGTCGCGTCGATTTCTCCTGGAAAGTCGGGCGGCTTTGTCCTTGCGAGGTTGTGCGTCGAAGTCTCGATCGTCCCGAGGGCGTCGCGTCGATCAGCGTCGGTATGCGGCGTTTTTCTCGCCGCGAAACAAGCTGTGCGTCGAAATTTTCGGCGCACGGAGCGTCCAAGTGAAAGGAAGAAGTCTTTTTGGTCCTGAGACTTCAAGGAACAGGAGGCAAGCTCTATCCAAGCCCTTGGAGAGCACTTTTACAGCCAGACAAGAGTTCAGCAAGGCAGCAGGGCAACAGCAAGACAGCAGTCCTTTGTAGAAAGCAGACAGGTGAGTCCTTTGAGCAGCCAGGCAGTTCTTCTTGGCAGGATGTAGTTTCTGGTTCAGGTTTCTTCTCCAGCAAGTGTCTGATGAGGTAGGGCAGAGGCCCTGTTTTATACTAAGTTGTGCCTTTGAAGTGGGGGTGACTTCAAAGAGTGTCTAAGAAATGCACCAAGCCCCCTTTCAGTTCAATCCTGTCTGCCAGAGTCCCAGTAGGGGGTGTGGCAGTCCTTTGTGTGAGGGCAGGCCCTCCACCCTCCCAGCCCAGGAAGACCCATTCAAAATGCAGATGTATGCAAGTGAGGCTGAGTACCCTGTGTTTGGGGTGTGTCTGAGTGAATGCACAAGGAGCTGTCAACTAAACCTAGCCAGACGTGGATTGAAGGGCACAACAAGTTTTTAGTGCAAAGAAATGCTCACTTTCTAAAAGTGGCATTTCTAGAATAGTAATATTAAATCCGACTTCACCAGTCAGCAGGATTTTATTTTACCATTCTGGCCATACTAAATATGACCTTCCTGCTCCTTTCAGATCAGCAGCTGCCACTTCAACAGTGTATGAGGGCAGCCCCAATGTTAGCCTATGAAGGGAGCAGGCCTCACAGTAGTGTAAAAACGAATTTAGGAGTTTTACACTACCAGGACATATAACTACACAGGTACATGTCCTGCCTTTTACCTACACAGCACCCTGCTCTAGGGGTTACCTAGGGCACACATTAGGGATGACTTATATGTAGAAAAAGGGGAGTGCTAGGCTTGGCAAGTACTTTTAAATGCCAAGTCGAAGTGGCAGTGAAACTGCACACACAGGCCTTGCAATGGTAGGCCTGAGACAAGGTTAAGGGGCTACTGAGGTGGGTGGCACAACCAGTGCTGCCGGCCCACTAGTAGCATTTAATCTACATGCCCTAGGCACATGTAGTGCACTCTACTAGGGACGTACAGGTAGATTAAATAGTCAATCATGGATAAACCAATCAATAGTACAATTTACACAGAGAGCATATGCACTTTAGCACTGGTTAGCAGTGGTACAGTGCTCAGAGGTCAAAAGCCAACAACAACAGGTCAGAAAAAATAGGAGGAAGGAGGCAAAAAGTTTGGGGATGTCCCTGTCAAAAAGCCAGGTCCAACAGGTTGCACTTCACACACAGAAATTCAGATTTTGTCTTCGGTTTGCTTCAGATCTGGTTCAGGGAGGACATGGCCGTACAGTTTGGGCTGGACTGTTCCTATTGGAGCAGGGTCAAGTATGATTTGCATATGACTGGTTCCAAAATGAAGTGTCATGGTGGGCAAAAAAACAATGGATTGCAATCCTACCCCAGGCTATTGACAGTCTTGTGACAAGTTGCAAGCATTCTACCTACAACATTTTGGGTGTTTGACGGCTGCACTTTGTCATGCACTTTTTCATACTGCATCATGCATTTTTTTAACATGCATCTCGTGCAAATCTATTGTGCAATTCCCTCTATAGGGTAGTTATAGTTGTGTGTTTTTAATTATATTGGATGCTTCACACCATTATGAATTTGACATTGCACTTTATGGTGCTGGAATTTATACAATGCTCTGGACCCCAGATTAGATGCTGAAATACTTTGCTGATGAATAGCACATAACTATGAGGGATACTCACAAAACCAGAGGCTAGTGTCATGCAAATTGTTGCAGTTTGTAATTATGTTTATTACAAAGTTTGTAATTAGTTTACCATTAAACATTTTATTAATTCTGTCATATAAAACTGTTGCATGCTGTCATGAAATATGTCATATCATATGTCCTTATGGGTTATGCAATGTGTCATACAGGCAATTATTCAGGTTATTGCACATGGTTTTGTAATGATCATATGACTGGCCATGCAAGCAGTCACGTAAGCGTATAGATACCATAGGCCAATAGAGGGATCAATCAAATATCATATGCAGTCATTCCAGAAGCACTAGAATCCCATCCACTTGTGCTAGCACTAAACTACCAGGATGTACAAGATGGAGTCACCCCAGGAGTAACAGACTACTGACCCCTGAGGTGGTATTAAACCATGAAGGGATATTAGGGCTCTGGTCGAGTGAGGTTAAAACATCTTTGTAGATGGTCTGTGGTTTAACCCCAGCAGTATTACTTTGTGAGGTGGACCCAATAGTCAGCTAGGGTAACATGTGTTTGCGTCTGTAGGAGGAATTTGTTAGTCTGAGACAGTCAGGGAGTAAGAGGTGAAAGGGCAAAAGGGAAGGTGATGCCATAACCTAATTTCCAGCTTGTAAATTACAGTCACCCTCTTGTGAGTGAGAGTTGGAAGTGCCGTGCATATTTTAGACTCTGCTCTCCAAAGTCCACCCAGGAAAGTCAGAGTCACAGCTCGTGGAATGCTCTGGTTACTGACTGCCAGGTTAAATGTCCTTTGGGTCCACCCATAAGCAACTAAGGAGGAGCACATGGCATGCTCTCTTGACAAGCTGCCAGATAAATCCTCTTTGTGTTTTTAGGTTGAGCGTGCAAGCACTCTGGCCTATTGTAATCTATCTGTGGGCTTTTAACCACACCACAGCACACCCATCACTATCACATGTTCATGGGCTTGCCTTCCAAAAATCCTTTGTTATCGTTGTTAAATGCTTTACGTTTGTCCCTCCTTGGAGCACCTTTGTTACCGCCTTGGCCATTGACGCTGTTACATGGATAATTGCACTTTTGCTGATATGTTTGACTGTGGGCAAACTTATTTTTCCTTTTGTGTCTCTCCTTCGCTCTCATGCTCATGACGGCCGTGGCACTTTAAATGGACTTGCTTATGTCAACTGGTTTACTTTCACTTTTCAATTTATGTGGCAAGAATTTGCAATGCTAATAGCTCTAACTCGAGCAAACGTGAAACCCACTGCATTGCAAATGCTTGTTTTATTTGCAGTTTTTATATAGATCAAACTTGGCCGAAGGGCATTACAGGGCTATACATGAGTGCCAGATTAAATTCCACAAGGGCGGATTATTTTTTAAAGACAGGGGAAGACTAAGAGATTTTCCCTGAATCACAGGATGAGGGGCTGAACATGGTTCCCCTGCTCCAAATTCAAGTCCTCGGCAATATCTCCAACCAGTAGTGATAGCGGAGCATTAGATGGTGTGCATGGGTTAGAAGGAGGAAGATAAATGCTCAATAGTTCACCTTGATGAGACAGAAGAGAAGCAGATGGCATGCAATGGTTATAGGCAACCAGAGAAATGCCTGCTGATTATGGGCAGCCAGATAAATGTCCACTGATTAAAGGCAGCCAGAGAAATGGCCACAGGGTACACCCAGAAGAGGCAGAGAAAATATTGGTCTATAAACAGATGTAACACTGAAATGGTAATAGCTGAAAAAGTTGTACTTTCCCAAGCTCGGCCTGGATGGCAGAAGAGGATTGTTTCTTGAGGGCCTTGAAGATGGTGGGTGTCTTATGTTCTTGCTAGGTATGGTGTGACTTGCCATCGCACGAGCAGTGGTCTGGCTGAAATACCTTCCGTGTCTTAAGAGGTCTAAATGAGGGTATTACTTCCAGGTTCCTTCACATCCAGGCTAACCTACATGTGCTTGGAAACGGCTGTGCCCTTGGGACAGGCAAGGTTCATCATCTCTTCAGCCATGCACCTGTGCTGTTTTGTGCTATATTTTGCTAATGGAAGCAATGTGTACATGTGTGTGTTGTGTACATCCATCTATGACACTGGAACACCGGTAACTGTCACTAAATCAATTTGTTGGCAATGGTTTCTGCACACAAACTGTACATGAACGTCATTCTTGCAAAAGTAGTACAACGACCAGTACTGTAACTTCTCAGCACGGTCTGAACACTTTCTAAAGGAGCTTAATGCCACTTCCAAGATGGATCAGAAATTCTTTGAAAGCGTAAAGCACCTCCAAGTAGGCATCTAATACTTCTGTTGGGACGGTCTATGGATATCAATTACTTACAATGGGACAGTGCATATAATTTTAGCAATGTCCAGTTACTATATATGACACAGCTCTGGCGCTTATGATGAGGGTTGTTCATCCAATGTGACACATCACAAGTTAAGATATTTTCAGTAGCCGGTAATACTATTTTTCATAACAGTGACCATTCTTTGGAACAAAGGGGGTTATTACAACTTTGGAGGAGGTGTTAATCCGTCCCAAAAGTGACGGTAAAGTGACGGATATACCACCAGCCGTATTACGAGTCCATTATATCCTATGGAACTCGTAATACGGCTGGTGGTATATCTGTCACTTTACCGTCACTTTTGGGACGGATTAACACCTCCTCCAAAGTTGTAATAACCCCCAAAGTGTTATTTTACATTAGACAGTCGACGCTGAAAGTAATGACAAATCAGCAGGATCCATACACTTTAAAAGAGCACTGATACCTGATCTGCATCATACTACGTCCAATGAAATAGGACAGGCACTTATCAACAGCACCACTGTCTTAGTAGTGAGTCAGTACTTGGACATCTTAACGTAATGGGGTTATTTCAATGCTAAAGAACAGCAAGTCTCAAGAACAATCTGATACTTTCAATCGAATATTATAGTCTAGAAGAATTGCTAAATGTTGTATAATTATCATTCAATTTGCCTAAATAGTGCATCATTCTACTTCAAATGAGTTGGTACTGGCGCTTCTCAGGAGCATCCTGATACTTCCAAGGCATTGGTACTGGCAGTTTTCAGTAACATTTTGAGTCTTCCAGTGAGTTGCTACTGGCACTTCTCAAGAGTGCCCTGTTACTTCCAGTCAGTTGTACAGGCATGTCTTAGGAGCTCCCTGATACTTCCAGTGGGACTGAACCAGCACTTCTCTAGAGCTTCTTGATACTTCTAGTGGATTGTCAAGAACATCCTGATACTTCCAGTGGTCTGGACAGGCATGTCTCATGAACATCCTGATACTTTCAATGGGCAATTCGTGATACTTGCACCTGGACTGTACAAGCACCTCTTGTGATTATCCTGATACTTCCAGTGGGATTTTAAAGACACATTTCAAGAGCATCCTGATATTGCCTGTGGGATTTTACACGCACGTCTCAAGAGCTTCCTGATTCTTCCAGTGTGATTGGGACGTCTCAAGAGCATTCTGATAAATCCAGTGGATTGTTCAGGCATGTCTCAAGAGCATCCCGATACTGTCAGAGGATTGCAGAGACACGTCTCATGAGCATACTGATATTTCTAGTGAATTGTTCAGACATGTCTCATGAGCATCCTGATCCTTTCAGTGAATTCCACATACGTGTTTCATGAGCATTCTGATAATTTCAGCGGTTTGTACAGGCACGACTTAAGATCATCCTGATACTTCCAGTAGGAATGTAGGGATTGTACAGGAATGTTGTGAGTATCTTCATGCTTCCAGTGGACTGTACAGGCATGTCTCAAGAGCACCCTGATACTTCCAGTGAAATCTACAGACACATTTCATGAGCATCCTGATAATTCTAGTGGATTGTACAACATGTCTCAAGAGCACCCTGATACTTTCAGTGGATTGTACAAGCACGTCCCAAGAGCATCCTGATACTTCCAGTGAAATCTACAGACACATTTCATGAGCATACTGATAATTCTAGTGGATTGTACAACATGTCTCATGAGCATCCCAATACTTCCAGAGTACTGTACAGACATGCCTCACGAGCACCCTGATACTTCTAGTGGGTTGAACACAGACGTCTTAAGATCAGTGGGATTCGACACCATCATTGTGAATCAAATGAGTCACATTAGTCAGCTGAATCCTGACACTCCTAATATTTCATTAGAGGCCATTCTCAAGAGCGTCCTGATATTAGCATTGAGATAATACTGGTACTTCTTAACAAAGTACCCATGTGTAATGGGTGAGCAAATGCAATTCTTTGAAGGGTCCCCTTTTTTTAAATAAGATCATCCCGATACTTCCAGCGGATCGTACAGACAGGTTTCAGAAGCATTCTGATACTTCCAGTGGATTGTGTAGGCATTTCGCTAGAAAGTCCTGATACTTCCAGTTTGATTGCACAGGTGCGTCAAGAGCATCCTGATACTTCTAGTGGAATTGTACAGGCGCTTCTCAAGAGCATCCTAATACTTCCAATGGGATATTGTAGGCACTTTCCAACACAGCATTATATGTCAAACAACCTGTTAGTTACCTTTCGAAACCATTCTTCTGATATCATTCTGATACTTTCAATATTATATTAGCGGTCCTTTTCAAGAGCATTTTGATACTATCAGTGAGATAGTACTGTACTTCTTAACATGGTAGCCATATGTAATGGGCAATATTTGTAGGGTCTCAGGTTTGAAAACAACGTGGAGTCATCAAATTACGCCAATTTCGCGGATGGAAAGAAACATTCCGCCCATTCCTACTTCTGAATAGTCCATCATTGATAGTGATATGAAATATGTAGAGAGGACAGGCACTACCATGATGTGGCCGACTGACTCAGTAAGATAAATGCTCACCACTGGCAAATTCAGTGTTCCAGAATTCATGAGTCCAAGCAAGGCAGGATTAGCCTTCCACGTGTTTGTCATCCTTACAAGGGCGATAAATAGCGACACCTGTTCTTAGGGTACTTAGAAACTGTTGAAATTCAGTACGTTCCGCTATATAAAAATCAAGGTATTATCAACTGCATTAGAGGTAGAGATAAATTACCAAGCAGGGCTTCCTACCAGTCTTGTAGTTTCAAGACGCTGCACACAACAGATATTGCCACGTGGAACAAAAGGCACCGACAACAAATCTATTTCCAATAAGCACCAAATCGCGAGAAGTAATGCCTGAAGAATTCGATAGACTGTATTTTGTGAATGAACCAGAAGCAAATAAAAGTGTGTTAAAAGCAGATGTGGCAAATGTGAGAGTTACTGAGTTAGACAAACGTGACATAGGAGGCAAGCACTGATCTCTGGACATTTATCTCAGTGAATTGCTTTTTGGGCACAGTCAGATGCTCCAAAACCGACCCCACCCCTCTCCCACCGCCCCCACCTATCAATGTTTGGGAGTAAACGTTGAAAACATGTTATTCTTGACACCTACGACGATGTGTAAATGTCTCAGTTCTGTGGGTGTAACAACGTGGGGCGGTGTCAGCTGAGAACCAGTACATCAGTATCGAGCATGACGTCGAAGTGAGAGGTGTGAGTATCCGCGTGGCAGGAGAGTGCCGAGCATGAACTGTTCTCAACTACTCAGGAATGTGGAAGTAAGGAGCTGTTGTCAATGTCTCTGCCTAGAATCAATCCTGAGTCATAGAGTCTGAGGTGTTGCAATATGCAGGGAAATGGTCAATGGTAACTCTTTTCCATTAATGGAGGGTTTCAGCGCCTCGTCAGGGGTTGTAAGCGCTATATAAATGCAATCACGATAGAATACAATACAATATCTGGAGATTCATTTTAACACAAATATTTTGGATCTTCGAGTGAGCAGATTGTGAAAAAAAAATGCCAATTGCCTTATTCACATTCACACTTTCGCAATAAGTCACACACACAAGCACACTAGACATCTGCACATTTTCCATTAGTGAATCTACACTTCTGCTGGACAAAACCTGACCAGGACCATTCACAATTATACGTTTACTATCGATTTTTTAAAAAGGTGTCAAGTTTTGCAACTGCACAAAGTTACAACAATGGTGGCTGCCACAAATCTCAAGGGGGAGGTGTGTGTGTGGGGGTGGGAGGAAGGTGGGGTTAGGGTTGGGAAACAATAAAATAAAAAATAAAAACGTACCTGTCCTGATGCTGCCTGCCACCTCGCTCCTCTTCTCTCTTGATAGTGTCCCAGCAGTCCCTGGGACACCAGCACAGGCTCCCCACGCAATCCTGGTGCTGCTCTCATGCTATACCTAACATTAGAGTAGCACTAGGATTGGTCTTGGCGACTTGGTCTGCCACTTAGACAGTGCGCTGGAGTCTGTGCTGTTTCTCCAACCCAGCTGTGCAACACAGCCAGATTGGAGAAACCTAAGTGCGCATGTCTGTTTGGCTGGCCTAAGACAGCTGGCTAAACGGACATGCGCACTTAAGTGCACTCCACTCCTCCGCCACCCTTCCCCCTCCCTGCACATGCTGGCTCAGCCAACAGCTGAAAAATAAAAGGATAATCAAATATTGTTTCATTTTTTAGTTGCTGGCTCATAGCCAGTGGGGTGACGCTCCTTCACCATTGCGAAGGAGCCGCTGCCGATTTACAAAGTTTTTCGGCCTGGCGAGACTAATTTCATTGGCAAGATTTCCCAAAAAAATAAATGTTTATGGGAATGTTTTCCTAGGAAAATTCTCCAATATAAACCCTGCTTTTGTGGCATTTTGTCCGACAAAACCTATGTTTGAACTTCATAAATATGGAGAATTCAGCAACCTTGATAAAGCTTTTGTAAAAAAAATATTACAAAATCACAAAGTCAGTAATTTACATTTTGAAAACTTCACTTACCTCTATAAATTGATGCATGAGTGCTGTAGGGGAAGGAGAAATGCCTATAGAGGAAAACTGTATGCCCTGCATGAATTGTGCATCACTGAATGCAAGCGCTTATGTAGAGCGCTGGTCTGCTTCATTTCAGACCTATCTCTACTCCTTAGTTACAGCTAGAAATAATGGGGCATATTTATAAGGAATTGGTGTATGGAAGCACTGCAAGTTTGTTTTGCGGTGCTCCCCTACTCTAATTCAAAAGGACACAAATGCACCGTATTTACAAGATATGGTGCATTCCTGTCCTTGCCACCTGCACTGGTGCACAAATTGCTGTTTAGCACCAATGCAGGCACACTTACACCATGGTGCAAGGGTGTCTGCGTTGTTCGCAGGATTGGTTTTGTTCCGGAAGGGACACCTTCCTGCACAAAAACAATGCAGAGAGGCATTTTCTTCTTTTAGTGTGTGCTGCACAGTTCAGCACACATGGAAAGAAGAAACAACGAGGAGAAATAAAAATATTTCTCCTCGTTGCGCCTGCCATGGAGAGGCGTACAGTTTTGATGCATTCCCAGGTTTTCAGATTCTTGTAAATCTGGGAAAGGGTCAAAACCCATGAGTGTTGCCTGGGAACACCCACAGCAATACCCATGGTACGCCTTCCTGACGCAGTGTAAGGCAACGCAAAGTTTTGTTCTCACGACCTATGAGTCCTATTTCTCACTAAAAGCTTAACAAATACTGAAAGGTTGTTAAGTTCTGTGTCACTTTTGCATTATTTGTGAGACAATTAGGACTTTCATGACAATGTTGTCAGCCAGATTAATTTCACATACTTCCACATTCTCTCATGAATGCTGAGTCACCTGCGAGTATACATCCAGGATGTGAACCAGCTTTTTATTTCCATAAGGACCAACTAATCTTACTCTAATTCAGGAAGGAGGTGAATATGCACCTTCTTAAGGATCACGACATCATGCTATAGTAACAGTCCACAAACTAGCTAAGTCGCAAATCACTTGTTGACTGTATCCTTGCCTTTGACCCTGCAGCGCGCTACACTGATTTTGACTAGGTGCACACTATGCAGATACCAGATGCTTATGTTCATATAAGGTACAGATTTGTATACAAAATGCTCGCAAACTACCTTCACTTCAAAGTGCTCAATGCCCTAATCCCCCACAGTGCAATGAAGCCATGCACACTAACATGTGAGGTGCACATCAAATTGTCTCTTGTTTGCACAAAGTACCTGGTTTGCATCAAAAATAACACACACAGAGACCACAGAGGAGGAGATGCGTGGAAAACTAAGGTGTGAGTCGGCTTTTCCGGCACAGCACAGACAATGTGTTGTTTCTTTCCACGCTGCAAAGGGCTTTGCGTCAATTTCCGGCACACAGTCTTTGTTCCTCACTGTGATGCAGGGATCTTTTTGACGTCCAGGGATGATGCGGGGAAATCCTGGGCGTGCAGGACGAAGTCATATGCTTTGCATTGATCCAGTTTGGCGATGCGTCGCATTTCCCGTCGCCCGGTAGGCGCTGCATCGATTTTTCACTCGGGAAGTCGGGCTGTGTCGTTCCCATTCAGCTGTGCGTCGATCCAGTAGGGCTGTGCGTCAAATTTCCAGCTGCAAGGCAGTCCAGATGAGTCCTTTGGGCAGCCAGGCAGTTCCTCTTGACAGGTTGCAGGTTCAGGTCCAGAAGTGCCTGAGTTGGTGGGGTCAGGGACCCAGGTTATGTACCCAAAAATGCCTTTGTAGTGGGGGAGACTTCAAAGAATGGTTTTGAAGTGCACACAGTCCACTTTCAGTACACAACTGTCTGCCAGGATTCCAGTAGGGGGTTTGGCAGTCCATTGTGTGAGGGCAGGCCACTAGCCTTTGAAATGTAAGTGTCAGGCCCTCCACCCTTCTAGCCCAGGAAGACCCATTCAGTATGCAGATGAGTGCAGGTGTGACTGAGTATCTTGTGTTTGTGGTTGTGTGGGTGAAATGCACAAGGAAGCTGTCAACCAGCGCAGCCCAGACATTGATTGGAGACAGGCTGTAAGGCACAGGTGGATTTTAAGTGCAGAGATATGCTCACTTTATAAAAGTGGCTTTTCGAAAATAGTAATGTAAGATCCAACATAACCTAAAAGCAGGATTTTCTATTACCATTCTGGCCATTCTAAATATGACCAGGTTACCCCTTTTTGATCGGAATCTACTACCCAATCAGTGTATGAAGGTCGCCCTAATGCTACCCTATGAAAGGAGCAGGCCTCACAGTAGTGGAAAACGAATTTAGGAGTTTTCCACTGTCAGGACATATACAACACACATGTACATGTCCTGCCTTTTACCTGCATAGCACCCTACCCTATGGGTTATCTAAGGCCTACCTTAGGGGTGACTTATATGTAGAAAAAGGGGATTTTAAGGCTTGGCAAGTACTTTTAAATGCCAAGTCGAAATGGTAGTGAAATTGCACACACAGGCCTTGCAATGGCAGGCCTGAGACATGATTAAGGGGCTACTTATGTGGGTGGCACAACCAGTGCTGCAGGCCCCCCTAGTAGCATTCAATTTACAGGCCCTGGGCACATGTAGGGCACTTTAAGAGGGACTTACAAATAAATCAAATATGCCAATTGGGAATTAACCAATGTTACCATGTTTAAGGGAGAGATCATATGCACTTTAGCACTGGTTGGCAATGGTAAAGTGTGCACTGTCCAAAATCCAGCAAAAACAGTGTCAGAAAATTGGAGGGAGGCAGGCAAAAAGTTGGGGGATAACCACCCTAAGGCTGTCAGGTCTAACATCACCTCTTGCGTATTTCCTCTATGGAGATGCCAACTGCATTGATTTTCACAAGTATTTTCTGCCAAATGTGCTCCTTTTGGGAATTTAGCACAGTCATTGATGCCCTCCCAAATAAGACATCATGGTGCTCACAGCACTCCTGAGCATCTCTTTAACTCCTTCTCTGCAAATTTGAGTTTTATCTTCCTTCCTGCAGCACTTTTTTCAGATGTTTGCCTGGCCATGGCTGCATTTGCTCCTCTCAGCTTATTTGGCCTCTGAGCTATGTGCTAGATAAACTACTCCTACACTCCTGTGAGGCACCTCTTGGTTCAGGGGTGATTACCCTTGACCAGGAAGTGTTTTTTCCCTCATTTTCAATGTAGGAAATCAGAAAATGCGAACATGCAAATTGCGAAGTGACTTGCTACTGACTTACAATTTTGGCAGTCACAGTGTACGTACACACCAGTTTGCAATTTCCTAATTGCAATGCACATGGATTCGCAATTAGGAAATCACACATTTTTTTATTTGTACATGGGACCCTAAATTATGTAACTCTATGTCATACAAAAATAATACTTAGCTGTTATACATGGCTTACTGAGTCAAGGTGGCAAGAATTCTGTAAAATGAAGTTTCATATTGAACTGTTTCATTATGTAGGGAATAAATGCCTACAGATGGGTTATTTGTAGTCTTTATAGTTTACATACGATTTAAATCACATAGATGAAATGTATGATACTTAGCGACTTGAGACCCGCACGGGTGAGTAGCGCGCTTTATAAATGTTAATGATTTGATTTGATTTGATATCACTTGTGCTGAACATTTTAAATTGTTTAAAGTTATGTATTGCATGCTACGTATGCAGTTTTCATTAATGCACCTAAATAAATCTAGTTGTCTTAGCCACAGTTAAAGCTAATATACATTTGTTGAGGTGTTAAAAAAAATTACAATCTCATGTTTTTTTAAAGTAATGCTATACTTTTTATCTAAAATTGTATTGTTGCCACCCTGAAAAATGTATTTACTGAAGACTGAATAAAGAAAAAAAAGAAAACAACACATATACATTCAGTCTCCTTTGTCTGATTCACAAATCATACTTAAGATTTGCCTTTTTAACCTTGGGAGCAACTGCAAATAATTCTCCTGCTATGTCAACCATAACCCCAAAATCAACAAAGTCAGAACCTTTATGTAACAAATGACTGAGAAATGTCCATAAAATGCTGATTATACGAGCTAGT
Organism: Pleurodeles waltl; assembly: GCF_031143425.1. Lineage (NCBI taxonomy): Eukaryota > Metazoa > Chordata > Amphibia > Caudata > Salamandridae > Pleurodeles > Pleurodeles waltl. Next base: position 145,965,279 of record NC_090445.1, on the reverse strand, counting down.
ATGATGAGAGAATCCTGATTTTATTAAAAACAAGGGCTCCACTAGTATGCATCAATCTCTTGTATTCACTACTCTGAAACACTTTAAAAAACAATGATATCTACATTAAGATGACACAACACATCAAACTTTCAATATACCAACTCCTTTTTGGTTAACCTACCACAGAAATTAGTTTCCTGAATTCAAATGATGTTAAAAAAACATAGGTATAGTCATCTCTCAAATAGAAATTAGATGCATTATTCCATTGTGGAGATGAACTCATTGTCTAAAATGTATCAACTTTATGATTTTCACTCAGCTGTAACTAGTCTGTGCCAGTTAAATTTATGCTATATTAATTCATTCTTATTGGGCAAAGTTGGCAACATAAATAGCATACTAGCATACTGACACTTGAACAGATATCAAATACACAACATTCAACTTCCAAACTCCCCTGTATTTCTCCAAACCCACCACAGGTGCTTGCTTTTTGAATACCTATGTTCTGTCACCTTGCATGCATAACCCTTATAAATGGACAAGTAACCTAACCCAACATTCATTCATCAGAAAACAACTCAACATCTGTCTGATGTGTGATACCCAAAATCGCCACTAAGAATGGGAGCTGCAACTTTTTCTTGCCTAAGTATTGTTCTGTTGAGCACAAATGACAAGGATATAACAAATACCTATTTTTGGAAATGGGTGCTGCCTATTTAGTATGCCAGTTTTTTTTTGCTTTTTTATCACCAGGTTTTTGGATCTTTTTTATTTGCGATCTTCATTACCTGAGTGCCACTCACAGTAATTGCATGATAATTAGACTGCATGTTTTTCCAGTCCGCCTTTTAAGATAAGGCTTGTGCGACGCAACTATGGTAAGGGGCACTGGCCTGGTTACAAGTGTACACGTATACACATGCATGTGCGCACAAGTGCATGCTGCACATAAGCAACTTCTATTGTGTGCAGCCTGGCCGCTGCAGACAGGTGACCTGCCTGTGACAGTTTTAGAAGGAACATTGACCTGTAAAAATAATGCTTTCGTTAGGCATATACCTGCCTTTTGAATATTAATAAATCACCAATATGTTGGTCATTTTGCCCATAAAGACAATGGGGGTCATTACGACCTCGGCGGTCTTTTTGCAAGACCTCCGAGGGACCGCCGTGTGGAAGACTGCCTGTGCAGGCGGTTTGCCGCTCGGCGTATAATGACTGTTGGCTGCTCTCCATCGTTATTCCGACGGAGAGCCGCCAACAGCCATACTTGCGGGCGGCGGGGAAGTGGAGGTTGCTCCACCTCCACCGCCACGCCAACAGAACACCGCCCAGCGAATCACGTCCTGTGATTCGCTTTGGCGGTGTTCTGTTGGCGGTGTGGTGTCGGCGGAGCTGCCCCATGGCTCCCGTCCCCTCCCGGAGGATCGACGGACCAGGTAAGTCGATCGTCCGTTAGGGGAGGGGGTGTTGTGTGGGTGCATGGGGGTGTGCGTGTGTGTATGTAGAGGGGGTGTGTGAGTGCGTGTATGCTTGCGGGGGTGTTGTGTGTATGGGAATGAGTGCGTGTATGGCTGTGGGTATGTGTGTATGGATGTGTGCGTGTATGTTTGAATGTGGGTGTGCGTGTCTGACTGTGTGTGTGGATGTTGGCATGTATGTCGGGGTGTGTGCGTGTGTGTGTTGGTGGTGCCTGCATGCGTGTCGGGTGTGTGTGAGTAATGTTATGTTGGGGGTCGGGATGGGGAGGGGGGCCCTGCCACCTTTGGGGGGTGGCAGGGGTGGTGGGGGTTGTAGGGGAGGGAGTCGGGTGGGGGTGGGGCCGGGGGATACCCCTATCAGTGCCAGGGAAGGAATTCCCTGGCACTGATAGTGCTTACCGCCATGGATTTCATGGCGGTTGAAACCGCTGGAAATCCACGGCGGTAAGCCTAGTCCAAATACCGCTGGCGGTATACTGACGGCTGCCGGGCTGGAGACCCAGGTCTCCAGTTCGGCGGTCGTCTCCGCCCTGGCGGGCGGGACGGAGAACCGGCGGATGACCATGGCGGTAACCGCCATGGTCATAATACACCAAGGTAAGACCACCAGCCTGTTGGCGGTCTTACTGCCGGTTCTCCGCCATCCGCCAGGGTTGTAATGACCCCCAATGTGCATAATATTTAAAATAAGGGTTGGTAGACATTAATGTTGAACATGTCTTTACGGTGAAATATCCCCAAAATTGATTTTCACCATAGCTAGGCTGGCATCTGCCATAAGGAATTATTTGAATACATTGTTACATTTATGAAATGCTAAAGTAAGATTTTTAGCAGCTAGAGAAGTATTTCAAGAACTCATTTTAATCTTAATGTAAAATTCAAATTAATGGTCAAATTGGATTTTAAACCTCTATTTTGAAAATGGCACTTTTAGAAAGTTGTCATTTTTCTACCTAAGCTAAATGTCCTTTTCTGCCAGTATCCAGGGTCACGTGATTCTTAATGGCTCTCCTGTGATGTGTATTGCTCCCAGACAGCGGACAAAGGTCCTGGGCATGGGGCGGTGCGGGTCTTCCTGACAGGATGGGGAGGGAGGAGATGTGCCACTGCCCTGATTACTCTTCAAGGGGCTTGCTCTGGCCCACACAGAAGAACCTGACACCACACCTGCCCCTACTTTTTTTTACTACTCAGGCTAGAGCCTAACCCAAAGGAAAGGAAGGAACTGACCAGAACCAGTTTTTGAGTTAGACAAAGGGGTGTGCACCACTCACAGGTTGGCACTGGACATAAAAGTGGCATCCCCAGAACCTGGCAGGAGAGGAAGATCCTGAACCTGGATGGCGACAGTGGTAACACCATGGTCAGCTGGAAAGACAAGCCACCTGACACCTTGAAAGACTTAGGACTCCATCTGCAGCTGCCTCCTAGGACTCGATGCGTCTCCCCAGGGCCACTGCGCTGAGCCGCTTATGCCCCTGGCCCCTGAGGATTGGTTGGAGTAAGACTTGGACTCTACTGCATCCCAGATGCTCTGCAAGATAGCCAAGAAGCCATGGGGTCTGTGGAGAGCAAAGCAGAGTAGAAGTCTGCTGCAGGGAGCCAGTTAAACCAGCTACACGCAAGGGGCACCCTTTGACTGCCAGGAACCCTTCTGAAAATGCTTCTGGGTGCTAGAGGTCATTACCAAGAGCAAAATGAGCCCAGGATTGTTAAAATCTGTCCAACGGGGCCCGCTGCTTCTCCTGGGTAATAGAAAAAAGAAAGGACTGCCCAAAATATGTAAACCTGGGCAATTAAAGTAGACGAATTGCAGCCTGAGTATACCAATACCACAGAGTAGTGGCCGTCGTCTTGGAAAAGGGTCTGGAAGTAAGGAAGATAATCAGAAAATATATAGGTAAATAACAAATACAAGAATAACAAATTAAAGGAAAAAGGTGATTCAATGAATTGCTGCAATGTACACAATTGATGCAATACTGATAAGACCCCTGAGGACTCTCCAAAAATGCACATACAGAAATCTCAGACAATATTCAGTCCCTTAAGATAAGGGAAAATGTCTATGCAGCCCAAATTAAGTTAGTCCATTCCTCCTGTTGGTGTAGCACGGTTTTCATGGTGCTTGTCTTAAGAATCCACCTTAATTCTTCTTTAATAAGCAATTGATCCATATTCCTTCCTCTTTCAGGTAATCTGAGCACATTGATGACTTCCTGTTGGGTATCATTTTCTGTGTGGCCCTTGTTTCAGTAGTGTTCTAATAAAGGAGCAGTGGGGACTGAGATGGCATGGTGGTTGAAAATCGATGGATGGATCCTGAGCAATTGCCAGTGGCTGAGATTAACTCAAGCATTCCATCCATCATCTTGTTTTTGCAATTGATACCCTAAGGGCATAGGATATGCCCAGGCGTGGGTCCAGTGCTCACTGTGCCACTGGACTCAAGCTATACCTGGCTAATGAACATTATCAGGATGAAACCGGTCCTAGTTTCCTTGTATTCTGTCTGGACTGATCCCATGGGGAGCGCAGTCTGATTTGCATATGGCTGGATCCAAACTGAAGTGGCATGGTGGATGAAAATCAATGGATTGGAATGCAACCCAGAGACATCGCTAGTGGCTGAGATTAATTAAAGTATTCCATTCATCATGTTGTTGTTGCAGGTGATGCCCTAAGTGTGATGGGTATGCCCAGATGTGTGTCCAGTGCTCACTGTGCCACCGAAATCAGCTGATGAGCTGTCAAGCTCCCAGACATACTTAAGTAGGAGCAGAATGCAACTGCTCCACATCCATATCTTGTTGCAGCAGCCTCAAGTGGAACACCGACATACTGACTCAAGGCAGGAGGATGGGGGTTAGTAACAGGACACTGAGGAGTAGATTCTGTGAAGAGGTGTGGTTTCAATTATTTGATGGCCCTCTAGTATTGAAAATAAATGGACCATTCACTTTCAGGGGCAGATTTAAGAGCCCCTATCTCCTCTTTGAGCACATTAGCATCATTTTTTTATGATAATGTGGCCCAACGAGGCCAAACTCACAGCGTAAAATTTACAAAGTGGCGCAATGCATGCATAGCGCCACTTTGTTACCCTTTGTGCTACATAATGCCTGCGCCAGGCATAATATATGTAAAGGGAGCGTTCCCCTGTTAGGGGGGCCAAAAAATAACCCAAAGAAACCTAAGAGATTTCTTTGTGTTATTTTTTTGCAACTTTTAACGCCTACTCAGAGCAGATGTTAAAAGGAGGCACACCATTGTTTTCAATGGGTCTCAATGGGCTTTGCAGGATTAGCGCCAACATTCTTGACTCTAATCCTGCAAAGCTCCGAACTAGCGTCAAATATTTTGACTGTAGTTCCCCCAATAACCCCTGTGGTGCACTGTATCTTAGATACCGCACACACATGGTGGCATTGGGGTGGCACTAAGGGGTGCAAGAAAGGTGGTGCTGCACTGGGTGCAGCACCACTTTTCTTAAATCAGGCCCTTAGTCTTTAAATAGATACAAAAGGGTCTCTTAAATGAATTGCTGATCAACAGTCTCACAATGTTTTGGGATTTTGCCCAATCACCTTTTTGTCTGTCAATTTCAATCTTGACCTCCACTGAAAATGAGGCTTACCTCAGTCTTTTAGTGAGAACTCTTTGACCTTTAAATCCAAAGAAATCCAGTCAAAGCACTTCTATGGAATCCAATGCTGCTTCCGGATCCGGGAGCTCAATAGTCAGCAGCTGGGGTGAGACATGGGCTTCTTTAAAGAGTTTGAGACCAGGCCTGCCTGACTCAACTCTCAGGCCATGCCCATCTCACTCAGCTCTTGGGCCCACTCGCCTGACTCAGCTCTTGAACCACACCCATCTGACCCAACTCTTTGGCCACATCCAACTGACTCAGCTCTAAAATGACCATTAAGGCTTTCTCAAGACCAGTCCTGCTCTTACCATAACACAGTGCCTCAAATGGGTACAGCACACTTCCTTACTGGTCCTGGTGTGTACTTTGACCTTGGCTTGTCATGCGATTGCTTGTACCCTACTGATGCTGCCATACCTCTGGCAGAGTGCGACCAGTGGGGGGAGGGTGGGGGATTTGCAAAGTTCTGACATGAGCCTTTATCAGGGTGAAACCAGTCCTTGGTTGCTTCTATTCGACTTCAGAGAGGACCTATCTTGGTAGTTCAGGGTAGAATGATTCCAAGGGGAGCAGGGTCAAGACTGATTTGCATATGGCTGGGTCCAAACTGAGGTGGCATGGTGGGTGAAAAATGATGGATTGGGAAGCAAGGCAATGACAGTGGCTGAGATTAATTCAAGCATTCCATCCATCACCTTTTTGTTGAAGTAAATGACCTACGTGTAATGGGTATCCTCAGATGTGGATCCAGTGCTCACTGTGCTACTGGAATCAAGCTATATCTGGCTGATGAGCCCTTTTCAGGGCAAAACCAATCCTAAGTTGCTTGTATTCCATTTCAAGGAAGACTTGGCTTGGTAGTTCTGGCGGACTGTGTCCATGGTGAGCAGGGTTCAGGCTGATTTGCATATGGTGGGGTCCAAACTTAGATGGCGTGGTAGGTGAAAAACAGTAGATTGAGATATGACCCTGAGCAATTGCTAGTGGCTGAGATTAATTCAATCATTCATCCATCGACCTCTTGTTGTTTCTTTTTATACATGGTCAGGGAGGTCAATTTAAAACAACATTTAGGAGAACAGGAAGTAGTACTATGCGAGTACTCATTCACGTACTTTTAAGATACCTTTGTGAATCAGCCCTGAAACTTACTACTCCTTGTAGTAAAAGTGTAGAGGGAGCATTGTTTTTCTTTTTGTACTAACTTCGTATGAAAATCGCCCAAACGTTCCCGTTTTAAATGTTTTGGGACAGAATTCCAAAGGAATTTAAGAATATGCAAAGAGTACCTCAAGAGGAGACTTTTACGTACTTTTACATGTCTTTGTGAATCTGCCCCATGGTATTAGAAAAACGTCTTAAAAGTGCAATTAAACAACACACACCACAATGAGAAACGCACCGATTAATTAATTTACCGTTCATACTGCACAATCTCCTTATGTTTATGTCTTTTAGTGCCACACCTAGTTAAAAATAGGTCTGTCCCAACAGAAGCTGAGGTGGAAGAAAGGATTCTCGCCTGCACTGAAAAGGAATTCCACAGCATTAGGTCTTTGGAAGAGAGAGCCCATCAACCTTATAGAATTACATTTTCTTGGTTTGCACGGTGGACCTTTGTCCTGTCTCAGCAGGTGTTAGACCTGACAGCCTTAGGGTAGTCACCCCTAACTTTTTGCCTGCCTCCCTCCATTTTTTTGGACACTGTTTTTGCTGGTTTATAGACTCTGCGCACTTTACCACTGCTAACCAGTGCTAAAGTGCATATGCTCTCTCCCTTAAAACATGGTAACCTGGAATCATACCTGATTGGACTATTAATTTACTTATAAGTCCCTAGTAAGGTGCACTTTATATGCATAGGGCTGGTAAATTGAATGCTACTAGTGGGCCTGCAGCACTGGTTGTGCCACCCACTTAAGTAGCCCCTTTTTCCTTGTCTCAGGCCTGCCATTGCAAGGCCTGTGTGTGCAGTTTCACTGCCACCTCGACTTGGCATTTAAAAGTACTTGCCAAGCCTAGAACTCCCCTTTTTCTACATATAAGTCACCCTTAAGGTGTGCCCTAGGTAACCCCTAGGGCAGGGTGCTGTGTAGGTAAAAGGCAGGACATGTACCTGTGTAGTTATATGTCCTGGTAGTGTAAAACTCCTAAATTCGTTTTCACACTACTGAGAGGCCTGCTCCCTTCATAGGCTAACATTAGGGCTGCCCTCATACACTGTTGAAGTGGCAGCTGCTGATCTGAAAGGAGCAGGGAGGTCATATTTAGTATGGCCAGAATGGTAATACAAAGTCCTACTGACTGGTGAAGTCGGATTTAATATTACTATTCTAGAAATGCCACTTTTAGAAAGTGAGCATTTCGTTGCACTTAAATCCTTCTGTGCCTTACAATCCACGTCTGGCTGGGCTTGGTTGACAGCTCCTTGTGCATTCACTCAGACACACCCCAAACACAGGGTACTCAGCCTCACTTGCATACATCTGCATTTTGAATGGGTCTTCCTGGGCTGGGAGGGTGGAGGGCCTGCTCTCACACAAAGGACTGCCACACCCCCTACTGGGACCCTGGCAGACAGGAGTAAACTGAAAGGGGACCTGGTGCACTTCTTAGCCACTCTTTGAAGTCTCCCCCACTTCAAAGGCACATTTGGGTATAAAACAGGGCCTCTGCCCTACCTCATCAGACACTTGCTGGAGAAGAACCCTGAACCAGAAACTACATCCTGCCAAGAAGAACTGCCTGGCTGCTCAAAGGACTCACCTGTCTGCTTTCTACAAAGGACTGCTGCCTTGCTGTTGCCCTGCTGCCTTGCTGAACTCTTGTCTGGCTGTGAAAGTGCTCTCCAAGGGCTTGGCTAGAGCTTGCCTCCTGTTCCCTGAAGTCTCAGGACCAAAAAGACTTCTCTCTTTTACTTGGACACTCCGTGCGCCGAAAATTTCGACGCACAGCTTGTTTCGCGGCGAGAAAAACGCCGCACACCGACGCTGATCGACGCGACGCTCTTGGGACGATCGAAGATCCGACGCACGGCCTCGCAAGGACAACGCCGCCCGACCTCTAGAGGAGAAATCGACGCGACGCCTGCCGTGAGATCGTAATTTCAACGCGCAGCCCCGCAGATCGAAGTCTAGAGGAGAAATCGATGCGACGCCTGCCGTGAGTTCGTAAATTCGACGCGCAGCCCAGCAGATCGACGCACAGCCGGAGAACAAGCAGGAGAATCCACGCACAGACCCGGGACATCTGGTAATCCCCGCGATCCACAGAAAGAGACTGTCCACGTGCCGGAAAACGACGCCCGACTTCCCCGCGTGGAAAATAACGACGCAAGTCCGTGTGTGCTGGGGAGAAATCGACGCACACACCCTTTTTCCACGCACCTCTTCTCTTGTGGCCCTCTGAGGAGATTTTTCCACTCCTAACCAGGTACTTGTGCTTGAAAGAGACTTTTGTTACATTCTAAAGACTTAAGACACTTTATATCACTTCCCTGTGATATTTCTACAATTTTCCATTGCAACTTTATTCTTTTTGACCTACAATTATCCTGATAAATATTATATATTTTTCTAAACCCTGTGTGGTGTATTTTTGTGGTGCTATATGGTGGTATTGTATGATTTATTGCACAAATACTTTACACATTGCCTTCTAAGTTAAGCCTGACTGCTCGTGCCAAGCTACCAGAGGGTGGGCACAGGATAATCTTGGATAGTGTGTGACTTACCCTGACTAGAGTGAGGGCTTTTGCTCGGACAGAGGGTAACCTGACTGCCAACCAGAAACCCCATTTCTAACAGCAGGTATTTAGCTTTCTAGTGTAATGAGATTAGTTTGACCTGTAAGATGGTAAGGGGTCTGTCTAAATGATATATTTGCCAAGATGGCAATGTGAATGTACAGTGCATTTCCCATGAAATTGAAAACACCACGCCCTCATTCTCCATCAAAAGTTCTATCTTAGAATCAGGTTAGCAGAAGTCTTAATCTATTCTTAAAGGAGCCATGCACACACACAGCGCCAGTTCCATGGAGACCGAAGCCCCTGTAGGTGGAGTGTGGGTTTAGGCTGTGGATTGTGCAGCTATAGTGGCATTTTTGATGGTCACTTTTCTTTGCAGGTGCAGGATTTTGATTGGGACTGCCTGCAGATGCTAGAGGCCACAGGGGAAATTTTTCAAGCAACAAAATAGATACAAGAAGGAAGCGCCTAGAAGCACTCAGACAGGGCCATCTCAAGATATTTTGTCGCCGTAGGTAATGTGCAGTCATTGCCCGTTTCCTTTGCTTCCCTTTTTGTTTATCTTCCGTAGGCTGAGTATTTATATAGTGATTACTACCTGTGAGGCGCTGAAGCAGATAACTAGCATGCTACTCCATCTGACCTCAGAGTCATGCATAAGGGTTGCACTTCACACACACAAAATCAGATTCGGTCTTCGGTTTGCTTCAGATCTGGTTCAGGGAGGACATGGCCTTACAGTTTGGGCTGGACTGTTCCTATTGGAGCAGGGTCAAGTATGATTTGCATATGGCCGGTTCCAAAATGAAGTGACATGGTGGGCAAAATCAATGGATTGAAATCCTACCCCCAGCAATTGGCAGTCTTGTGACAAATTGCAAGCATTCTTCCTACAACATTTTGGGTGTTTGAGGGCTGCACTTTGTCATGCGGTTTTCAAACTGCATCATGCATTTTTCAACATGCATCTCGTGAAAATCTATTGGGAAATTCCCTCTATAGGGTAGTTATAGTTGTGTGTTTTGAGTTATATTGGATGCTTCACACCATTAGGAATTTTGACATTGCACTGTATTGGGCTGGAATTTATACAGTGCTCTCTACCCCAGATGAGATGCTGAAATACTTTGCTGATGAATAGCACATAACTATGAGGGATACTCACAAAACCAGAGGCTACTGTCATGCAAATTGTTGCAGTTTGTAATGATGTTTATCACAAAGTTTGTAATTAGTTTACCATGAAATATTTTATGCATTCTGTTATATAAAACTGTTGCATATTGTCCTGAAATATGTCATATCATATGTCCCTGTGGGGTTATGCAATCTGTCATACAGTCAATTATTCAGGTTATTGCACATGGTTGAATAATGATCATATGACTGGCCATGCAAGCAGTCACGTAAGTGTACAGATACCATAGGCCAATAGAGGGATCAATCAAATATCGTATGCAGTCATTCCAGAAGCAATAGAATCCCATCCACTTGTGCTAGCACTAAACTACCAGGATGTACAAGATGGAGTCACCCCAGGAGTAACTGACTAATGGCCCCTGTGGTGGTATTAAACCATGAAGGGATATTAGGGTTCTGGTCGAGTGAGGTTAAAACATCTTTGTAGATGGTCTGTGGTTTAACCCGAGCAGTATTACTTTGTGAGGTGGACCCAATAGTCAGCTAGGGTAACATGTGTTAGCGTCTGTAGGAGGAATTTGTTAGTCTGAGACAGTCAGGGAGTAAGAGGTGAAAGGGCAAGATTCAGTTAAAAAGGGCAGGTGATGCCATAACCTAATTTTCAGCTTGTAAATTACAGTCACCCTCTTGTGAGTGAGAGTTGGAAGTGCCGTGCATATTTTAGACTCTGCTCTCCAAAGTCCACCCAGGAAAGTCAGAGTCACCGCTCGTGGAATGCTCTGGTTATTGACCGCCAGGTTAAATGTCCTTTGGGTCCACCCATAAGCAACTAAGGAGGAGCACATGGCATGCTCTCTTGACAAGCTGCCAGATAAGTCCTCTTTGTGTTTTTCGGTCGAGCGTGCAAGCGCTCTGGCCTATTGTAATCTGTCTGTGGGCTTTTAACCACACCACAGCACGCCCATCACTATCACATGTTCATGGGCTTGCCTTCCAAAAATCCTTTGTTATCGTTGGTAAATGCTTTATGTTTGTCCCTCCTTGGGACACCTTTGTTACCGCCTTGGCCATTGACGCTGTTACATGGATAATTGCACTTTTGCCGATACGTTTGACTGTGAGCAAACTTCTTTTTCCTTTTGTGTCTCTCCTTCGCTCTCATGCTCATGACGGCCGTGGCACTTCAAATGGACTTGCTTATGTCAACTGGTTTACTTTTACTTTTCAATTTATGTGGCAAGAATTTGCAATACTAATACCTCTAACTCGAGCAAATGTGAGACCCACTGCATTGCAAATGCTTGTTTTATTTGCAGTTTTTATATAGAGCAAACTTGGCTGAAGGGCATTACAGGGCTACACATGAGTGCCAGATTAAATTACACAAGGTTAGGTTAATTTTTAAAGACAGGGGAAGACTAAGAGATTTTCCCTGAATCACAGGATGAGAGGCTGAACATGGTTCCCCTGTCTCAAAGTCAGGACCTCAGCAATATCTCCAACCAGGAGTGATAACGGAGCATTAGATGGTGTGCACAGATTACAAGGAGGAAGATAAATGCTCATTCAGTTCACCTTGATGAGACAGAAGAGAAGCAGATGGCATGTAGTGGTTATAGGCAACCAGAGAAATGCCTGCTGATTATGGGCAGCCAGATAAATGTTCACTGATTAAAGGCAGCCAGAGAAATGGCCACAGGGTACACCCAGAAGAGGCAGAGAAAATATTGGTCTATAAACAGATGTAACACTGAAATGGTAATAGCTGAAAAAGTTGTACTTTCCCAAGCTTGGCCTGGATGGCAGAAGAGGATTGTTTCTTGTGGGCCTTGAAGATGGTGGGTGTCTTATGTTCTTGCTAGGTATGGTGTGACTTGCCATCGCACGAGCAGTGGTTCTGGCTGAAACACCTTATGTGTCCTAAGAGGTCTAAATGAGGGTATCACTTCCAGGTTCTTTCAGATCCAGGCTAACCTACATGTGCTTGGAAACGGCTGTGCCCTTAGGACAGGCATGGTTCATCATCTCTTCAGCCATGCACCTGTGCTGTTTTGTGCTATATTTTGCTAATGGAAGCAATGTGCACGTGTGTGTGTTGTGTACGTCCATCTATGACGTTGGAACACCAGTAACTGTCACCAGATCAATTTGTTGGCAATGGGTTGTGCACAAAAACTGTAGATGAACGTCATTCTTGCAAAAGTAGTACAACTACCAGTACTGTAACTTCTCAGCACGGTCTGAACACTTTCTAATGGAGCTTAATGCCACTTCCAAGATGGATCAGAAATTCTTTGAAAGCATAAAGCACCTCCAACTAGGCATCTAATAATTCTGTTGGGATGGTCAATGGATATCAATTACTTTCAATGGGACAGTGCATGTAATGTTAGCAATGTCCATCTACTATATATGACACAGCTCTGGCACATATGATGAGGGTTGTTTATCCAATGTGACACATCACAAGTTAACATATTTTCAGTAGCCGGTAATACTATTTTTCAGAACAGTGACCATTCTTTGGAACAAAGTCTTATTTCACATTAGACAGTCGACGCTGAAAGTAATGACAAATCAGCAAGATCCATACACTTTGAAAGAGCACTGATACCTGATCTGCATCATACTACGTCCAATGAAATAGGACAGGCACTTATCAACAGCACCAAAGTCTTAGTAGTGAGTCAGTACTTGGACGTCTTAACGTAATGGGGGTTATTTCAATGCTAAAGAACCGCAAATCTCAAGAACAATCTGATACTTCCAATCGAATATTATAGTCTAGAAGAATTGCTAAATGTTGTATAATTATCATTCAATTTGCCTAAATAGTGCATCATTCTACTTCAAATGAGTTGGTACTGGCGCTTCTGAAGAGCATCCTGATACTTCCAATGCATTGCTCCTGGCAGTTTTCAGTAACATTTTGATTCTTCCAGTGAGTTGCTACTGGCACTTCTCAAGAGCTTCCTGTTACTTCCAGTCAGTTGTACAGGCATGTCTTAGGAGCTCCCTGATACTTCCAGTGGGACTGAACCGGCACTTCTCTAGAGCTTCTTGATACTTCTAGTGGATTGTCAAGAAAATCCTGATACTTCCAGTGGTCTGCACAGGCATGTCTCATGAACATCCTGATACTTTCAATGGGCAATTCGTGATACTTCCACCTGGACTGTACAAGCACCTCTTGTGATTATCCTGATACTTCCAGTGGGATTTTACAGACACATTTCAAGAGCATCCTGATAGTGCCTGTGGGATTTTACAGACACATTTCAAGAGCATCCTGATACTTGCAGTGTGATTATACAGGGACTTCTCAGGAACATTCTGATAAATCCAGTGTATTGTACAGGCATGTCTCAAGAGCATCCCGATACTTCCAGAGGATTGAACAGACACGTCTCATGAGCATACTGATATTTCTAGTGGATTGTTCAGACATGTCTCATGAGAATCCTGATGCCTTCAGTGGGTTGCACATACGTGTTTCAAGAGCATTCTGATACTTTCAGCAGTTTGTACAGACACGAGTTAAGATTATCCTGATACTTACAGTAGGATTGTAGGGACTGTACAGGCATGTTGTGAGTATGCTGATTCTTCTAGTGGACTGTACAGACATGTCCCAAGAGCACCCTGATACTTCCAGTAGGATTGTAGGGATTGTACAGGAATGTTGTGAGTATGCTGATTCTTCTAGTGGATTGTACAGACATGTCCCAAGAGCACCCTGATACTTCCAGTGGATTGTACAAACACGTCCCAAGAGCATCCTTATACTTCCAGTGAAATTTATAGACACATCTCATGAGCACCCCGATACTTATAGTGGATTGAACAACATGTCTCATGAGCATCACAATACTTCCAGTGGATTGTACAGACATGTTTCATGAGCATCCTGTTACTTTCAGTCGTTTGTACAGGCCCATCTTAAGATCATCCTAATACTTGTAGTGGATTGTACAGCATGTCTCATGGGCATCCCAATACTTCCAGTGGACTGTACAGACATGCCTCACGAGCATCCTGATACTTCTTGTGGGTTCAACACAAAAGTCTTAAGATCAGTGGGATTCAACACCATCACTGTGAATCAAATGAGTCACATTAACCAGCTGAATTCTGATACTCCTAATATTTCATTAGAGGCCATTCTCAAGAGCGCCCTGATATTAGCAATGAAATAAATACTGGTACTTCTTAACAAAGTACCCATATGTAACGGGTGAGCAAATGCAATTCTTTGAAGGGTCCCCTTTTTTTAAATAAGAGAATCTTGATACTTCCAGTGGATTGTACAGCCAGGTTTCAGAAGCATTCTGATACTTCCAGTGGATTGTATAGGCATGTCGCTAGAGTGTCCTGATACTTCCAGTTTGATTGCACAGGTGCGTCAAGAGCATCCTGATACTTCTAGTGGAATTGTATAGGCACTTCTCAAGAGCATCCTGATACTTCCAATGGGATATTGTAGACGCTTTCCAACACAGCATTATATGTCAAACAACCTGTTAGTCACCTTTCGATACCATTCTTCCGATATCATTCTGATACTTCCAATATTTCATTAGTGGTCCTGTTCAACAGCATTTTGATACTAGCAATGAGATAGTACTGGTACTTCTTAACATGGTAGCCATATGTAATGGGCAAGCAAATGTAATTATTTGTAAGGTCCCAGGTTTGAAAACAACGTGGAGTCATCAAAGTACGCCAGTTTCGCGGATGGAATGAAACATTCCCTCCATCCCTACTTTTGAATAGTCCAGCTTTGATAGTGATATGAAATATGTAGAGAGGACCTGCATTACCATGATGTGGCAGACTGGCTCAGTAAGATAAATGCTCACCACTGGCAAATTCAGTGCTAAAGAACTCATGAGTTCAAGCAAGGCAGAATTAGCCTTCCACGTGTTTGTCATCCTTACAAGGGAGATAAATAGCGACACCTGTTCTTAGGGTACTTAAAACAGCTGAAATTCAGTAAGTCCCGCTATATAAAAATCAAGGTACCTGCATTAGAGGTGGAGATAAATTACCAAGCAGGGCTTCCTACCAGTCTTGTAGTTTCAAGACGCTGCACACAACAGATATTGCCACGTGGAACAAAAGGCACCGACAACAAATCTATTTCCAACAAGCACCAAATCGCGAGTAGCAATACCTGAATAATTCGATAGACTGTATTTTGTGAAAGAAACATAAACAAATACAAATGTTTTACAGATATGGCAAATGTGAGAGTTACTGATTTAGACAAAAGTGACATAGGAAGCAAGCTCTGATCTCTGGACTTTTGTCTCAGTGAATTATTTTTTGGGCACAGTCAGATGCTCCAAAACCGCCCCCCCCCCCCCCTACCGTCCCCACCTATAAATGTTTGGGAATAAGCGTTGGGAACATGTTATTCTTGACACCTACGACGATGTGTAAATGTCTCAGTTCTGTGGGTGTAACAATGTGGGGCGGTGCACCAGAGAACAAGAACATCAGTTTCGAGCATGACGTCGATGTGAGAGGTGTGAGTAGCAGAGTTCCGAGCATGAACTGTTCTCAACTACTCAGGAATGTGGAAGTAAGGAGCTGTTGTCAATGTCTCTGCCTAGAATCAATCCTGAGTCATAGAGTCTGAGGTGTTGCAATATGCAGGGAAATGGTCAATAGTAACGCTTCGCCATTAACGGAGGGTTTCAGCGCCTCGTCAGGGGTTGTAAGCGCTATATAAATGCCATCACGACAGAATACAATCCAATATCTGGAGACTCATTTGAACACAAATATTTTGGATCTTCGAGTGAGCAGATTGTGAAAAAAATTGCCAGTTGCCTTATTCACATTCACACTTTTGCAATAAGTCACACACACGCATACTAGACATCTGCACATTTTCCATTAGTGAGTGTTCACTTCTGCTGGACCAAACATGACCAGGACCATTCACAATTATACTTTTGCTGTCGAAGTTTTGAAAAGGTGTAAAGTTTTGCAACTGCACAAAGTTACAACAATGGTGGCTGCACAAATCTCAAGGGGGAGGTGTGTGTGTGGGAGAGTGGGGTTAGGGTTGGAAAACAATAAAATAAAAAATAAACACTTACCAGTCCCTGTGCTGCCAGTTGCCTCGCTCCTCTTCTCTTCTGATAGTGTCCCTGTAGTCCCTAGGACACAAGCACAGGATCCCCCATGCAATCCTGGTGCTGCTCTCATGCTATACCTAGCATGGGAGTAGCACTAGGATTGGTCTGAGCAGCTTGGTCTGCCACTTAGACAGTGCACTGGAGTCTGTGATGTTTCTCCAACCCAGCTGTACAACACAGCCAGCTAGGAGAAACCTAAGTGTGTATGTCTGTTTGGCCGGCCTAAGACAGCTGGCCAAATTGACATGCGCACTTAAGTGCACTCCACTCCACTCCTCCTCCTCCTCTCCTCCCCCTCCCTGTACCTGCACATGCTGGCTTAGCCAACAGCTGAAAAATAAAAGGATAATCAAATATTGTTTTATTTTTCAACTGCTGTCTCATAGCCAGTGGGGTGACGCTCCTTCACCATTGCAGAGGAACCATCCCTGAGTTACAAAGTTTTTTAGCCTGGCAAGACTAATTTCATTGACAAGATTTCCTAAAAAAAGTAAAGGTTTATGGGAAAGTTTTTCCTATGAAAAGTCTCCAATAAAAACCCTGGGTTTGTGACCTTTTGTCCAACAAAACCTACTTTTGAACTTCGTAAATATGGAGAATTCCACAAACTTGATAACGTTTTTTGCATTTTTTTTTTTTTAATCGCAAATTCTGCAAATTACATTTTGTAAATTTTGCTTACCTCTAAAATTGATGCATGAGTGCTGTAGGGGAAGGAGAAATGCCTATAGAGGACAACTGTGTGCCCTGCATAAATTGTGCATCACTGAAAGCAAGTGCTTATATAGAGCGCTGGTCTGCTTCATTTCAGGCCTATCTCTATTCCTTAGTTACAGATAGAAATAATGGGGCATATTTATAAAGAATTGGCACATGGAAGTACTGCAAGTGTTTTTTGCGATGCTCCCCTACGCCAATTCAAAAGGACACAACTGCATCGTATTTACAAGATATTGTGCATTTCTGTCCTTGCCCCCTGCGCTGGTGCACAAATTACTAGTTAGCGCCAATGCAGGCACACTTACACCATGGTGCAAGGGTGTCTGCGTTGTCCGCAGGATTGGTTTTCTTCTGGAAGGGACACCTTCCTACGCAAAAGCAATGCAGAGAGGCATTTTCTTCTTTTAGTGTGTGCTGCACAATTCAGCACATATGGAAAGAAGAAACAACGAGGAGAAATGAAGATATGTCTTCTCGTTGCGCCTGCCATGGGAAGGCATTAAATTTTGATGCATTCCCAGGTTTGCAGATTCTTGTAAATCTGGGAAGGGGTCAAAACCCATAAGTGTTGCCTGGGAACACCCACAGGAATGCCCATGGTACGCCTTACTGACGCAGTGTAAGGCAACGCAAAGTTTTGTTCTCACAACCTATGAGTCCTATTTCTCACTAAATCCTTAACAAATATTGAAAGGTTGTTAGGTTCAGTGCCATTTGTGCATTATTTGTGAGACAATCAGGACTTTCATGACAATTTTGTGAGCCAGATTAATTTCACATACTTCCACATTCTCTCATGAATGCGGAGTCACCTGCAAGTATACATCCAGGATGTGAACCAGCATTTCATTTCCATAAGGACCGACTAATCCTACTCTAATTCAGGAAGGAGGTGAATATGCACCTTCTTAAGGATCACAACATCATGCTATAATAACAGTCCACAAACTAGCTAAGTCACAAATCACTTGCTGACTGTATCCTTGCCTTTGACCCTGCAGCGCGCAACACTGATTTTGGTTAGGTGCGCACTATGCAGATACCAGATGCTTATGTTCATATAAGGTACAGACTTGTATACAAAATGCTCGCTAACTACCTTCACTTCACAGTGCTCAGTGTCCTAATCCCCCACAGTGCAATGAAGACATGCACACTAACATGTGAGGTGCACATCACATTTTCTCTTGTTTGCACAAAGTACCTGGTTTGCATAAAAAATAACACTCACGGAGACCACAGAGGAGTAAAATAAGGTGTGCATCGGCTTTTCCGGCGCAGCACAGACAATGCGTTGTTTCTTTCCACGCTGCAAGGGGCTGTGCATCGATTTCTGGCACACAGTCTTGGATCCTCACTGCTGCGCAGGGATCTTTTTGACATCCAGGGATGAAGCGGGGAAATCATGGGCGTGCAGGACAAAGTCATAGGTGTTGCTTCGATCCAGTATGGTGATTGTTAGAAATGGGGTCTTTGTTTGACAGTCAGGTTACCCCCTGTTCAAGCAAGGACCCTCACTCTAGTCAGGGTAAAAGAGAATCACCCTCAGCTAACCCCTGCTTACCTCTTTGGTAGCTTGTCTGAGCAGTAGGCTTAACTTCAGAGTGCTAGGTGTAAAGTATTTGTACCAACACAAACAGTAACTTAATGAAAACACTACAAAATGACACAACACCAGTTTAGAACAAGCGTTTGCAATGCAATAGGTCTTGCATTTACGAGAGTTACAAGTATTGGCATTGTAAATGACAATGGGGGTGATTCTAACCCTGGCGGTCGGTGATAAAGCGGCGGCCAACCCGCCAACAGGCTGGCGGTCCAAAAAATGGAATTCTGACCCTGGCGGGAACCGCCAACGCAGCCCGCCACATTAACACTCCGCCCGCCACGGCGGTACAGACAAACAGCGCGGCGGTCACCGCCAACAGACAGGCGGCAGACAATGTACCGCCCACAGTATCATAACTCACCAATCCGCCACCTTTTCCGGGGCGGGAGCCCCGCCGATAAAAACACGGCGGAAACAGACTACGAACGGGAAAACGCTCACCTCTACGCACTCCACGAGGAAGGAGGACAGCATGGAACCCGAATTAAACATCCTACCTGCTCTCGTCTACCTGCTCATCTACCACGAGTACGAACGCCGGCGCAGATGACAACGGTGAGTACTGCACCTACGACACACGGGAGGGGGGAGGAGGAAAGCTTACGGCACACACATATGCGACCCCCACCCCCCCAAACTATGTACACACCAATGCAGAGCAACAAGTCACAGTGACACCACCCAAACCCCCATGAAAAATGCAAAGACATAATTAAATTGTGAATACAAATGTATGTACAAAATAGGCTCTGAAAAGTAATGGTCAACTAGGCAAAAAATCAATATCAAAATAATTCTATATACAGTGCAATGGATAACCGAAGCAATTAGTCCTGCACATCAAAAGAAAATCGAAGTGTCCGTGGGCCAAAGTGTAACAACACAAGGGCAAAGCCCACACAGGAGACCTGAGTCCTCTGGAGAGAACACTGCAGGGGCATCTGATGAAAAAACTACAGGCACCTCAGGGGGAAGGGAAGGGGGGGGCACCACAGCCACATGAGTCCACGACGCCAGAACCACGAAGGGGCCACCATGCCTACTGTGCCATCCTGGGGAGTGCAAAGCCACAGTCTCTCAAGTCTCTACAGTAGGTGGGTTACCCACTGTTCCATCCTGGGGAGTGCAAAGCCACAGTCTCTCAAGTCTCTACAGTAGGTGGGTTGCCCACTGTTCCATCCTGGGGAGTGCAAAGCCACAGTCTCTCAAGTCTCACAAGTGGGTGGGTTGCCCACTGTGCCATCCTGGGGAGTGCAAAGCCACAGTCCATCAGGTGGATTACAGTCTCCACTGGTCAAGGAGGAGGCATGGTGGGCACAGTGAACCGTTAACAGTGCATGCAGGAAGGGCCCAGCAGAGTGGTGCTTGAGACGGCGGTGCCCAGCGGAGCGGTGCTTGACAGGAAGGGCCCAGCGGAGCGGTGCATGAGACGGCGGGGCCCAGCGGAGCGGTGCTTGACAGGAATGGCCCAGCGGAGCGGTGCTTGAGACGGCGGTGCCCAGCGGAGCGGTGCTTGACAGGAAGGGCCCAGCGGAGCGGTGCATGAGACGGCGGTACCCAGCGGAGCGGTGCTTGACAGGAAGGGCCCAGCGGAGCGGTGCTTGACAGGAAGGGCCCAGCGGAGCGGTGCATGAGACGGCGGGGCCCAGCGGAGCGGTGCTTGACAGGAAGGGCCCAGCGGAGCGGTGCTTGAGACGGCGGGGCCCAGCGGAGCGGTGCTTGACAGGAAGGGCCCAGCGGAGCGGTGCTTGACAGGAAGGGCCCAGCGGAGCGGTGCATGAGACGGCGGGGCCCAGCGGAGCGGTGCTTGACAGGAAGGGCCCAGCGGAGCGGTGCTTGAGACGGCGGGGCCCAGCGGAGCGGTGCTTGACAGGAAGGGCCCAGCGGAGTGGTGCTTGAGACGGCGGGGCCCTGTTCAGTGGTGCTCCTCTGCACGGCGGGGCCCTGTTCAGCGGTGCTCTTCTGCACGGCGGGGCCCTGTTCAGCGGTGCTCTTCTGCACGGCGGGGCCCTGTTCAGCGGTGCTCTTCTGCACGGCGGGGCCCTCTTCAGCGGTGCTCTTCTGCACGGCGGGGCCCTGTTCAGCGGTGCTCTTCTGCACGGCGGGGCCCTGTTCAGCGGTGCTCTTCTGCACGGCGGGGCCCTGTTCAGCGGTGCTCTTCTGCACGGCGGGGCCCTGTTCAGCGGTGCTCTTCTGCACGGCGGGGCCCTGTTCAGCGGTGCTCTTCTGCACGGCGAGGCCCTGTTCAGCGGTGCTCTTCTGCACGGCGGGGCCCTCTTCAGCGGTGCTCTTCAGCATGGCGGGGCCCTGTTCAGCGGTGCTCTTCTGCACGGCAGGGCCCTGTTCTGCGGTGCTCTTCTGCACGGCGGGGCCCTCTTCAGCGGTGCTTGTCCAGTAAGTCAAAGGAGCCAGACCTGGCCTGGACTCCCTGCTCAGTCGCCCTCCGACCGTGCTGTTGCTGGACCCTTCGGTGACGGAGTCCTGGGCCCTTTGGTGTCCTCCCTAACACCCGGGATGGGGCTTGTGGGCCCCTCCTGCTCCGCGCTCCTGCTGGCTGACTTCTCCGCCCTGCTGCCCTTTCGCTCCTTAGATGGGGCTCTCGGGCCCTTGCCTCCCCTAGATGTTGTGGCTGGTGAAGTCGGCGAACTTTGCTCCTTGGGGGCAGCCGTGTCAGTCCTCTCACGGCGGCCCTTTAGTTTCCTGGTCCTCTTGCCTGGGGGGGGGAGCTGGCTGCCCCCTTGCTGCTGATTGAAGTGTCACTGCTGGCAAAGGGTGGATTCCAGAACCCATGCACCACAGTGACACTCGAAGCTGGGCTGGTGGTGGCTGAGGTGCTCTTGGGACTCTTTGCAGATGGAGGGGGTGGGTCAGTGGAGGGAAAGAGGTTAAGATTAGCGAGGAAAAGTTTTTTAGGACCAAGGTAAAGGGTAGGAGAAGTGGTGATGGGAGTGGAAGAAGAGGATGTGGTTGTAGGAGAGTCAGGTGTGCTGTCTTTGGGTGCAGGTGCTTGTGCTGGAGGCTGTCGTGAGGTGGATGGCTGTTGGGTGGGTGTCTGCCTGCGTTTGTGTGTCTTGGAAGAGGGGGTGACAGACACAGTGGGAGAGGACACAGGGGACGTGTAAATGGTAGTGGGGGTGGTGACTGCACGTGTGCGGACTGTACTGGAGGGTGTGCTGGTGATGGAAGCACTGGCTGATGGTGGTGTGCATGCAGGTGTGAGTGTAGACGTCACAGGGAGGGAGGAGGGAGACGAGGAGGAGGGGGACACAGAGGTGGTAGTGACTGTTGGAATGTCTGCATCTGGGTGTTGCTTGCGTGAATGCTTGTGGGTTCTGTGGTGCTTGTGTCTGGATGAGCTGCCCTTGGGTGTTGAGGTGTGTGCAGGCTGGTCTGATGGTGTGGATGGGATAGGCTGAGGAACAGGATACAGAGACAGGGTGGAGGCAGTCAGAAGAGGGAGGCTGGAAACAGGGACAATGGCTGCCGTCAGTGCTGTGGCCAGAGCATTGAACGATCGCTGATGGGCAGCCTGACCCGAATGAATGCCCTCCAGGTAGGCATTGCTCCGATGCACCTCCCTTTCTACCCCCTGGATGGCATTCAAAAGGGTAGTCTGCCCAACAATGATGGTCTGAAGGAGGTCAATGACCTCCTCACTGAGGGCAGCAGGGGTAACAGGGGCAGGGGCTGAGGTGCCTGGGGCGAAGGAGACGCCCGCCTTCCTGGGCGAGCGGGCACGGAGCGTAGGCTGAGGGGCTGCTGGGAGGGCGGGGCTGGTGCGCTGGGTGGCGGCTGTACCTGTAGAGGCGGGGGGCCCGGATGTTGCCGCCACCGCTAGGGAGCTCACATCCGAGGACGTGTCGCTGTCGCTGGTGTCACCACCGGTCCCCGTTGTGGTGCTCCCCTCGCCCTCCGGATCACTGGTGCCCTCGGTGTCTGTTCCTGGGCCCACCGGGGCCTTGTGACTTGCAGCTCCCTCGTGCTCCGATGCCAATTCTCCTCCGCCTGATGATGCTAATGCACACATGCACAAGAAGATGAAGAAGAAGGGTGGGGGGAGAAAAACGAAGACCAGGTTGAGTGCATGCAATGTCAACACCGTTGGCGGAGAGGACAGACACAGGAGCCTCATGCACTAAGCCGCGCATTCGGGGTACACTACTCAGTACTTCTGACTAGGACAACAGGTCTAGAGACGACAAAGGCGCACATGTGTGATGCTGGACCATCGATAGCTGTACTTGTCACCCTACAGAGGAGGGGGCCGGGAGCACAGGGCCATGCCTAAAGGAGAGGACTACACTACAGAAAGCGCCCTGGCCTAATGTCACCCACAACCCTCCTCCCCCACCCAGACGCCTCCACTGCGCAGAGAGATAGCAGAATGTGCTGATACTCACCCCCTTGTGTCTGCTGTGATGTCCTCAAGCGCCCATCCAAATCAGGGTAGGCCACCGCCAGGATCCGGGACATCAGGGGGGTCAGGGTACGACTGGCACCCCTCCTAGGTTGGGAGGCCATCCCCAGCAGTGACTCGGCGGTCTTCCTGGTCCCGCGGTGGATGTCCTCCCACCTCTTGTGGCAGTGGGTGCCCCGTCTGCCGTGGACCCCCAGGGCCCGGACTTCCTTGCCGATGGCACGCCAAATGTCCACTTTCTGATGGGCGCTGACCTATTTGACATGTACAGGGTGGGAAGGAAAAATTCATCAATTTTCTGCATGTTAGATGCGATTGGCCCCCCCTCCCCAACCTTGCCATATGGCACATGCTCTCATCTGTCGTGCGTTGCACTCCTCATTCGACCCCCACCCCACCAACTTACATCCACCCCACTCCACACAGGCATAGCCCATTCAATGTGCACCCAGTGTACTTACCTGTTGGTCTGGAGGACCGTAGAGTAACGCATACTGGGGGAGGACCCCATCCACAAGTTTCTCCAACTCCTCAGACGTGAAGGCAGGGGCCCTTTCCCCAGTCGCAGCAGCCATTGTCACTTCCAGACCGAGGTCACAGCAGCACTTGTAGTAAAGGTCCTCTCCTGTGGATGATCAGGTCTCGAGTGATTAAGCAGATAGAAAATGGCGGTCACGCCCGCGGCGGTGCGTACCGCGGCGGTGCGTACCGCGGCGGTGCGTACCACGATCGCCGGCGCACCTCGTCATTGGCTCCTGAAACCCATAGGCTTCAATGTTAGCCAATGCGGCTTCGTATAGCGGTCTTCGACCGCCTACCGCCACGGTGTGCCACGCCAGCGCATTGACCTCACATCCCATTGTCCCACTTCACAGGTCAGGCAGCGCCATTTCAAGGGCCCACATGGCATATTTTGTACTGCGTCACACAGGCCTAGGCCTTGCATTGCCACACATACACGCCTTTCAATACATAGATAATCGTGTGCTCGGCATGCTGTGGTGAACGTACCTGTGATTTGCTTGACTCTGTGCTCCATGTTGTCCTTCCTAGGCACCGTCCGCTGGGACTTGCGAGGAGAAGGATGAATCCTCGCGTGTACCGACCACTGGTGGACCTGTCGACAATGGAAGAACGCCATATCATACTACGATACCGACTTGACCGAGCCACTATACATGAGCTGTGTGCCCAGCTGGAGCCAGCCCTGGTGTCCCCCATCCGCCAACCCACAGGAATTCCCCCTCTAGTGCAGGTTCTGTCAGTCCTCCATTTTTTGGCAAGTGGCTCATTCCAGACAACAGTGGCCATGTCATCTGGAATGTCTCAGCCTATGTTTTCAAAAATGTTGTCTAGAGTGTTGTCTGCCCTGACGAAACACATGCGGAGCTACATTGTATTCCCTGAGGAGGTTGATTTGGCCACTGTGAAGGGTGATTTTTATGCCTTTGGACATATCCCCAACATAATTGGTGCCATTGATGGGACCCATGTGGCTTTAGTACCCCCAAAAGACGATGAGCAGGTGTACAGAAACAGGAAAAGTTACCATTCTATGAACATCCAGGTGGTCTGTTTGGCTGACCAGTACATCTCCCATGTGAATGCCAAGTTCCCTGGGTCAGTGCATGACGCGTATGTGATGCGTAATAGCAGCATCCCTTATGTGATGGAACAGCTACAGAGACAACGTGTGTGGCTAATTGGTGACTCTGGTTACCCCAACCTGCCTTGGCTATTGACCCCAGTGAGGAATCCCCGGACCAGGGCAGAGGAACGGTACAATGAGGCCCATGGGCGAACTAGGAGGATCATAGAAAGAACCTTTGGCCTCCTGAAGGCCAGGTTTAGGTGCCTGCATATGACAGGGGGATTCCTGATCACCAAAGAAGGTGTGCCAGATCATCGTGGCCTGCTGTATGCTTCACAATCTGGCATTGCGACGTCAGGTGCCTTTCCTGCAGGAGGATGGTCCAGATGGTGGGGTTGAAGCAGCTGTGGAGCCTGCGGAGAGTGAAGAGGAGGAAGACGAAGAGGACGACCCAGACAACAGGGACAGAGTTATCCAACAGTATTTTCAGTAGCACACAGGTAAGAATCACCCACGCCATTTAACATTTACTGAAAGCCCCCTGCATCTTTACTTTGTGTATTTCCCCCCAGTTCTTTTAAACTGATGTTTGATTTTCCCTTCCCTTTTCAGTGCTGTATGACCCACTGCGTGACTTCTGCTTGGTTAGCCCATGGACTAATGCTTATTGACATCGGTATGTTGTCATCACAAAAATAACAGAACATTATTGATCAGTAATGTGTTATACATTTGTAAATAATACAGGCTGACTCCTGAATGATTTCAGTGCAATGAGTGATTTATTTTTAGTGCTAGATATTGGTACATGATATTAAAACGGTGATGGGTGAGGGTGGAGTTATGTCCATGGCAGAGCCCAGTTCTCAGTTTCACAGGTGCATTTTCCATATGCCTGTGGAAGGATGGAGCAGGGGCAGTTCAAGGTTGGACAGGGTGACACTGTGGGACAGTGGGATGACATCAGGGGGTATCTTATGCTGGCGGGGGTCTTGGCATCCTACTCTGTCTTCCTGTGAGATCTCAGGTTCCTCTTGCGGGGTGGTTGTTCTTCAGCAGGAGGTGGGGTTCTGGTGGCCCGTCGTTCTGTGGGGGCCTCCTGACCACTAGCGCCGGCGGAGGTGGTAGGCTGTTCCTGGCTAGTGACAGGGGCCCTTTGTGGTGCCACATGGTCCCGCAATGTGGTTTCTATCCGGTTGAGGGCCTGGACTATGGTCCCCATAGCGGTAGCGATGTTCCTGAGTTCATTGCTGAACCCCATGTACCGTTCCTCCTGCTGTGCCTGGATCTCGGTGAACCTGGCCAGTACCGTCGCCATCGTCTCCTGGGAGTGATGGTATGCTCCCATGATGGTGGTGAGGGCCTCTTGGAGAGTCGGTTCCCTGGGCCTGTCCTCCCCCCCCTGTCGCACAGCAGCCCTCCCAGTTGCCCTGTTTCCCCGGGCCTCTGTCCCCTGGACGGTGTGCCCACTACCACTGCCCCCAGGTCCCTGTTGTTGTTGGGGTGTTGGGTCAGCCTGGGTGCCCTGTAGTGGCGGACACACCGCTGATTGACGCGTCCGCGAGACAGAGGCATGGGCCCCCTGGGTGGGAGCTGTGCTGGTGTTCCCAGAGGGGGTTGGGTCTGCTGTGGCCTGTGTCTGTGTGTGGGGAACCGACTGTCCAGAGGTCCCCGATTGTCCGGGCTGGTCATCAGGTTCTAGGTCGACAAAGCTGCTGTCCTCGCTGGGGGCCTGTTCTGGGGGTGGGATGGACAAATCTGGACCCTCCGTGGCGGTGTGTTGGCGTTCGGGCCCTGCAGGGGTAAAGGAGTATGGTTATTGTTTCTGTGTGTGCCATGGCGTGCATTTTGAGTGCCCTTGTCCCCCAGTGCTGGCATTCCCTTGTGGGAGGTGTTGTGAGGGTGGTGGGGGGGGGGGTGTATGGGTATGTGCAATGGTCATGCTTTGGTGGTGGCTGTCTATGGTTTGTGTTGGCATTCAGGGGTTGGTGTTGTTTAGGGTGGGTTGTGCTGGTGAGACATTGGCAGGGAGGTTGTGTGCTGGGGGGTTGAGATTGGGGGTGGGGCGGTTGGCATGCTGGTGGTTGGGGGGGGTGAAGTAGTTGAGATTCGACTTACCAGAGTCCATTCCTCCGTGTACTCCAGCGAGGCCATCAGGATGCAGGATGTTTACTACCTCTTGCTCCCATGCTGTGAATTGGGGTGGAGTGGGTGGGGGTCCGCCGCCAGTCTTCTGCACAGCGATGTTGTGTCGCGACACCATCGAGCGCACCTTCCCCTGTAGGTCGTTCCATCGCTTTCTGATATCTTCCCGATTTCTGGGATGCTGTCCCACAGCGTTGACCCTGTCTACGATCCTTTGCCATAGCTCAGCCTTCCTTGCTATAGTGGTGTGCTGCACCTGTGTGCCGAAGAGCTGGGGCTCAACCCTTATAATTTCCTCCACCATGACCCTGAGTTCTTGGTCCGAGAACCTGGGGTGTCTTTGGGGTGCCATGGGGTGGTGTGGATGAGGTGTGGGGTGGTGTTTGTGGTGATGTGCGTTGTGATATGTGGTGATGTGTGCGTAAATGTGGTGTGGGTGATGAAGTTGGGTTCCTGTGTGTGTTGGGGTTTTCGTTTGCTGTGCTCGCTCTCTCTATCTCTATCTCCTTCTCTCCGATTTCCAACTAGTGGGGGTTTGTGGGTGATGTGGGTGTGTGTTTTATAGTTGATTGGATGTGTGGGAGTGTTGTTTGTATGTGTGTCAGGTGTGTGTATTTCAAATTGTCCAATGTGGCTGTGTTTTGGAGCTGGGTGTGTATTTTGAGCACGGCGGTGTGTACCGCCAATGGAATACCACGGTTGAAAGACCGCCGCGTGGATTCGTGGGTCAGAATGGCATGGGCGTGTTTGTGTTGGCGTGACGGTGGAGGTTTGGTCATCTCCAGTTTTCCGCGGCCCGCTGATGAGGCGGCCTTCCTTGGATGTCGGATTTTTGGCGGTTTCACAGTTGGTGGTCAGAATGACCGTGGCGGTTTACCACGGCCGCGGCGGTAGAATGGCGGACTTCTGACCGGCGGTAAGGGCCTTTTACCGCCGAGGTCAGAATGACCCCCAATGTCTTTTATTTATGTGTTTTGGTTTGGAGTGTAGGGGATGTATGTATTGTGGAGTGGAAATTTGTGATTTGTATTTTAATTGTTACTTGTGGAATTGTGCAGTGCGGAATTGCGTGGTATGAAGTGTACTTGTGTAGTGGAATTATGTGGCATGGTGAAGGGGTGAGAGTTGCATAGAATAGAAGGAAAGGACGATAGAGAGGGATAGGTAGTTTATTTAGAAACTGGTGCAAGCTTCCCTCACACAGAAGCTACAATGCAAGCTTCCCTCACAGGGAAGGTACAAGGCAAACTTCCCTCACAGAGAAGGTAGAATGCAAGCTTTCCTCACACACAGCAGATACAGCACAGCAGCAGCTCTAGCTTCCCTCACAAACAGCACAGATACAGCACAGCAGCAGTGCAAGCTTCTCTCTCACACAGCAGATACAGCACAGGCGGCAGCAGCAGTGCAAGCTTCCCTTGCACACAGCAGATGCAGCACAGCAGCAGTGCAAACATCACTCTCAGAGAATGTACAATGAAAGCTTCCCTTACACAAGGAACAGGTACAGGACAGGCAGCAGTGCAAGGTTCTCTCACACAGCAGATACCACACAGCAGCAGTGCACGGTTCCCTCACAGACAAAGTACAATGCAAGGTTCCCTCACAGAGAAAGTACAATGCAAGCTTCCCTCACACGGAAGGTACAATGGAAGCTTCCCTCACAGAGAATATACAATGCAAGCTTCCCTCACATATACCAGCTATTGTGAAAGACTCAACACTGTGTGTGTACTGCGGGGCTGGGGCGGAGAGTGAGCAGATGCTTTACCCATACTGCCATGAGGAGGCAGCATTATGACACTGTGGCTCTCTCTGTCAATCCTTCTCCTGCAGAGTATCCACTATGGCTTTATTATGCTTATTGGTAATATGCTTGTGCAGAATATTAAGGACAGCGTGCTTGTGACTTTGTTGCTTTGTATTTATATTGCAAATGTTGCATTCTGATGAGATGGTTAGATAAATATGTCCAAAATGTTGCATATGTGTTATTGTGTATGCAATGTGTTTCTATTATAAATCATTTTTTGAAGTTGGAAAGCGATTGTGTAGGCACATTGGTTGGATCAATTGATTTTCATTGGGGAAGAGAAACAGGCTGTCAGCATGCAAGCTGTTTGGTAAGCGCTGACACATTATTGTATTGGCAGTGAGAGGGTGTGACAAGGAGGGAGGGGTGGTGGAGGAGAGCAGAAAAGTTTCTGATTCGGTTGTGAAAGCAGACACATAGCTATAAAGATTACTATCGCTCTCTGCATACAGGTTTTATTTGGGAATGTAAACCTTTATTGGATTGTCGCAATTACAGGATGGGAAACTTCCCAATGAGATAAGTTTGGTGAAGCTAATAAACCACATCTGGTGTATGTATATTTTAGTCTTTGTAAAGTAAATAGTTAACTTCTTCTTGGTGGAAACGTCCTTTAAGAGTATGAATAAAACTGCTTCTGTTTTTTTTTCTATTTTTGTTTTGCAAATTAGAAGGAAAAGATAGACTACCTTTTAGATGCCCCTAAAGCATATTACCTTACATTTTTTTTTAAAAAGAGACACACACCCTTTTAAATCGCATAAATGCACTCATAATTGTGTAAAATTTAATAAATTTGCAAAAACTTTGTAGTAAAGCATAAACACGATGTTAAATGAAAATACTGCAGCAGTTTAGCTGACAAGGGAAAGAGACGCTGCCTTTCTATTTGCACACACTTTGTGAATTAAAACGCAGGGTGTCTCTCGTGTTTGCTAAACTGCAACCATATTTTAATGTCATGTTGTGTTTGCACTTAATAAAACATAAAAACATCACTTTGAAGGAAAACACGTTTCTCAAATATCAGAGTGTAAATGCTCTTGCTGATTAAAAAAAAAAGCAAAAAAAAACAGGAAAGTGAGAAATAAAAAAATAGCCACTGACAAAAGAGACACGCCGCTATAGATAGGTGCCTTTGTGCGATTTGAAAGGGGGTGGCAGGCTTGGAACACGAGCAGCAAACTAACCAACCTGAACCAAGCAGTGTTATGGTTCGCACTTCGGAAAACAAGCAGGAAAGTAATTAAACAGAAAATAAAAAAATGTCTAGCTATCGTGTCAAGAATTTTCAATTCTAATAAGGACACGGAGGCGAGGATTATGCTTTCTCTCTCTTTACTGCAAAAACTCAGCAGCCAATCAAATTGCACAAAACAAAAAACTACATTTCCCATGAAACCCAGTAGTCTGAGTCCACCAATCATAGTATCTCCAAGTGTATATCAGTCTCTAACTCCAAAGTCCTTCCTCTTTCTTTGCGATAAAAGTACTTAACACCAACAGGAACTTCTGAACCTTCTTTCCACGGACAGTGAAGAATTGAGCTGTATCACAACGATCGCCGAAGGCAAACAGGACTTAGAAATGTCCTAACTGGATTGGAACTGCCAACTTCAAGAGTGATCAAACTCCCTTGTTCTCAGTACCTAGAAATAAAATAAATCATAATAACATCCTCAGAACTCACTAGATCTAAATCTTACAAGGGGGGGGGACAGACTGTAATAATCATGTTTAACATACTTTGCATCATTGAATGAACATATATTACAGACTCTCCAAAGGGAGGGATAATTCTCACCTCCGTGTCCTTAATAGAATTGAAAATTCTTGACGTGATAGCTAGAATTTTTTTTATTCTATGTCAGGACCGGAGGCTTCGGATTATGCTAGTTCAAAACATTTGACACCACATCAACAATTGGTTTATGATAAAAGACTTTAAATGTAGATCCGAAGACCAATCAGCCGCTCTCATAATATCCTCTAAACGAGAACCAAACGAGAATGACTTAGAGGCCATCGCACCTCGAACCGAATGTGCTCCAAATCTAGAAATATCTATGCCCGCTTCTTGAAGAATCCAGCGAACCCAACGAGCTAGAGTTGCTGTTGACACAGGACCAAACGGTTTTTGTAAGGAAATCAACAATTGTCCTAGATTATCTCTACGTAACTCTCTAGTACATTCCTCACATGTCTTTAAACATTTGACAATCCATAGCTTTTGATGATGAGGTAAAGCTGGGTATGAAAAACTTCTGGAAGATGTCTTAGCACGGTTAGAGATAGAAAAAGAAACTCCAGAAGGAGTAAATACTCTACCTGCCAAATCCAGTGCTCGGATATCCGATACTCTCCGACATGATAGAAGACATAATAAAATAGTCAATTTAGCTGAAAGTTGCTTACGAGAAAGATCCTCGTTGCATGGCCAAGATTTTAAGAACTTTAAAACAATACCAACATCCCAGAGTGAAGAATATCTAGGTTGAGGAGGGGCGGTCAACCGGATTCCCCTAAGGAAATTACAAACAAGTGGATGTTCACCCGTCGGCTTCCCTTCTAAATGGGGATGACCTGCTGAAATTGCTGATTTAAAACTATTGATGGTTCTATAGGCTAAGCCCTGAGAAGCTAAATCCAAAAGGAAATTGACAATCATCACAATGGAGGACCCCACGGGATCAATACCTCGTTCATTGCACCAACACACCCACCTTTTCCAGGCGGATTGATATCGTTTGTGAGTGGAAGGAGCCCAGGATTGGGGCAAGAAAAACATTGAAACTCCAGGCACTTGCCAACAGCTCCTGAAATTCTTCATGCCATGAGGGGTAATTGTCCCCTCCAAGTCAGAGGATGAGGGGATCTGACAGGATCTAACAACAGAAGAGGGTCCTGTGGGATTGTCACAGGCGGGGTGCATGACAACCACATCGCTAATGGGAACCAAGGTTGAGCTTTCCAAACGGGTGTCACTAAAACTAATTCCGCTCTCTGTCTCCTCACCTGAGAGATTACTCTCTGAATCATGATGAAGGGGCGGAATGCATAAAGCATTCCCGATTCCCAAGTCTGGAGAAACGCATCGGTCCCGGCCGCCAAGGGGTCCGGTCTCCAGCTGAAAAAGCGTGTCAGTTGCTTGTTGAGTCTTGAGGCAAAAAGGTCTATCGTGCAAGGGCCCCATCGCGCATTCAACTTGTTGAATATCAAAGGGTTCATCTTCCAGTCGCTGCCGTCCCTCAGGAAGTGTGAGTTCCAGTCTGCAATCAGATTGGATCGGCCTAGAATATTTTCCGCTGTCACTGAAATGTGATGGAGGAGACAGAACTGCCAAAACTCCTTCGCAATCTCTGCTAAAACACGGGACCTGGCCCCCCCAGACGGTTGATGTACTGGACTGCTGAAATGCTGTCCATCCGGAGAAGAATACAACATTTCGCTTGTTGCGGAGAAAGGGAGCGAATAGCAAAAGCTCCTGCTAATAGCTCTAGGCAGTTGATGTGTAGGGCCAGTTCCTCCTGGGACCAGCGGCCCCCTGTCTGAACTGGACCACAGCAAGCCCCCCAGCCCCATCGGCTGGCATCCGATTCTATAATTATTTCCGGACTCGAAGAAAAAATGGCTCTGCCGTTCCAGGCATCCATGTGGGCTAACCACCAATTGATCTCTGACCTGGACTCGTCCGATAGAACAATCTGTTCCGCGTACGACAAACCCTTGCTAAGATGCAGAATCTTCAGGCGTTGTAAGGCTCAATAATTAAGAGGCCCTGGAAAAATTGCCTGAATTGAAGATGCTAACAGACCTACCAGACGGGCAAGGGTCTTTAATGATATAGTCTGAGAGGCAAGGGCTCTCCTCAACTCCTTCTTGATAGATCTCCTCTTTGTAAGAGGTAGTAATAATTGCGCCTTGACAGAGTCTATCTGGAAACCTAAAAATTCTATAACCTTGGTTGGAGATGTCACTGACTTGTCTGGGTTGATCAGAAAACCTAGGTCCTGCAGAATTTGGATCGCCCAAGACAGATGAAGGAGGGTTAACTCCTCTGACTGAGCCATAATGAGGATGTCGTCCAAATAAATAATGAGACGATCTCCTCTCTCTCT
Organism: Pleurodeles waltl; assembly: GCF_031143425.1. Classification (NCBI taxonomy): domain Eukaryota; kingdom Metazoa; phylum Chordata; class Amphibia; order Caudata; family Salamandridae; genus Pleurodeles; species Pleurodeles waltl. The sequence goes on along the minus strand of NC_090445.1, from coordinate 145,932,708 downwards.
GAGAAGTTGAACCACCGGTCTTAAAAGTTTGGTAAAACACCAAGGAGCGATGACAGACCGAAAGGAAGGACGGAGAATTCGTACCAATTCTCCCGCCAACGGAATTGGAGGAACCGGCAATGCGGCTCGAAGATGGGTATCGTAAGATAAGCATCCTTTAGGGCTAACCGCACTAAAAAATCTCCTTATAACAGGAGGTCTCTTAGTAGGTGGATGCCTTCCATATTGAAATGATGGTAAATCACCAAAGAGTTGAAATCTTTCAGGTTGAGAACTAACCGATATCCGCCTCCTTTTTTCTCAACCAGAAAAATCGAGCTTAAGAAACCCTTCGGGTGTGGTTCGGAATGGCAAATGGCATGCTTATGAAGCAAACAAGATATTTCGTCGTCTATGAAAGACCCTTCTGACTGAGAAAATCTGAGAGGACAAGGAAAGTTTGTTTGGCAAGGGGGGGCGTAAAATTCTATCCTAAACCCCCGAACTATCTGAAGGATCCACAGGTCTTGAGACACCTGCTCCCAGGCTACCTCATGATATGTCAATCTCCCTCCTAGAAAAACCTCTGAAAACTGAATAATTCTCACCTGCGGAGGGCCCTTCGGCAGAGTTGGAGCCACCTCTGTTGCGGTATCCACGGCCTCTACCTCTGCGGGATCGGGAGGGATAGAATCCAGATCTGGAGTAATATCCTTGTCCTTGTTGGTAGTAGCTACCAGAGGCCTGATAGCAACCACGGCCCGGCGCTCGGCCTCTAAAGCGTCTGGCCCTGGCAAAAAGGCCTCTATTAAACATCTTTCTCATAGAGGACTGAGCCTTATCCAAGGCAGAAAAGGTGGCCACATACTTTCCCAGATCCTTAACGAATTTGTCACCAAAAAGTAGACCGTCAGCGGCTGGACCCGCGTCATTAGGAGCGAGTTCCGCTAACTTGGGGTCAATTATCATTAGGAATGAATGTCTTGTTCAGTAGACATGGCGCAGTTCGCATTGCCCAGAAGACATATTGCTCGTTGAGCCCACTCTAAAACTGTCTGCGGATCTAAAGAAGACTCAGATTCCTTCGCTTGGACAGCTAAAACCAGAATTTTTGTGATAGGGCCAGAAATATCAAGCAGTCTGTCTCGACGTTTTTCCAAGCACGATCCAGTCCTTTTTTAGGGTCTTTGGAAAATTTTCGCATGAAAGTAGCCCTATTCGGGTCTAAGTCTGGAGTAGACTATCAGGGAGGGACGAGGGCATTCTGAGCAAAGGGTGTTCCGAACCTCGCGGTCAATCCCTTTGCGAATACGGTCTTGAACATACTGGGCAACCTCCTCACACGGGAGCCACTCTGAGGACCTAGGGTGGATTATACTTTCAGGGTCGAAGGACAGGTTGCGAAAGGAAGAGCTACGTTCCTGCGTATTATGGGATTTGTGTTTAAGTTTTCCCACTGGTTTGGGAATATCCTGGTCTTGGTCCGATTCAGAAGAATGAGAAGAAGGAGACAAAAGACCCCCCGGTCTGGAAGAGGCTTCTCTGCTTACATCAGAAATGTCCACCGATGAGTAAATATCATAGCCATGATCCTGCATCACCGATACAGCCATATTCGCTAGAACATCAGCAGAGGGCAGGGGTCTTTTCAAGGCTCTCTGGGACATACCCAGGTCAGGTAGCTGGTCGGATGCGAACCGGCATCAAGGGAGGGACGATCCCTCAATTCACGCTGCCCAAAACACCTCAAGGGCTGAGCAAATGGTTTTAATGCATTAATAAGAGCCTGATTCACGGAATCCTGGACCTGGTAGCCCAGGGCCTCCACTAGTCTTTCCTCCATATGGTCATTTATATTGTCAGGGTGTTCCTGATAATATTCATCCTCTTCAGCGTAGTACGCCATATTGACAGAGGATTTATGGAGGAGATCACGGGGGAATATTATCTCCCGGCAAGAAATCACAAAATAGATAAATATCTATAATATTGGCACAGCTCTAAAGTTCAAATGTGGAGGGAGCTCTTGCACAACCCCCTCGGCAAGGCCTTGCACGTGAAAATCGCCTCATCGGGCGTTCTAGGGCTCAATTCTAATCGGAGCAGAGAAGAGCTAAAAATAGTCTCCTCTTAATGCTCCGATCGCGCTGCGAACACTTCGTTCCCTCGAGTAGAGGAGAAACGAGGGGAGCGCATGCGCGTGGTTAAAAATAGAAAGAGGACGCGTCTTCTTTTCACTCAACGTGGTCTAGGAGTCGGTAGGACTCCCAAGCTGGAACGCGGTCACGTCCACCAGCCAAAGGCTGGGCCCCTTCGGTGTAGACCAAAACAGGGCAACAAAAAACTCTTTCAAGCGAGGGCGCGCCGTGTCTAAATAGAACCGCGAAGCGTGTCGAGCCCGTTTCCACTCCACGCTGTGTACATTTAAGTAAGCACAGAACAATTAAAGCATAAAGAGTATTCAAGAAAAACATTGGACTTATCTCTGGCTGCAGCAGCAAAGAAAGAGGAAGGACTGTGGAGTTAGAGACTGATATACACTTGGAGATACTATGATTGGTGGACTCAGACTACTGGGTTTCATGGGAAATGTAGTTTTTTGTTTTGTTCAATTTGATTGGCTGCTGAGTTTTTGCAGTAAAGAGAGAGAAAGCATAATCTGAAGCCTCCGGTCCTGACATAGAATTAGCTCTGGTAGGGAAAGAAAACAGTCAGCTTGGCTGATAGACTTGAAGCAGAGTTCTGAAAATGAAAATTCAAGTAAAAGTGACACACTGCCATTTTGGAAACAGACAAAGAGCCATTTATCATTACCTTTCTGAGATTGGAAAGGGGAAGGCAGCCAGATGCAGTTCAGGGCTGTTTCAAAATCCTGTGTAAATGTCAGAGCGAGAATGCTCTTCACAGTAAAAGAAAAGTGACATGCTGATAGAGTCCCAGTTACAGAGCCAAACTCAAAAAACAAGCTGGAAAATAGTAACACGAGCAGGAACGAACTGAAACTATAAATGCTAACTTTTAAAATTTTTGATAACGTGCATTTGGGGCATTTTAAAGGCAGCGCATACGTTCTTATCTATACTTTTAAATTGCAAGTGTTATGTATGCCTACATACGCTATGTTTTAAATTTATCAATCAATCAATCCAAAAAATGTATAGAGCACGCTACTCACCCGTGAGGGTCTCAAGGCGCTTGGGGGGGTCAAGGGGGGGGAAGGAGGGTCACTGTTCGAACAACCATGTCTTGAGGTTCTTTCTGAAGAGCAGGAGGTCTTTGGTTTTGCGAAAGTTGGTAGGGAGGGAGCTCCAGATTTTGGGGGCGAGGTAGGAGAAGGACCTTCCTCCTGTGGTGGTGCGTTGGATGCGGGGGGCTGAGGCTAGGGCAAGGTCGGCTGATCGAAGGTTGAGTGTGGAAGTTCACTCTTTCGTTGAGGTAGGTTGGGCCGGTGTTGTGGAGGGATTTGTGTGCGTGGATGAGGATCTTGAATGTGATTCTCTTGTCTATGGGGAGCCAGTGAAGGGATTTGAGGTGTGGTGAGATTCGTTCGTGGCGGGGGAGGCCAAGGACGAGGCGTGCAGCTGTGTTCTGGATTCTCTGGAGTTTGCCTTTGAGTTTCAGTGTGGTGCCAGCGTAGAGGGTTTTACCGTAGTCTTGTCTGCTGCTGATGAGTGCATGGGTGACTGTCTTCCTGGTCTCTGGGGGAATCCATTTGAAGGATTTTTTTAGAGTACTGAGTGTGTGGAAGCAGGAGGAGGTTAGAGCATTGATTTGCTGTGTCAAGGTTGCGTGCGTGGTTTGCGGGGGAGGGTGCGGGCCTAGGGCAGTGGGCCACCAGGAGTCGTCCCATGTGGTTTTGTTGGGGCCGAAGATGATGATCTTGATTTTGTTAGAGTTAAGCTTGAGGTGGTTAGATGTCATCCAGTTGGCGATGTCGAGGAGAGCAGCGTGTAGGTTGGTTTTGGCGGTGGTGGGGTTGCGGGTGAGAGAGAGGATGAGTTGGGTGTCATCTGCGTAGGAGAGGATGGTGATTCCGTGTGATCGGAGGATGTTGGCTAGGGGGATCATGTAAATGTTGAAGAGTGTGGGGCTGAGGGAGGACACTTGGGGGACTCCGCAGATGATCTTGGTAGCAGTGGAATGGAAAGGTGGAAGGCGGACTCTCTGGGTCCGGTCAGTGAGGAAGGTGGTGAACCAGTCTAAGGCTTTTTTGGTGAATTCCTATATCGTGGAGGATGTCGTGGAGGCATGTGTGGAGTGTGTGGTGGCAGACAGTGTCAAAGGCTGCGGAGAGGTCTAGGAGGATGAGTGCGACGGTCTTGCCTTTGTCTACCTTGGTCCTGATGTCATCACTGCATGCGATGAGGGCGGTTTCCGTGATGTGGTTCTTGCGGAACCCAGATTGTGAGGGGTGAAGAGTGTTGTTTTCTTTGAGGAAGTGGGATAGGCGGGCTTTGACTAGTTTCTCGGCAACCTTGCCGGGAAAAGGGAGGGGGGAGATGGGGCGATAGTTGGAGAGGATCTCCGGGTCGGCTTTGTTTTTTTTAGGAGAGCAGTGATTTCTGCGTGCTTCCAGGGGTCTGGGTAGGTGGCGGAGTCGAAAGAGGAGTTGATTATGTCGCGGAGTATGGGGGCGATGGTTGGGCTGGCTTTGTTGTAGATGCGATGTGGACAGGGGTCGGAGGGGGATCCGGAGTGGATGGAGTTCATGTTTTTTTTCGGTTTCTTCGTGTGTGGTGGGGGCCCAGGTGGTGAGTGTGGTGGGGGGGTCATGAGTGGGGGTTGAGTTGGGTGAGTGAGGGGTGTGTGTGGTGAGTGTGTGTGGTATGAAGCTGTTGTGGATGTCCAGGATTTTGTGGTGGAAGTGGTTGGAGAGGGCGTCACATAAGGGCTGTGTGTGTGAGGGGTCCATGTTGCTGGCTTTGGGTTTGGCTAGTTCATTAATGATGGTGAAGAGTTCTTTGCTGTTTTGAGAGTTGTTATCAAGGCGTGTCTTGTAGTGATCTCTTTCAAAAAACATAACTTTGAAGGAAACACGCTCAGCCAGGGAAACACGAATAAAAAAAAAAAGTTCCTGAACAGAAAGTTAAGTAGGGGAAAGCGGAAGCCAGCAAGTCCTGGGGCGATACTCCAGGGGTGTGAACCTCTTGCAAAAAGGACGGACCGGGAAGGCAAATTAACCCCTGGCAAGCAAGGATTTTTAAAAGACAAACGAGTAGACAAATCCGAGCTGATGGGAGGAGTTAAACTCCACATAGTACATACAATAGATCATCACCTGACAGCGCAAGCGCTGTCTAGGCTCAACCAAAAAATAGGAAATATTTATCTAAAAAAAAAAAGACCAAAACGACAAAAATTCGACATACACAAGTCAAGTTATGAATTTTTAAAGATTAAACTCAAAAATAGCACTTAGAAACACAAAATGCTTTGATGAGGTGTTAACACGGCGTCGTGACAGAGTCGTTCCCAACAATCCGACACCAGCGGCGCCGGACATGAAGTTGCGTAGACCCCCAAGTACAGTACCTTTGGTAAAGAGTGAAACCAAGTCGATGCGCGAAGTCAGGGATCGTGGCGTCTGTGCGAAATGTTGAATCCGCGCACTTCGAGCGGCGTCGGCACGATGTGGTGCGGCGACTTCCACGGAGTCGTGGACTTCAGCGGGGCTGCAGCGGCATCGGGCCTGCGAAGGTCTTCGCGTTCCAGCGAAGATCACTGAGTCGGTTGCAGGTGGCGTCACCGGATTCAGCAGCGGCATCGATCCAAAGTCGTTTTCCTTGGATTTCCACCAGCTTTCCTTCCAAGGGCCCAGGGACTGGATGGGGCACCACTTGTCAGAGCAGGAGTCTCTATAGAGACTCCAAGTGCTGGCAGAGAGAAGTCTTTGCTGTCCCTGAGACTTCAAACAACAGGAGGCAAGCTCTAAATCAAGCTCTTGGAGATTTCTTCACAAGATGGAAGGCACACAAAGTCTAGTCTTTGCCCTCTTACTTTGGCAGAAGCAGGAACTGCAGGATAGCTCCACAAAGCACAGTCACAGGCATGGCAGCACTTCTCCTCAGTTCTTCTCCAGGCAGAGTTTCCTCTTGTTTCTAGAAGTGTTCTAAAGTCTGTGGTTTTGGGTGCCCTTCTTATACCCAATTTCTCCTTTGAAGTAGGCCTACTTCAAAGTAAAGTCTCTTTTGAATGTGAAATCCTGCCTTTCCCAGACCAGGCCCGAGACACTCACCAGGGGGTCGGAGACGGCATTGTGTGAGGATAGGCACAGCCCTTTCAGGTGTAAGTTACCACTCCTCCCCTCCCTCCTAGCACAGATGGCTCATCAGGAAATGCAGACTACACCCCAGCTCCCTTTGTGTCACTATCTAGTGTAAGGTGCAACTAGCCCAACTGTCAAACTGACCCAGACAGGGAATCCACAAACAGGTAGAGTCACAGAAATGGTATAAGCAAGAACATGCTCACTTTCTTAAAGTGGCATTTTCAAACACACAATCTTAAAATCAACTTTACTAAAAGATGTATTTTTAAATTGTGATCTCTGAGACCCCAAACTCCACATGTCCATCCGCTCCCAAAGGGAATCTACACTTTAATCAGATTTAAAGGTAGCCCCCATATTAACCTATGAGAGGGACAGGCCTTGTAACAGTGGAAAACGAATTTAGCAATATTTCACTGTCAGGACATATAAAACACATTACTATATGTCCTACCTTAACCATACACTGCACCCTGCCCTTGGGGCTACCTAGGGCTTACCTTAGGGGTGCCTTACATGTAAGAAAAGGGAAGGTTTAGACCTGGCAAGTGGGTACACTTGCCAAGTCGAATTTACAGTTACAAGTACACATACAGACACTGCAATGGCAGGTTTGAGACATGATTATAGAGCTACTTATGTGGGTGACACAACCAGTGCTGCAGGCCCACTAGTAGCATTTGATTTACAGGCCCTGGCACCGCTAGTGCACTTTACTAGGGACTTACTAGTAAATCAAATATGCCAATCATGGATAAGCCAATTACATACACATTTTGTAAAGGAGCACTTGCACTTCAGCACTGGTTAATAGTAAAGTGCCCAGAGTTACAAAAACAGCAAAATCAGAGTCCAGCACAGATCAACAACCTGGGGAACAGAGGCAAAAAGTTAAGGGAGACCACGCCAAGGATGAAAAGTCTTAAAGCAATGCATTGCATTTTCTGTCGCACGGTAGGCGCTGCATCGATTCTTCACTGGGGATGTTGGGCTGTGTCATTCCGGTTCGGCTGTGCGTCGCTCCAGTAGGACTGTGCGTCAAATTTCCAGCTGCAAGGCAATCCAAATGAATCCTTTGGGCAGCCAGTCTGTTCCTCTTGACAGGTTGCAGGTTCAGGTCCAGAAATGCCCGAGTTGGTGGGGTCAGGGACCCTGGTTATATACGTAAAAATGCCTTTGAAGTGGGGGAGAATTCAAAGAATGGTTTTGAAGTGCACACTGTCCACTTTCAGTACACAAATGTCTGACGGGTTCCAGTAGGGGGTTTGGTGATCCATTGTGTGAGGGCAGGCCACTAGCCTTTGAAATGTAAGTGTCAGGCCCTCCACCCTTCTAGCCAAGGAAGAACCATTCAGTATGAAGATGAGTGCAGGTGTGACTGAGTATCTTTTGTTTGTGGTTGTGTGGGTGAAATGCACAAGGAAGCTGTCAACCAGCGCAGCCCAGACGTTGATTGGAGACAGGCTGTAAGGCACAGGTGGATTTTAAGTGCAGAGCAATGCTCACTTTCTAAAAGTGGCATTTCTAAAATAGTAATATAAAATCCAACATAACCTATAAGCAGGATTTTCTATTACCATTCTGTCCATTCTAAATAAGACCAGGCTACCCCTGTCTGATCGGACTCTACCAACCAAACAGTGTATGAAGGTAGCCCTAATGCTACCCTATGAAAGGAGCAGGCCTCACAGTAGTGGAAAACAAATTTAGGAGTTTTCCACTACCAGGACATATAAAACACACATGTACATGTCCTGCCTTTTACCTACATAGCACCCTACCCTATGGGTTACCTAAGGCCTACCTTAGGGATGACTTATATGTAGAAAAAGGGGAGTTTAAGGCTTGGCAAGTGCTTTTAAATGCCAAGTCGAAGTGGTAGTGAAATTGCACACACAGGTCTTGCAATGGCAGGCCTGAGACATGGTTAAGGGGCTACTTATGTGGGTGGCACATCCAGTGCTGCAGGCCCACTAGTATCATTCAATTTACAGGCCCTGGGCACATGTAGAACCCTTTACTAGGGACTTATAAGTAAATCAAATATGCCTATTGGGAATGAACCAATGTTACCATGTTTAAGGGATATAGGGGGTCATTTTGACCCCGGCGGGCGGCGGTCGCCGCCCGCCTGGAGGGAACCGCCATATGGCCGCTCCGCGGTCGAAAGACCGCGGAGGCCATTCTGGCTTTCCCGCTGGGCTGGCGGGCGACCGCCAGAAGGCCGCCCGCCAGCCCAGCGGGAAACCCCTCCCCACGAGGAAGCCGGCTCCGAATGGAGCCGGCGGAGTGGGCATGTGCGACGGGTGCAGTTTGCACCCGTCGCGTATTTCAGTGTCTGCTAGGCAGACACTGAAATACACAGTGGGGCCCCCAGGGGCCCCGCGGCACCCCCTACCGCCATCCTGTTCCTGGCGGGCGAACCGCCAGGAACAGGATGGCGGTAGGGGGTGTCAGAATCCCCCATGGCGGCGCAGCAAGCTGCGCCGCCATGGGGGATTCCAAGGGCAGCGGTAAACCGGCGGGAGACCGCCGGTTTACCCTTTCTGGCCGCGGCAGAACCACCGCGGTCAGAATGCCCTTTGGAGCACCGCCGGTCTGTCGGCGGTGCTCCCGTGGCTGGTGACCCTGGCGGTCACTGGCCGCCAGGGTCTGAATCAGGCCCATAGTGCGCAGAGTCCTAAAACCAGCAAAAATAGTGTCAGAAAAATGGTGGGAGGCAGGCAAAAAGTTGGGGGATGACCACCCTAAGTCTGTCAGGTCTAACACCACCTGTTGCGTATTTCTTCTATCGAGTGGTGGCTGACTCCAACTTCATTTATTTTGGCAAGCATTTCCTGCCAAATGTGCTTCTTTTGGGAATTTAGCACAGCCATTGATACCTTCCCAAATAAGACATCATGGTGCTCACAGTACTCCTGAGTATCTCTTTAACTCCTTCTCTGCAAATGTGAGTTTTCTCTACCTTCCTGCAGCACTTTTTTCAGATGTTTGCCTAGCCATGGTTGCATTTGCTCCTCTCTGCTTGTTTGCCCTCTGCACTGTGTGCTAGATAGACTCCTCCTACACTCCTGTGAGGCACTTCTTGGTTCAGGGGTGATTATCCTTGACCAGGAAGAGCTTTTTCCCTCATTTTCAGCCCCGGCCACTATTTGCAACTCATTCACTAATTGCGAGTCAGTAAAAGGTCCATTAAAATGTAGGAAATCAGAAAATACGAACATGCAAATTGCGAAGTGACTTGTTACTGACTTACAATTTTGGCAGTCACAGTGTACCTACATACCAGTTTGCAATTTCCTAATTGAAATTCACATGGATTCTCAATTAGGAAATTGCACGTTTTTTGGTTTGTACGTGGGGCCCTAAATTATGTAACTCTATCTCAAACAAAAATAATACTTGGCTGTTATGCATGGCTCACTGAGGAAAGGTGGCAAGAATTCTGTAAAATGAAGTTTCATATTGAACTGTTTCATTATGTAGGGAATGAATGCTTACAGATGGGTTATTTGTAGTCTTTATAATTTACATACGATTTCAATCACATAGATGAAATGTATGATCCTTCATATCACTTGTGCTGAAAATTGTAAATTGTTTAAAGTTATGTATTGCATGCTACGTATGCAGTTTTCATTAATGCACCTAAATAAATCTAGTTGTTTTAGCCACAGTTAAAGCTAATATACATTTGTTGAGGTGTTCAAAAATAATTACAATCTCTTGTTTTTTTAAACTGATGCTATACTTTTTATCTAAAATTGTATTGTTGCCACCCTGAAAAGTATAGTAAGTGAAGACTGAATAAAGAAAGAAAAGAAAACAACACATATACAGTCAGTCTCCTTTGTCTGATTCACAAATCATACTTAAGATTTGCCTTTTTAACCTTGGGAGCAACTGCAAATAATTCTCCTGCTATGTCAACCATGACCCCAAAATCAACAAAGTCAAAACCTTTATGTAACAAATGACTGAGAAATGGCCATGGAATGCTGATTATACGAGCTAGTATGATGAGAAATCCTGATTTTATTAAAGACAAGGGGTCCACTATTATACACCAATCTCTTGTATTCACTACTCTGAAGCACATTAAAAAACAATGATATCTACATCACAGCAAACTTTCGATATACCAACTCCTTATTGGTTGACCTATCACAGAAATTAGTTTTCTGAATTCAAATGATGTTAAAAAACATAGCTATAGTCAGCTCTCAAATATAAATCAGATGCATTATTCCACTGTGGAGATGAACTCATTGTCTACAATGTATCAACTTTATGATTTTCACTTAGCTGTAACTAGTCTGTGCCAGTTAAGTTTATGCTATATTAATTCATTCTTATTGGGCAAAGTTGGCAACATAAATAGCATACTAGCATACTGGCACTTGAACAGATATCAAATGCACAACCTTCAACTTCCACACTCCCCTCTATTTTTCCAAACCCACCAGAGGTGCTTGCTTTTTGAATACCTATGTTCTTTCACCTTGCATGCATAACCCTTATAAATGAACAAGTAACCTAACCCAACATTTATTAATCAGAAAACAATTCAACATCTGTCTGATGTCTGCGTCCCAAAATCAAAAACAACAAGTGATGGATGGAATGCTGAACATTGTCAAACACTCACCCCCAGTCACAGATCTGGGTTTAATCCATCGTTCTTTTGCTCACCATGCCACCCCAGTTTTGACCCAGCCATATGCAAATCAGTCTTGACCCTGTTCCTCATGGGAACAGTCCAGCCCGAACTGCCAAGCCAGGTCCTCACTAGACCGGAAACAAGCATCCAGTGGCATGGGAAGCACTGGACCCACGTCTGGGCATACCCTTCCCGCTTAGGGCGACAAAGCAAAAACAACAAGTGATGGACGGAATGCTGAACATTGTCAAACACTCACCCCCATTGACAGATCTGGGTTTAATCCATCGTTCTTTTGCTCACCATGCCACCCCAGTTTGGACCCAGCCATATGCAAATCAGTCTTGACCCCGTTCCTCATGGGAACAGTCCAGCCCGAACTGCCAAGCCAGGTCCTCACTGGACCGGAAACAAGCATCCAGTGGTATGGGAAGCACGGGACCCACGTCTGGGCATACCCTTCCCACTTAGGGCGACAAAGCAAAAACAACAAGTGATGGACGGAATGCTGAACATTGTCAAACACTCACCCCCAGTCACAGATCTGGGTTTAATCCATCGTTCTTTTGCTCACCATGCCACCCCAGTTTGGACCCAGCCATATGCAAATCAGTCTTGACCCTGTTCCTCATGGGAACAGTCCAGCCCGAACTGCCAAGCCAGGTCCTCACAGGACCGAAAACAAGCATCCTGGGACCGGTTTCGGGGTTTCACCCCTCATCAGCCAGGCTAGCTTGAATCCAGTGGCATGGGAAGCACGGGACCCACGTCTGGGCATACCCTTCCCACTTAGGGCGAGAAAGCAAAAACAACAAGTGATGGACGGAATGCTGAACATTGTCAAACACTCACCCCCAGTCACAGATCTGGGTTTAATCCATCGTTCTTTTGCTCACCATGCCACCCCAGTTTGGACCCAGCCATATGCAAATCAGTCTTGACCCTGTTCCTCATGGGAACAGTCCAGCCCGAACTGCCAACCAGGTCCTCACTGGACCGGAAACAAACATCCTGGGACCGGTTTCGGGGTTTCACCCCTCATCAGCCAGGCTAGCTTGAATCCAGTGGCATGGGAAGCACAGGACCCACGTCTGGGCATACCCTTCCCACTTAGGGCGACAAAGCAAAAACAACAAGTGATGGACGGAATGCTGAACATTGTCAAACACTCACCCCCAGTCACAGATCTGGGTTTAATCCATCGTTCTTTTGCTGTCCAGCCCGAACTGCCAAGCCAGGTCCTCACTGGACCGGAAACAAGCATCCTGGGTCCGGTTTCGGGGTTTCACCCCTCATCAGCCAGGCTAGCTTGAATCCAGTGGCATGGGAAACACGGGACCCACGTCTGGGCATACCCTTCCCACTTAGGGCGACAAAGCAAAAACAATAAGTGATGGACGGAATGCTGAACATTGTCAAACACTCACCCCCAGTCACAGATCTGGGTTTAATCCATCGTTCTTTTGCTCACCATGCCACCCCAGTTTGGACCCAGCCATATGCAAATCAGTCTTGACGCTGTTCCTCATGGGAACAGTCCAGCCCGAACTACCAAGCCAGGTCCTCACTGGACCGGAAACAAGCATCCTGGGACCGGTTTCGGGGTTTCACCCCTCATCAGCCAGGCTAGCTTGAATCCAGTGGCATGGGAAGCACAGGACCCACGTCTGGGCATACCCTTCCCACTTAGGGCGACAAAGCAAAAACAACAAGTGATGGAAGGAATGCTGAACATTGTCAAACACTCACCCCCAGTCACAGATCTGGGTTTAATCCATCGTTCTTTTGCTCACCATGCCACCCCAGTTTGGACCCAGCCATATGCAAATCAGTCTTGACCCTGTTCCTCATGGGAACAGTCCAGCCCGAACTGCCAAGCCAGGTCCTCACTGGACCGGAAACAAGCATCCTGGGACCGGTTTCGGGGTTTCACCCCTCATCAGCCAGGCTAACTTGAATCCAGTGGCATGGGAAGCACAGGACCCACGTCTGGGCATACCCTTCCCACTTAGGGCGACAAAGCAAAAACAATAAGTGATGGACGGAATGCTGAACATTGTCAAACACTCACCCCCAGTCACAGATCTGGGTTTAATCCATCGTTCTTTTGCTCACCATGCCACCCCAGTTTGGACCCAGCCATATGCAAATCAGTCTTGACCCTGTTCCTCATGGGAACAGTCCAGCCCGAACTGCCATGCCAGGTCCTCACTGGACCGGAAACAAGCATCCTGGGACCGGTTTCGGGGTTTCACCCCTCATCCGCGAGGCTAGCTTGAATCCAGTGGCATGGAAGCACGGGACCCACGTCTGGGCATACCCTTCCCACTTAGGGCGACAAAGCAAAAACAACAAGTGATGGACGGAATGCTGAACATTGTCAAACACTCACCCCCAGTCACAGATCTGGGTTTAATCCATCGTTTTTTTGCTCACCATGCTACCCCAGTTTGGACCCAGCCATATGCAAATCAGTCTTGACCCTGTTCCTCATGGGAACAGTCCAGCCCGAACTGCCAAGCCAGGTCCTCACTGGACCGGAAACAAGCATCCAGTGGCATGGGAAGCACTGGACCCACGTCTGGGCATACCCTTCCCACTTAGGGCGACAAAGCAAAAACAACAAGTGATGGACGGAAAGCTGAACATTGTCAAACACTCACCCCCAGTCACAGATCTGGGTTTAATCCATCGTTCTTTTGCTCACCATGCCACCCAGCTTGGACCAAGCCATATGCAAATCAGTCTTAACCCTGTTCCTCATGGGAACAGTCCAGCCCGAACTGCCAAGCCAGGTCCTCACTGGACCGGAAACAAGCATCCTGGGACCGGTGGCATGGGAAACACGGGACCCACGTCTGGGCATACCCTTCCCACTTAGGACGACAAAGCAAAAACAATAAGTGATGGACGGAATGCTGAACATTGTCAAACACTCACCCCCAGTCACAGATCTGGGTTTAATCCATCGTTCTTTTGCTCACCATGCCACTCCAGTTTGGACCCAGCCATATGCAAATCAGTCTTGACCCTGTTCCTCATGGGAACAGTCCAGCCCGAACTGCCAAGCCAGGTCCTCACTGGACCGGAAACAAGCATCCAGTGGCATGGGAAGCACGAGACCCACGTCTGGGCATACCCTTCCCACTTAGGGCGACAAAGCAAAAACAACAAGTGATGGACGGAATGCTGAACATTGTCAAACACTCACCACCAGTCACAGATCTGGGTTTAATCCATCGTTCTTTTGCTCACCATGCCACCCCAGTTTGGACCCAGCCATATGCAAATCAGTCTTGACCCTGTTCCTCATGGGAACAGTCCAGCCCGAACTGCCAAGCCAGGTCCTCACTGGACCGGAAACAAGCATCCTGGGACCGGTTTCGGGGTTTCACCCCTCATCAGCCAGGCTAGCTTGAATCCAGTGGCATGGGAAACACGGGACCCACGTCTGGGCATACCCTTCCCACTTAGGGCGACAAAGCAAAAACAAGAAGTGATGGACGGAATGCTGAACATTGTCAAACACTCATCCCCAGTCACAGATCTGGGTTTAATCCATCGTTCTTTTGCTCACCATGCCACCCCAGTTTGGACCCAGCCATATGCAAATCAGTCTTGACCCTGTTCTCATGGGAACAGTCCAGCCCGAACTGCCAAGCCAGGTCCTCACTGGACCGGAAACAAGCATCCTGGGACCGGTTTCGGGGTTTCACCCCTCATCCGCGAGGCTAGCTTGAATCCAGTGGCATGGGAAGCACGGGACCCACGTCTGGGCATACCCTTCCCACTTAGGGCGACAAAGCAAAAACAACAAGTGATGGACGGAATGCTGAACATTGTCAAACACTCACCCCCAGTCACAGATCTGGGTTTAATCCATCGTTCTTTTGCTCACCATGCTACCCCAGTTTGGACCCAGCCATATGCAAAGTGGCGTCCCAAAATCGCCACTAAGAAGGGGAGCTGCAACTCCTTGTCATCATTTGCTTCCTTAAGTACGGTTCTGTTGAGCACAAATGACAAGGATATAGCAAATACCTATTTTTGGAAATGGGTGCTGCCTATTTACTATGCCAGGATTTTTTGCTTTTTGATCACTAGGTTTTGGACCTTTTTTATTGACGATCCTCATTACCTGAGTGCCACTCACGGTAATTGCATGGTAATTAGACTGCACGTTTTTCCAGCCCGCCTTTTAAGATAAGGCTTGTGCGACGCAACTTTGGTAAGGGCCACTAGCCTGGTTACATGTGTACACCAGTGCTTAATTTGTGCTTGTTGTTTCCGGTGCTGAGCACCGGCACTTATTTGTGAGGGCCGGGGCTTATTCTTATGCCTCAAGCATTTGCTGCGAGCAAAAGACACATATGGGAAATACAGAAGAAGGAAAAACGAAAAAACGTCATGAAGGGACAAAGTAGAAAGTTGCAGGATGAGCTGAAGGGGCAGGGGTGGCCGTAAATGGATTGAAGAGGCCCGAGATGGCTTCAGGATTACGCTGCCTCAGTATCCATTGCTGGCAGATTTTTAATTACAGCAGCCTCGTGTCTAAGAGAAGGGCTTTGAGCACCGGCACCTCTACACTTACAAATTACGCACTGGTGTACACGCATACACATGCATGTGCGCACAAGTGCATGCTGCACGTAAGCAGCTTCTGTTGTGTGCAGCCTGGCCTCTGCAGACAGGTAACCTACCTGTGACAGTTTTAAAAGGAAAATTTGACCTGTAAAAATAATGCTTTTGATAGGCATGTACCTGCCTTTTAAATATTAATAAGTCACCAATATGTTGGTCATTTTGTCCATAAAGGCAATGTGCATAATATTTAAAATAAGGGTTTGTAGAAATTAATGTTGAACATGTCTTTACTGTAAAATATCCCCAAAATTGATTTTCACCGTAGCTAGGCTGGATGCTGCCATAAGGAATTATTGGACTATATTGTTACATTTATAAAAGGCTAAAGTGAGATCGGCAGCAGCTAGAGAAGCATTTCAAGCACTCATTTTAATCTTAATTTAAAATTCAAATTAATGGTCAAATTTGATTTTAAACCTCTATTTTGAAAATTACAATTTTAGAAAGTTGTAATTTTTCTATCTACGCTAAATGTCCTTTTCTGCCAGGATCCAGGTTCACGTGACTCTTAATGGCTCTCCTGTGATGTGTATTGCTCCCAGACAGCGGACAAAGGTCCTGGGATTGGGGCGGTGTGGGTCTTCCTGACAGGATGGGGAGGGAGGAGATGTGCCCCTGTCCTGATTACTCTTCAAAAGGCTTGCTGTGGCCCGCACAGATGAACCTGACACCAGACCTGCCCCAACCTTTTTTTGACTAGCCAGGCTAGAGCCAAACCAAAGGAAAGGAAGGAACTGGCCAGAACCAGTTTTTGAGTTAGACAAAGGGGTGTGCACCACTCACAGGTTGGCACTGGACATAAAAGTGGGATCCCCAGAACCTGGCAGGAGAGGAAGATCCTGAACCTGGATGGCGACATGGCAACACCATGGTCAGCTGCGAAGACAAGCCACCTGACACCTTAAAAGACTAAGGACTCTGTCTGCAGCTGCCTCCTAGGACTAGATGGGTCTCCCCAGGGCCAGTGCAATGGGGCCCTTATGCCCCTGGCCCCTGAGGATTGGTTGGAGTACGACTTGGACTCTACTGCCTCCCAGATGCCCTGCAAGATAGCCTAGAAGCCATGGGGTCTGTGGAGACCAAAGCAGAGGAGAAGTCTGGTGCAGGGAGCAGTTAAACCAACTACCTGCAAGGAGCACCTTTTGAATGCCAGGAACCCTTCTGAAAATGTTTCTGGTTGCTAGAGGTCATTACCAAGAGCAAAATGAGCCCAAGATTGTTATACACTGCCCAACGGGGCCTGCTGCTTCTCCTGGGTAATAGAAAGAAGAAAGGACTGCCCAAAATATAGAAACCTGGGCAATGAAAATAGAAGAAGTGCAGCCCGAGTATACCAATACCACAGAGTAGTGGCCGTCATCTTGGAAAAGGGTCTGGAAGTAAGGAAGATAATCAGAAAGTATACAGGTAAATGGTGAAAAACAAAGGAAAGGGTACTATAATGAAAAATACCAAATACAAGAATAACACTTGAAAGGAAAAAGGTGATTCAATGAATTGCTGCAATGTACACAATTGATGCAATACTGATAAGACCCCTGGGGACTCTCCAAGAATGCACATACAGAACTCTCAGACAATATTCAGTACCATAAGTTAAGGGAAAATGTCTATGTAGCCCAAATTAACTTAGTCCATTCCTCCTATTGGTGTAGCCCTGTTTCATGGTGTTCGTCCTAAGAATGCAATCTTAATTCTTCTTTAATAAGCAATTGCTCCATATTCCCTCCTCTTTCAGGTAATCTGACTACATTGATCACACGCTGTTGGGTATCATTTTCTGTGTGGCCCTCGATTCAGTAGTGCTCTAATAGAGGAGCAGTGGGGACTGAGACAACATGGTGGTTGAAAAACGATGGATTGTGATTTTGCCCTGAGCAATTGCCAGTGGCTGAGATTAATTCAACCATTGTATCCATCATCTTGTTTTTGCAATTAATGCCCTAAGTGCATGGGGTATGCTATGGCGTGGGTCCATTGCTCACTATGCCACTGGACTCAAGCTATACCTGGCTAATGAGCATTATCAGAATGAAACGGGTCCTAGTTTCCTTGTATTCTGGCTGGACTGATCCCATGGGGAGCACGGTCGGATTTGCATATGGCTGGATCCAAACTGAAGTGACATGCTAGCTGAAAATCAATGGTTTGGAATGCAACCCAGAGGCATCGCCAGTGGCTGAGATTAATTAAAGTATTCCATCCAGCATGTTGTTCTCGTAGGTGATGCCCTAAGTGTGACGGGTATTCCCAGATGTGGGTCCAGTGTTCACTGTGCCACCGGACTCAGCTGATGAGCTGTCAAGGTCCCAGACATACTTAAGTGGGAGCAGAATGCAACTGCTCCCCACCCATATCTTGTTGCAGCAGTCACAAGTGGAACACTGACAGACTGACTCAAGGTAAGAGGGGAGGGGGTTAGTAACAGGACACTGAGGAGTAGATTCTGTGAAGAGGTGTGGTTTCAATTACTTGATGGCCCTCTAGTGTTGAAAATAAATGGACCATGGACTTTCAGAGGCAGATTTAAGAGCCTCTATCTCCTCTTTGAGCACATTAGCATCATTTCTTTTTTACACTAATGTGGCCCAACAAGGCCAAAATCAAATCACCAAATTTACAAAGTGGTGCAGTGCATGCATAGCAGCACTTTGTAACCCTTTGTGCTACATTATGCCTGTGCCAGGCATAATATATGTAAAGGGAGTGTTCCCCCGTTAGGGGGGCCAAAATAATAACGCAAAGAAACCTACGAGATTTCTTTGTGTAGTTTTTGTGCAACTTTTAACGCCTGCTCAGAGCAGACGTTAAAAGGAGGCACACCATTGTTTTCAATGTGTCTCAATGGGCGTTACAGGATTAGCACCAACATTTTTTACTCTAATCCTGCAAAGCTCCGAACTAGCATCAAATATTTTGACTGTAGTTTCCCCAATTACCGCCATGGTGCGCTGTATCTTAGATACTGCACACACATGCTGGCGTTGGGGTGGCGCTAAGGGGTGCAAGAAAAGTGGTGCTGCACTGGGTGCAGCGCCACTTTTGTTAAATCATGCCCTTATACTTTAGATAGATACAAAAGGGTCTCTTGAATGAATTGCTGATCAACAGTCTCACAATGTTTAGGGATTTTCCCCAAGGACATTTTTGTCTGTCAAACTCAATCGTGACCTCCACTGAAAATGAGGCTTACCCCAGTCTTTTAGTGAGAACTCTTTGACCTTTAAATCCAAAGAAATCAAGTCAAAGCACTTCTGTGGAATCCAATGCTGCTGCCGGATCCGGGAGCTCAATAATCAGCAGCTGGGGTTAGACATGGGCTTCTTTAAACAGTTTGAGGCCAGGCCTGCCTGACTCAACTCTCAGGCCATGCCCATCTCACTCAGCTCTTGAGCCTTACTCGCCTGACTCAGGTCTTGGACCACACCCATCTGACCCAACTCTTTGGCCACATCCAACTGACTCAGCTCTCAAATGACCATTAAGGCCTTATCGAGACCAATCCTGCTCTTACCATAACGCGGTGCCTCAAATGGGTACAGCACATTTCCTTACTGGACCTGGTGTGTACTTTGACCTTGGCTTGTCATGTGATTGCTTGTATCCTATTGATGCTGCAATACCTCTGGCAGAGTGTGACCAGTGGGAGGTGTGGGGGGTTTGCAAAGTTCTGACATGAGCCTTTATCAGGGTGAAACCAATCCTTGGTTGCTTCCATTCCACTTCAGGGAGGACCTATCTTGGCAGTTCAGGTTGGACTGATCCCAAGGGGAGCAGGGTCAAGACTGATTTGCATATGGCTGGGTCCAAACTGAGGTGGCATGGTGGGTAAAAAATGGTGGATTGGGAAACGAGGCAATGACAGTGGCTGAGATTAATTCAAGCATCCATGCATCACCTTGTTGTTGAAGTTAATGCCCTACGTGTGATGGGTATCCCCAGATGTGGATCCAGTAGTCACTGTGCTGTTGGAATCAAGCTATATCTGGCTGATGAGCCCTTTTCAGGGGAAAACCAGTCTTAAGTTGCTTGTATTTCATTTCAAGGAAGACTTGACTTGGCTTGGCAGTTTAGGCCAGACTGTTCCCCTGGTGAGCAGGGTCAAGGTTGGTTTGCATATGGTGGG
Source organism: Pleurodeles waltl (assembly GCF_031143425.1). Lineage (NCBI taxonomy): Eukaryota > Metazoa > Chordata > Amphibia > Caudata > Salamandridae > Pleurodeles > Pleurodeles waltl. The sequence continues at coordinate 145,913,031 of NC_090445.1, read as the reverse complement.
GTCCAAACTTAGGTGGTGTGGTAGGTGAAAAACAATAGATTGAGATATGACCCCGAGCAATTGCCGGTGGCTGAGATTATTTCAATCATTCATCCATTGTCCTCTTGTTTCTTTTTATACACGGTCAGGGAGGCCAATTTATAACAACATTTAGGAGAACAAGAAGTAGTACTATACGAGTACTCATTTACGTACTTTTAAGAAAAAGAATATGCAAAAGAGTACCTCAAGAGAAGACTTTTACGTACTATTACATGTCTTTGTGAATCTTCCCCATAGTATTAGAAAAACGTCTTAAAAGTGCAATTAAACACCACACACCACGATGACAAATGCACGGATGAATTAATATACCGTTTATTCTGCACACACTCCCTATGTTTATGTCTTTTAGTGCCACACCTAGTTAAAAAATAGGTCCTGTCCCAACAGAAGCTGAGATGGAAGAAAGGATTCTCGCCTGCACTGAAAAGGAATTCTAGAGCATCAGGCCCATGGAAGGGAGAGCCCTTCAACCTTCTAGAATTACATTTTATTGGTTTGCACGGCGGACTCTTGTCCTCTCTCAGCAGGTATTTAGCTTTCTAGTGTAATGAGATTCGGTTGACCTGTAAGATGGTAAGGGGTCTGTCTAAATGTTATATTTGCCAAGATGGCAATGTGAATGTACAGTGCATTTCCCATGAAATTGAAAACACCACACCCTCATTCTCCATCAAAAGTTCTATCTTAGAATCAGGTTAGCAGAAGTCTTAACCGATTCTTAAAGGAGCCATGCACACACACAGCGCCAGTTCCATGGAGATCGAAGCCCCTGTAGATGGAGTGTGGGTTTAGGCTGCGGATCGTGCAGCCTTTGTGGCATTTTTGATGACTACAGCTTATATCTCACGTTTCTTTGCTGGTCCAGGATTTTGATTGGGACTGCCTGCAGATGCTAGAGGCCACAGGGGAAATTTTGCAAGCAATAAAATAGATACAATAAAGGAGCGCCTAGAAGCACTCAGACAGGGCCATCTCAAGATATTTTGTCGCCGTAGGTAATGTGCAGTCATTGCCCGTTTTCTTTGCATTTCTTTTTGTTTATCTTCCGTAGGCTGAGTATTTATATCGTAATTACTACCTGTGAGGCGCTGAAGCAGATAACTAGCATGCTACTCCATCTGACCTCAGAGTCATGCATAAGGGTTGCACTTCACACACACGAATTCAGATTCTGTCTTCGGTTTGCTTCGGATCTAGTTCAGGGAGGACATGGCCGTACAGTTTAGGCTGGACTGTTTCTATTGGAGCAGGGTCAAGTCTGATTTGCATGTGGCCGGTTCCAAAATGAAGTGGCATGGTTGGCAAAATCAATGGATTGCAATACTACCCCAAGCAATTGGCAGTGTTGTGACAAATTGCAAGCCTACTTCCTACAACATTTTGGGTGTTTAAGGGCTGCACTTTGTCATGCGGTTTTCATACTGCATCATGCATTTTTCAACATGCATCTCGTGCAAATCTATTGTACAATTCCCTCTATAGGGTAGTTATAGTTGTGTGTTTTGAGTTATATTGGATGCTTCACACCATTAGGAATTTTGACCTTGCACTGCATGGTGCTGGAATTTATTCAGTGCTGTGTACCCCAGATGAGATGCTGAAATACTTTGCTGATGAATAGCACATAACTTTGAGTGATACTCACAAAACCAGAGGCTACTGTCATGCAAATTGTTGCAGTTTGTTATGATGTTTATCACAAAGTTTGTAATTAGTTTACCATGAAATATTTTATGAATTCTGTTATATAAAACTGTTGCATACTGTCATGAAACATGTCATATCATATGTCCTTATTGGGTTATGCAATCTATCATACAATCAATTATTCAGGTTACTGCACATGGTTGAGTAATGATCATATGACTGGCCATGCAAGCAGTCACGTAAGTGTAAAGATACCATAGGCCAATAGAGGGATCAATCAAATATCATATGCAGTCACTCCAGAAGCAATTGAATCCAATCCACTTGTGCTAGCACTAAACTACCAGGATGTACAAGATGGCGTCACCCCAGGAATAACAGACTACTGGCCCCTGTATTACATCATGAAGGGATTTTAGGATTCTGGTCCACTGAGGTTAAAACATCTTTGTAGATGGTCTGTGGTTTAACCCGTGCAGGATTATTTTATGAGGTGGACCCATTAGTCAGCTAAGGTAACATGTGGTAGTGTCTGTAGGAGGAATTTGTTAGTCTGAGAGAGTGGAGAAGTAAGAGGTGAAAGGAAAAGATTCAGGTCAAAAGGGCAGGGGATGCCATAACCTAATTTCCAGCTTGTAACTTACAGTCACCCTCTTGTGAGGGAGAGTTGGAAGTGCTGTGCATATTTTAGACTCTGCTCTCCAAAGTCCTCCCAGGAAAGTCAGAGTCATTGCCTGTGGAATGGTCCAGTTATTGACATCCAGGTTAAATGTCCTTTGGGTCCCCCCATAAGCAACTGAGGAGGAGCACATGGCATGCTCTATTTACTAGCTGCGAGATAAATCCTCTTTGTGTTTTTAGGTGGAGCGTGCAAGCGCTCTGGCCTATTGTGATCTATCTGTGGGCTTTTAACCACACCACCGCACGCCCATCTCTATCACATGTTTATGGGCTTTCCTTCCAAAAACGCTTTTTTAATCGTTGGTAAATGCTTTATGTTTGTCCCTCCCTGGGGCAGTTTTGTTACCGCCATGGCCATTTACCCTGTTACATGGATAATTGCACTTTTGCCGATACGTTTGACTGCGAGCAAACTTCTTTTTCCTTTTGTGTCTTTCTTTCACTCTCATGCTCATGATGGCCTTGGCACTTTGAATTGACTTGCTTATGTCAACTTGTTAACTTTTCATTTTCAATTTATGTGGCAAGAATTTACAACGCTAATAGCTCTAACTCGAGGAAACTCGAGACCCACTGCATTGCAAATGCTTGTTTTATTTGTAATTTTTATAGAGAGTAAACTTGGCCGATGGGCATTACAGGGCTACACATGAGTGCAAGATTAAATTACACAAGGTCAGATTATTTTTTTAAAGGCAGGGGAAGACTAAGGTGGTGATTACAACTTTGGAGGAGGTGTTAATCCGTCCCAAATGTGACGGATATACCACCAGCCGTATTATGAGTTCCATAGGATATAATGGACTCGTAATACGGCTGGTGGTATATCCGTCACTTTACCGTCACTTTTGGGACGGATTAACACCTCCTCCAAAGTTGTAATAACCCCCTAAGTGATTTTCCCTGAATCACAGGATGAGGGGCTGAACATGGTTCCCCTGCTCCAAAGTCAGCAGCCTTGGCAATATCTCCAACCAGGAGTGATAGCGGCTGATGATTATGGGCAACCAGATAAATATCCACTGATTAAAGGCAGCCAGATAAATGGCCAGAGGGCACACCCAGAAGCAGCAGAGAAAATATTGGTCTATATACAGATGTAACACTGAAATGGTAATAGCTGAAAAAGTTGTACTTTCCAAAGCTCTGCCTGGATGGCAGAAGAGGATTGTTTCTTGTGGGCCTTGAAGATGGTGGGTGTCTTATGTTCTAACTAGGCATGGTGTGGCTTGCCATCGCACGAGCAGTGGTTCTGGCTGAAAGACCTTCTGTGTTCTAAGAGGTCGAAATGAGGGTATCACTTCCAGGTTCTTTTAGATCCAGTCTAGCCTACAAGTGCTGTGCCCATAGGACAGGCATGGTTCATCATCTCTTTAGTCATGCACCTGTGCTGTTTTGTGCTATATTTTGCTCATGGAAGAAATGTGTACATGTGTGTTTGTTGTGTACGTCCATCTATGACTTTGGGACACCGGTAACTGTCACCAAATTAATTTGTTGGCAGTGGTTTCTGCACAAAAACTGTACATGAACGTCATTCTTGCAAAAGTAGCACAACGACCAGTACTGTACCTTCTCAGCACGGTCTGAACACTTTCTAAAGGAGCTTAATGCCGCTTCCAAGATGTATCAGAAATTCTTTGAAAGCGTAAAGCACCTCCGAGTAGGTATCTAATACTTCTGTTGAGACAGTCAATGGATATCAATTACTTTCAACGGGGCAGTGCATGTAATTTTAGCAATGTCCAGTTACTATATATGACACAGCTCTGGCACTTATGATGAGGGTTGTTTATCCAATGTGACACCTCACAAGTTAACATATTTTCAGTAGCCGGTAATACTATTTTTCAGAACAGTGACCATTCTTTGGAACAAAGTGTTATTTCACATTAGACAGTCGACGCTGAAAGTAATGACAAATCAGCAAGATCCATACACTTTGAAAGAGCACTGATACCTGATCTGCATCATACTGCGTCCAATGAAATAGGACAGGCACTTATCAACAGCACCACTGTCTTAGTAGTGAGTCAGTACTTGGACATCTTAACGTAATGGGGGTTATTTCAATGCTAAAGAACAGCAAGTCTCAAGAACAATCTGGTACTTCCAATCGGATATTATAGTCTAGAAGAATTGCTAAATGTTGTATAATTATCATTCAATTTGCCTAAATAGTGCATCATTCTACTTCAAATGAGTTGGTACTGGAGCTTCTGAAGAGCATCCTGATACTTCCAATGCATTGGTACTGGCAGTTTTCAGTAAAATTTTGAGTCTTCCAGTGAGTTGCTACTGGCACTTCTCAAGAGCGTCCTGTTACTTCAGGTCAGTTGTACAGGCATGTCTTAGGAGCTCCCTGATACTTCCAGTGGGACTGAACCGGCAATTCTCTAGAGCTCCTTGATACTTCTAGTGGATTGTCAAGAACATCCTGATACTTCAAGTGGTCTGTACAGGCATGTCTCATGAACATCCTGATACTTTCAATGGGCAATTCTGCTCAAGAGCATCGTGATACTTCCACCTGGACTGTTCGAGCATCTCTTGTGATTATCCTGATACTTCCAGTGGGATTTTACAGACACATTATCAAGAACATCTTGATATTGCCTGTGGGATTTTACAGGCACATCTCAAGAGCTTCCTGATTCTTCCAGTGTGATTGGGACGTCTCAAGAGCATTTTGATAAATCCAGTGGATTGTACAGGCATGTCTCAAGAGCATCCCGATACTGTCAGAGGATTGCACAGACACGTATCATGAGCATCCTGATATTTCTAGTGGATTGTTCAGACATGTCTCATGAGCATCCTGATACTTTCAATGGGTAATTCTGCTCAAGAGCATCGTGATACTTCCACTTGGACTGTACAAGCACCTCTTGTGATTATACTGATACTTCCAGTGGGATTTTGCAGACACATTTCAAAAGCATCCTGATAGTGCCTGTGGGATTTAACAGGCATGTCTCAAGAGCTTCCTGATACTTCCAGTGGAATTATAAAGGGACTTCTCAAGAACATTCTGATAAATCCAGTGGATTGTACAGGCACGTCTCAAGAGCATCCCGATACTTCCAGAGGTTTGAACAGACACATCTCTTGAGCATCCTGATATTTCTAGTGGATTGTTCAGACATGTCTCATGAACATCCTGATACTTCCAATGGGTTGCACATACGTGTTTCATGAGCATTCTGATACTCTCAGCGGTTTGTACAGGCACAACTTAAGATCATCCTGATACTTCCAGTAGGATTGTAGGGATTGTACAGACATGTTGTGAGTATCCTGATGCTTCCAGTGGACTGTACAGACATGTCTCAAGAGCACTCTGGTACGTCCAGTGGATTGTACAAGCACGTCCCAAGAGAATCCTGATACTTCAAGTGAAATGTACAGACACATCTCATCAGCATCCTGATACTTATAGTGGATTGTACAGACATGTCTCATGAGCATCCTGATACTTCCAGTCGGTTGTACAGCCCCATGTTAAGATCATCCTGACACTTCCAGTGGTATTATACAGGCACGTCGTGAGTATCCTGATACTTCTAGAGGACTGTACAAACATGCCTCACGAGCATCCTGATACTTCTAGTGGGTTGAACAGAGGTATATTAAGATCAGTGGGATTCTACACCATCACTGTGTATCAAATGAGTCACATTAGTCAGCTGAATTCTGATACTCCTAATATTTATCCATTCGCCATTCTCAAGTGAGTCCTGATATTAGCAATGAGATAATACTGGTACTTCTTAACAAGGTACCTATATGTAATGGATGAGCAAATGCAATTCTTTGAAAGGTCCCCTTTTTTTAAATAAGAGCATCCTGATACTTCCAGTGGATTGTATAGCCAGGTTTCAAAAGCATTCTGATGCTTCCAGTGGATTGTATAGGCATGTCGCTAGAGTGTCCTGATACTTCCAGTTTGATTGCACAGGTGCGTCAAGAGCATCCTGATACTTCTAGTGGAATTGTATAGGCACTTCTCAAGAGCATCCCGATACTTCCAATGGGATAGTGTAGACACTTTCCAACACGGCATTATATGTCAAACATCCTGTTAGTCACTGTTAGAAATGGGGTCTTTGGTTGGCAGTCAGGTGACCCCAGTCACCTTTCGATACCTTTCTTCTGATATCGTTTCGATACTTCCAATATTTCATTTGCGGTCCTTTTCAAGAGAATTTTGATACTAGCAGTGAGATAGTACTGGTACTTCTTATCATGGTAGCCATTTGTAACGGGCAAGCAAATGTAATTATTTGTTGGGTCCCAGGTTTGAAAACAACGCTGAGTCATCAAATTACGCCAATTTCGTGGATGGAATGAAACATTCCGCCCATCCCTACTTTTGAATATTCCAGCTTTGATAGTGATGTGAAATATGTAGAAAGGACAGGCATTACCATGATGTGGCAGACTGGCTCAGTAAGATAAATGCTCACCACTGGCAAATTCAGTGTTCCAGAATTCATGAGTCCAAGCAAGGCAGGATTAGCTTTTCACGTGTTTGTCATCCTTTCAAGGTCGGTTAATTAAGCATTATAAATAGCGACATCTGTTTTTTAGGATACTTAGAAACAGCTGAGATTCGGTAAGTTCCGCTACATAAAAATCAAGGTATTATCAACTGCATTAGAGGTAGAGATAAATTATCAAGCAGGGCTTCCTACCAGTCTTGTAGTTTCAAGACGCTGCACACAACAGATATTGCCACGTGGAACAAAAGGCACCGACAACAAATCTATTTCCAATAAGCATCAAATCGGGAGTAGTAATGCCTGAAGAATTCGATAGACTTTATTTTGTGAATTAACAAGAAACAAATAAAAGTGTGTTAAAAGCAGATGTGGCAAATGCGAGAGTTACTGAGTTAGATAAAAGTGACATAGGAGGCAAGCACTGATTCCTGGACTTTAATCTCAGTGAATTGCTTTTTGGGCACAGATGCTCCAAAACCGACCCCACCCCTGCACCCACCGCCCCCACCAATAAATGTTTGGGAGTAAACGTTGAGAACGTGTTATTCTTGACACCTACTCCGATGTGTAAATGTCTCTGTTCTGTGTAACAACGTGGGGCGGTGTCAGCTGAGAACCAGTACATCAGTATCGAGCATGACGTCGATGTGAGAGGTGTGAGTATCCGCGTGGCAGGAGAGTGCCGAGCATGAACTGTTCTCAACTACTCAGGAATGTGGAAGTAAGGAGCTGTTGTCAATGTCTCTGCATAGAATCAATCCTGAGTCATAGAGTCTGATGTGTTGCAATATGCAGGGAAATGGTCAATGGTAACTCTTTGCCATTAATGGAGGGTTTCAGCGCCTCGTCAGGGGTTGTAAGCGCTATATAAATACAATCACGATAGAATACAATACAATATCTGGAGACACATTTTAACACAAATATTTTGGATCTTCGAGTGAGCAGATTGTGAAAAAAATGCCAATTGCCTCATTCACATTCACACTTTCGCAATAAGTCACACACACAAGCACACTAGACATCTGCACATTTTCCATTAGTGAGTCTTCACTTCCGCTGGACCAAACCTGACCAGGACCATTCACAATTATACGTTTGTTATCAACGTTTTGAAACGGTGTCAAGTTTTGCAGCTGCACAAAGTTACAACAATTGTGGCAGCCACAAATCTCAAGGGGGAGGTGTGTGTGGGGGGGAGGGATGGGGTTATGGTTGGAAAACTATAAAATAATAAATAAAAACTTACCTGTCCTGATGCTGCCAGCTGCCTCGCTCCTCTTCTCTCCTGATGGTGTCCCAGCAGTCCCAGGGACACCAGCACAGACTCCCCCATGCAGACCTGGTGCTGCTCTCATGCTATACCTAGTAAGAGAGTAGCACTAGGATTGGTCTGAGCGACTTGGTCTGCCACTTAGACAGTGCGCTGGAGTCTGTGCTGTTTCTCCAATCCAGCTGTGCAACACAGTCAGATTGGAGAAACCTAAGTGTGCATGTCTGTTTGGCTGGCCTCAGAAGGCTGTCCAAACTGCACTTCACTCCTCCTGCTCCGCCTTCCTGCACATGCTGACTCAGTCAACAGCTGAAAAGAATAATCAAATATTGTTTTATTTTTCAGCTGCTGGCTCATAGCCATTGGGGTGACGCTCCTTCACCTTTGCGGAGGAGCCGCCCGTGAGCTACAAAGTTTTTCAGCCTGGCGAGACTAATTTCATTGGTAAGATTTCCCCAAAAAAAGAAAAGGTTTATGGGAAAGTTTTTCCTAGGAAAATTCTCCAATAAAAACTCTGGTTTTGTGGCCTTTTGTCCAACAAAACCTACTTTTGAACTTCGTAAATATGGAGAATTCGGCAAATTTGATCAAAAAAATGGTTAAAAAAAAACAATCACAAAGTCAGTAGATTACATTTTGCAAACTTCGCTTACCTCTAAAATTGATGCATGAATGCTGTAGGGGGAGAGGAAATGCCTATAGAGGACAACTGTGTGCCCTGCATGAATTGTGCATCACTGAATGCAAGCGCTTATGTAGAGCATTGGTCTGCTTCATTTCAGGCCTATCTCTACTCCTTAGTTACAGCTAGAAATAATGGGCCACATTTACAAGGAATTGGTGTATGGAAGCACTGCAAGTGTTTTTTGCTGTGCTCCCCTACGCCAATTCAAAAGGACACAAATGCACCGTATTTACAAGATATGGTGTATTTCTGTCCTTGCCCCCTGCGCTGGTGCACAAATTGTTGCTTAGCGCCAATGCAGGCACACTTGCACCATGTGCAAGGGTGTCTGCGTTGTCCGCAGGATTGATTTTGTTCCGGAAGGGACACCTTCCTACACAAAAACAAGACAGAGAGGCAATTTCTTCTTTTTGAGTGTGCTGCACAATTCAGCACACATGAAAAGAAGAAACAACGAGGAGAAATGAAGATATGTCTTCTCGTTGCGCCTGCCATGGGGAGGAATACAATTTGATGCATTCCCAGGTTTTCAGATTCTTGTAAATCTAGGAATGGGTCAAAACCCATGAGTGTTGCCTGAGAACACCCACAGGAATGCCCATGGTACGCCTTCCTTACACAGTGTAAGGCAACGCAAAGTTTTGTTCTCACGACCTATGAGTCCTATTTCTCACTGAAACCTTAACAAATATTGAAAGGTTGTTAAGTTCAGTGCTATTTGTGCATTATTTGTGAGACAATCAGGACTTTCATGACAATTTTGTGAGCCAGATTAATTTCACATACTTTCACATTCTCTCATGAATGTTGAGTCACCTGCGAGTATACATCCAGGATGTGAACCAGCATTTCATTTCCATAAGGACCGACTAATCCTGCTCTAATTCAGGAAGGAGGTGAATATGCACCTTCTTAGGGATCACAACATCATGCTACAGCAACAATCCACAAACTTTCTAAGTAGCAAATCACTTGCTGACTGTATCCTTGCCTTTGACCCTGCAGCACGCGACACTGATTTTGGCTAGGTGCGCACTATGCAGATACCAGATGCTTATGTTCATATAAGGTACAGACTTGTATACAAAATGCTCACAAACTATCTTCACTTCACAGTGCTCAGTGCCCTAATCTCCCACAGTGCAATGAAGCCATGCACACTAGCATGTGAGGTGCACATCAACTATCCTCCAACGCATGTATGGCTAGCTTGCAATGCCCCCCTGCTACATTTAGCTTTGATTAGTGATTAGGAAATGCAGTTTTATAATTCAAACTCTGTGTCTCTAAGTATTGTTCAGATGGCTCTTGTAGAAATGCTTATAGCGGGTGATCGGGAGTGAAGATCTGGGAAAGAAACAACCCAGAGTGCCAGCTGGAATATTCAAATTCAGTAGTTCAACAGGACCGTATACATATTAGGTCAAGACACAGAGTTAACGTTTATGTCTGACATTTGTAATCCTTCTTATCAAAGCATTAAGGAAATCTAAGAATACATACTCCAGTGACCCAAGACTCTTTAAAGTCCTTACACACCAACACTCCTTCTTTCGCATACTGAGAAGTATCCGGAGACTTCCAACTGCAACAACTCTTTATTCACATAGCCCGAAGCTTTCAACAATTCAACAGCATTAGTAAGTCTTGAAACTCCTCACATCTCTTCTCACAATTCTCTCTTGGTTTTGTTCGGCTAAAACTCAACATACAAAATAGGAAAAAAAGGTTAGGTCTCTGGACAGAAATTTAGTTTTTGGCTTTCATGTTTCTGTTAATATCACAGTTAGGTATGGAGAAAACCTGAAGTTAAGTCTAGGAGTCTAATCTTACACAACTTTGTAAACTTCCTACTACTATACCTGTTGTAAACTCAACAAATCTTAACTGAATCTCAGATGACCAGTGAGATGTTTTCATAATGTTAGACATACTTCCACATGTCATAAACATATTGTTGCCAGCCACTTACGTAGCCATTCAAACATGTCTCAGGCCTGCCATTGCAGAGCCTGTGTATGCAGTTTGAACTGCCATTGTGACCTGACAAAATAAACCTTTTGCCGGGCACAAACTTCCTTTCTAATACATGTAAGTCACCCCTAAGGTAAGCCGTGGCAGCCCAGAGGGCAGGGTGCAATGTATTTCAAAAGCTGGAAATGTACTTTTAAATTTTACATGCCGTGGTAGTGAAAAACTCTTAAATTCGTTTTTCACTATAGCAAGGCCTATCTCTCACATAGGATAACATTGGAGATACTGTATCACACTTTATAAGCATAATTTTCAAATGGGAAGAGATAACCCCCATCAAGTATGGTGTGCCTGGAATCACAAGTTAAGGTCCTAACTTATGGTGAAGTCGGATTTTAAATTGCAGTTCTGAAAATGCCACATTTAGACAATTTGCATTTTCCTGGCTTAACCATACGGTACTTGCAGTCTGTCTCTGGTCACATGACTTGGTGTAGCTGGAAGATGGGCTTTGTGTTTTACCCTTAGACAGCCACACACAATGGGAGCTTAGGTGTAACTTTATGGGCCATCCTGGGCAGGATGGAAGGGAGGAACTGGACACAGCCTCACTTACATCTGAATAGGCTGTGTCCTGTCCCCACACAAAGGGATGCATAACCACTGTAGTTAGTCCGGAGCAGGAGCAGTAAGGGCAGGACATCTGTGCACTCCAAAGGCATGTCTTTGAAGTCTCCCCCACATCGAAGGCATCACTGTGTATAAGAACTAGACCTCAGACACCACCACTTCAGTACACTTCTGGATCTGTGGATATTCTGCTAGGAAGAATTACTGCTGCACTGCTGAAGGACTGCCACTCTGCTGGTCTTCTGCTTTGCTGTGCTGACCTGTGCCTACTGCCTTCTTGCCTGGGAGTGAGAAGGACTGGACCTGCATCTCTTTAACCCAGAACCAGAGTGACTCCAAGGGCTAGATGGCTGGCCTCCTGATCTGAAATCTCAGGGACACAAAAGACTTCCAAAGACCCTGCTTCTCCACCCGGACTCTGCCATTTATGAGTCTACCATGCCAAGTGGTGCCACCCCAGTTCTGAACCCTTTGAAGTGGGCCTAAGGTGCTTCCTATCGAAACCGACGCATCATCCCTGCTGAGCAGTGCATCCCCGAGCAGAACCATGCATCTTCTCCACTGAGCAGTGCTGCTGCATGGATTGGGCCCCGTGCAGAAGCCTCACATTGCCGTTTCAGCCTGCACCTTGGGTTTCAATGCATCGACTTCAGAACAATGCTTGCCTGGAGCACGTCCTCACATTCCTTGTCAACGGCAGCCTCGAGGACAAAGCCAAAGCTTCATATCGCAGCTTCAACGCTCATCAGAACCAATGCATTGCTTCAACTGCTCAGCACATCCCCAATATTGGCCTCTCATCACAAGCCTCATCAATGAGTTCCTTGATGACGACACACCAGGAACGTTTTACCGCAGCCGTTGTATCTCAGAACCAATGCATTGCATTGACTGTGCGACTCATCTTTTCCTTGGATGCATGCAACGCTCCGCAACTAGGCTTTAAGCTACTTTTGTTCAGCGGGTCAAAATGGGTCCCTGTAGCTGGACTGCGCTCCATCAAGGCTGGCCTGAACGTTCGACTGTGTCCCATGCTGCGCAACTAGATATCCCCATTTGGGACTTCTTGCTTTCAAGCAATACTGTACAGTTTATTCTACAAATTCATAACTCAAGTTCTTCTGATCTGATTGTTGTTGTTTTGCTCTTGTTTTTTTAAATTAAATTATGTTCTATTTTTCCACCCTAGTGAAGGATACTTTTGTGTGGCGCTTCACTGTTTTACTGTTTGAAGTGTTGCACAAATACTTTATACATTGCCTTCAAGTTACGCCTGACTGCTCTATGCCAACCTACCAGAGGGTGAACACGGGTTAATTTAGAGTTTGCTTGAGCCTTATGCTGACAAGGATTGTGGTTATGGGTTGGCAAGATGCAGGTCCAGTCCTTCTCACCCTGGTAAGGAGGACAGCAGGTCAGCACAGTCAGGCAGCAGTCCAGCAGAATTTCAGTCCTTGTAGCAGCCCAGCAATCCTTCTTCCTGGCAGGGTGTCCACAGGCCCTGAAGTATACTATAGTGGTAGGGTCTGAGATTCAGTTCTTCTTGTACCGTGTGGTACCATTGAAGTGGGGTAGGCTTCAAAGAAGTCTTTGAAGTGTGAAGATGTCTTCCCTTTCTGTCTCCAGACTCAGTACTGGGTTGTATGAAGCCCTTTGTGTGGGGATAGGACACAGCTTATTCAGGTGTACGTGTGAGCTGTGAACAGCTTCTCCCTCCCATCCTGTCAGGGCCCATCAAGTCATACCTAACCTCTCATTGTGGGTGGCTGTCACGAGGGACTACACAAAACCTAGCTGTCACTCACCCCAGACAAGTGATCAGATGCAGACAGCGGGCACCAAATGACTAAAGAAAGAAATTGCCAACTTTCTAAAAGTGGCATTTTCAGAATTACAATTTAAAATCCAACTTCACCATGAGGTGATTTTAAATTGTGACTCCAAAGACACCAAACTTGGAAAACTTCTCTCTCCAAGATTGTGAATTACTCTTATAAGATGTAATAAGGTAATCCCAGTTTTGACCTAAGGGATAGGCCTTGCAGTAGTGAAAAACAAATTTAACAGTTTTCACTACCAGGGCATATAAAACTTAAAATTGCATATCCAACTTTTTAATAACGTGGCACTCTGCCCTTAGGGATGTCTAGGGCCTACCTTAGAGGTGACATATGTGTTTTAAAAAGGAATGTTTGGGCTAGAAAAAAGGGTTATTTTGCCAGGTCGATGTGGCAATTTAAAGTCCGCACACAGGCTGTGCAATGGCAGGCCTGAGAAATGTTTAAAGGGCTACTTAAGTGGGTGGCACAATTAGTGCTGCAGGGCCCCTAGAGCATTTAATTTACGCTTCATGGGGACATATAGTGCACCTTACCAGAGACCTATAAGTTGATTAAATATGCCAATTGGCTATATGCTAATCAAACTAGGTTTTAGGGGGAGAACATAAGTACTTTAGCACAGGTTAGCATTGGCAAAGTGCACAAAGTCCTAAGGCCAACAAAAACGAATATAACACAATTGGAGGCAAGCATGCAAAAGGTATGGGGGAGGACCACCCTAAGGCTGACAGGCCTAACACTAATTCTACTATGTTTGAAGGAGCACTGTTTAGCAGTGGTAAAGTGTGCAGAATCCTAAAGCCAGCACAAACGAGGTCAGCAAAACAGGAGATTGGAAGGCGAAAAGTAGAGGAAAAACCACACCAAGGATGTCAGGTTTAACATCTACCACCTCTGTTGCGCAACATTCCACTGCTACATGCTAACCCAGGTCCCAGTGCTAACATTCAAGTGCCTATTTGCCTGTATGTTTGTGTGTGGCTTTTGTGGTGCATATGCAGCATATATGAGTGAACCAGAGTAATAAAAGCCCTGGGGGTTCCATTTTGTAAGTCACTGACCTGGTCATGTGAACAAGATGGAAGTAAGGTTGTTTTCCCAGACAGTGGAAGAGTATTGCTGACAAACCTGTAGCTAGGAGACCTAGGTCCAGATGTATCAAAGAGTTTTAGCCATTCTCTGTCTATTAGAAAATGTGTTTGTACATATGGTCCCTAGACTTTAGAATGGAGAAAGATAAGCCACATTTCCCTTTATAAATTCAATTAGGTTCTGTTGCTACAAAAATCCTCTGACTATTCTTCCTGAGCACTGCCATTTGGTAGATGGTAGGAGTGAAAGGTGGGACTCCACACTGTTATTCAGATTGGGAAGGGCTCATATGCACGGTTTGCCTTTTGTCTCTCTTCTTGGTTACTGTTAAGTTTATCTATTGTTAGTGATGTGCAGAATGCCAACTCCTCTTTGCACCTCTGTTGTGGGTGTTCTACCCTAGAAATGAGCCTGCTCTGAGGTGTATTGCTCTGTTCAAGATCTGAGTCTCAAAACCAGCCTCTGGAAAGGGCATAAGGAAGGAGTGTCAACCCAAACTGTTCATGAATGTGCAGATAGAGAATGCACATCCCTGTCCGCAGCACCTGTATAAAAGTGGGAGACGTTGACCAGCTTGTTGTTCCAGGCCCAAGTTCTCTTCAACTAAGGAAAGGGATGCTCTGTAGAGTAGCGAGTAGACTGCTTTGCATCACCTGAGGAGGAGCTGTATTTATGGCTTCAAACACCTGGAAACGGACCTGCCTGAGTACAAGAGGGAAGGAGTGAGCCAACCCTGCAGTAGGAGCTGATGACTGGGCTGAAAAGAAGCAGCTGACCCTGGAGCAGATGCATCAGAGGCTCTTGCATTGAAGCATTTTCTTGTCAAAGCAGCTTGTAGCTTTATCCTGAAGTGTGCCGAGCACACTGCACTGCTGTAACTCAGAACACAGATAGCCCATGGCACTGACCATGCCTGAATGGACTGCACCATGGTTATCTGAATGATGGTGCTTCAAAGCAGAAAGAGCATCTGCAGTCAGAAGTGTGACTGGAGCAAACTGCAATACTGCATTGACTCACCACACATTCAGGGCTCACGCTTCCAACCCTGGATTGTGTGTGGATGGAGTCGGAACTCCATCACTGCTGCCTAAGTTGAGCCTCCTGTGGTTCCATGACCTCGGTTCCCATGATCTAATCGTATGCAGAAAATGCCCTGCAAAGTAACAGAGACTGCCAGCGACACTGGAGCTCTGAGGAGTGGCAGATGTGTCCATGCTCATCTTACCTTGAGATAGAGGAAGATGGGGTGAGCGAACTGGGGCCTTGAACCCAGAATACATTGACCCAGAGCCAACAATTAATGGTAACCGTATTTTATAATGTGTAT
Source organism: Pleurodeles waltl (assembly GCF_031143425.1). Lineage (NCBI taxonomy): Eukaryota > Metazoa > Chordata > Amphibia > Caudata > Salamandridae > Pleurodeles > Pleurodeles waltl. The sequence continues at coordinate 145,897,331 of NC_090445.1, read as the reverse complement.
CATTTTGTTTTCAAGTGTATTAAAGTATTTTTTTTATTAAAAAAAAAAAAAAAGACAAGCACTGGATTGGACAATTAGTTATTGCACTCCTGGGTGATTCTTGATGCACACCCACATTATCTTGCAACAAAGCCTATGACTGCTCGCTATTGCTACCAGTGAGAGTCAAGTGCTCAAGGCACTGTACTTTGTCCAGTTTGCACAGCCATGGTATGACGTACCCCTGGACATCAGAGGCAATCAACCCCAGCCCCCACAGTATCTCCTGCTTGCCCCTGGCTTTGCAAATGGGTTCTGACATAAGTACATTCAAGAAAACATCAGATATTCCTTTCCCTTTCCTCAATGATTTATGGATGACTGTTTAGTAATGATGACTGATCTGAAGGCATAAGGCAAGGCACACTAGACTACTCAACTCAGTGTCATGTACCAGGAGGAGTTATCTCCTCTTCCCTGTATAACTGGTGAGATTCCCTGGTAGGAACAGCATCACATGCCCACTCTCAGTCATGCAGTATAAATGAATACACAATAATTTACAGACAGATGCATGGTGTTAAGGCTGACTGATCTGGGCAGTGCTGACCCGGGCTGCTTTCTCGAAGTCTGCTTTCATGGCAGTACAGCGGCCGCCAACCGTGAAAGTGGACAACCAGCCAACCGATCCCTTGGTAACTCGATTTGATTGCCTACATTGCAATTAATGTAGCAACTGAATTGCATCAGAAGATAGAGTCACAAGACATGACACATCTTTATGAATATTAGCCCGTACTGAAGCATCGGTTCAAGCTAGAGGTATCAAGGTGTGATGTAAGCAACCTTCCTGAGGTAAAGTTTACATTCAGGACTAGAACTTGAGAGAACAGAGGAAAGCTAATGAGACCGTGAGGAATTTGAACATGAAAATTGGAGTTTGAATGACTGGAGTTTGTAGGACTTAAACCTTCTGGAATGTAACTTGCAGAGAGAGGCACGAGGGAGTGATCAGTCCGGCTCCTCAGAAGAAACGTTCAAAAGAGCGTCAATGCAATGAAGCAGAGATCCATGGCTGCCTAGGTACCTAATGAAAGCAAACCACTTGCCTTGCAATAATTAGCCTAATGGTAAATATGACGTTTTAAGCAAAGTCAACATAAAACTTAGACTGGCAGTGGACTTGGGAATTCTGTGTTGTTTTATGACCGGACAAATGACTCTGACATGGTAATTCGCCATTCAATTGGTTTAATTGGCAATTGTTAATAGGGTTGGAATTATCCTGCAGTAATTGTAAAATTGCATGTAATTTACTGTTACCCCAGTACTGTAATCAAGGCCTAGGTGGCCTTCTTGGGATCATCAGCTATTTCTGCTGAAAAGATCAGTGAAGAAGTACCAGGCTGAGAGCTGAAGGGCAGGTAACATGAACACGAGCAGGGCTCTTAGAAAGAGGTTTAACACCCGAAGTGCAAACCCGGATGACTTTCTACTATTTACTAACCACCAATCGTAAACTATCAACTGAGGCGTAGAGTAGAGCACATAGTCCTTCTGCTTACTGTGTACTGTCCCTGGGTGTTAGTATTCGGGGAGGGTCGGGCACTTCAAGCTGCAACATGTTCCTTGTTGATACCGCGTCAACATGCCTGAACCACAAAGGATGCCTCTGCATTTCGTCTTCATTGTAGTAAAATCCATTAGCTTACATTTCTTTAGTACCTCCAGCTTAGAGACAGAACATACTGTCACTGCAGTAATTCACGTCAGGTAAGGTAAGGGTAGAAAGGTGCATAGATAAAATGCAGCACGTCTGACAGACTCATGAAGGAGCCGGCTGTGTTATTTATTTATTTATTTGCCTATTTATCTATGTATGTGTCTATTTATGTATTTATTTGTTCATTCATTCATGTATTTATTTATTTATTTGTTTATTTATTTAATATGGAGTGAACATGGTCCAAAGGTGCCAAACCACTTAACACGAAAATGACAACACTGCCAGGGCAATAGAAGCAAGAGCTGTAGTAACAGGATATATGCCCTAAATGACACATCCATAAATATCAGGTCATCCATGGAGATAAATATGCAGTCAAACTTAGGGGTGTATGACACTGATGGAAAGAATGAATGAGACGAACAAAGAGGGACTGAATAGGAAGTTAAGAAACGAACAAGTATTAAACATGAGATTGGAGAGGGGAAGAGAACAGAGCAGGAAGCAGAGGACGATAAGCCCTCGATTGAAAAAGGAACTGGGAAATGAAGGCAGACAACAAAACATGTTCTTTGGGTGCGTGTAAGAAAGGTGATTGGCAGAGAAGTTTCAGCTCCCTGCTGACTGGTGCCATGGAGTTGGGTGTTCGCAGGCCTGGAGGGAGGTAGTGCCAACCTCAGGTTTCATTGCCAGAATAGACCTATCGTTAATTCCCTTTTGAAAGCATTTTTCAGGGATAAGGGTGGATCAGGGTCCGATTACCACACTGATCATTGAGAAGCTGTAGGAAGGTAGCCTCTTTCTAGCCTTGTTACCCCCACTTTTGGCCTGTTTGTGAATATATGTCAGGGTGTTTTTACTGTCTCACCGGGATCCTGCTAGCCAGGACTCCAGTGCTCATAGTGAAAACCGTATTTGTCAGTGTATTATATATGTCTCACTGGGACCCTGCTAGCCAGGACCCCAGTGCTCATAGTTTGTGGCCTGAATGTGTGTTCCCTGTGTAGTGCCTAACTGTGTCACTGAGGCCCTGCTAATCAGAACCTCAGTGCTTATGCTCTCTCTGCCTTTAAAATTGTCACTGCAGGCTAGTGACCATTTTTACCAATTCTAATTGGCACACTGGAACACCCTTATAATTCCCTAGTATACGGTACCTAGGTACCCAGGGTATTGGGGTTCCAGGAGATCCCTATGGGCTGCAGCATTTCTTTTGCCACCCATAGGGAGCTCAGACAATTCATACACAGGACTGCCTGCAGCCTGGGTTGAATAACGTCCGTGTTATTTCACAGCCATTTTACACTGCACCTAAGTAACTCATAAGTCACCTATATGTCTAACCCTCACTTAGTTAAGTTAAGTGTGAGGACACCCTGGCACTAGCCAAGGTGCCCCCACATAGTACAGGGCAATTTCCCCGGACTTTGTGAGTGCGGGGACACCATTACACATGTGCACTACATATAGGTCAGTACCTATATGTAGCTTCACAATGGTAACTCAGAATATGGCCATGTAACATGTCTAAGATCATGGAATTGTCCCCCCATGCCAAATCTGGTATTGGGGTGACAATCCCATGCATCCCCGGGGCTCCAGCATGGACCCCGGGTACTGCCAAACCAGCTTCCTGGAGTTTTCACTGCAGCTACCGCTGCTGCCAACCCACAGACAGACTTCTGCCCTCCTGGTGTCTGGGCAGCCCAGTCCCAGGAAGGCACAAGAAAGGATTTTCTCTGAGAGAGGGTGTTACACCCTCTCCCTTTGGAAATAGGTGTTAAGGGCTGGGGAGGAGTAGCCTCCCCCAGCCTCTGGAAATGCTTTGAAGGGCACAGATGGTTCCCTCCTTGCATAAGCCAGTCTACACTGGTTCAGGGATCCCCCAGCCCCTCTGGCGTGAAACTGGACAAAGGAAAGGGGAGTGACCACTCCCCTGTCCATCACCACCCCAGGGGTGGTGCCCAGAGCTCCTCTAGTGTGTCCCAGACCTCTGCCATCTTGAATGCAGAGGTGTGAGGGCACAATGGAGGCCTCTGAGTGGCCAGTGCCAGTAGGTGACATCAGAGACCCGTCCTGATAGGTGCTTACCTGACTAGGTGACCAATCCTCCTTTGAGGGCTATTTAGGGCTCTCCTGTGGGCTTCTCTTCAGATAATGAATGCAAGAGCTCATCAGAGTTCCTCTGCATCTCCCTCTTCGACTCCTGCCAAGGATCAACCGCTGACTGCTCTAGGAGGCCTGCAAAACTACAAGAAAGAAGCAAGAAGACTACCAGCAACATTGTAGCGCCTAATCCTGCCGGCTTTCTCAACTGTTTCCTGGTGGTGCATGCTCTGGGGGCTGTCTGCCTTTACCCTGCACTGGAAGCCAAGAAGAAATCTCCCGTGGGTCGAGGGAATCTTCCCCCTGCTACCGCAGGCTCCAAACATCTGCTTCACCAGCCTTCTGGGTCCCCTCTTATGACAAGTGTGGTCCCTGAAACACAGGAGCTGGATCCAAGTGACCCTGACAGTCCAGTGGTCCATCTGTCCAAATTTGGTGGAGGTAAGTCCTTGCCTTCCCACACCAGACAGTAATCCTGTAAACTGCATGAACTGCAGCTGCTAGGGCTTCAGAGCACTTTTGCAAGGAATCCTTCGTGCACAGCACAGCCCAGGTCCCCAGCACTTCGTCCTGCATTGCTCAACTCGCTGAGTTAACCGCCGGCTTCGTGGGACCCTCCTTTGTAGTGTTGAGACGACCGCCATGCTCAGTTTTCTTGAACCCGGGTTCAAGTGCTTCTGTGGGTGCTGCCTGCTTCTGCGTGGGCTCTCTGTGTTGCTGAGCATGCCCTCCGTCTCCTCCTCCAAGGGGCGACCTTCTGGTCCTTCATGGGCCCAGGCGGCACCCATTTCCTTTAACCGTGACCTTTGCAGCTAGCAAGGCTTGTTTGCTATCTTTCTGCATGGAAACCACTATGCGTCCTCCAGCATGCCTTGGAACATCTTTTGCACAAAGGAGAAGTTCCTGGCATCTTCTGTTGTTGCAGAATCTTCAGCTTCTTCCACCCGGAGGCAGCCAGTTTCCACCTTCATCCGGTGTTTAGTGGGCTCCTGCCCCCCCCTCCCTCCCCCCTTGGACACTTTCGTGACTCTTGGACTTGGTCCCCTTCCTTTGCAGGTCCTCAGATCCAGGAATCCGTCTTCAGTGCTTTGCAGTCTGTTGTGGTCTTTGCAGAATCTCCTATCACAACTTTAGTATGTTTCTGGGGAAGTAGGGTAATTTTACTCCTACTTTTCAGGGTCTTGGGGTAGGGTATCTTAGACACCCTTAGTGTTTTCTTACACTCCCAGCGACCCTCTACACACTACACTAGGCCTGGGGTCCCTAAGTGGTTCGCATTCCACTTTCTTAGTATATGGTTTGTGTTTCCCCTAGGCCTATTGCATTCTATTGTATTCTACAGTGTTTGTCCTACTTTTCTAACTGTTTACTTACCTGAATTTGGTTTGTGTGTATATTTTGTGTATTTTACTTACCTCCTAAGGGAGTATATCCTCTGAGATATTTTTGGCACATTGTCAATAAAATAAAGTACCTTCATTTTTAGTAAATCTGAGTATTGTGATTCTTATGATATGGTGCTATGTGATATAAGTGGTATAGTAGGAGCTTTGCATGTCTCCTAGTTCAGCCTAAGCTGCTCTGCTATAGCTACCCCTATCAGCCTAAGCTGCTAGAACACTCCTAATCTGCTAATAAGGGATAATTGGACCTGGCACAAGGTGTAAGTACCACCAGGTACCCACTATAAGCCAGGCCAGCCTCCTACAGAAGCGAACTGCAGCTAGCAAGCCCCTTATTAGAGTGTGCTTACTGTGAATCGCCGTGTGTTTGTGAGTGATGCTTCTTCTGTTGATCCCAATCCTGAGCCTGATCTGTGTGTGGCAGTTTGCATTGGTTTTGATATCTGTCTCATATGTAGTCTATGAGCGCGTATGAGGGAAGCTTGTAAAGCTGCTCTATATGTGCCTATTCCTATGGGTAAGATTGATAGCTGCTGTGGAAGAAAGTAGGGCCCATGTAGACGTTATAGATGTTATGTTATGTTATTGTATCTTATGTTATGTTATGTTATGTTATGTTATGTTATGTTTTGTTATGTTGTTTTGTTATGTTATGTTAAATTATATGTTATGTTATGTTGTTATGTTATGTTTTATGTTATGTTTTATGTTATGTTATGTTATGTTATATTATGTGTATAAAACTTGGATTGCTAGTATAGTCTTGCAGTGTAGGAGGCTGGACTGGCTTGTAGTGAGTACCAAGGGGTACTTGCACCTTGCACCAGGCCCAGTTATCCCTTATTAGTGTATAGGGTGTCTAGCAGCTTAGGCTGATAGATAATGGTAGCTTAGCAAAGCAGCTCAGGCTGAACTAGGAGACGTGTGAAGCTACTACAGTACCACCTAGTGTCATATGCACAATATCATAAGAAAACACAATACACAGTTATACTAAAAATAAAGGTACTTTATTTTTATGACAATATGCCAAAGTATCTTAGAGTGTACCCTCAGTGAGAGGATAGGAAATATACACAAGATATATATACACAATAGCAAAAAATATGCAGTATAGTCTTAGAAAACAGTGCAACCAATGTATAGTTACAATAGGATGCAATGGGGAAACATAGGGATAGGGGCAACACAAACCATATACTCCAGAAGTGGAATGCGAACCACGAATGGACCCCAAACCTATGTGACCTTGTAGAGGGTCGCTGGGACTATTAGAAAATAGTGAGAGTTAGCAAAATAACCCACCCCAAGACCCTGAAAAGTGAGTGCAAAGTGCACCAAAGTTCCCCTAAGGACAAAATAGTCGTGTTAGAGGGAGAATGCAAGGAAAACACAAATCAGCAATGCAACAACGATGGATTCCTGTCTGAAGGTACCTGTGGAACAAGGGGACCAAGTCCAAAAGTCACAAGCAGCTCGGAGATGGGCAGATGCCCAAGAAATGCCAGCGGTTGGTGCAAAGAAGCTCTTACTAGGCTGAAGAACTGTGAATACTGCAGGAACGACAAGGGCTAGAGACTTCCCCTTTGGAGGATGGATCCCCCACGCCTTGGAGAGTCGTGCAGAAGTGTTTTCCCGCCGGATGGACGCCAACAAGCCTTGCTACACGCAAATCGTGCGTTTGGCGTTTTTGGACGCTGCTGGGGCCCAGGAGGGACCAGGAGGTCGCAAATTAGACCTGCAGAGAGAGGGGACGTCGAGCAAGACAAAGAGCCCTCACTGAAGCAGGTAGCACCCGGCGAAGTGCCAGAAACAGGCACTACGAGGATGCGTGAAACGGTGCTCGCCGAAGTTGCACAAAGGAGTCCCACGTCGCCGGAGACCAACTTAGAAAGTCGTGCAATGCAGGTTAGAGTGCCGTGGACCCAGGCTTGGCTGTGCACACAGGATTTCCGCCGGAAGTGCACAGGGGCCGGAGAAGCTTGCAAAGTCGCGGTTCCCAGCAATGCAGCCCAGCGAGGTGAGGCAAGGACTTACCTCCACCAAACTTGGGCTGAAGAGTCACTGGACTGTGGGGGTCACTTGGACGGTGTCGCTGGATTCGAGGGACCTCGCTCGTCGTGCTGAGAGGAGACCCAAGGGACCGGAGATGCAGCTTTTTGGTGCCTGCGGTTGCAGGGGGAAGATTCCGTCGACCCACGGGAGATTTCTTCGGAGCTTCTGGTGCAGAGAGGAGGCAGACTACCCCCACAGCATGCACAAGCAGGAAAACAGTCGAGAAGGCGGCAGGATCAGCGTTACAGAGTTGCAGTAGTCGTCTTTGCTACTATATTGCAGGTTTGCAGGCTTCCAGCGCGGTCAGCGGTCGATTCCTTATCAGAAGGTGAAGAGGGAGATGCAGAGGAACTCGGCTGAGCTCATGCATTCGTTATCTGAAGTTTCCCCAGAGACAGAGACCCTAAATAGCCAGAAAAGAGGGTTTGGCTACCTAGGAGAGAGGAAAGGCTACTAACACCTGAAGGAGCCTATCACAAGGAGTCTCTGACGTCACCTGGTGGCACTGGCCACTCAGAGCAGTCCAGTGTGCCAGCAGCACCTCTGTTTCCAAGATGGCAGAGGTCTGGAGCACACTGGAGGAGCTCTGGACACCTCCCAGGGGAGGTGCAGGTCAGGGGAGTGGTCACTCCCCTTTCCTTTGTCCAGTTTCGCGCCAGAGCAGGGGCTAAGGGGTCCCTGAACCGGTGTAGACTGGCTTATGCAGAATTGGGCACCTCTGTGCCCAACAAAGCATTTCCAGAGGCTGGGGGAGGCTACTCCTCCCCTGCCTTCACACCATTTTCCAAAGGGAGAGGGTGTCACACCCTCTCTCAGAGGAAGTTCTTTGTTCTGCCATCCTGGGCCAGGCCTGGCTGGACCCCAGGAGGGCAGATGCCTGTCTGAGGGGTTGGCAGCAGCAGCAGCTGCAGAGAAACCCCAGGAAGGGCAGTCTGGCAGTACCAGGGTCTGTGCTACAGACCACTGGGATCATGGAATTGTACCAACAATGCCAGGATGGCATAGAGGGGGCAATTCCATGATCATAGACATGTTACATGGCCATATTCGGAGTTACCATGGTGAAGCTACATATAGGTAGTGACCTATATGTAGTGCACGCGTGTAATGGTGTCCCCGCACTCACAAAGTTCAGTGAATTGGCTCTGAACAATGTGGGGGCACCTTGGCTAGTGCCAGGGTGCCCTCACACTAAGTAACTTTGCACCTAACCTTTACCAGGTAAAGGTTAGACATATAGGTGACTTATAAGTTACTTAAGTGCAGTGTAAAATGGCTGTGAAATAACGTGGACGTTATTTCACTCAGGCTGCAGTGGCAGGCCTGTGTAAGAATTGTCAGGGCTCCCTATGGGTGGCAAAAGAAATGCTGCAGCCCATAGGGATCTCCTGGAACCCCAATACCCTGGGTACCTCAGTACCATATACTAGGGGATTATAAGGGTGTTCCAGTAAGCCAATGTAAATTGGTAAAAATGGTCACTAGCCTGTCAGTGACAATTTGGAAAGAAATGAGAGAGCATAACCACTGAGGTTCTGATTAGCAGAGCCTCAGTGAGACAGTTAGTCACTACACAGGTAACACATACAGGCACACTTATGAGCACTGGGGCCCTGGGTTACCAGGGTCCCAGTGACACATACAACTAAAACAACATATATACAGTGAAAAATGGGGGTAACATGCCAGGCAAGATGGTACTTTCCTACACAACCCCCCCCCAAACGAAGGACAATAAGACTAGCCATTACCTGATGAGTCTTCATTGTCTAAGTGGAAATATCTGGAGAGTCCATCTGCATTGGAGTGGCTACTCCCAGGTCTATGTTCCACTGTATAGTCCATTCCCTGTAGGGATATGGACCACCTCAACAATTTAGGATTTTCACCTTTCATTTGTTTTAGCCAAAGTAGAGGTTTGTGGTCTGTCTGAACAATGAAGTGAGTGCCAAACAGGTATGGCCTCAACTTCTTCAGAGCCCAGACCACAGCAAAGGCCTCCCTCTCAATGGCAGACCAACGCTTTTCTCTAGGGGTCAACCTTCTACTAATAAAAGCAACAGGTTGATCCTGGCCCTCAGAATTAAGTTGTGATAGGACTGCCCCTACTCCTAATTCAGATGCATCAGTTTGGACATAGAATTTTTTAGAGTAACAAGGGCTTTTCAGGACAGGTGCAGAGCACATGGCCTGCTTCAGCTCCTCAAAAGCTTTCTGACAGTTTGCTGTCCATAATACCTTTTTAGGCATTTTCTTGGATGTGAGGTCATTAAGAGGGGCTGCAATGGAGCCATAGTGCTTAATGAACCTCCTGTAATACCCAGTGAGGCCTAGGAAGGCTCTCACCTGAGTCTGAGTGGTAGGGGGAATCCAATCAATAATAGTTTGGATTTTCCCCTGAAGTGGTGCAATCTGTTCCCCACCAACAAGGTGTCCCAGATAAACCACCTTACCCTGCCCTATCTGGCACTTTGAAGCCTTGATAGTGAGGCCTGCCTTTTGCAGGGCCTCCAAAACTTTCCAAAGGTGGACCAGGTGATCATCCCAGCTGGAGCTAAAGACAGCTATATCATCCAAATATGCTGCACTGAAAGCTTCCAGCCCTTGCAGGACTGTGTTCACCAACCTCTGAAAAGTGGCAGGTGCATTTTTCAAACCAAAAGGCATTACAGTAAACTGGTAATGTCCTCCAATGGTAGAAAATGCAGTCTTAGGTTTAGCATCTTCTGACATTTTGATCTGCCAATACCCTGCAGTCAAATCAAAAGTGCTTAGATACTTGGCAGATGCCAGTGTATCTATTAGCTCATCTGCCCTGGGTATAGGGTGAGCATCTGTTTTGGTTACCAAGTTGAGACCTCTATAGTCTACACAAAACCTCATTTCCTTCTTTCCATCTTTAGAATTGGGTTTTGGTACCAGTACCACAGGAGAAGCCCATGGACTGTCAGAGTGCTCAACCACTCCTAGTTCCAACATCTTCTGAACTTCTTGCTTTATGCAGTCCCTGATATGGTCAGGCTGCCTATAGATCTTACTTTTGACAGGTAAACTGTCTCCAGTATCTATAGTGTGCTCACACCAAGAAGTGGTGCCTGGCACAATGGAGAAGAGTTCTGAAAATTGTCCTAGGAGATTTATGCAATTATCTTTCTGCTCAGCAGTAAGACAATCAGCCAAAACTACCCCTTCCACAAGAGCATCTTGTTCTGTGGAAGAGAAGAGATCAGGTAGAGGATCACTGTCTTCTTCCTGTCCCTCATCTGTTGCCATGAGCAGGGTGAGATCAGCCCTGTCATAGTAGGGTTTCAGGCGGTTGACATGGAGCACCCTAAGGGGACTCCTGGCAGTGCCTAAGTCAACCAAGTAGGTGACTTCACCCTTCTTTTCAACAATTGTGTGTGGACCACTCCATTTATCTTGGAGTGCTCTTGGGGCCACAGGCTCCAAGACCCACACTTTCTGCCCTGGTTGGTACTGAACCAAAACAGCCTTCTGATCATGCCATTGCTTCTGGAGCTCTTGGCTGGCCTGAAGGTTTTTACTGGCCTTTTTCATGTACTCAGCCATCCTTGATCTGAGGCCAAGTACATAATCCACAATATCCTGCTTAGGAGCTTTTAAAGGTTGTTCCCAACCCTCCTTTACAAGTGTGAGTGGACCCCTAACAGGGTGTCCAAAAAGAAGTTCAAAGGGGCTGAAGCCCACTCCTTTCTGGGGTACCTCCCTGTAGGCAAAAAGGAGGCATGGTAGAAGGATATCCAATCTCCTGCGGAGTTTTTCAGGGAGTCCCATAATCATGCCTTTGAGAGTTTTATTAAATCTCTCCACCAGTCCATTTGTTTGTGGATGATAGGGTGTTGTGAACTTGTAAGTTACACCACACTCCTTCCACATGGCCTTTAAGTATGCAGACATGAAATTGCTTCCTCTGTCTGATACTACTTCCTTTGGGAAGCCCACCCTGGAAAATATTCCCAGGAGGGCCTTTGCCACTGCAGGAGCTGTAGTGGTCCTTAAAGGAATCGCTTCAGGATATCTTGTGGCATGGTCCACTACCACCAAGATAAACCTATTGCCTGAAGCAGTAGGAGGGTCAAGGGGGCCAACTATGTCAACCCCTACCCTTTCAAAGGGAACCCCAACCACAGGCAGTGGGATAAGGGGTGCCTTTGGAGTGCCACCTGTCTTGCCACTGGCTTGACAGGTTTCACAGGACTTACAAAATTCTTTTGTGTCCTCAGACATCCTAGGCCAATGAAACAGTGGTACCAATCTGTCCCACGTTTTCATTTGACCCAGGTGCCCAGCTAAGGGAATGTCATGTGCCAGTGTTAGGAGGAACTTTCTGTACTCCTGAGGAATCACTAATCTCCTGGCAGCTCCAGGTTTAGGATCCCTTTGCTCAGTGTACAAGAGGTTGTCCTCCCAGTAAACTCTGTGTGAGTCACTGACATCCCCATTAGCCTGTTTGACAGCTTGCTGTCTGAGACCCTCTAATGTGGGACAGGTTTGCTGTGCCACACTCAGCTCCTCTCTGGCAGGCCCCCCTTCACCCAAAAGCTCAGCAGTGTCTGCTTCCAGCTCCTCTGGTGTAGGTTCTGCACAGGGAGGGAATTCTTCTTCCTCAGAAGTAGAATCCACTGTAGAGGGAGGGATAGTAGGAAGTGGTTTGCTTCTACTAGCCCTAGCTTTAGGGAGCACTTGGTCCATTGTTCCAGGATCCAAGCTTCCCTGTCCTTTTTGCTTTTTGGCCTGAGCCCTTGTCAAAGCAAAAATATGCCCTGGGATGCCCAGCATTGCTGCATGGGCCTCCAACTCCACATCTGACCAAGCTGATGTCTCCAAATCGTTCCCTAATAGACAGTCTACAGGTAAATCTGAAGCTACCACAACTTTCTTTGGACCAGATACCCCCCCCCAGTTGAGATTTACAACAGCCATGGGGTGGCTTTGTGTTATGTTGTGAGCATCGGTTACTTGGTACTGGTGTCCAAGTATGTGTTGTTCAGGGTGCACCAGTTTCTCAATCACCATTGTGACACTGGCACCTGTGTCCCTGTAGGCCTGGACCTCAACACCATTTATTAGGGTTAGTTGCTTGTACTTCTCCAAGTTATGGGAGCAAGCAACCAAAGTGGCTAAGTCAATAGCCCCTTCAGAGACTAAAGTAGCCTCTGTGGTCTCCCTAATCAGACCAACCCCAACTAAATTACCAAAAGTGAGCCCAGCTACTCCCTTGGATTGGCTATTAGTAGGTTTGCTCCCACCACCACTGCTATTAGTAGGGACACTAGGTGTAGCAGTAGGGGTTGTAGTGGTAGGAGCTGTGGTGCCTTTCTTTGGACAACTGGGATCTGTTGTCCAATGGCCTTTTATCTTACATAAATAGCACCATGGTTTCTTTTCCTTGTTCTGATTAAAGGAGGATTTGGGCCCACCACCCCCACCAGAGTGTTTTTGTGGGCCTGATGAAGACTCATTTTTAGATTTGTCCCCACCCTTGTCAGAAGACTTACCATCCTTCTTTTTGTTGCCATCTTTGTCACCCCCTGTATGAACTTTTCTGTTCACTCTTGTTCTGACCCATTTGTCTGCCTTCTTTCCCAATTCTTGGGGAGAGGTCAGATCAGAGTCCACCAAGTACTGGTGCAACAAATCAGACACACAATTATTAAGAATATGCTCTCTCAGGATCAAGTTATACAGGCTGTCATAATCAGTAACTTTACTGCCATGTAACCACCCCTCCAAGGCCTTCACTGCCTGGTCAATGAAATCAACCCAGTCTTGTGAAGACTCCTTTTTGGTATCTCTGAACTTGATCCTGTACTGTTCAGTGGTTAAGCCATAACCATCCAGGAGTGCATTCTTAAGAACTTGGAAATTGTTAGCATCATTTTCTTTTACAGTAAGGAGCCTATCCCTACCTTTTCCAGTAAATGATAGCCATAGGATAGCAGCCCACTGCTTTTGAGGGACATCCTGTACAGCACAGGCCCTCTCAAGTGCAGCAAACCACTTGTTAATGTCATCCCCCTCCTTGTAAGGGGGAACTATCTTATGCAGATTCCTGGAATCATGCTCTTTTGCAGGATGACTATGGGGAATACTGCTGCTGCCACCATGGGTATCTAAACCCATTTTCTGTCTTTCCCTCTCTATTTCTAAAGACTGTCTATCCAAATCCAGCTGTTGCTTCTTGAGCTTCAGTCTGGTTTGCTCCACTCTCAATCTATTGAGCTCCCTTTCCAACAATCTGTCATCAGGGTGGGTGGGAGGGACATTTCTAGATACAGAGGTATGATGGGAATGAACAGAAGGAGACCTGTCCCTTACAGAGGGCACCCTAACAGCTTGGCTACCAGTATAATGTGAGAGCACATCATCAGTATGATGTGATTCAACCTCTGTACCAACTATGCTAGACTGTCTAGTAATGGGCAGGCTAAGAAGTTTCTTTCCTGAACTTTTTCCTGGGGGAGTCCCTGGATCAGATTGAGAACCATTAGCTACTTTTTCCACAGATTGGGCACTTATGGCCTTATCCTGTACTCTAAGCATATTAATTAACAGTTCTAAGGAAGGATTCTTCCCTACACTCAAACCTCTCTCTATGCAGAGACTCCTTGCTCCTTTCCAGCTAAGGTGATCATATGCAAGTTTGGACAGTTCAACTTTTTGGCCTGTGCCAGACATTTTTTAGAGAGAGTTAAAGTGATAGAAAAAGAGAAAAAAGTTTTCAGAACTTTTTGGAAAGACAGAAAAAACTTTTTAAACTTTTAAGAACTTTTTGAAAGTTTAGAAGTACTTTTCAGCACTTAGAAAAGAGTGAAAAGAGGAAATGCAAAACTTTTTGGCTATGTGTATATACACTGACCTTGTTTTGTATATTTTTCTCTTATGAAAAGTACAATGACAAGAGTGGTAAGTAGTCTCAAGCACTTATCCCACCACTGCACAACCAATGTAGGAGGCTGGACTGGCTTGTAGTGAGTACCAAGGGGTACTTGCACCTTGCACCAGGCCCAGTTATCCCTTATTAGTGTATAGGGTGTCTAGCAGCTTAGGCTGATAGATAATGGTAGCTTAGCAAAGCAGCTCAGGCTGAACTAGGAGACGTGTGAAGCTACTACAGTACCACCTAGTGTCATATGCACAATATCATAAGAAAACACAATACACAGTTATACTAAAAATAAAGGTACTTTATTTTTATGACAATATGCCAAAGTATCTTAGAGTGTACCCTCAGTGAGAGGATAGGAAATATACACAAGATATATATACACAATAGCAAAAAATATGCAGTATAGTCTTAGAAAACAGTGCAACCAATGTATAGTTACAATAGGATGCAATGGGGAAACATAGGGATAGGGGCAACACAAACCATATACTCCAGAAGTGGAATGCGAACCACGAATGGACCCCAAACCTATGTGACCTTGTAGAGGGTCGCTGGGACTATTAGAAAATAGTGAGAGTTAGCAAAATAACCCACCCCAAGACCCTGAAAAGTGAGTGCAAAGTGCACCAAAGTTCCCCTAAGGACAAAATAGTCGTGTTAGAGGGAGAATGCAAGGAAAACACAAATCAGCAATGCAACAACGATGGATTCCTGTCTGAAGGTACCTGTGGAACAAGGGGACCAAGTCCAAAAGTCACAAGCAGCTCGGAGATGGGCAGATGCCCAAGAAATGCCAGCGGTTGGTGCAAAGAAGCTCTTACTAGGCTGAAGAACTGTGAATACTGCAGGAACGACAAGGGCTAGAGACTTCCCCTTTGGAGGATGGATCCCCCACGCCTTGGAGAGTCGTGCAGAAGTGTTTTCCCGCCGGATGGACGCCAACAAGCCTTGCTACACGCAAATCGTGCGTTTGGCGTTTTTGGACGCTGCTGGGGCCCAGGAGGGACCAGGAGGTCGCAAATTAGACCTGCAGAGAGAGGGGACGTCGAGCAAGACAAAGAGCCCTCACTGAAGCAGGTAGCACCCGGAGAAGTGCCAGAAACAGGCACTACGAGGATGCATGAAACGGTGCTCGCCGAAGTTGCACAAAGGAGTCCCACGTCGCCGGAGACCAACTTAGAAAGTCGTGCAATGCAGGTTAGAGTGCCGTGGACCCAGGCTTGGCTGTGCACACAGGATTTCTGCCGGAAGTGCACAGGGGCCGGAGAAGCTTGCAAAGTCGCGGTTCCCAGCAATGCAGCCCAGCGAGGTGAGGCAAGGACTTACCTCCACCAAACTTGGGCTGAAGAGTCACTGGACTGTGGGGGTCACTTGGACGGTGTCGCTGGATTCGAGGGACCTCGCTCGTCGTGCTGAGAGGAGACCCAAGGGACCGGAGATGCAGCTTTTTGGTGCCTGCGGTTGCAGGGGGAAGATTCCGTCGACCCACGGGAGATTTCTTCGGAGCTTCTGGTGCAGAGAGGAGGCAGACTACCCCCACAGCATGCACAAGCAGGAAAACAGTCGAGAAGGCGGCAGGATCAGCGTTACAGAGTTGCAGTAGTCGTCTTTGCTACTATGTTGCAGGTTTGCAGGCTTCCAGCGCGGTCAGCGGTCGATTCCTTATCAGAAGGTGAAGAGGGAGATGCAGAGGAACTCGGCTGAGCTCATGCATTCGTTATCTGAAGTTTCCCCAGAGACAGAGACCCTAAATAGCCAGAAAAGAGGGTTTGGCTACCTAGGAGAGAGGAAAGGCTACTAACACCTGAAGGAGCCTATCACAAGGAGTCTCTGACGTCACCTGGTGGCACTGGCCACTCAGAGCAGTCCAGTGTGCCAGCAGCACCTCTGTTTCCAAGATGGCAGAGGTCTGGAGCACACTGGAGGAGCTCTGGACACCTCCCAGGGGAGGTGCAGGTCAGGGGAGTGGTCACTCCCCTTTCCTTTGTCCAGTTTCGCGCCAGAGCAGGGGCTAAGGGGTCCCTGAACCGGTGTAGACTGGCTTATGCAGAATTGGGCACCTCTGTGCCCAACAAAGCATTTCCAGAGGCTGGGGGAGGCTACTCCTCCCCTGCCTTCACACCATTTTCCAAAGGGAGAGGGTGTCACACCCTCTCTCAGAGGAAGTTCTTTGTTCTGCCATCCTGGGCCAGGCCTGGCTGGACCCCAGGAGGGCAGATGCCTGTCTGAGGGGTTGGCAGCAGCAGCAGCTGCAGAGAAACCCCAGGAAGGGCAGTCTGGCAGTACCAGGGTCTGTGCTACAGACCACTGGGATCATGGAATTGTACCAACAATGCCAGGATGGCATAGAGGGGGCAATTCCATGATCATAGACATGTTACATGGCCATATTCGGAGTTACCATGGTGAAGCTACATATAGGTAGTGACCTATATGTAGTGCACGCGTGTAATGGTGTCCCCGCACTCACAAAGTTCAGTGAATTGGCTCTGAACAATGTGGGGGCACCTTGGCTAGTGCCAGGGTGCCCTCACACTAAGTAACTTTGCACCTAACCTTTACCAGGTAAAGGTTAGACATATAGGTGACTTATAAGTTACTTAAGTGCAGTGTAAAATGGCTGTGAAATAACGTGGACGTTATTTCACTCAGGCTGCAGTGGCAGGCCTGTGTAAGAATTTTCAGGGCTCCCTATGGG
Source organism: Pleurodeles waltl (assembly GCF_031143425.1). Lineage (NCBI taxonomy): Eukaryota > Metazoa > Chordata > Amphibia > Caudata > Salamandridae > Pleurodeles > Pleurodeles waltl. The sequence continues at coordinate 145,880,454 of NC_090445.1, read as the reverse complement.
TGGCAAAAGAAATGCTGCAGCCCATAGGGATCTCCTGGAACCCCAATACCCTGGGTACCTCAGTACCATATACTAGGGGATTATAAGGGTGTTCCAGTAAGCCAATGTAAATTGGTAAAAATGGTCACTAGCCTGTCAGTGACAATTTGGAAAGAAATGAGAGAGCATAACCACTGAGGTTCTGATTAGCAGAGCCTCAGTGAGACAGTTAGTCACTACACAGGTAACACATACAGGCACACTTATGAGCACTGGGGCCCTGGGTTACCAGGGTCCCAGTGACACATACAACTAAAACAACATATATACAGTGAAAAATGGGGGTAACATGCCAGGCAAGATGGTACTTTCCTACATGCAGCACTAAGTTACGTTAACAGAGATTTGTATTGTGACTAGCTAGCGGTGGCAGTGCTGTTGTCGTTTGGGTATCTTTACACTCTGGTCTATTTGAGTTTTCAACAGACTGGAGTCTGTTCTCTGTTTGAATAAGGCCATCAGTCGTTTGGCTACATATGTATGTATGGCTTGGTATGTGCATTGCGTGGGTTCAGGTATATGTAAGAGGTAACTGAGACTATGGTTTCATAGTAGAGTCCACAGTGTCTGTATAAATCATTATATGTGTAGGATGTGGGGTGGCTATTGGTTAAGTGTGTTTTGCTCTGACTATTGGTTTATGTGAGGTCCAAATCGATGGGGTCTCTGGATGGTGTTGGGTGTATGTGCATTCCAGTCACTTAAATATTTCTGTTAGAGCTGTGATTGTTTATTGTTATGGTTGGTACTTTAGTGAACTCACTGATAAGCATCTATATGTTTATTATGGTTGGTACTTAAGTGAACTCACTGATAAGCATCTATAGAGAATGGAGTACTGACTTCTGTTGCTCAGAAGTGTTTGTAATGTGTTATTTCAGAAGTCACCTCTCACCTAGTGTTATGTCATGCTGGTGTGCACACCTCCATAAACAGTGCACAGTACTGTGTGTTATTTATTGACGTGCTTGCTTTTGTGCGCTCATTAGTACACATCTGTATGGCATGTCTGAGCTGTCTTGTACGGGTGTGCAATGTACTGTGTTTGTTTTCTGTTGTTACGAGGGCATTGTTGGAGTGAGTACAGTGATTCTGATTTGTGGGATGAATATTTACTGTGTTTGATGTGTGGTACATGTTCTGTATTCCCATTTCTCTTGGATGCAGGATACAGGTGTTTAGAAACAGTTGTTTAGATACAGGTTTTTACAAAGAGGTGATCTGCTCATCCTCTTCTTACCTGGGAAGTAGTCGCATTCACACCAACCACTCTCCCACCATCTGGCTGTTACTTCAGCTCAACTTTCCAGCGTGTTCAGAGCACTCTCTTTTCCCTTAATAATCTCTACAGCCAGAGTCTAGTATGCCGGTTCACTCATTGGTGGTGTTCCGTCAGTCAAATCTCCATCTCTATTGAATCCCTCCACCCTACAAGTCTTGGAGACTCTCAGTACAACCTCTGATGGTCCATCTCACACCGAAGGACCGAAGCATGTTGCTATGAGATTAATGAGCTCCAACCGGGTCCTGTTGTATTTACGAGAAAGTCATGTGCCTTAACGTTAACCATTATGTGGGGGTCTTAGGCAGATCCTTTAGTTTCATTTGTCTTACTTTAGGCGTTAAAAAGCTTTTGAAAGGGTAGCACACTATTTACTCACACAGAATATAAAATGGTTATGCAATATAAAGTCAGTTCAGCCTGGGAGCACCTTGAGGTGATCTAGTTTGTGCCATTCTGATATACAGGTCTCTTTCACTCACTCCTGTCCCTAACCACCCAAAGTACATGGGATTAGTTTCACAAATCCTTTACATTCATTCTACAACTATGGATATGTGAAAAAATAGAGTTTGTACAAGACCACATTCAAAACAATAAATGCATTGGAGCAAAATATTAATCAGGGAATGCAAACAGAGTTCCAGGCCTACTAGCAGATTGCACCAGCCCAGTAAAACATGCATTAGCATGAACAAGGTAGGGGACACACAACAGCACAATGCAGTTCAATAGCACACCAGTGCATCCTGCTGTTTGCTTGTGCACATGCATAGGTGCCATAAACATGCAACGCTTTGTAGGTCCGGCGCAACAGAACCTTACTGTGCAGGCCCAATGCAGGGTTTTTAGCTTTGCACTGTCCAGCACTGACATTAGTAAATCTAGTTGTCCCTGAGAAGTTATCTGCGCAAATATTTAAATGGTAAATTAGAGCAAGGGCCAAAGCTACTGCAAGGCTGGATGTGATGACGCAGAAATGAAGGTTTTACATTTATTAGCGCATAAACGTAGTGCTGCAATAATCAAGTGTGACTTTAACCGAACTAATAAAGATTGTACGGGGACAAATGTACCCTCAGAGTAGTTCGCCAACATTTATAAGCGTGCTTTATATAACGTGATGTATTAGAATTGTACTAATCTGACATAACCGTAAACGTGTGCCATGATTTGCTTGTTTGAAATGTTTTAACTTAGCATAACTTTAGTGGAGGCTTTGGCCTAGTTGCCTTGTCTCATGGTTTAGATGCTCGTGTTTTTCTAACGTGCTAATGAAACGTGTATTCTTGCTTGAAGCTGTACTTTTCCAGTGAGATCGGTTCACATGCTTATCTTTAAGGTTTCGTGCCAGCCTGGCATCTTCTTCTTTGCTCCAAGGTCAATCTGCAGGTGCAGACAATGGACGCTCTGAAAGTGAGTTAATTGGTAAAATATGTTGCAACTTACGTTCCCGACTCCAAGGATAATGTATGCCTAGGTAGAAGCTTGTGAACTGTAGTTTTTGATTGGACAATTTGAAGCCAACCTATGAACTCTCCAATGGAAGACCCTACTGGATTTGAACTGTTGTCTATTTAAACCTGGTGCACAAGAAGAAAGCAGCCATTCGCCATTTTTACCAGCCATTTTGCGATTCGACATTAGCCTTTACCAGCCCATTACCCGCCATTTGCAGGACATTGCAGCCAGTATGGCCCATCTTGCCGACTTCGTCATTTTGCCATCTTCTACGATGCCAATTGATGTTCGACGCCATTTTGAATGAGACTTTGATACTTTCTCTAATCGAGAGAAAGAGACTTTAAGTAATTCTCGCCCTAGAGACTTTAACTTCGATTTGTCCCTTTGCATGAAGTAGTAGTTTTGTCCTTTTATCTTGCCGCTGTGAGGCAATTGCCCCGTCCACCCTGCCCCTTTGCCCCCGTCCCATGCTGATCGAAACCGGTACCTGTGAGACGAAGACTTCCTTGAATGCTGATTGAATTTGGTAAATATGAAAGGAAAATGTACAATTGCATTGTGTTTCTTTTTAGGTAACCAACTGCTGATTTTTGATAAGAGCCCTAGTTAGGAGTTTTCCAAATCAATGTTGCTAAATTGTTTTTGCATGAAGTCCCACATGCCGATGCTAATTTGAGGTTAGATGAGGATTCATTTGTCGCACAATGCAATTTGAGACCTTGTTCTGCTGACTAATGTATGCAATTAGCTCATTACAGATTATAGTTTTAGTGGTTTGCATTGCTATTATCGAATGCATTGTTATTTAAATGCTGCATAGATTGCATCTGTTTCGCCGTTATGGACAGCTATTAAAGTTCATTTACATATATCATCTGGTGTTGAGACACATTTATATCGTGCTAGCTTTGTTAATATAGGGAAATAAATTCATTAACTTTGAATAAACTGGTGTGGTTATTCATGACCGAAAGGTCATGGTTCGCCGAAATGTTTTCTGGATTAATTGTGGAGTGTTATCTTGATCAGGGCATTGCTTATGTTCGTTATTGATTATTGATTTGATTAAATTGACAAATCTCGGGTGAAGAGAGCCCCACTTGGTCAAAAGATTCATCGACCCAAGAGCGTCCAAATACAGGTAATTTATTAGGAGGGAACGCTCTATCAGTAGATGGTAGCAGAGGATGGTTACGCCCTTTGGGGACCCTGCTCGAGAGGTAACGGTTTGGCATTTTGGGACCCCACTCGAGAGGTAACGGTTACGCCCTTTGGGACCCCACTCGAGAGGTATATGGTGTTGAATTAATGGTTTGGCATTTTGGGACCCCACCCGAGAGGTAACGGTTTCGCCCTTTGGAGACCCCACTCGAGAGGTATATGGTGTTGAATTAGATTTTTCTTGGGTAAAACAGATTGAGAGAATGATGATGCCCTAAGTCCCCCGCGACTTTCCCGGGATCTCGGAGCTTGCGAATGGAGAGAATGGAGGTGTGGAATCGGCGTTGGCGGTACTAGTGACGGTATGAGTGAAGTTAGGATTTTGCGCTTGCACAGCTTATTGCCGCAGATTGTTTGAGAAGGTTGCGAGGATTTTAGAGAATAGCGGAGGTGCGACTCCGAGTGTGAGAGTACGGAAGTCGTCGAACTTCATGTGCATGTGGCGCTTTGTGCAGAAAAAGGTCCACGTGGTTGTTGTTGTTGAGACGGGCCCTGCGAGGTCAAGAGACTCCGGAGTATGTTGAAAAGTGTTTGAGACACTTGTTTTATGTTGTGGTCTGGTCGGTTTAATAGGTTGACCGGGCGTGGTCAACGAGTCGGTACGTGTGTTAAGGGAGTGAAAGAAAACTTCGACTTCGGGCTCTGACAAATTCTAAGTGCACTAGAATAGATCATTGACAAGTTGAGAGCAGAGTCTGCGGGTCAGATTTGCTTGCGAAAGTGGGGACCGAGAAAGATGGAATAACTGCCGAGGCTAGTGAAAAATCCCTAAGGTCCTGAAGCGATTGTGTTACCCTTCCTGTAGTAAACCGACAGATCTGTTTTATTATTATTTGGTTGCTCGCGATATATGCTAGAAGTTGTTACGAGAGGAGCTGAGTGAAGGAGGACTAGCCGCGAGGCTTTGTCAGCCGCAGAGTGTGTGAGTGTGACGTCACTAGGAGCCGCGCTGGGATAGGTTGGTTGCAGAGAAGGGTCGCGCACGGATTGGACGCAGTCCGTGGGGCTCGATTGGAAGGGGAAAGGCAAGCGAAGAGTATTCCGGGAATTAAAGTCACTTATTGATTACAAATTTTGTGAAATAAAAGACGAGAAAATGAAATTTTTGAAAGCATTAAAGAGTGCGATGAAGGGGGAGTCTTACATTAAAGCGAGCGTAGGAGAGGAGACGCCACCCGAAGGTACACCAGCTTACATTGTAATGGAGGAAAAGGGGGTAGCTCCGTGCCTTTGGCTAAAGCAATGGCACAAGCTGACAGAGAAACATGGGAGCGTAGCGTTCCCGATCCATGGGACATTCAATATAAGGATCCTAGAGAATTTGAGATTCGCTATGTACGACATGAAGGTACCTCCAAGGCCAGCACAGTTTGAGGCTCTAGCGATTTGGGAACTAATGGCTAGACAGCAACAGCAAAAGAAGTTCGAGACCAGGATAAGAAAGGCAGAAAAGACACTAGCGGACGCTAGGTGGGATAATGCACAGGAGGTGTGGAGGTCAGATATATTGCAGGGGATAAAATTGTTTTCCGCAATTGCTAAAGAAGAAGAGGCGACAGGCAAGAAAGCTACCTGTAAGACAAACAGGAGGTGTTCCAAAGATAGAGAGGACGAGGAAAAGTTAAGGAGAGAAGAAGAGTCAGAGGATGAGGAGTTCATCATGCGATTGCTGAACGACCGTCCACCACCTTATGTAGAGAGTGAACAAGGTCCAAGTACCAGTTCTGCCCCTCCGGCACCGGTACAGAATAATGAAACTCCGAATTCAGAAACGCCATCGGGATCTAAGGACCCGAGTTTACTATTCACCCCGCAGATACCGCAGGTTAGGAGAATATATCCAGATGTGCCTATGTTGAAAACAGCAGAAAATTATCAGCCGCAGGTCCCAAGGTACTACAGCAGTGACAATAGTACGGGAATGATTCTAGATCCAACCGTAATGGGAGTACAGAATGGTCGCAACCCAACATTGGCACAAGCTGAATCAACCCAGTTTTTGATGCCTCAAAAGCAGATGCAGGGGGGAACCGCACATGCTCAGATGACGGGGAGTCAGACGGGCATGCCGGAAATGATGACCCATAGTGTGGGAATGAACATGCCTCAGAACCTGGGAAATGGACAGAACCCAGATGCGATATCCCTACCCATTACTGTAGGTCCACCGGTACCTTTGTACATTCAGCCTAACTCAGGTATGAGCGGTCAAGGATCAGTGGTGCAGAATGGGACGGAAAGGAGGTACATAGAAAACACTCCAGAGACAACTCCGATAGCGGCTCAGCCAACTGGATCTGGGTCCTTGATGGAGTTTAGTCCCATATGTGCTCAGTCAACAGTGGTGAGGTCGAGTCTCCCACCGATGATACCGCTATCATCGAACACTGAAAAGTTGCCGCAACCATCAATGGCAGTCGATGTGAATGCTACACTGATGGGGTTGAATGCGCAACAGCTAACACAGTGGTTCAACAGTCTGAATTCCACACAAAGCTCAGCCAGTGGGAAGGGAGAAGACTATCTGAATAGGGTGAGGTTGAACATGGAAGCAGAAGAATTGGTGGAAGGGACCATGGGTGTGAATAGGTTAGAGTCCTACTCGGAAGAAGAGCTGAGGTATCTATGCCCCAGGATTACGAGAGAAGTGAACAAGGTACATAGAAGGTTGCAAGAAATAGCTGACAAAAACGGGGTTGAGATAGACAAGACAAAACACTTGAGCAGGAGCTATAGATTGGATTTCAGGACCACAGACTTTGAACACATGAGGTCAGCAGGCATGAAAACGCACCTTAGAGAATTGCTGCAGAGTGCTCAAGTGTGGAGGTGCTTAGACAAGTGGGAAAGCAGATGGGCAAAGAAAAAGGAAAAGAGGAAAGACAGTGTCCCAGAGCACAACGAGAAAAGACCACAGAGTAGTGATGCAATAACCATGTTACCAATGAGGGAGACAGCAGGGGGAAAATTAATACATGTACCGTGGCACAGAAGCGACATTCAGTCTTTTACGGATGATTTTCCCAAACTGAGAGAGAAACCGATTGAATGGTATCAACAGACTGATAGGTTTGTGAAGCTTGCAAAATGTCTTTGGGAAGACCTGAACACCCTCTTTGAGATTGTGGTTCCGGCAGATTTGTGGGAAGACTGCAAAAGGGCTGTAGGTTGGCCGACAAGTGAACCAGAGAGAGACAGGGATACGGGTGCACCATCACCTATGGTAATGAGCTTGTACTATAAGGTGATTGAGCATTTGAAGACGAAGGTTGCCGCGAAAAATGTGGATTGGCAGACGATTGATCGAACTGCCCAAGAGGCTAAAGAGTCGATTCATGGTTACTATGAGAGGTTGTTGAAGGCGTTCAAGAACTACAGTGGCACGGAAACAATAGAGGCGAGGGACATGCTTCACTTTGTGTTTAGATTTGTGGAAGGGCTGAGACCAGAGATAAGTCAGATGATTAAGATGCATTTGATTTGTTGGCAGTCGAAACCTATTGATGAGGTGTTGAATTATGCGAAATACTGTAGCGACGAAATTGAAGTGAAACAGAAAAGGTTGAAGGAGAAAGTGATGGTGATGCAACTTAAAGCAGCTCAGACAGGTCTGCAAGGGTTGCAAGGGTTCCAACAGCAGATACCGCAGCCGCAGCCGCAGGGAAATATGGTGTTTCAGCCACAGGCGAGAGGCAGAGGAGGCTTTGGGAGTAATGGTCCGGATTTGAACACTGTTGCGATTCCGAATGGTGTGCAGGCAATGAAAAGGGTGATGCCGTGTCACGTGTGCGGAATCGTAGGGCATTGGAAACGCGAGTGCCCGATGATGGTGCAGGAAGGTGCAGGTGTTGGTCAGCAAAACAATGATGTCAATGCATTCCAGACAATGAGGGGACCGAAAATGAGAGGTCCAACCCCAAATTTTCAGACCATAAATCACCTGCAGGGATTACAGCCCATGCAGCCGCAGCAGATGCAGATGCCCCGTATGCAGATGACGCAAATGCAGCCAATGCAACAGCAGTTTCCCATGGTACCTAATCAGCAAATGCAAATACCCTTGGCACCAGTGAGTCAGCAGCAAGTGATGGTTCCTCCACAGGTCTCGAGTCAGGTGATGAGTACAAATGGCACAGTACAACAGTTCCCACTACACAGTGAGAATGGAATAAACAATGTATGGGAGAGTGAAAGTTCAGATGAGGAGGGAAATTGTGTGCTTGCAGCATCCTTGGAAGTTGATCAAAAGGGTCCATATGTGGAGGGAAGAGTTATGGGTCATCGTGTTTCATTCTTGGTTGACACAGGAGTCACACGTTCAACTGTTAGGAGCATTGAAGTACCAAATTTGCCACTCTCAGGGAGAACAGTTCAAGTAGTGGGAGTAGCAAACAGGCACCTGACGAATCCAATCACAGATCCAGTACCAGTCAGCATTGGTAACTATCAAGGGTTACATAATTTTGTGGTATGTGACTCAAGCCCGATAGCACTGTTAGGGAGAGACCTATTGTGCAAATTGGGATGTTCGATTATGTGTTCGCACGATGGAATTAGAATTCAGACGAGCAGTGATGGGGAAGAAGAGGACAGTGTAGAAGGGGATGAGATGGAAACTGTCGATGAAGAATATCCTCTGATTAACCTTTTTCCGATGATAACTGAAGCAGATATTCCAGCTGAATTACGGGAAACAGTCGGAAAGGAAGTGTGGGATATGACAGGAAAAGAGGTGGGATTGGTGAAAGGAGTGGAACCAGTGAAAGTGACCGTAAAACCCAATGTAACCTTTCCCCAGACCCCACAATACCACATGGCACAAGACACCCTCATGAAAGTCGCCCAACTCATTGACGAGTTTGTAAAACAGGGAGTATTGAAAGAAGTGTTAAGCAGTCCATGTAATTCACCAATCATGGGACTAATAAAGCCGAGTGGAAAGGTCCGAATTGTGCAGGACTTGAGGAAAATAAATGACATCGTAATTAAATGCTGCCCTGTAGTACCGAATCCAGCTGTAATAATGTTTCAAGTCCCTTGCGATGCCGAGTGGTTCTCAGTCATCGACTTGTCACAAGCATTCTTTTCGGTGCCTCTTCTTGAGGACAGCCAATTTCTCTTCTGTTTCAAATTCTTAGACAGAGTTTACAGTTGGTGTCGAATTCCTCAAGGGTTTTCTGAGTCACCGTCAATTTTCAATCAGATTCTAAAGAAAGACTTGGAAGCGTTAGAATTGCCATCCGAGTCAACCCTAGTACAGTACATCGATGACTTACTGATTGCATCTAAGACAGAAAGTGGCTGCACAGCCGACACCATTGCTCTACTGAACCATTTGGGAAGGAATGGACACAAGGTGTCTCCTTCAAAGTTGCAGTTCTGTCAGAAGAAAGTGAAATACTTGGGTCATCAAATAGAGAAAGGGTCACAGAGAATAATGAAGGAAAGAATAACAAGTGTACTTCAAATGAGTCCACCAAAGACGAGGAGGGAGGTGAGGAAGTTTTTGGGGATGGTGAGCTACTGTCGCCAGTGGATTCCCAACTTCTCAACTCTAGCAAAGCCTTTACTGAAACTGACCCAGAAGGATGCCTTGGATGAAATTGAGCTGAAAGGAGATGAGATGGATGCTTTTATTGAATTGAAAGAATGCATGTGCAGGGCTCCAGCTTTAGGTATGCCTGATTACACAAAGCCTTTCACATTGTTTTGTCATGAACGTGATGCATGTTCTTTGTCTGTCTTGACCCAAGCCCATGGTGGCATAAACAGACCAGTAGCGTATTTTTCAGCTACTTTGGATCCGGTCGCAGCAGCACTTCCAGGGTGTTTGCGCGCCGTAGCAGCAGTTGGTATCAGCCTCACTCAGAGTGAAGGAATAGTGATGGGACACCCATTAACAGTCATGGTCCCTCACTCAGTTGAGATACTTTTGATCCGCTCCCGAACGCAACACATGACTGGAGCAAGACTCACAAGGTATGAAACAATAATTCTGGGCTCACCGAATGTGCAGCTGAAAAGGTGCACTACGTTGAATCCAGCAACCTTGCTTCCCGGTGAAAATGCTGAAATTGAGAACGCTGAAGACGTCGAGCACGACTGCCTTCAGGTGACTGAATTTTGCACAAAACCCCGACCTGACATTAAAGATACTAAGCTTGATGAAAATGACCAAATTGTTTTTGTTGATGGGTCATGTTTAAGAGATGCATTGGGAATATTGAAAGCAGGATATGCTGTATGTACTGTAACAGGTGTCTTGGAAGCGTCCTGGCTTCAAGGAGTCTATTCCGCACAAGTAGCAGAGCTTGTAGCCCTTACAAGAGCATGTCAACTGTCTACATTGATGAAGGTTACCATTTACACTGATAGTCAGTACGGGTTTGGAATTGTGCACGACTTTGGGCAACTATGGTCACAGAGAGGTTTCCTGACCTCTTCAGGGTCCCCAGTGAAAAACGGGGAGAGAATAAGGGAATTGTTACACGCCATTCAGATGCCAGCCGAAATTGCAGTGGTAAAGTGTAGTGCTCATACAAAAGGACAGGACTATGTTTCCCTGGGAAATGCATATGTGGATCAGGTCGCAAGATTTTGTGCCTTGAACTGTATATTGCTCAGGGATGAATGGAATTTGATAAGTGAACCAGAACTCGAACCAGCTGAAGCATTTGCCTTGAAGGTCGTGGATACCATGGATGAACTAAAAGCATTACAGAATAGCGTCAGGGAGGATGAAAGAGTTTCCTGGATTAAGTCACAATGTACAAAGAGACCAGATGAGTTATGGGTTTCAAATGAAGGAAAATTTGTTTTACCAAATAGTCTCTTATCGCAGCTAGCGCGGTTCTATCATGGGCAGGCTCACCTAGGGAGAGATGCCATGATAAGATTGTTCAAAACTGATTGGTTTAACCCCAGATTCCGTCAAGTTGCAGAAGCAGTTTGCCATCGTTGTGTCATTTGTCAACAGATGAACCCAGGAAAGGGAACGGTTGTGAACGTGAGCCACATTGGCAGGGCGAGTGGCCCGTTCAGCAGAATGCAGATGGACTTTATTGAGATGCCTGTGCATGGAGGTCTGAAGTATGTGTTGGTGATTGTGTGCATTTTTAGTCACTGGATTGAAGCATACCCCACACGTAGAAATGACAGCCTTACAGTTGCAAAACTATTGTTGAGGGAGTTGATACCACGTTTCGGATTCCCGATCTCTTTAGAATCAGATAGAGGAAGTCACTTCAATAACGAGGTGATAAAGTTACTCTGCGCAGCGCTGAATATTGAGCAAAAACTGCATTGTAGCTATCGCCCTGAAGCCTCAGGACTGGTGGAACAAATGAATGGTACACTGAAATCAAGAATGGCGAAAATATGTGCATCGACAAATTTGAAATGGCCTGACGCATTGCCTTTGGTGTTAATGTCAATGAGAAACACCCCTGACAGAAAGACTGGTTTGTCCCCTCACGAAATTCTCATGGGCAGGGCCATGAGACTTCCTGCAGTTCCCGCAAACGCGCTTTTGAATATTACAGATGATATGGTGTTAGACTACTGCAAAGGTCTGGCTGACGTGGTTCGCTCTTTCTCTCACCAGGTGGAAGCAACCACCTTGTCACCGATCCAAGGTCCAGGACACACACTGAAAGCAGGTGACTGGGTCGTGATAAAGAAGCACGTGAGGAAGTCGTGTCTGGAACCCCGTTGGAAAGGCCCTTTCCAAGTGATCCTGACGACCACTACCGCTGTGAAGTGTGCGGGAGTTCCTAACTGGATTCACGCCAGTCATACAAAGAAAGTGTTGTGTCCCACAGATGAGGAAGTTGAAGCGCTGAAACTGCCAGTACCTGATAACAAAGTGCTGAGCGCTGAGACAGAGCAAAACAGAACTAGAAGCGAACAGGCAGAAATAGAGGAGAGAGAAATATTCTCTGAGGACGAAACAACCGATTCACTTGGGGAAGACCAAGGAGAAACCTCAGACAGCGACGAAGCAGCTGAAGGTAACAAAGAGCCTGAAGCAGCTGAAAGTGACAAAGAGCCTGAAGAAAGTAACGGTGACAAAGGGCTCGAAAGAGGTGAAGAAGCAGGAGAGCCTGATCAGAGGAGGGCTTTCCCAAAAGCAGACGGTACAGAAAAAGAAAAGGAAAACCTGATTGACTCCCCAGAAGGAGGGGACAAGGCAGAACAGAACGAAACTGTTCAAACTTCTTCAGAAGAGATCGCAGGTCCATCAAGTGGACACAGTGCAAAGAGAAAACCAAGTATATCACCAGTAAAACTAAGAACTAGAGAAAAGTTGAACGACGGTGAAGGGCCAAGAGTGAAAGAGAAAAGAAAGGAAGTGTCTGTCGTGATACCAACATCAAGTGAGGAAAAAGACTTGGCCAAAGAGGAAAGTACCAGTGAGGCAGAATCAAAGAGAGATGCAAAATTGAAAAGGAAAAGGATACCAAACAGGAGATATTCCAGTCCAGAATGGGCATATGTAGTCAATGACGATTGGACCGACGAATTTGTATCTCTTAGCCTCGAGAACGAAGAAGAAGAGATACCAATAGAAAAGAAAAGTTTTATGGACACTATTGACTAAAAAAAAAAAAAAAAAAAAAAAAAAAAAGGCTGATAAATGACATTGCTTGCTATAGTCTAACGTGATGCAACCAGCTGAGACATTGCTAAACCGGATGAGACATTTGCTAACTTGATAAGACTTTGATAACCTGATTGACTCTTAAACCCGATTTGAGACAACGTTGCTAACTGAAAAAAAAAAAAAAAAAAGACTGAGTTATTGCCGAATTGAGACAAATGCTGCTAACCGATAAGTGACTGGGCTCCTGAAGAAAACTTTGTGAACATTGCGCTCGTTCAGCTTTGTAACTAATTGCTAAATCGTTTTTTATATAAGTGCTTCTAGCTCTCTGATTCTATACAGATCATGACACAAAACAGTAGAGTGAAATATTGTAAATATGCGTGTATAGGCTTGATAACTGCATGTGTACTAATAATAATGGCAATAGTGCTTGCAACGCGTGGTAAGGGTGAGAATGAGAAAATTGATGCTTCTACTTCTGCTCCTGTTACTGTCACTGAACTAACCGTATTGAAAAGAGTAGAATTAGATGAGAGACACTTGCATGATAAGAAGGAACTTTCGTATAATGTTTTCTATCGCCTGCTAACAGAATATGTTGAGACTATGGATGCGAAAGATTGTTATGTGTGTACACAGATACCGACATCGGTAAAGGAAGGGGTGACTTATCACCACATGCCTCTTACATATGGGATTACATGTAGTTTAGTAACTTCTAGAATTTATGGTCAAACTAACATACAGTATTTTTACTCAAATTATGATGTTACCTTTGCATATGTTCCTATAATAACGCAACTAAGCCAGATTGCTAAAGATTGGGATGCTAAAATAATGAGGGAATTTTTCGAGCCAATGCAACCTTTTGAAACAGCTCACGCTCATAGGGAAAATCTTACCTGCTCGCTCACTGCAGTAGAAATAAGCTTTTTAGATCGCACAGATGATAGAAGGGCACAAATGAATGCGAAATTAGAAAAAGAGCTAAGTAAGAGGACTTCAGTAGATCATTATGCTTTTGCCGCAATAAAAACACAAGGGAGAATAGCTTTAGATGCTTGGCATGTAGGGAAATTTTGTATATATCGTGGCGAATCTTATTATGTTAACATTTTCGTGGGAGCGAGTGAATGTAAACATACGTTTATCTTTAAGGCCAAATGGACATTCATGCTGAACGGACTTGACCCTGTCATACCTGGTGTATATTACATTTGTGGGCATAATGCCTATTATCGTCTTCCAAAGGGATGGTGGGGGAGATGTTATTTGGGTATAGTGTTCCCAAAGGTTTATCAACTGGATGACCTATCGGTGATTCCAAAGACGTCTGGATCTCATCGTATCCAGAAAAGAGAGACCGCAGCTGCTGTGGTAGGAGATATATTTGGAGCCATGATTCCTTCATTGGGAGTTGTGTTGAATTCCATCAAAATAAGAAAGTTGTTTACTATAGTGGATAACATGTTGACAAAGTTTTCAGGTGCTATAATCCTGATGGATGCTGAACTTGCAGCAGAAAGAGCTATGACTCTTCAAAACAGGCTTGCCCTAGACATTCTTTTAGCAAAGGATGGCGGCGTTTGCAAAATGCTTGGTGCGCGTCACTGTTGAACGTATATACCAGACAACAGTGTGAAAATTAAAACAATGCTTGCAAATCTAACAAAAGAAAGTGCAGACTTGAAGGAATTGAAAGAACCAGGAGTTTGGGAGAAGGTTGGAAAGGGAGTTGCTTCAGTGGGAAATTGGCTTGGTGGCATTTGGAATGGAATATTACTAAAAATAATACAGGGAATACTAATAGTACTAATTTGCATCTTTGGGATTTGGGGAATAAAGAGGGGAATACTAATGATCATGGCAAGAATTAAAAGAAGGAAGGAAGAGAAAATGATGAAAAGAATGGCAGAAGAATACAAGGCAAGAACAAGGGGAACTAAAAGGCAAAGAGAACTGACAGAATTTTAATGGAATAAAATTTGTGGGAATAGTTTTGTGTGATGACAAGTAGTCATCAGAGGAGGGATTGATGACGCAGAAACGAAGGTTTTACATTTATTAGCGCATAAACGTAGTACCGCAATAATCAAGTGTGACTTTAACCGAATTAATAAAGATTGTACGGGGACAAATGTGCCCTCAGAGTAGTTCGCCAACATTTATAAGCGTGCTTTATATAACGTGATGTATTAGAATTGTACTAATCTGACATAACCGTAAACGTGTGCTATGATTTGCTTGTTTGAAATGTTTTAACTTAGCATAACTTTAGTGAAGGCTTCGGCCTAGTTGCCTTGTCTCACGGTTTAGATGCTCGTGTTTTTCTAACGTGCTAATAAAACGTGTATTCTTGCTTGAAGCTGTACTTTTCCAGTGAGATCGGTTCACATGCTTATCTTTAAGGTTTCGTGCCAGCCTGGCATCTTCTTCTTTGCTCCAAGGTCAATCTGCAGGTGCAGACAATGGACGCTCTGAAAGTGAGTTAATTGGTAAAATATGTTGCAACTTACGTTCCCGACTCCAAGGATAATGTATGCCTAGGTAGAAGCTTGTGAACTGTAGTTTTTGATTGGACAATTTGAAGCCAACCTATGAACTCTCCAATGGAAGACCCTACTGGATTTGAACTGTTGTCTATTTAAACCTGGTGCACAAGAAGAAAGCAGCCATTCGCCATTTTTACCAGCCATTTTGCGATTCGACATTAGCCTTTACCAGCCCATTACCCGCCATTAGCCATTGGACATTACCCGCTATTGCCGACTTCGTCATTTTGCCATCTTCTACGATGCCAATTGATGTTCGATGAGACTTTGATGCTTTCTCTAATCGAGAGAAAGAGACTTTAAGTAATTCTCGCCCTAGAGACTTTAACTTCGATTTGCCCCTTTGCATGAAGTAGTAGTTTTATCCTTTTATCTTGCCGCTGTGAGGCAATTGCCCCGTCCACCCTGCCCCTTTGCCCCCGTCCCATGCTGATCGAAACTGGTACCTGTGAGACGAAGACTTCCTTGAATGCTGATTGAATTTGGTAAATATGAAAGGAAAATGTACAATTGCATTGTGTTTCCTTTTAGGTAACCAACTGCTGATTTTTGATAAGAACCCTAGTTAGGAGTTTTCCAAATTAATGTTGCTAAATAGTTTTTGCATGAAGTCCCACATGCCGATGCTAATTTGAGGTTAGATGAGGATTCATTTGTCGCACGATGCAATTTGAGACCTTGTTATGCTGACTAATGTATGCAATTAGCTCATTACAGATTATAGTTTTAGTGGTTTGCATTGCTATTATCGAATGCATTGTTATTCAAATGCTGCATAGATTGCATCTTTTTCGCCGTTATGGACAGCTATTAATGTTCATTTACATATATCATTTGGTGTTGAGACACATTTATATCGTGCTAGCTTTGTTAATATAGGGAAATAAATTCATTAACTTTGAATAAACTGGTGTGGTTATTCATGGCCGAAAGGTCATGGTTCGCCGAAATGTTTTCTGGATTAATTGTGAAGTGTTATGTTGATCAGGGCATTGCTTACGTTCGTTATTGATTATTGATTTGATTAATTGACTAATCTCGGGTGAAGAGAGCCCCACTTGGTCAAAAGATTCATCGACCCAAGAGCATCCAAATACAGGTAATTTATTAGGACGGAACGCTCTATCAGATGCACCCCTTTTGCACTGATGAAAGCTCCTGGACCTCTGCTTTAAAAGGCTCCATTTCCTGCAGGAGGATGGACCTGGCGAAGGCCAAGTTGCAGAGCAGTCAGGTAGACAAGTCTGCAGCTCCCACCACCTGTGGCCCATGGAGACACCGGATGCGTAAGTAGTCGCTGGGCATGCTGCCACTGTTTACTATTGGTAGAATGTGTGACTGCAAACCCAGCCGCCCCCTACATGAAGGTAATACTTGTGAATTGAGACATGCATTATGTTTGCTATCCAGACATATTGCACCGCACATTTACTTGCCATTTTCTGTGAATATGTCTCTAAGCTCAAAAATCACTTTCTACATACTAGGCCCTTGGCAAAATGAGCTATCAGTCAGCTGTTTCTGGTGATTGTGCCAAACTAGAACGTCAACCATTTTTATCCAAATGTGTGTGTATGTGTGTATTTAGTCCTTGTCCTGCAGCGTTTTGAGCATAGATTCAGATCTTGTGAACCCCATCATGCCAAGACCTGCCTTGTAAATGTGCCAAAGATCCCGGGCTTCCGTACTTCTGGAATCAGACATTATTTTCTTCTTCTCAAACTCCATCCATCTTGGGCTCAATCAAGGGTCTGTCACCTATGGCAGGTTAAATCAACCCCAATTATATGGCACCATGAACCTTGGGTATCCAGGTGGCAACACAACGCTCAGGACATTATGGGCCGAGTTTGCCCCCCTATCTTGTCACTGTTTTTTGGGGAAGTCTCGTAGGTTTAAGCATGAACACAGGATTGGTTGCATTAAAGGTTGGTAAAATAATTTGCTATATATATAATACCGTTCTCCATGGTTATGCACCAGAATACCATGACCTAAATATAATCACACAAAACTATTGTGCTCACAATATTAATACAATATAATAACCCCATTTGAGTAAATATTAGAAAATATACAGCCAATGCAGTGATATTTTTTCAAATTATATTTAAGCTATGATGTTTTTGCCGGATGATTCTTTGTTGTCGATATTCTGACATACAACTTGCCCCATGAAACTTGCACTGGATGTACGCAGAAACTCAAATCCATTTCAGTCTTGGTCGTGGCTTGCAAACAGATCATGCAGCACTCTTCTTGATTGTGACAAATCGGCTTTTCCTGCATGGTCATCCCAGATTTTCTGCCTTTTTTGGACCCTGTTTTTGGTGGCTTTAGGACTTTGTGCCCTTTACCGTGGCTAAGCAGAAGTAGCGTTTTTACTTTGACTCTAAACCATGTGCTGCACTTTGGTACCTCCTATCTGGTCTCTTTAAATTCCCTATACATAACTCCCCTGTGAGGTCACTGTAGATAGTGTATAAAGTGCACTTGTGGCATTGAAAGTTACATCATATGTGGGACCCAGTGTGTATTTACACCACCTACATATATGGCAAACATATGTGTGCTGGAAGCACCAACATACTCAGGCGATGCTGCAGTTTAAAAGTACTGCAGCCCCACATGGCAGGAAAAATGCTTTGACCCTGTAGAAAAAAGGCTATTTTTTATAAATGTTAAAGTCACTGCTAAAGTGGTGACTTGGACATCCACGGGGAAGGGTGTTACTATATGAAACAGGGCACACTTCCTATTTGGGTTAGTGTATCCACACAGTGAAATGAAAGTCAAAAGATACAAAAATGTTTCAAGGTTATTTCCTGATTCGTTTTTAAAATATGATTTAATGGTGAAATCAGATGTTTGATGACCTGAGAAGAGAAGACATTTTATAAAAATGTCCTTTAGGCTACTTGAGCCAGACCTGGCTAAAAATCAGTTATGCTATCACATTTCCAGTGCTGAAGTACACATTTTTGGCTAGGAAAGTTGACGACCCTGCCTTGAAGGACAGTCACCTGCCTATTATCCTTAGAAGGACAAACAGGAGTTAACTGCTGCCCACAGTGGTTAGCTGTCTGGTAGTGAACAGGAACAGTTGGCAGAACAGAGGGTTCTTCTATTAATTCACAGGATCCACTCTAACAATCATGAGAAAGTAAGAAAGAAGAACAGTTTTGCCTCATGAACTATAAGGAGAGCTCACCTAAATAGGGAGTGCCTTAGGAGCTCATGAGAAACTGGGTAATTTTACAGTAGGACAACAAGGAAGTGCTGCAAAAGGAGTTGGGGGACTGTGAGAGAATATTTAGGGTTGGGTGATAGAATTTCTTCAGTCACTTGCTAGCTCACAGGTTACATATGACATCTCTCCCATATCCCTTCTGAACACCCCTGGACCTGGGAAAACTTCATCTAAAGAAGAAGGTCCTGCGGGAGGAGGAGAACTCCAGGACTCCTAATTCCCGCTGGCACCCAAGGACTGGAACTGCTCTCCAAGGGTCAAGTTGTTTACCCTCCTGTTTTCCTGCCAGAGATACTCAAAAAGCAGAGTGCCTTCTGATCTCAAGAAAACCCAACTGATCACTGTGGACTAGACCCAATAGGAGATCTAGCTGGAGAGAGATCTGGTGCTGAGAAGTCTACCATAAGTAGCTGTGGAATGCAGGAGCGACCAGGAGGAATTTTCTCAAAATGTTCTAAAGGTTGGGATTTCAGGGCCAAATTAAAGTTTTATGAATGAAGTTTACTCCGTGGGGATGGTGGAGGACATTACTTGATGGCCAGCCATCAGACCTTTTGAAGTTTTGCATGTTTTCAAAAACAAACTCCCAAAGTGGGAGATTTGTATTAAAAATTTCAAAACAAACCTAATGGCTCCCACACCTGGGAGTTTAAAAATGTTTCCTGTCCATCCCTACCAGGTTTTTCCTGGCGGGGCGGGGGGAGGAAAAAAGACATTACACCATCCATCATGGACGTTGTAATGCCCTGCTTCCAATGCCTCCTACTCCCTCAAGCCATTGGAGGAGGTATTATAGATTGAGCCAATGGGGTCCCTGTTGATGGAATGTTTATGGTCTCTAAATGAGGCAGGCTGTAGGAAATCCACTTTTTCTGCACAGTCGCTCCTGATTTTTCGCCTTTTGCTGTAACCAATATTTTTGTTGGCTGTAGAACTCTGTGCGTATTACCCTTGCTAACCAGTGATAAAATGCTTGTGCTCGTCCTTTCAACATGAGACATGATTTGCATAATTAACGCACATATGTATCCCTAGTATATGGGACAAAGGGGGTGATTCTGATTCTGGCGGGCGGCGGAGGCCGCCCGCCAGAATTCCGCCCCCATTATACCGCTCCGCGGTCAGAAGACCGCGGAGGGTATTATGAGTTTTTCCCTGGGCTGGCGGGCGGTCTCCAAAAGACCGCCCGCCAGCCCAGGGAAAAACTCCCTTCCCACGAGGATGCCGGCTCGTAATCGAGCCGGCGGAGTGGGAAGGTGCGACGGGTGTAGTGGCACCCGTCGCGTATTTCAGTGTCTGCAAGGCAGACACTGAAATACTTTGCGGGGCCCTCTTACGGGGGCCCCGCGACCCCCCCTACCGCCATCCTGTTCATGGCGGCTTTCCCGCCATGAACAGGATGGCGGTAGGGGGGTCAGAATCCTCATGGCTGCGGAGCGCGCTCCGCAGCCATGGAGGATTCAAACGAGCAGCGGAAAGTCAGCGGGAGACCGCTGACTTTCCGCTTCTGACCGCGGCTGAACCGCCGCGGTCAGAATGCTCTTTGGAGCACCGCCAGCCTGTTGGCGGTGCTCCCGTGGTCGGTGGCCCTGGCGGCCACCGGCCGCCAGGGTCAGAATGACCCCCAAAGTGTACCCAGGGCCTGTAAGTTAAATGTCACAAGTGGACTGCAGCACCCATTGTGCTATCCACTACAGTGACATTGAAAACATGACTCTCTGTAGCGTGGCTGTGCAGTTTTAAAATGCAAATTTTCTCCGCCTGAAATTTCTACAGACTAATTTTCATTTTGCTCTCCTGCTTCTGCCAGCCAGTAAATAGCAATTGAATCGCCCCCTTGATAAGGTGTGAACTTGCTCTCAGCATTGAGACAAAGGCCTTGGTTTCAGGGACGTGTTGTTGTGTCCTTGAGAGGATGGCCTGTGGGCTGTCCCCAGAGACTTGATCAACTTGAAAGAGGCCTACCTTGTTATAACCAGATATAGCTAACACCAGGGCCAACCCCCTTTTTTTGCCCCCCGCCAGGTAGACTCCAATCACAGTGAGGCTCTTTTTGTCATTACAGTGTCAAATCCTACCTGTAGTGTCAAAATCTGCTTGATATGTCTGCTGGGGTTTTACATATAATTTCTGTCATTGGTATTCAGCGGTGAGATCCAGGACTTGTATTTCACATAAAAACTCAGTGATTTAAGATAATGTCAAACATCCATTTTGTAATCTGATATCAAAATGAAAATTGGCAGTTGCTTTTTAATATTCAATTTTTCATGAATGCCATTCATATCCTCCAATTTTGCACCTATGATTTTTGAAAGCATGGAAGTTGATCTGAGCAACACTGAGAGCTTCAGCGTGGCAAACACGAGGAAGGTGGAGTCCCTCATGAGAAGAGGTCATCTATGAACCCTAATCAGCATGGCCCAACATAGACTTTTTATCTGGAATTGTAGTCTCATTTCTGCTCAAAGCTGCACTGCTGGTGTCAAGGAAGCATGCACTGCTGAGTCTATACTGTGTTTGTTGTGTGTACGTGAGTGAAGCGTGCGCTCTTGCTGCTGTGTTTCTACATGCATGTGTGCGCATTTTCATATTTATGTGTGTGTTTGTGTCTCTGAGTCTTGCAAACCTCTTCTGTCTCTTCTGTCAGTCTGCTGCTGAAGGGAACTGAGGACGTGCCAATCTGCATAAACACTCATACACAAACACAACACCCAGCTTGCTGCGCAACTGGGTCGATGACTGCCTCTGAGAGAGCCCTCTGAATGCCGCCTTGTTGGCACAGCGAACAGACTTGTCTAACATTGAACACAATGCACAGTGGGCTCAAAGAACAAGTTCCTATTCATTTACCTGCGGCCCTCACTGTACTGAAAGATGCCTAAACTCTTAAAAAGTGTTGCAAACTGCTTCGCCAATGCATTCTGTGTTGCATGAGGTCATGCCCACAATACCTGCCAAGTTTGCTTCCAGCATCACTGACGTCAGCGAGTGCAGCCTGCTATTGTTTGCTTAATGGTTTATTTGCAGAGCACCTTGAATGTAGGCGGAGCCTAGCAGGTGAGTCAGTGTACGCAGAGGATTCCCGAGAGACTCTTGACGGGAGGCAGAGATGGCAGAGCTAGCTACTAAGTTTTGGCGCTGTCCTTCCTCTCCCTAGGGCTGCCGCACAATCAGGCTGCCCAGTGCAGCAAACACACCGCTCGCTAAAGCAATGGTGAAAAGTGACAGCCAGCAAGGTTTGACTAATTTTCTAATATTAGTCAAGGAAAGGGCCTTTAATAGCCAGTAGAGCCCACTACGGCGGGTTCTAAGGCTATTAGAACATTCTGCCCCTCAGGGCAGAATGTTCTATTAAAAAAAAAAAATTGCTGACGGAGCCCAAGGGGATTAAAATCCCCTCGGGCTCCGTGAGGCTTTGTTCACAGCTGCTGCTGTGAACAAAGCGAACATTGGAATTTTGGCGCTGCGGGCTTTTACCGGCCAGTAAAAGCCCGCAGCACTCCATTGTTTTCAATGGAGCTGCCAACTTCCAATGTTCTAATTACTATTCGGCTCGGGCATTTAACGCGGGAGCGGGCCTTTAATAGCCGGTAGAGCCCGCTACGGCGGGTTCTAAGGCTATATTAGAAAATTAGTCAAACCTTGCTGGCTGTCACTTTTCACCATTGCTTTACCATATAATCGTATTTAGAAAATCGGTCTGTTTATGATGCAGGAAATAATTCGGGGGAGGGGAGCACCGCCCCAAGCAAGCCACTGCCCCTGTGCAATATTTCCTCATAGAAGCCAGTTTTTCATCTACCGCCTCTTCATTATGTTAACCAGCATAGGAAGCTGAAATCAGATCTTACCTGCACGAAGGTGGTTACCAGACTTGTCTTCTCAGGATAGTAGACTGAGAGAGATGGGCGGGGGGCATGAGGCAGAGGGAAAGAGAGGATGAGATAGAGAAGCATGAAAACTGGCTCTTGAGAGAAACCGAGCAAGGAAAGAGATAGAAAGCAGAGCAAACAAGATAAACCTTGAGAGAGAAAGAGAGAGTGGGATAGAAAAAGAGAGAGAGACAGCTGTGATAATATCATAATTTGATTTAGGATACGAAATTGAATAGTCCTTGGTTTGTCAAACCTTCCCCTATTATTGAGACATCTGGATACGGAAGGATGAGAGAAACAGACGGCAATGATTAGAAAGAAAGAGGAAGTGAATGTCATCTTATCAAACAGCACCTGCTTACCAACAACTGGGCCACATAAGGGGCAGGGCTCATTCACCCACCCTTTATGATGGTAGCCCCACTGGGTCCACCCATGCAATAGATGCACTGCAGGCTCTATGTGGTCTTAGGCTTGACTGAACGGAATGTATGAATGGATACAAATATACGGAAGTGTTTGGTGAACTGCACTCCCTCAGTCCACCCCAGGTTTAGAGGAATTGGTACACCCAGATTTCAGAAAAGATTTGGTGTTCTTTCCTGAAGAGGGAGCACTTTGTTTTTGTGTACATGGTGTTAATCAATAGACTCTTTCCTTGAACTATCAAGCCCCTGTGTTCATTTGAGAAACATTCAGGTCTTCAGACGAACTAGGCCAGCCATGGTAGATGCATTTGTAATGAGTTTGGATGGTCTATCCTTGAATGCATTCATGGTGAGCATGTGATGTCCTTGCCAATAATGCGTTTGTGGTGAGTATGGGATTTCCATGGCTTGAATGCGTTTGTGGTGAGTCTAGGATCTGCTTCTTGCCTACATGTAGAGCGAATGAAGCAGAGTGGCACGGAAAAAAGGGTAAGTTTAATTTTTATAAATATTTTTTTGTTGTGCGCCACCCACCCTCCCCGCCACACGCCGCATCGCCCCGCCCCTTTTCCCTAACATGAGCCGCAGGTGAAAGTAACCCAGAAAAAGCTTAAAAGGGAAAGGCTGTGGTGTCCCTCGCAACCATTTTATTACCAGGGTGACTCTGATGCACTCGAAATGTGAATGCTGAAGAGGTGAGAAACTTCCATCAAGGGCTTTTTTTTGTTTTAATGAACTTCTTTAGTTTTATAGGACAATGTAAATGTAAATGTAAAAAAAAATTTAAAATGTAAATTAGCACTTGTATAGCGCACTACTCACCCGTTAGGGTCTCAAGGCGCTGTACTCATACCGCTATGGAACCCCTCCTGGCTTTTCCCTGTGAGGCGCCCACTCCTGAGCACCCCCAGGGTGAAGCCAGGCATCCAAGCGCTGTTGGGGCCGTTGTGGAGATTAAGCAAGCTATTGCCCAGAGTTGCAGAGTGGGACCCATGAATTAGATTAGGCACCCAGGCGAGAATTATCTGATCAAGGGGAATTGAGCCCAAGACCTGCTGAAGCGGGACTTGAACCCTGGTCTTGAGCCAGATCTCTGCTTCAGGGTCTGCCGCTCTAACCATTGAGCCACACTTCTCCACTCCAATGTACCAAAATATAGGGCAGGATTCACCAATTAATGTGACTAAAACGTCCAGTTATGCATCAACAATGTCAATAGTTCTAATTCAAGTAAATGTGAGACCTATTGCATTGCAAATGCTTGTTATTGTAGCCTCGGGCTCTTTAGATTTCAGCCCGATCCTACCCGAGGCTAACAATCAATCACAGAGTTCTCATCACAGATCCTATGTGGGGGGCTTGCCAGTAAGCATGTGACTAGGCGTCATCAGCTCTGATGACTCTGAGGTCGGGCCACATGTTGTAAGTAAGTCGACACACTGGCACGCTTCACTGTGCACACACAAGTCTGTTTAAACCCGCACCTGCTTTCATTTCCCCCTGCTGCTGTGTCTCTCTGAGGGTCGGATAAGCAGAGAAGACATGACCAGGACATCGGAGAACTTGTCTTCAAGAGGAAGACTGCCTGTGCCTTGTCTCCCCAGCCCATCAAAAGCACGTTGGTCTTCTAGAGTGCTCAGTTATTGCCTGTATTCAGTCTGCCGCAGCTAGGTTGGCAACTTGCAGCTTTAGTTGAGAATGGGAACGTGTTAATACACTATATTTTTGTGTAGCACAAACACACTATGGCTACATGACGTTTACTTCCCTGCAGTCCGTTTAAACTCTTACCTAAAGTAATGGTGTAACCAACCAAGTTTTCCTTTGGATAAAGAGGTGCCGTTTTCTGACTGCCTTGAAAACATTGAAAGTATGGAAATAATGCCTTGCTTTAATTTGCTAGACGCTGCCTGATTGCCCTGTAGGCATGCGTGTGCTTGTGCTTATCTCCTTGTGTTTGTGTCTGTGTGCACAGGCATGGCTATATTTGTGTACTGGACCGTGCTTGTGTTAGTACCTTCAGGGACAGCTCCTACGCAAGGGGGCTAAGAGCCAGCAGCAGAAAAATAAAACAATACAACATTATCGTTTTCTGCTGTCGTGTCAGCCAGCATGCACAGAGAGGGGCTAGGCCATGGGAGGGGGTAGGAGGACTGGAGTGCACTAAGTGCGCATGTGTGTTTGGCCAACCGTCTTAGGCCAGCTAAAAACACACATGCGCACTTAGGTTTCTCCAACCCGGCTGTGTTGAACAGCTGGGCTGGAGAAACTGCACAGGCCCCAGGGCAGTGTCTGAGCGGCAGTCCAAGCCGCTCAGACAAATCCTGATGCTGCTCTCATGCTAGGTTTAGCATGAGAGCAGTGCCAGGATTGCTGAAGAGCCTGTCCTGGAATCCCAGAGAATGCTGGGACACCAGAACAGCAGAGGAGCAAGGTGGCATCAGGCAGCAGCAGCGGCAGGAAGGGTACGTTTTTTTTCTAATTTGTCACCCCCGTCCCATTGTGCCCCCGCCTCCCCCTGGCCCCCCTTGATGTATGTGTGTGTGCATGTGTGTGTGTGCAAGCATGCATGTGTGCTAGCATGTGTGTGTGTGCAGGAATTTATGGCTGTGCCTGTCCGTGCTCCTGGTTGTGTTTTGTGTGTGCAGGACTTCCTCATTCTTGCTATTTTGATCCCAGTCTTCCCTTCCATTTGCATTATCTTTGCTATTACTTTCTGTTTTGGTACATGTTTCGAGTGTCCTTTTATTTTTTTGTGCTTTACCAGTATGTTTTGTTCTCGTTCACTTCCATCTCACCCATAAGCTAGAGACTGGCAGAGAAAGTCCCTTCAAAATAACATCTCCAAATTTCTAGGCATATTTAAGAGCTTGCTCAGTTTTAATTTGAGGACACAAATATGCAGTGTGAATTTCACACAGAGTTGAGGGTGCCCTTCGCAGTACCTGCATTGCACACGAGCACCAGCACACGCATAGTGAGAGCCCAGGGAACGAAGGCCTTAAGACTCACTCACTCATAAAGTGTATATGTTTGTAATGCCAAGGAATATCCAGTGGCATGTCCAGGATCCATTTACTAGTGGATGCCTTATGGGGTTTCTGTTTGAAAGATCGTGAGAGGCCTCTGTTGAGCACACATTAGAAACAAAAGGACTCAGTTTCTTGTTGGGAGAGGGGTTCTGCGAGTGTCCCAGAGGTATTCACTGTCAGATGAAGCCTCAGGAGCTGTGCAGGAGAGGTAGAGCTAATTGTTTTGTTTGGCGCATTTGGGTGCGTCAGGAGTAGCTCTATTTGTCTTTTATATTTCAAAGAAAAGTTTGTTTTATCATTATCACTTTAATGATATAATCTATATGACGAAGGGTACAATGATTATAAACTCATGTTAGTATCAATAATAATAAAAAAAATGTTTTATTAGATTTATACAGCTTGGCATGCAGAAAACATGCAGCACATAGTGGCTTCTTGGTGCTTTAAATATGAAAACCAAAAAATGATAACCATAATTTCTCGTTGACTCAATTCATGTTCAGTGAAAAACAAATGAAAATGTAATTGGTTTTGATGGGAGAAAAAAAGTAAATGGTATGCATGGTGCATTAAGTGGGACAAAAAGTAGGGATTCTCTAAAAGGAGCAAAGCACTGATTTAAATACTAACAATGTCTGTGTAAGTGGTAATGGTCGACAGAGTGCCTTAATCACTCCAATTCTCTGCTTCACACCCCTTACCTCTGCAGTGTCCCTCTGCTGGGAGTGTGCATCCATTTTCTTCCCATATCTTTTTAGAAACATATGGGCAATCTCTCACTTACTTGTTTTCTTCTTCAGCACCATTTCCACTCTGTCCTTTTTTGCTTCTTCATTCATCTTCACTTCTTAATCTCACCTGTGCACACAACACGCCCACTCCACTCACCTTTGAGCACTGCATTTTCTTTTCTTTCTTGCTGTATGTATTTTTGCAGCTGTCTGACATCCTTGATGTGCTTTACCACAACTGGCACATGTTAACCATTTTCAAGGTGCATTGCAGAGGCCAAGAATTGAAAGCCTTACACAACATCGATTCCTCAACAACCGCATCAGCTTCCACCAACTCACCAGACATTTCCGCTCAGCTGGACCCCTACTCACACACATCTCCTGCATAGGCAGAACCAGAACACACTGTTGTGCCTTCTTCTACCTCGACCCTAAAACCTGGAACACCCTGCCCCTACACATCAAGGATGCCACCTCAGTTCTTGATTTCTGCAAGAAGTTGAAGACATGGCTCTTTCACAGGGTTGTCCTCCACTTGACCCAGACTGCTTCTGGTTCAACAACAGAATACCTTTCATGGTGATAGTACACACTACAAATACACATAACACAACAATGTGCCTGTAGTGAGAACACTTTTATGACCCACTGAGTGTTCAACTCGAAGGTTCTCACAATTGCCCCATCACAAACATCTCCAACAGCCTGCACTCACTCAGATAAACATGTTGAGGCAGGAACTGTTAAACATAATAAATGCATTAAGATATGGTGCAGTCTTTGTCTTTAAATATTTCAAACCTACACTTTCAGAATTGGTTTATAAACCTTGCTTTCTCACAACATTCTTCATTAAAATGAACTTTACAATTGGCCATTTGTCCCTCTTTTTAAAAAACAAATTCTTTGGGGACAACCCCTGCAAGCCCCTCTTAGGTCTGTCGAGTCCGCCACATCATTGGCTCAGTAAAACTTATCCCAAACCTTTACGCCCCACCACTTTGAAATGTCACCAGCTGCCACTGATATTGCAACAAACCTTTTACCTGCTTCCACCCTCCTTTCCTTTTCAAATTTTCCCTGCTCAATCTTAGATGGGATCAACACAACTGTAAGACAATAAAAGTAGCTAGGAAAAAAAGTGTAATGGACAGAGGATGTAACCCGGCGAATGGAACAGGTTAGGAGGCCACCCTAGACAGCCCAACAAGTACAAAATAACTTACCGGAACTGTTACCATGCCACCATCTTAATTTGTGATGTTGCCCTTTAAAGGGCAAAAGAAAAAAAGTACAATTGCCATAATGCAAACACACGTATAATGCTATAGAGGGAAATACCACAGAGTATGATTATGTAGGCAAGGCAGGTAGCTGAACAGTTAACCTTGTTTGACAACACCACTGTGCTATACCAATCATTCTTTAACAGCAGAAATCATCCCAGGCGAACTTAAAATGTTAAACCTATATTTAAAAAAAGCTAGTTCGATCCCATTGATGCAAATTACTACTAACCAATAGCTAAAGTTCCTCTTCTAGTCAAACTACTTGTCTACTTAAAACCTATATTAAACCTACTACC
This sequence comes from Pleurodeles waltl, assembly GCF_031143425.1. Lineage (NCBI taxonomy): Eukaryota > Metazoa > Chordata > Amphibia > Caudata > Salamandridae > Pleurodeles > Pleurodeles waltl. The sequence goes on along the minus strand of NC_090445.1, from coordinate 145,852,381 downwards.
TATACTAAACAAACTACTTATCTACTACCTACTACCTATACAGAACAAATTACTTATCTACTTAAAACCTATATTAAACCTATATGTAAAATGTTACTTGGATCCCATTGATCCAAATTATTACTAACCAATAGCTATGGTTCCTCTTCTAGACAAACTACTTATCAACTTAATATTATATAAAAAATCATGGCAAAGCTCATAGGTCTGACATTATTCTTGTGAAGCGTGCACTTTTGTTCATGCCTGTACTTACATACAGTGGAGGCCGGTAATTTTAAAACGGAAGGGTGCGGGAGGGAGTGCATTACACACACACACATACACCTCACTAACACATATTCATTCACACACGCATTGACACACCCATTCACAACACTCACTAACAAATACACTTACATTCATAGACGCAGGCAGACACCAACCATAACAAAAAAATAAAACTCACCTCAGAAGCTTCGACTAGGAGGCCTCCGAGGTCCCAGGAGGGTTGGGACTGCTGCCTTCCCTCTTTGGCTGGCCTAAGATCAGCCAATGAGGGAAGGCAGCAGTCCCAGCTTGTCACAAAGTGGGATCGGGTCAGTGAAACTGCTGACCCCACACCACTCTGTGACCAGGTGCCACTGATTTATACCGAGCCCTGGGCACTTCAAGGCTTAAAAGAGCTCAGGCCAGAGGCAATTGGTGCCATTCACCCACGTCATGAGGGGGAGGACCTCGAGGGACCTTTGCTAAGCTGAAGAAGTCACGCCCACAGGGCTGTGACTTCTTCAGCCTAACAAAGTTCAGATCTGATAAGCAAAACCAGACCACAGCACACAATAAACAACAGTACGACACAAGTCTTTGCAATCCGTAATGTATGGTTTCTGTCGGATAGATGAAGAGAACAGGCACTTCGGTGTTCACATCTTTTCTCGAAATATGATCACTTTATTGTAGGCGAAGTTACATTCAGTGAAGGAGAACATCACTCCAAACACAGCCAACACATGTTTCGTCACACTGGTGACTTTTTCAAGGTTATTGGGTGAAATAATAACAGCGAAATCAATATGTCAGTCACAACGTAAAGTGAGTCTTTGCGTCTGTAAACCAGGCTATCCGGTATCAGTAAGCCTCACTGGTATAAACGTCCAAAGTCGATGAAGGGTAACCAATGCTATGGACCATCATAAGTCCAAAGACAAAATTCGTTAACAGACCAAGTGCCATAGAGCCGAGTTCTGTTACAATCTGACAAGCAGTCGTTCTGCGCAGGCTGGACAAACGTCAGCCTGACCTGAACCAGAAGAGTATCTGTCAGGTTGGCATTTGTTCTGTCTGACAGATACTTTTCATGTCGGGAAAAAGGTAGAGGGGTGTGGCCCCTCAGCCCGTACGGACGGGTCGCTGCTGCTAACATGTATTAGCATGTTAAAGGCAGACCTGGTGAAGAGGGTGCCCTCCTTTCACTGAGAAAATAAATATAGACTATGTAGAAGTGTCTCCAGGCTTCAAATTAGTCCTGTTTGTGTACCTATGTGAAATGTTGATTGGATGACGAAGTAGTCTTAATAAAAGTTATTTTTTTCTACGACATATAAAGAAAGCCAGGACTTAAGTTATAGTTCAGCACTTGTTTCTATAGTGTAGAAACAAACTCAATAATATAAGTAATATAATATAATAGAATAGTATAGAATAGAATAGAATAGAATAGAATTGCCATCCGCAATACTAAAAAAACTTGGCACTGACAACATTGACAAGAAGGCACCACGAAGCTTAAATTAACATAGAAGAAAAGCTCTGACCTACCAACATGAGACATTGCAGGGAGTTGAAGAATTAACAATATAATACTGAGGAAAACCTGTAGGGAGATATAAAAAACATAAATGCTTGGCCCCCACCAGCAATGAAGGAAAGGGCATCTGGTAAAAAACATAAGACTGCATCTGATCCCAAGGTGACCACCTAATTTAGTGAAACAAGAAAAAGGATTGCTTCAGGCAGATGTGCATTTATGGCTTGAGGAATTATATGTGTAACAATTGAGCGAGGTATTTTAGAGTGAAGTAGCCTATTATGTATTACAATTGAAGGCCAAAAGGGACACCAAACAGCTTTTAACATGAGTTGCAGGAGAGATACTCCTTTAGGGTGGAGCCAAAACACATTCTGTGTATATGTTAAATTATTTGATAACAATATGACTTCTAGCAACTCTAAAGATATAGGGCCTCATTACGAGTTTGGCGGAGGGGATTACTCCGTCACAAATGCGATGGATATCCCGTCAGCCGTATTACAAGTTTCATTATGTCCTATGGAACTTGTAATAAAGCGGACGGGATATCCGTCACGTTTGTGACAGAGTAATCCCATCCGCCAAACTCGTAATGAGGCCCACAGTAATCTGATACAGATTCTGCAAGACCTCACTCTGTGGTTTTAGTAACAGGGGATGATAGTGCCGACGCTCTTCTAAAATCACAGGACCTGATTCACAAATGCAAACTCACACTTTTGTACACTTTTGTGTAAGTTTATGATTGTTTGCTATTCACAAAGAAGGTATTTTACATGTAGTATCTTACGACTGTAGAGTCGCCGCACATGAACAGATAGGACAGTCTTTTTAATGTGTGTCAGTATTTTGATGGTTGATCCATAAATGGAAGCCAGTCCAACAAAAGGCTGATCAATAACAGCAACAGTTAATTTGTGGTCACGCTTCCACTTTATTATGCAGGTACTTGCAGTCAACATTATGCGATGTGGCGACACAGAATGATTTGTAAAATTCACTTGCCTGTTCTACAGGTTATAAAATCAATGTTTGCAGAGGATTCCTATGCGTGTTTGCAGTAAGTACACAATTCATGCCCCTTTTCATAACCCACATATTTCCAGTGTTGTTTGCCAACTCCACGTTGAGCTAAAAAGAGCTGTTTTCTCTCTGTAGAGAATGTCACTCATTCTTAGTTTATGGTAGAAATGCCTGTTTGCTATGGACACCCTTTTAAAATGTGTTTATATGCAGTTCTAGCAGTTGTTTGCACATTCTCTATGTGTTTATTATCTACATATTCTTAATAGGGCATTGGCATTGATGTCTGTATCTGTAAAATAGTCATAGGGAGAATCATGAAACCATTCTTGCTGCATTCAAAATAACCCAAAGAACTGCCCCACTATAAAGATATGAGAGGGATAAACCTATATACACAAGTAAATCCTACAGACCAAATGAATAACCGCTCACTCTAATCATTAATTCTCAAGTGCTGACCATTGCCAACTTTCATTTGCACTTTTCACCTGATTTACAGATCCCTATCTCTTCTTAAAACCTATGATTCACTGAACTATTTTTGGACTTCAAAGTTGAGATTACCTTAGAGAACTAAAATAAACTTGTAGATTTCAACGAGTGGTACGTTAAACCTAATATATATGATTTTCTACCCTGAATTCATGAATCCCCTACAACTACTATTTGCACCCACTATAAAAAAATGAGGGAGAGCACCCACTTCCAAAAATATTCAAAGTACTTGCCAGGATGGACCACATAAATCCACTAAATAAACCTGTGCTTAACCCTTTAGTAGCATGACTCAAAAACAAGCAGGTTTAACTCAGAGGTCATGTGTACTTATGCAGCCCTCAAACAGTAATAAAGTGAAAACACAACACAAGAACATATTTAGATAAATAGAGGACCGAATACAAGAGCAAGTCTGTCTCAAAGGAAGGTTTACCTTCCGATTTAGATGTGAAGACTGTGTGGCTTGGTTCTGTGGGTTTTTCCATCATCCTGTATCACGTTGTGTTGGATTCATGTGAAGCTTTTAGTTATTAGTTACATTCCTCTGCAGGGCTGTGCATTTGGTGAGTACGGCTCTACGATGTGGCTTTGTGGGGATCTGCATCGATCTGCGTCAAGCTGAGCTGGTTCTGGTGAGGCTTCCAATCAGGTTTGTCTCTGAGGGGCTCTGTGGAGCTCTGCGTCGCTGTGCATCAAACCCAGTGAAATCTTTATTTAACAGGGAGAAGGACACTCTGACTCCAACCAACATGTGTTTGTTACTGCTCACATCAAAGGTCATACTCTAGATCAGGTTTGGTCATTAAATGTAACCATCTCTAACTTTATAGTTTCCCCTTGCACTTGGTCCAATCGCCTTTTAATCATATTTGATCTCAAGGATATAACATTTAGGACACCCTCCACATGCCCTAGCACTCTAATCAGGAAATGGAATCAAATTAATTTTAATACACTTTGCGATTCTCTGGCACTGTCCCTTCCTGCGCTTAGTGGGAGCTTAGATGAGTCAGAAGCGGCGTGTCTCCTAAAGGCCAGCAATTTGCATGCCCATTTATGTAAAACTAAATCCATTCTGTGCCATGAAGCCTCAAAATGGTACACTGATGACTTAAAGAAATCCAAACCTGAATTACACCAGGCAGAACGTCGTTGTCGGAAAACTGACACACCTGATAGAAAGGATGTGCTTGTCCGGCTTTTAAAAGCCTACAAGAAATTAACCTGGGAGGCCATGTCCATGTACTTTTCTAGGAAAGTTTTGAACTCAGAAAACAAATGTAAAGATATTTTTATTTTTGTCTCTGAACTTTCTAACTCTCATAGAGTAAACGAGTAAACGTCCTGATGGCCTACAATGAAAAATTATGCAACAACTTGAATTTTTCTTTTGTCAATAAAATATGCTGATAAAAGACAGTATCCCTCCTAGTCTTCAGCCATCGATGCTCTCCCAGATGACATGAATCCCACCAAACTCACGGCACTCACAGACATGGCTAGAGATTGCTTAATAAAGTTGATGACCAAGGTAAATAAGGATCTCCTAGATATGCGCCCCCTCCCCAGATGCTTCATACTATCTTTTCTCAGTTTCCCTATCCAGTGATATCTTTGCTCAAACTATCCATGAGGCAGCTAGAGAAGCTCATTCTTATTTTTTGGACTCTCATCAGACTGACTTTAGGCCCACCCACTCCATGGAAACTGTAATTTTCTCTGTGGTCGATGGCATGAAAGATGCTGCTGACAAAGGGATGGCCCAGGCACTTGTCTTGATGGACTTATTGGCAGTCTTTGACACTGTGGATCATGTCATTCTTCTCAAATGTGTCAGGGCCGTGGGCCTGCAGAGACCAGCATTTGACTGGATGCAAACCTTCCTCCAGGACTGCTCCCAATCATTCCATCTCTCTCCCTACTGTTCATCAAAGTGAGCTTCGATTGTGGTGTACCACAGGGCTCATCACTGTCCCCCCCACTTATTTAACCTGTACATCCACCCGCTGATTTGCACACTCCGTAAGTCAGGGGTACAAGTGTTCAATTATGCTGACGACATGCAGCTGCTTTTCAATATTGACAACATGACAGAGTCGCTAGAGCTCTTTCAGAGCTCCATGCTGTACATTTGTGACTGGAAGCTGAAATTGTGAAGGTCAAAACAAATTGCACAGATGGAATACCTCATACTGGCCACCGCAGATGGGTCCTTCTCCGATCCCTAAAAAAGCGGTCAAAAGCCTTGGGACCTTCATTGACAAAGACTTTAGAATAAAGCCTTGGGTAGGAGCAGTGACCTCCTGTTTTTTCCGGCTCTGGAAAATAAGTAATTATTTCAGTCTCAAGACCCTTAGTCACGTCATAGTTGCTATAGTGATGTCTCGGATCGATTACGCTAACTCCCTTTACTTGGAAATCCCAAAAGTTGTGAGTCAGAGACTTCAGATGGTTCAGAATCAAGTAGCTAGGTTGGCCTGGCACAAGCCTAGACACTGTCACTCCACACCTCTGATGACAAAACTGCACCTGCTCCCAGTCACTCTGAGAATAAAGTTTAAAATGCATAATTTTAAATCTCATCGTGGCAGATGCCCTACCTTTGCTTCCTCCAGAATTCGGAATTATTCTCCCAAGCGTAACCTTAGATCAGCTCACCTTAATTTAGTAGAGGTCCCTAAATTCAGCAGGAAAATAATGGGGGGCACCACGTTTTCAGTGATGGCCCCACTTGTTTGGAACTCTTTCTCCCCTAATGTGAGAACTTCTCCCAATTACACAAGTTTCAGGACGCAGCTAAAAACGTGGCTATTTAGGAAAGGATACGGCTAAGCATTGCATCCCTTATCTTTTATTGAATCAGCTCCATGAAACATTTTTTGGTGTACATGCGTTTAACAAATGGTTTATAACATAATATATCCAGGGTCCAGGACCGTGAACATAGCGTTTAAAGGTCAGGACTTATTATCACAGAGGCCAGCAGTGGGGACCACGTCAAGTACAGTTGGGTTTGGTCAGCTGAAAAACAGGAAAGGCCTATGGAAGCCTGTATCTCAAACAGGAGGTCAGCCAACTGCCCCATGGAATCACTTCTGAGGGCCTGAGTTCAAGGCAAGCAGGTCCAGTCTTCCTCCAGGATTCAGACAGAAGGGCAGTCCTTCTTCTGAGTCTTTACAGGTCCAGGAGAGTTCTCATTTCAGGTTATGGGGAGCCACTTTTATGCCCAGTGCCAGCCTGTGGGTAGGAGACAACACTTTGCCTAACCCTAAACTGGTTCTAAGTTCCTCCCTTTCCTCTGGGTTTGGCTGTAGCTTTACTAGTGAAACACAGGATAGGAAGATCCAGGTGGGAGCCAGATCTGCCAGTGGCAGGGTAGGCTTCTTCTGCAGTCAGGAAGGCTGGGTGCAGCTCCCAGGCTATGTTTTGAAGTGCAATCAGGGCAGAGACACAGCTCCTTCCGAGCCGTCCTGTAAGGAAGACCCATTCCCCTCTACACCCAGATCCTTTGTCCATGCTATAGTTCCAAAATACATTTCCCAGTGGGGAAGCCATCACCAGACCCTAGAAGCTGGCAGAAAGGCACATCTGGCTTATGCCGAATAAATGCCAACTTTCTAAAAATGTATTTTCCAAAATAGCAATTCAAAATACGACTTTACTATTGAAGAGGTTTTTACATTATGTTAAAATGAGTGCAAGAACTATTTTTCTAGATGTTCCCAGGGTGAATTTAGCATTTATTAAGTGAAATAAGGGAAACCAGTGTTAACCTATGTGAGGCCAGACTTTGCACAGTGAAAAACAAATTTGAGGGGGGGTGGTTTAATTCCAGGACATGTAACACATTAAATAGACATGTTCTACTTTTTAAATAACCTGTGCCTTGTCCTATGAGCATTATTGGGCCTAGCCTGGGGATGACTTATAATTATTAAAAAGTAAGGTTTAGGCGTGGCAAGAGGTTTATTTTGCCAGGTCGAATTGGCAGTTTAAAACTGCACTACAAGCTGCAGTGGCCAGCCTGAGACATTTTCCAGAACTACTTTAGTGGATGGTACAATGAGTACTGCAGCTCACTAGAAGTATTTAATTTACCGGCCCTGGTTAAACATAGTACCATATGCTACGCACTTATATGTAGATTGACTGTACCAATAAGGTTTACGCCATGTTTACCATGTTTAAAATGGAGAGCACAAGCACTATACCACTAGTTAGATGGGGTAAAGTGCACTGAGTCTGAATGCCAACAAAAATGGGTTCAGCAAAAAAGAAGGATAATGAAGGCAAAAATATAACGTGATCCTGAACAAAAGGCAAATTTCCAACAGCACTTACACAGGAGGACATACACTTGTGTAACTGGTTCCAGTGTGATGTCTATTATTATCAACCCTACAACTCCTTCAGAAAAATCTAGACCACCCTCAAACAAACAGATAACCATCAGATCATGAAAGACAATGGAGATGTCTTAGATTGGACCCATGCCTACCACCTCCTTAACCACCATCACAGCAATAACAGTTTGACGGTTCTATGGTAGCCTAACAAATAACTTTCATAAGCTTATACCTTTCAGATCCATCTCAATAAACAATTGATGAGTCTCACAGTATCTTAGCAGCATGCCAAATGAAATGCTACATGAAACTTTTAACGGGTTTCAGATCTACATGAATTCTTGACTAATCATTTCATCAATACAACAAAAGATTTCAGAGTCCTAATTCAGAATAAACAAGCATTTGCAAAGGAATTGGTCTCGCATTTGCTTGAGTTAAAGCTATTGGCGCTGTAAATGCATAAGTGGACTTTTCTTGCCACATAAATTGGTCAACCCTGCTGCATAATTTGGTCCTCTCTGAAACATAATTCCAGTGGCCCTGCATATGATTAAAGCACTTCCATTTTCCTTCTTCCGCTATCTGGAGCAAAAAATTTAAATATTGCCATTAGTTATTGTATTTTTTATATTATTATTGTGGGGACCTCCCCAACCTAGAAAGAGCAGGCTGTGCGGTGAGTTGTGGGCAAAAATGTTTTATAGAAGGAATGCCCCGCAAAGCATTATGGGGTGAGTTTCCAAGTGCAGCAAATATTGTAGTATTTAGACTGTAATGCTCAGAACAACCCCTAGAGGAAACCACTATAAAAATAACATTTGTAAGAAACATGGTCATGTAACCATATAGTCAGCCATGAGAGCATAACCACATGGAAACAGAATAGCAGAACGTAATGCAGTGTAACCACATTTTTAGCCCCTAGAGGACGTAGTGCATTACATATTTTCAGGCCTAGCAGGCCTACTAGAATGATATTACAAACAAGGCCCTTAAAACACAAACTACTCAACGCCTTAAATGAAATGTTGCAGTCATGAGAGAACTTAAAAAGACACTGACAAGTGGCCTAGTGTGGGGACCCAGAGATTCTCTAGACAGAAACAGTGCATAGTGCTGAACATTTTGATGGCCGTCCCATTGTCCTGGGACCACCACACAGTGAGTTATGGGCATAAATATTTTGTAAAAGGGGTGACCTGCAAAGCAGTATGGGGCGATTTTCCGAGTGCAGCAAATATTGTAGTATCTTGACTGTGATACTCAGAGCAGCCCCTAGAGGACACCATAATTAAAATAGAATTTGTAAGAAACGTGGTCACAGCCTCTAGAGAGCATAATGACATGAAAACAGAATAACAGAAAATAATGCGGTGTAACCATATATGCAGCCCCTAGAGAGCGTAGAACCTTACCCTCTTTCAGGCCAGGCCTACAGCAATACTATTACAACTACTCCCAGCTATAAAACAAAAGTTCCAGCAATGAGGGTGCTTAAAAAGAAACTGAATGGTGAGAGAGGTTACTATTTTAAGGTCCCCCCAACCTATTGTGGGGACTCAGAGATGACAAAAAGAGTGGGTTGTGCTGAACAGTTTGGTGATGGTCCCATTGTTGTAGAGCCAAACATTTATTGAAAAAGAAATGCCCCACAAAGCATTATGGGGTGATTTTCTCGAGTGCAGTGAGTATTGTAGTATTGGCAGGGGAGCCGCTTTGAGGACTTCTGTGTTTATTTCAGTTTTAAATGCTCCAGTTTGTATATTTTTCCACTGCTAAACTTATAAAGTGGTACTCATGTAAAGTGCTCCTCTGATCGAGGTTGCTCTATATGAAACTTCACATAGTCGTGGAATGTGCTCCTCCGATCGAGTTTGCGTGATAGGAAACTTCAGCACTCCTCCGATCAAGTTTGCGATATATAAACCTTTTAAAAAATATATTAAATACATTTTTTTTTAAAAACCTCCAGCTTGCAGCCTTTGTGCACGGACACTACAAAGAAACAGTGGCATACCCAAAACAAGGAAGTGGAAAAAACATCATAGAGTCAATCAGCGCAAAGCAGAGAGGCAAAAGAAAAAAATAATGCACCATACTAAGGTATATGGCCGATTGTGCAATAATCCCTGTTACAGGGTCAGTCTGCAAGGCGTAACAAGTTAGCCTCAAGGCAGGACAAAAGAAATCAAGGGAATTTTGAAAGGCAGGCCCAGGAGTGAATGAAAGTGATAGGCATGAGATGGGCGTGGTTAAAGACCACAGAGTAGATTACAACATATCGAAGAGCAGCGCTTGCGCTCTGCTAAGCTCGACCTAAAAAGGGAACACATCAGCCCTTTTATGCAAGCCTTAGTCTATCAAACCAAATAATGAAAGGAAATGACTCTGCCTTAACGCTAGTACACAGTGAGAGTTCCGCTATGGAACAAAAAACTCTGGCTTATCTGGATCCCAGTACAAAAAAACACATACCAATAATTCTTTAGCAACAGAAACCATCCCAAGTGAAATGTCAAACCTATATTAAAAACGTGAGTTGGGTCCCATTTGATACAAATTACTACCAGCCAATAGCTAAATTTCCTTTTCTGGACAAAAGGGTCAAAAGACCTACATTCAATTATTAGCATGTACTGAAGACAAAGACCTACTCTTAGACTATCAAAATGGATTCTGACCAGGTCGAGGCACTGAAGCACTTCTGACTTTGATGTGAAATGGTATCAAAGCAAATACACACTCTTACTCTTACTTGATCTCTTATCAGCGTTAGAGATGGTTTGCCACTCTACTCTTCTACAGAGGCTTCATGAGTGAGGGACTCAAGGAATCGTCCTAAAATTGACATTTTTCATAGTGGACAGGATGTTCACAATATCAAATTTCTCCTTTCTCCAAGGAACCATGCAGCTCCGCAGCTGGTGCAACTCAAAGATCAATCATTCCTCCCCTCTTCCTCTTTTCTCTGGCAGATACCATCTCCTTGCTTAATCCCAGAGCCCATACCTATGCTGACAGCAAACAAAGAAATCTGAAAACTTGAGAAATCATTTTATCTTGACTGCTGTGACATTGGGAATTGCTTTTAAACAATTGATTACTGGATATTTTCTAACCATTTCAACCACGACACTTGAAAAATATTGATTCTTGCTTTGCCAACTGGACGATTTTTCACTCCCTAGCTTTGGCCTCAGGAACCTCAACCATGTTCATCATAAGTCAAGAAATTAGAGGTAGTCATGGACTCGAACCTATCCCTTATATCACAGGTAACTGAGGTGACTAAAAGATGTTTCCACAAGACGAAAAACCTTTGACAAAATATCCCATAACAAGTATGTACGCAAAGCGCTGTGATCCTCCATCCTGTGTGTATTAATGGACGATTACCTGTGCTAATACTTTGGAAGATACAAGAAATGCAAAATGTGACCTCAAAACAGATGTTCAACTTACTCATGCAGATTCTTCTCACACCTGGACACATTTAGGTGTATTGGCCTCGCAAATCATCCTTAAAGCAATGTACATAGCTCAATAAGAAAACCACGTCTGCACCATTTTATCTTTAAAAAAAAACCATAATCAACCGGGACCTCTGCACTCCAGGTTTGTCCCATTTGTTTTGTCCCTTTTTTCCAACCTTTCCATACTGATGGGACAATCTTCTCTGCTTAGTCAGTCAAACAATGCAATTCTATTCCTAGATAAATAAGGAACATTGACACTCACCCCCAAATGCAGAAATCAACATAGCACAGCTTTTCCAGACATTGTAATCAGAAGATACTGAGTAGGACCTATACAAATAAATGGGTACACTACAGTACCATGTTTGCCCCATGCCTCTGAACTTCACTATAGCAACCAGCACCTTCCACGCAGAATATACTAAGCCAACATACTCTCAACCGTTCACTCTACGGATGTGCCCATAAACCAGTGACAATCCTAGTGCCTTGTGGCATAACCAGGGATACAGAGCACTAAACAAATGCTGCAGTACAATAAAGTACCATCGTTCTTATATGTTTTTCTCACATTATTACCAACAGACATTTGTGACTGATAATCTGGTATGTTATAATTTTTATATTAGTGAATCAATACAAATATGCAAAAATGTACAGTGATTACATTACTATACGTATTTACCATTCATACACCATAATATGAGAATCATTATGTACATGTGCAGGTATTGCAGGCTAAATTCAAATAAGAATTTCCTCTTTGTGAACATGCATTGGCAGGTCTAAAGTGTGGGTGATTTTAGTTCGGGTCAGTCAAGGGGGACTTTGGGGCCTACTCACTAAAATAAAACATACTTCTCAGCTACAAGTATTAAAAGTGTATATGTCTTCAATCTATAAATCTACCCATTTACCTTACGTTTCTGCCAACAACATGCAACTGACATGACCTGGCTTCAACTGCAAAGGCTGGTTGGCACATATTTCAATTTCCTTAAAATCACTGTCCAGCACAGTATTGCCCTAAAACATTAACGCCTCCAGCATCACTAGTGCTACTCAGACTGGACATGCTATAAAAGGATAAGTTTCACTCCTACAATATCAGGACAGGTTGTGTGCAAGTATGAGTAGGCCACTGGTCATACAGAGTGAGCTTAAATCTCCAGAACTCTGAATGCATTGACTTGAAAGTCACGTGCTTCCAGTGACTATGTGATTGAGTGGCTAATCACTTTATGAAGAAAACTAAAGAGCTCGACTTCTACCTTGAGAAGACAAGAGTACACCTTAGTTCTGCCAGGTGTGACTACAATGAGGATGTGACTCCAATACAGTCGTAGTTTCTCAGTCTAATAACAAGATCTCCTCGAGGTATACTCCTAGGCCCATGGGCAAAAGATATGTCTGATTGTCTAAGAAGAGAGGGACGATGGAGAGGATTATAAAGTGGGACATGCTAGGACTTTGTGCTACCACACACAACACGTCAGTGGCTCTTTTTAGGTCTTTTGATCTCTGTGAGAAGTTAATCCCTTATCAATGTTCTCATTTTTTAGGAGTCCTGCCTTGGTGAGAAACCACCAATAAAAATTCTTGGCATGTTTATGCTTTTGCTGCAGCAAACTAAAGATGGTTTGCTAGAGTTGGAAATCTCATTAAATTTAAACACTTACGTCAATAGTATGTCAATATGAAAATGTGAACTTTACTATATTTCACTGTACCGATTCTCTGAATGATTTTGCTGTTTAGAATTCTTGATATTGATGCTTACACACACAGTTTGACTGGTACGTAGCAAATATATGTGACAAAGCGAATTCAGGTGAATTCTTAGACAAGATCTTTATAGGGCTGATAAATGCCAGCCAAGTGTTGTTCTTTTGGCACTGGGCTAAACTCTCATGTTGACTTTACAGACCTAGCATTAGTCCAAATCATGTTTTTTAGGGTCGAGCCTGCGAGTGCATGCGATATTGCATGCGTCTCGCTTGTGAGACTCTCTTGTGTTTAGTACAGGACATGGAGCCCACCTGTCGCTCACCATTTGTTGGTTTACGTGGCACTCTTCTTTACTGCCTCGTAATTCGTCAAGGCATGTCTGGCATCACTTCCGTTTCTCTGTGTGGAGCAGGGATCAAGCACAAATTGATGCAACTTAGTTAGTGCCCTCCGCTGCTCCCGACGTGATCGAGGTACTATTTGTTGTTTTTAATTTCGAGTGCCCCACAAACAGAAGGCTTGTGACTGGCAAAAACTTGCCCAGCAGGAACAAAATTGTAAAGTTTTAATTTTTAAAGCTAACTTTTGTTTTGTTTTGTCAAGTCGTCTTTTCTCAGTTTCTTCTCATGTTATCTTTTTGCCCGTGGGCGCTGTTGTCAAAAGATGACAATTAACTTGTCCAAAATATGCGAAACCCATTGTATTGCAAATGCTTGTTTTTATTTCTAGCACAATTCGAAAGTGCATGGCAATTGCTATATATATGAATATCTATATTATAAAATTCACCATACAATAATGTAAATGAAACGCAATGAGAACACAATATTTTGACAGGTGTTGTGAGGGATAACTATCCAAAGGCAAGAGGGACAAACAAAACGTTCACATTTCAAGAATGTGAAAGGGTACAAAGGGCACGTCTAGGCGAAAGTTCTAGTTTCTTCACATTGATCACTAGCACCCTGAAGCCCACTCATCTACCACGACATGGCAAGGCATAACCCACTCAGAAAACTTAGAGGGGGCGGTACACCAAAACAGAGCCAGAGTTGTGAGACACTCTTCCACAGACGATCAATATTTTCAGTCTCAAAGTGCAGTTTTTGGACCTACTTGACTGCATACCTGTTGTTACTGGTATGCACAGTGCAGACTTTTGACCAGCCCCTTTCAACAGTTGGATTGACCCTTCTGGCATTTCTTTGAGACAACAGGAATCGCATCTGCCCAACGGAGTACGCATCTCTTGCCTCATGATATCTATCAGCTACTTGGTGTATCATTCAGGCTCCCTGGAAGAGGTTCCATTTGGTTGTATGAGGGGCTATGTTACATCTGAAAATGTACCCACTCACACTTTTTCACACATTCTTTTCTTAATTGCACATGCGTTGTATACAAAAAGCAAACCTTTTTTGTTAATTTTTTTCTCTGAAGACACACTGTCAAAACAAAAGAATTGTTAGGAACACCAAATGGCTGTTCAACTAATGGTCTGCATTAGAGAAATGGTCATTGCCATCTCTAACCACGACATTCAGTAGCTGGACCATTGCTAAAATTCAGCATACTCAACTGCTACCCTGTTGCAGCCTTCAGGCTGCTCAGCAGTTTTAGCAAATCAATAGGTCTGGACTATAACTCAGTGCCTGGATACCCTCACAGGTGACAAGCAGTGCTCTACAAATCCACTTTACATTCCATAACTGAAAATGCAAGTGCAACCTATTGGCTTCACCAATGCCTGTTCTTAGGGCATTAGTGTGTCCTAAGATCAAACATGACTCTGGAATAATTTTATTTGCCATTTCATAGCAACCCTATTACCCTGATGCATCTTCTGTGCGCATGATAGCAAGACTTTCATATTTCATCCTTATGAAGTTGCTTGGCGTCATTGCCAACATGCCTCTCTAATCATGACGGTGAATGGCAGCACTAGTCCATGCAACTTTACTGAAGATGTAGCATGGTAAAAGGACGCATATACATCCCTCATCCTTTGCATTTGTACAGGAAGTTCCCATGTGTGAAATACTACTACTGTAGAACTTCACACAGAGGAATAGGAGCCCTTGGACACTTCAGTGGCATTTTAATAGGTACGCCTGAAAATATGTGCTTAAAGAAGCTTTGCTGGCCTCCTCTTTGGAATGTTTTGAATAGGAAAAAGCAAAGTAGTGGTGTGTGGCAGAGATGTCAAAATCGTTCTTTAATTTAGCTCTACAAAAGATCTATTGTCTCTGGTATACATGCATTGGGTTCTGGGTGCGCCCCTTTCAACCGGTGGAGCTTTTCAAGAAGTTTCTTTCATTCATTGTCTTTTTTCAACAAGCCTCTTCCAGCCATTGGTTTGAGACTTTGTCAAGCATGTTTTGGCTCAGCCCACTCTAGTATTTAGCTCTTATCTAGGGCTATTGCCATTTTTGTGTAGCCTTCCACCAACAGCCAAGCACTTGCACTGCAAGGCGTGGAGGATTATGTTACCAGTAAATTGCTGTCTCCTATCTCTCCCTCTTTTCCCTTTCATTCCCCACCTATGCAAAGCAATGTGACGTTCACCAGCTCTGCAATACCCTTTGCAGCCAAGAATTGCAAAGAGGTGTCTGCATCTCCATTTCCTCAATGAGCCATCCTATTACACCTGACCACGAGTAAGCTCTCTGTGCGTCCCAATTCAAAACAATGTTAGCATTTTGTATTGTATTTGTTTAGCTATAGGTTCCAGGCCACAAAAATGGCTACGAATGGTGTATGGTGATAAGCAGATGAAGATGGCAGGGCATAGCTGGTGATTGTTACTGAAACTTCCTATAGGCTGCACTTCTTATGATTGCTCCACCCCTCCCTTTTCTTCCTGGTTTCTCTCCCAGTGCTTTTGCTATAACACCTCCTTCACCCTCTTTGCCCATCATCTGCCACTATTACACACTGGAATGCCACCCTAATGGCCCTATCTACCACATTTATCCCCCTTCCCTCGATAAACGCCACACCCAATCCAAACTATCTATCACTCTTTCTCTCCATTCTTGATCTCTGGGTCATTACTTAGTAGACATTGGACGCGAAGGACACAAACCGAGATATGTAGTGCAAAAGACCACTTTTAACAGGACAGTCTGCAAAGGAATCAGAGTAACTCGTTACAATATTAGGTAAAATCCCTGTCTCACTAACACAGCATAATCCGGACACCCCAGTATTAAACCTCTCTGAAGACTAAACCCTCACCCAACAACCAAAATCATATCATCCAGGATCCGTCCTCACTTCTTTATAAAAAAGTGTGCATCCTTTCAAACTGCTCACTCTTCCCTCACCCTTAACCTTTTTACTCTACCCACATTTCTTTAATCTTTTTTTTACATCTCAAACCATGGAATACCTGATCAACATCCCCTTCAGCATGAACCCTGGGATTAATCCCTAGGCTGGACAGGCCTGCAATGTGCCTATCCAACTCCACTCCAAATATAAACCCCTCTCCTCACTTCTCCATCTACCCTCAGCCTGTCCTACTGTGGCAAATTGTTCGGTACTAGGCCTATTTTCACCAATAGCAGTCCATATAAAATGAAGACAAATTCCCCTAACAGCTGCTAAATGGGGGCTGTGTGGAAACAGCTTCCCTAAACTGAGTGCCACTAGAGTCACGTATCCAGTGAGAAAAGACCATATCTTTCACATAACCATCCTAAACTCCCCTTAGATCAACCCATGCCTAGCTGAGCACCTATTATCCCCCTGATATTGAACCGACAAATCACCTTGTGCTATGTGTTCATTCACTTGCACTTCCTTTCACAATTTTTTCCCCGCAGCTTGTGGCATCTACTTAACTGACTTTCATTGACCTCAGATTTCCTGCCCATATCTTTTCTTATGACCCCTGATAACCCAACTTGATCCCCTTCCAAAGGCCCAGTTGCAGCGTAATGTCTGTCTCCCTGTAAGGATAAAATCATAGCCATTCGCACAGCTTTTTAGTCTTAATTAGTTTAGGAACCCTTTAGTAAAAACTGTGGTTACAGTCTTCAGCCCCTGTCCTGGTGCAATTGTCCTCTAGCTGCAACCCTGCTAAAACATTGAGTGATTGGGTGCTTCACCAACCGTTTGAGCATGTGTACTGAAAATTACTCAAGGTCACGTTGCAGAACCAAGAACATCCTACTCATGGCACCTTGCCCTCTTGCCATTCCTAAAACTGAGTGGGATGCCTCAGAAAGGACCACCTGTTAGGTTATACTGATTCATAGAGCACACCATCACCTGTCACAGAGCAGTTGTACGTTTAAGAACACCTAAGAGCTAGTCGGACTAATCAAAATGCAGGTCGTCAGTTTCTTTCGGAATTCAAGAAGTGACAAGGAGGCTCATGTGTGAGGCAGGCTTTTCCACCCTTTAGGAGTGGGGTAGAAGAAGTCTTCACTGCCTACATCTGGTTTTCTGTATTTGTGGGCTTTGTGCAAGTAGGAGACCAGACAAGCGGAAGTATCTGGAGGTTTTGTGAAAGCAGATGCTATTGTAGAGGTATACTGAGCCATTGTGATGTAGTGCCTTGAAAGTGTGGCTGAGGAGTTTGAATTGTGCTTGTTTGTGAATGGGAGCCAGTAGAGCTCCTTCAGGCATGCTGTGATGTGACTGCAGTGTAGGAGGTTGAAAATGATTCTGGCCACCAAATTCTGAATAGTCTGCTGCCTCCAGGTGAGTATTTTTTGTTCCCAGCATAGAGAGTGTTTCCATAGTCCAGCTTGCTTGTGACTAGGTTGTAAGTGCCGGTTTTCTGGGTGCCGATTGGGAGTCATTTAAAAATCTTCCTCAGCATCTTCAGGGTATGGAAGCGTGAAGCGGTGCCATATTGGCTTGGGCAGTACTGTCAGGTTTTCTGTTGACGATGATCCTGAGGTTCTTGACGTGGGTGGTGCGGGTTGTTATTGGTGCTAGCTATGCGAAGTTCCATGATGATGTGCTCTTCCTGAAGATCACAACTTGTCAGCTTTAGACAATTTTGCTTCATCCAGTGGGGGATTTCAGTCATACAGGCATTGGACTTGATCTGGTTACTTGGCGTCTTGTCTGTGAGGGAGAGAATTAGTTGTGTGTCACTGACATA
The DNA here is from genome assembly GCF_031143425.1 of Pleurodeles waltl. Classification (NCBI taxonomy): domain Eukaryota; kingdom Metazoa; phylum Chordata; class Amphibia; order Caudata; family Salamandridae; genus Pleurodeles; species Pleurodeles waltl. The sequence continues at coordinate 145,834,393 of NC_090445.1, read as the reverse complement.
GGAGAGGATGTTGATGTAGTGAGAGTAGATAATGCTGGCTAGAAGGATCATGCATGCGTTGAAGAAGGTTGGGCTCAGGAAGGATCTTTGTGGAACTCCTTAGATGAGGTTGCGGTTGTTCAAGGTGTAAAGTGCCAGGCTGACTGACTGGGACCTTCCAGTCAGGAAAGAGCAGATCCATTGGAGTGCATGCCTTAGATTCTGATCTCGTGTAGGCATTGGATGAGGATGGGGTGGGAGACTGTCAAATGCTGCAGAGAGGTCCAGGAAAATGAGGGCTGTCATGTCTCCTCTGTCCAATGTCATGCAGATGAGGGCAGTTTCCATGCTGCAGTTGTGTCTGAAACCAGACTGTATCACATTTGTAACATTACCATGCTTGCTGTATATGCAGCAAGAGTGGGCTTTGTCAGGGTCATTAATTGGACTATAGCTTGCTATCCACACCCCATCCCCTGTGGCTTGCAAGTGTCAATGCTTAATCTGACCGTTTGCTCCTCATCGTAGCAGGATCACACCAACACCCCAAAAATCCATCTGTACCTTTCTGATTACATTTATGTATTTAAATATTACCAAACATCCCTATGTATAATTTGTCACAATAAGCACTGGCTTAAATTAAAAAGGTCAATATCAATGTCTCAGTCTTAATGGGACTCTGGGACGCCTTACCTGTTCCCATTGCTTTCAAACTCACTATCCTTCCTTTCCTCCTCCCCTTTCCTGCCCTCTGACTTGTCTTGTACCACTACATCCTTCTCTGCACAAAAATACTTTACGCATCTTCTCTTCTTTGTCTCCGTCACCGCCTTCCTTATCATTGATATTGTTGTCTTCACCCCTTTTGCTTAATCTAACTTTTTATCCCCCTTGCCAAACTGTAGGCATCTATCTTGCACTGAATCGTTCAACAATGATTTGAACCTGATGACCTCACCCCACTCAGTACACCCCCTTTCAAGCTCCAAGCTGACTACCACCCCTTCCTGCTTTGCTGTAACCTACCTCATCCTCTGCCAGATCAAAAATGTCTGTCAGTTCTTTCCTCCTTTGCCTGCTGTTCACAGATGCGCTCCCACAGTACTTTTCTGCTATACATCAAAACTCTTTATTCTGTTAGGCCCACCCGCTTCTGTAGTGTCTTTCATCAACCAACAGGTGAAGGATAGTTTTGGAAGGTGGCAGCCTTGCATGCTCCCCTCTTGACAGACAAAAAGGTTTGAGAGGGACCACGAACGGGTCTTATCTCATGTTGCAGCCAATCTCATGCAATTTTGCCAGCCTCCATTAACAGCCAGTAAAATTAATGTCCAGTATTCTTGCACCCAAGAAGCCTGTATGCAGGAACTTCAAGCTAGTCGTGGATCAGGTGGAGCACGATGCAGCCAGGGGATATCGATTTTCCTGACTCATGAGCCTTTTTCATAGCACTGATGACATAGTAGCAATTTCTAGAGACGTCAGTTTGTAACAAGATCTTTGCCAAACATAGTAGCATAGCATACCTTGACAACATCATCTCGGAAGACATGAATGTGCGTCTTCTGAGAACAAAAAGAAAGTAGCATGGGAAGCTTGTAGATACAAAATCATCACTCTGTCCCAGCACAAGATGTGCTTGCCTTTTGGACCGAAGTTGGCTAACGACTGTGAGGAAGACTTATAAACCTGTACATCCAAAGGTGTCCAGCATACCATTTGTAGACTAACGTCCATCTCATCCACTGGGATTCTTGAAGAGCTGGAAAACGTGCTTTATGAGGGAGATGGAACATCAACAACACCTATTGCCGAAGCTAGGCAACATCTGCAGGAGGGCCATTTACCTTATGGGGTGTAGCACATCTGCATTTCTGCTTTGTCCTAGATGAAGAGTGGGTTTCCTTTATCAATGCAACAAGCATATCTGCCTCTCCTTGGCAAATGATCATCAGTTTGAATCGAAATAATCCAAAATCAGAAATCTGACAAAGCACCAGGCCTAAACAAAATTCCAGTTGTTGTGTTGAAAAACACGAAGAGTTGTGGGTTGGACTTTTAACAGCATTATTCAACACTATACTGACTCTTGGTTTGGTTCCAGAATCATGGAAGCCTTCCATAATAGTGCCGATCCACAAGAATGGGAGGAGAGACAACCACTCCAATTACTGGCCAATTTCTCTATTGGAAGGGGTTGGGAATATTTTTGGGAAATTGTTACTGTCACGCCTGGAGACATGGATGGAGGAAAACCATATTCTATTCAATCTGCAGGCCAGGTTCCAAAAAAAGGCCAACGTACAATACAATAGGACCCGAGGCTGTATACGGCGTGAATGAAGTGCGTGGCCCCCAAAACTCCCCAGTCTTCTTGGTCTTCATAGACCTAAAAACATAATTCAATCCTGTTGACCTTTCAGTCCTTTGGAGCATTTTCAAGGAAGAGGCTTCCCAAGTAACTATATAAGTCTCCAGAAGGATTTGCATCGTGGTAATAACTCCAGAGTAAAATGTGGTGCAAAAGGAGAATGCACCGAGAAGTTTGAAATAAACACTGGCGGTAGGCATGACTGTGTTCTTGCACTAGCATTATTTAACATTTACATCAAAGGAACTGAGCTGTCTCTTAGCAACATTGGTCTTGACGTTCTGTTACTGGATAAGGAGCCTATTCCGGACTCGCTGTTCGAACAGAATGCACTAATACTAGCGTGCACTGAAAAGTTAATGCATCGACTTTTGGAAGGCTTTGAGTTATTCTGTAAGGAAGGGAAACTGACAAAATGGAAAAAACTAAATAATCAGTCCTAAATCAAAGCTAGTATCAACATTTAGGTTTTATGGTAAACCAACTGAGCGAGTCAAAATGTATGACTTATTTAGGCATATGATTGATTGATCATTTACTCTGGAAAGCCCATTTGGTACAAATACAGCTCAGACGCAAAATTCTGGTGCAATATTACGTTTTGCAAACATATCCAGCAAAAGACTAATCAAATAAGCATTGGCTGCTTTTACGATGCAAGCAAGGGGGCCTGCTTAAGATTGAGATTTAATGAAAGTTCAGGCTTTCCAAATGCTGAAAAATGTCTTTCTGAAATGTATTTTAATTGAAGGTCCTGGTACCCCAATGACCGCACTAAATGCAGAGCATAACAGTCTGTCCCATAACATACTGGGTGCGAGTGTGGTTTAATCTGGCTCTTACCACGTATAGAAAGTTCCTGCAGAAACTGTGATGTTGCTAGAATCACAACAGCTTACCCTGGTTTAAGTATGTCAAGCAGATCCTCACGACTATTAGTTGAACAGACAATGGAACAACCTGGAACAGATGAATAAAGCAACCTTAGAAATTGTAAGAAGTAAATGAAATATTGGGCATGTGGTGCAAGCAAGAAGCCAGGAAAAGCCTACTTTTGACCAACCACTTAAAAGAAGAACATGCATCCTTTGGGAGCCATTCCTGGACTTGCTATTTCCTCCTGAGAAAATTGCCTTATACCTCATGTTCTGATAAGGAACTCACCAGGTCATGTGACAAAGCCTTTGGAGGTGGATCTGAAATTTGCCACTGCCCATTAGGAGGTTCAGAAACAATTGCACATTTTACCCAAAGTGTAAGGAGATGCCTCTTTTTGCATCTGCACACTTGGACTGGTGCTGCTGGTTTTTAGACTCTGAGAGGTCACTGAGGCCTGCTAACCAGACTTAATTGTCAGTGTTCTGATGCTATACAAATTGCATGTCGAATTGGATACACCAAATTGGTAAGTCCCTAGTGTATGGTACCCAGGGCATGTAAGGCAGACCGTACACTCAGGATCGCAGCACTGTTTGTGCCACCCTGTGTCTGACAAAGTACAAAATGGCTCCCAGCCTGCCACTGCAGATTGGAAGGACAGTCCTTTAATTGCCAGTCAACTTTGCTTTTCGCATCAATGGAAAAGCCACCCTATCCCTTAACAAAATGTATGTCTCCCCTTAGGATGCCTTTAGAGCTCTATGGCAGGGAGCTGTGTTTTGTTAAGTAGGTCATATATTTTTAATATGTCTTAGTAGCAACACTTCCAAATTGTCATTATGGTGTGTTTAAAGTTAGTAGCCCCATTGGCTAACACAGGATTACTGGTTGGCACCCCAACCTGGCTAACACCTGAAAAGGACTACCTAAGTGGGTCATGTAAGGTATCAAATTAATCATGGCATTAAAGCCCATCTGATTCCCAGGTTGAATTTAATACACCAATTAAAGTATTGCAACTTTTAGAAAGTTTCCACTCTGTACTCCAGTTAGCCCAATGACCGCACAAAGGCCTTGCACACAGACAGATTTCTGACCACCTGGGGAGACTTGTGAATGACTTACCTGCCCCAGAAAAAAGGCAGTTGCTGCAGAGTGAAGTGTCACCTCTTCTCCCAGGATGGCCACTCATGGTGTTAGCCCAAAAGGCAAGCTTGAAAGGTGAAGCCGCCATTGTGTGTGAAGTAGCACCAACACCCCTGAGCAGGATGCCTTTTGTTCCTGCAGACAAAGTGGAGACAGGGACAAGGAGGGAACTCACCCCCCAAACCAGTCTTACCGTTGACGTGTAACCCTCTTGTTACATTACCTCCAGGGTTGGCTACCAAGCTCCTACCGACCAAGGAGGGGTCGTGGTATCTTAAAAGGGGTAGGAATATGGCACTCTGGGATAGCACACATCATAGGAACATTATCACTAGGTAGGAGGAGACATGGTAGCCCACTGGCTAGAGACCACGTGGCCCATCAGGGCACTTTTCGGGGATATACATGGCACCCCTGGCACCCGGGCCTTCAGATCATGAGACAAAGACTGAAGAAGGACTGCCTGGCCGTTGTTGGACATGCACAAAGAGAGGCTGCACCATCAGAAGGACTACACCTGCTGCACTTTGGGCTAGCAAAGTTTGGACCTTGCCTGAGGCTTCTGGCTTGGGGAAAAGTTGATTCTCAGCCCCAACCTACAGCAGTGACTCCAGCTGACCTTTCATTGCAACATAGAGGACTTTGAGGTACCCTGATCTCTGTGGCCAAGTGTGCCCCACTTCATCAGGGGACCAAGGAGAAACCACAAACACCTTTCCCCCATCGTCCTTCCCTTCCCACTGACCACACCACAACATAAGCATTTTTTGCCTGCATCCCTCAGCACTAGGACCACTCGGTTGATGTCTATGGCTGTTGTCCTTTAACGTTTAGATATTGCCTTAAAAATACCCTGGTGGCCAAGTAACTGTTCAAAGTGTCCACTCTGGCCACTTAGACCCATGCCCTGCAGGAATTAGTTGCCCAACCCAGGCTGGAGTAGTCTAACTAACTGTTTCAAACTTTGCAAAAGATTCAAAAGTTTTTTTTGATCAATGCTTTTTTGTGTTTGCATTTAAAAGTGATAATATCTTCTAAAATCTGTATCACCTGAACCCTCCACTGGATTTTGTTAATCAAGGACTCAAAAAATTCATAAAAATACAGGCCCTCATTATGACATTGGCGGTAAATACCGGATACTGCTGCGGTGACTGCCGCCAACATACCGCCACGCAGACGAACATCCGTCCGCCAGATTATGACACATACACAGAAAACAGACAACCACAAATCTGCCAGAGCCACTGAACGTGATAAACTGTCGGTACTACCACCCATACCGTTACGTCACCAAAACAAGGCTCTCCAAATAATGAATCACGAATCACCACAGCAGACATTCAATGGCACTAAACCACTGGTGGTGCACATCACCGCAGCGAATAAGGCCACTCAATAACAAAACAAGACAACATTGGTCAGAATGAAATACCCACACACCCACCAACAGCACTATAAAACACACACTCACATCACCCACAATCCTTTGCAACACAAGAAGACTGCTACACTTCGCCACGCTAATCCCAGAGAGAACTGCACACATATATCACAACTACCCATTCATCCGTCATGCACCACACACCACACACCCCACCACTTCATACATCACCCTCTGCACAACACACTCCACACAACACACTTGTCCCCACAAAGGCACCCCCAGTTCACTGATGAGGAGTTGCAGGTCATGGTGGAGGAAATAGTCAGGGTAGAGCCACAGCTGTTTGGATCACAGGTACAGTAGATCTCCATTGCCAGGAAGATGGAGCAATGGCGGAGAATCATGGACAGAGTGAACTCCATGGGACAACATCCATGCATAAGGGACAACATAAGGAAGCAGTGGAACGACCTATGGGGGAAGGTGCGTTCTATTGCAGCAAGGCACCAGCTCACCATCAGGAGGACTGGCGGTGGACCCCCACCTCCTCCCCCACAGCTGACAGCATGGGCAGAGCAAGTCTTGGCAATACTGCATCCTGAGGGACTCACTGAAGCAGCCAGAAGACTGGACATTGGTGAGTCAACATTTACCATCTATCACCCCCATACCTGCATGCCACCACAACCCCTCACCCTGACTCCCATCACACCACTCCATCCCACACAGTGCACTACCCCAATTACCAAACCTAAATGCCAAGCCCTTCATGCCCTACCCACTGCACGCACATCCCTTTCATCTCTGTATGCACACCCACCACCAATGCATGCACACCATGGAGAACTAACAATCCCACAATCCATCCCCATACACAGCCAAAGGTGGAAGGACAACAGCAATACCATTGGGAAAGCTAGTAATGCGGAATATGTCACAGACATGTAGCATAATACATCACTTACATCCCCACAGGTGTCCCAGCCAATGTCAGCAGCGACGAGGTGCCACAGCTACCCAATCGCCCACCTAGAAGATGCCCTCAGTGATGACAGCAACTCAGGAGCTCTGGATCTGGATGAACTCCCTGGCACATGTGGTACCACTGGTCAGTCGGCTATCCCATCCCACAGCCAGTCCACCACAGAGCCCCCCCCTCAGAACCTAACACCATAGCAGCCAGACAACGTCCCAGACCTCTGTCCCCAGGACATGTCAATCAGTAGTATGCCCACCTGTACAGGGACCAGAGTTCTTACCATACAGGCAAGACAATGAGGGTCCTGGTGTAGGTGGGAGTGGGCACACTGTTCAGGGGACACAGGCCCAGGGGCCCAGGGACACTTGGAGAACAGCTGTGTGCCAGGGGGAGGACAGGCCCAGGGAACCGACTGCCCAGGAGGCACTCACAAATGTCCTGGGGGCATTCCAACAATCCCAGGACAGGATGGGTCAGCTGATCAACATCATGCAGGAGAACCAGCGACTGCAGGGGGTACACCACCAGAAGGTAATGCAGCAGTTGCAGGGCCTACATGCCAACATGGCCTCCATTGTAGGGTTGCTGAGTGACATGGTCAACACCATGGAGGAGAACAGAGCACACCATAGGGCCACTTACTCTAGCCAGTCCACCCAGCAGCCATCTACATCTGCTGCAGCTAGTGGACACGAGGCCCTGCTACAGAACCCACAGGCCGTCAGCACCCCGCCCCCTGCAGAAGGTGAACCACCCTGCAAACATTCACTGCAACCCAGAAAGACACCAGAGACAGTTGCCAAGACCACCACCAGGAAAGAAGCCCCTCCAGATTGTCCCCCTTGTGTTCCACTGTGTCACCATGTCCACTTTGAACTGCCATTGCTCCCCTTCCTGTGGACCCTTAGACACTGGACCTGTGCAACAAACAGACTGCCCCACTACACTGGACGTTTCCCAACCATCACCCCACTCTATTGCACTTTACATTGTATACCTGATTAATTAATAAAAGCCCTTGGACACAACTTGAGTAATAGTGCTTTACCTGAAGGTAATGTTCAATGTATTGAACTGTATTGAACTTCATGATACTTTGCAAATGTCTAGTAATATGTTGACCCATCCTACGTATGTGTCTCAGCAGTCTGTACACATCACAGCATTACACTGTTGTAACCACACCAACATCTGCAATAAGGGAAGGCATAGGTAACAGTCAGTTGGGATGCTACAGCCACAAAGCGCAACACTTAAATGGGGAAATGTTTAGTTCAACAGTCTTACCTGAGTGTCATTGGAAGTACTGCTGTATCATATGTGTCCTGTTGTCCACATCCTCCTCTTCTTCCTCCTCCCCACTGTCCTCACTGTCCACTGCTGCCACAGGTGCATTGTCACCCCCTGCCTCCTACAGATAGGGCACATGGCGCCTGAGGGCCAAATTGTGCAACATGCAGCACACAACAACAGTCTTGAAGACCTTCTCAGGGGAGTAGCATATCCACCTGTCAGATGGAGGCACCTGAATCTGGTCTTCAGGAGACCAAATGTCCTTTCAACAATCCTTCTGGTACGCCCATGAGCATCACTGTACCTATTCTAAGCCCCTGTTCTCGGATTCCTAACAGGGGTCTAGAGCCAGGACAGGTTTGGGTAGCCGGAGTCACCTGGAAGAAGTGAGGAACACACATTACCCTTGCACAATGGCATGGGGTATGACTCCTGAAGGAATACACTGACATACATTGGGTGGGGACTCATGCTCACCTATGCGCCTCTGTAGTTGTGCCATCAGTTGTGGGATGCTGCTATTCCTCAGGACAAAGGCATCATGCACTGACCCAGGATACTTGGCATTGACGTGGGAGATGTACTGGCCACCAAGACACTCCATCTGGACATTGAATGAGTGGAAACTCTTCCTATTACTGTACACCTGTTCATTGACCCTGGGGGCGTGCTAAGGCAATATGGGTCTCGTCAATGGCCCCAATCACATGTGGTATGTGCCCCATTGCATAGAATCCAGCCTTCACAGTGGGCAAATCATCTACCTTGGGGAATGTGATGTAGCTGCACATGTGTTTGAGCAAGGCAGCCAAAACCCTTGCAAGCACAATAGAAAACATTGGCTGTGACATTCCTGCAGCCAAGCCCACTGTCACCTGGAAAGAGCCTGTTGCCAGGAAATCGAGCACTGATACTACCTGCGCAAGAGGGGGTATTACAGTGGTGCAACGAATAGCAGTTAGCCGAGCAGGCTCCAAATGTGCACACAGCTCTATGATTGTGGCCCTGTCCAGACAATAGGTGAGTATGATGTGCCGGTCCTCCAGTGTAGCCAAGTCCACAAAGGGTCTGTACACGGGTGCTTGCCTCCTTCTCCTATTCCCCTGCAGTGGTTGGCACCTAAGTGAGCCAAAAATAAGAAGGGAGTGACAGCAGAAACTAAGGACACACAACATCACTTTACACAGAGCATGTTTGTATGTTGGACACTGGAATTGACTACGTGTGTACATTCAACACCAATGACGCACTTTTAAATCAATACATGTGTACTAGTAGTAGAAAATGGCAACCGCCTGTCCTGTATGCAGGGACAGGTGGAAGTGACCTCACTCCGCCGGCGTTAGGCGTGATGGCGGGAAGCGGTTTGCACTGCCGTGCAAATTCCTCATTGGCTAAAATGAGGCTCTATGGAGTACAGGAACCAATGATGATCAACGCCGGTGGTGACAGTGTTCACTGCCGTGGACGTGACCGCCATTTACTTCCTACTACTTCACTTGATTCCTGACTTTCCACTCAACGACATCTCCACTGCGTGTGCTGCTATGATCTGTGTCTGGAACCTGTCATGACCTGTGCAACAGGGGAAAGGGCACCAGCCTTCACACCAGAAGAGTTGGAGAGGCTCGTGGATAGAGTCCAACCCCTGTATGGGCAGTTGTATGGGCCTCCAGACCAACAGATGAGTACATCATGGGTACGTTGCATGCAACATGGCTGCATGTAGATGTGTGTGTGTGTTGGCAGTGTGTCATTTGGGGGATATGGCTGGTGGAAGTGTTAATGCAGAGGTACGGGTGATGTGTGTGGCTGATGAGGGGCAAATGCAGTATGTAGGCCATTTGTGTGACAGGCTGGATTGTGTGATTCATGGTGTCCCTCTGTCTGTGTTTCCTCTGCAGGTCAGCACCCATCAGACTAAGGGGTTGTGGCGTGCCATTGCCAAAGACGTGCGGACCCTGGGTGTCCCCAGCCGGCGGAGCACCCACTGAAGGAAACAGTGGGAGGTCCTGAGACACTGGGCCTGGAAGACCGGGATGCCCAGCAGGGGATGGCCTCCCAATGAGGAAGGGGTGTCCGTCGGAAAATGACCCCCCTGATGGCCCACATAGTTGTGGATCGCCTACCCAGAGCTGGATAGGTGCTTGAGGGCATCACATCAGCCACAAGGGGGTGAGTAGAGTGTGTGTGACAACCATCTTTGTTACCTGGCAAGGGATTTGGGTGCAGGGTTCTAGTCAGTGGATTCCCCAATATGCCAGTTTAGACATTGCTGCGTGGTCAAGCTTAGGTATTTTGGGTGTAATGCATGTTTTTGATAGCTAGGTAGCTGGCTTAGTTGGCCCTAGTTGGTGTGCAGATGGCAGTGTTTGGCTCCTACCTGCTGTGGTACCTAGCCAATGGTATGCCAGTGTGGTCCATATTGCCCATTCTTAGTCTCAGTGAGTGATAGTGATGTGTATGCCACATCATGTGATGTGTATGTGCTGTTGGTGCTGTGATTGACCCTGTGCTGTTGGTGCTGTGATTGACCCTGTGCTCCCTTTCTTTCTGCCCACTTTCTCTCCTTTTGTCATCATGTCTATGTGTGCATTAGCATCATCTGGCGAAGGGTCACCGGCGAGTGAGGGAGCTGCTGCCCACGGGACCCTGGAGGCAGAGTCTACTGACACCGAGGGGACCAGTGGGACGGAGGGCGAGGGGAGCACCATAGGCGGGACAGGAGTTGATACAACTGACTCTGATTCCTCCTCTGATGGGAGCTCCCTGGTGGTGGCGGACCCCTCTGGGACCACCCCAGCTACAGGATTTACTGCCACCGCCATACCAGCACCAGCCCCCAGTAGTCCCCCACCGAGTTGCCTGTGCCCGCTCACCCCAGGCACCTCAGGCCCTGCCCCAGTCAGTCCTGCTGCCCTCAGTGAGGAGGCTATTGACCTTCTGAGATCCATCTCGGTAGGGCAGTCAACCATAGTGAAAGCCATCCAGGGGCTGGCATCTCAGATGTAGCAATGCCATGCAATGCCTTTCTGAAGGACATTCATGGTGGCTTGGCGGCCCTACAGAGATTGTTTCAGGCTCTGGCTTCCTCTCTGATGGCAGCCAGTGTCCCTGTTTCTTCCATCCCCCCTCCAACTACCACTTCCCAGTCCCTGTCTCCTCTCCCCAAACCCATCCCACTCACACATTCTGAGAAGCATGCACCCAAAACACAGGCAGCACACTTCAGTCCACAAGCAGTCACACAGCCAACACACAGATGCACACACATCATCCACTGCCTCCACTGTCTCCCCCTCCCCCTCCTCCCTCACAGTCACATCACCACTCACACCTGCATGCACTCCAACAGTCTCAGAACCTGCCACCTGCACAGCCTTGCCACAGGCACCACAACAGCAGACCCACAGACATGCACCACACACACCACATATGCAGTCACCACCACCACCATCACCACCTCATGCAGCACACCCACCTCACTTGCAGACACCACCACAACATCCATCCACACGTCCTGTTTGACCTTCTCTACCCTGCCTGCCCACCCTCCAAAGACACACAAACTCTTGCACTCAGACCCCCAACAGCCATCCACCTCACACACGCACACTGTCCATGCACCTGCACCCAAATCCAGCAAACCTCCTCCTCCTACAACCACTCCCTCTACTCCACTCCCATACCTCCTCCCATAGTCCTCCCCACTGGTCCTAGGAAACTTTTCCTTTCCCGCCTTGACCTCTTTCCTACTCCTCCCCCCGGTCCTACCCGTAAGAGAAAAGTCCCTGTTCCACCCCCTAAGACTTCAGCTGCTAAGGGGCACGTGAGTGGAACCCTGGCCCTTTACCCCAAGCCCACTCCTCCACCCCCAAAATGGAAGGGTAAAAACCAGCCACCTCCCAAACCCCAGGACCACCGTCCCAGAAAGAAGCCTTCCACCCCCTGAGGTGCCTGCCTATTTCCAACATGATGCCCCTGCACAGTGGAGTCCCAATGTTGTCAGGAGTCAATTTGGGGCTTGGACTTTGCCCTGTGGGCATTTTCAGACTTTGAACTGGCCAATGGCCCTGCATGTATATATGCAATTCTGTATTGTTTTGGATTTGGGCTCTTCATCCTACTGGATTACAGAGGTTGGAACAGAGGTATGTTTCCTGGCTTTCTGTGCTCCTGGGACCTGTTACTGTCGATTTACTCTGCAGATGGTTCTGGGTGTGTGTGTATGGTGTGTTTTGTGTGTGTGTGTGTGTGTGTGTGTGTGTCACTCTCCCCTCCCTCCCTTGTGTGCTAGGTGGCTGTAGTCATCGTCGTCGTCTTCGTCTGCGTTTGTGCTCCAGGACAGCCATGGCATGTTACATCGGGAAGACTTGCATTTCTGGTTCCATGGCGGCCGTGGACTTCTCTGTGTCCCTGGAGGTGAGTGTCTCCTTTTATATGATGTGTTTCCGCCAGGCTTTTGGTGACATTGCTACCGCACCAGAAATCCTGGCAGTGTGCTTTGTCATAATATGGTGGGCGGATCCCTGTCTTCCACCTGTCTGGAGATTGTTACCACCATGTTCAGTGGTCATACCGCACTGGCAATTGGGGTGGTACATTGGCTGTCTATGGGAGGGATCACCGCCATGGTCATTATTTGGCGTCATTACCACTGGCCTGGCAGCTGTACTTCAGCCATCGCCGGTGTGGTGGTCACCTGACCGCCAATGTCATAATGACCACCAAAATCAGTTTTTATAAATTGGTGTCTTTCTTCTGTTGTATGCTGTGATTTTCTTATTTCGTTCTTAGGTGCTGTTAAATGCTTTACTCATAGTTCCTTTGCTAAGCCTTATTGCTCGCAGCCACAGCTACCCAGGGTTGAGCGTAAGATACAGTAAATAAGACTGACTGGACCCAAGTCAGAATTTGTGAATGCAGGAGCGGCTCGCGTTGCTGGGGCAGTGGCGGGGGGCGTGGGGAGGGGGAAGCGTGGAGGGCATGGGAGAAAATTAATTTAAAAAAACCCACTTACCTGCTTTGCTCCAGTGCCGCTCCTCTCCCGTCACTGCTGCAGGCACAGGCTCCCAGTCTGCCCTGCGCCAATCCTGATGCTGCTCAGAGCAGCGTCAGAATTGGCTGGGAGCACCCAGCCAGGGTGCTCCCAGGCAGACTGGGAGCCTGTGCAGGTTCTCTATAGCCCAGCAACCGTGTTGCTGGGCTGGAGAGAGCCCTGTGCGCATGTGTTTTTGGCTGGCCCGAGACGACCGGCCAAACACACATGCGTTCTGAGGGGAGTGTACAGTGCACTCCCCTCAGCTCGTCACCACCCAATGCTCCGCCTCTTTTACATGGCTTGGAAAAGGATTTGCAGCGGTTGCTGCTGGCCGGGTGGGAGGGTGGGGGGGGGGGGTGACGCTCTTCTGCCCATACGGAGTAGACACGCCTGTGTGAATGTACTGCATAAGGCTCCACAGCCGTTACATAAAATAACTCCAAATCCTTACAAAAAGGTACTGACTACGCCCACTATTTCAAAAAATTTATTTGAGGTGCTGCACAGCAGCACATTTATTGTGCTATAGAACAGCTCGTATGGAAATTTACCAGGCAGTAGCTTCTTACATACATGCTGCTTCAGGGCTTTAAATGGGAAAAAATAAGTGCAGGTACTCATTAACATATACTAGTAGTGTGGTGGGTGGGGCTAGGGGCGGGGCTAAGAGCAAGACGTGAGGATACTTTGACTTATATACCAGTTGCAGCACATGCCTATGAGAAATGTGTTTGAATAAACAAAACAAGTTAACTTGTTAAACGAAATGTAAGTGAAACACAGTGCGATTTATCTTACTGGCATACTGTTATTTGCTGTGCTTTTGTACAATACTATATATTCTTGAACGTGCACACACAGAAAGAAACAAGCAGAGGCGCACACCCAAAGCATTCCACACAGTCCTCCTTAAAGTGCCCCAATTCTCTCTCTTTTATTCGCTTTTCTCTCACACAAAGACACACACATACCAGCAGGCAAACACACATACATAAGCAGACCCTCCTTCAAGAGACTCAGGTGGGATCAAAGCCATTTTAAACTTTCCTCCCATGGCTTTCTTAGTTGTCACAGCGGGGCTGCCTCAATTCCTGTTTACACAAAAGCACAGGAGTGTGTAAATGTGATTGACAGCACAGGGCCTGAATGGACCCTGTTCTGACAAACACAGCGTGATCGTAAATATCCAGACATTAGGCACATAATCCCCGCTGAATAGCTCAGTGGCTCAGTTTAGGGCGACAGAAGCACCTTTGCTGTCAGAGGCGGGTTCAACTCTGAGAGCCCAGTGCTCACCAGCACTAGCAGCTAATGAGCGTACCTTTCATGAGTACCGGTACTCTCCTTGGCAGCAGAGAAGTGCCGGTACTCAGAGTGAAAAAAATAAAAAGTGCCGGTACTCAGTACCTGTGAGTACCGGCCCATTTAAAGCACTGTGCTGCTTGGAAGGTGACAGGATCTGAAGGAGGTGTGCAAAATATTGAAACTGTCATCTAGCAAACAGCTTTACACACTCTCGGTTTGGCCCTGAAGGTATTTTTTGCCACTTGATAAATCTGTCCTGTGTAAAGTAGAGCTTGGTCTGAATCCTGCATTACAGTAACCAGCGGCCTAATGGATGGCCTCGAGAATCAAACAGGCCTAGGCAGGCCGCTGGTAGATGTTAATGCACATTCTCACTCACACCTGCACTTTACCGAGTACATGTACAGATACATATTTTATTTTGGCCTAGGCTATCTTCTACCAGGCTGTCATTAAAATTGTAATCATTTAGACAAATTGTTGTCCTTTTAACAAGATATGCACATTCTGTGCAGCAGGTTTGTGCTCAGTTTTATTTGTATCCCATGGTTGTCAGCATGGAGCTGACAGGGCGTATCACCATCATTTACAAAGTGTATATTTTCCCTGAGAAGTTTAATAATAGACGCACATGTTTTAATAGTTATGGCATAAATGGCTGAACAATAAACTTAATTGATTGACTGAGTCAAAGTCACTTGGGGTATTACACTATTTGTCTCTTGTTTGGTGCCTGCACTCCTAAATGCAGGGAAGTGGATTAAGGGCTCTCTATAAAATGGGTGCCAAGACTATTACAAAGGTCTACTGACCTGTGAATGGTTAGGCATATTTTTTCTGCTCCAGACTTGATCAGGGAGCTTAACCCATGCCTAGTATAACCATCTTCCTCTGTGTCTCCACTGTATTCCATGTGTCATAGGCAGTTCCTTTATTCCCTGCTGTATGTCTTTCCCCCCTGCAAGGTGCTGGTTCCAGTTGTGTTTGTTCTTTGGGTAGTAGTCTGTCATGGCATCAGTTTCTTATTGTTTCAGTAAGACAAGGAAGTATTCTTGATCAATTAATTCTCTGTCTTCTCATCCTGGCTGGCAGCAATTTTAGTTTTGTTCAGCAATCGAACCATAAGATTTCATTTCCAGAGGTCAGTTGTGAATTTCACATGCTCCTTGTTATGCTACACTGTATTTATAGAACGTGTCACCAAAAAGGTTTCATGGCGCTAAATGCACAGAGGGAGACAAAGATGCAGAGCTTATCCATTATTTAGCCTTACGCCTGTCTAGAGAGCCAGGTTTTTAATAGGGTCCTGAAGCTCGCAGAGTCGCATAGGAAGTCTCACTAGCGTCACTTCTGGAAAGTTTAGAGTCAGATAACAATTATTTCCATCATATGAGTAGCGGCCTTTTTTATGGCCTACAGTACACAACGATGTGTTGTATGCATAGATTACCGAGTTATGGCTGGATTCTTTATACAAATTAAATGGCTGCGTTATTTGCACTCTTTGGATGTCTCGTGTGGCTGATGTGCTCATTGCATTAGCTGAGGAACGAATTCTCCATAAACAAGATTGTGTTTTCCTTGCATCACTTCCTGGAATTCCAAGAGTCAGACCCTACCTCACTGTTTTCGACTTTCAGCATTTCTAGGGTTGCTTGTGAGTTGACATACTTGTCTAGTAGTAACCATGACTCAAGAAGTGCCTAACCTCTGTTGGGTAGTAATACGCTCTATGTAGGTCACACACTCCCTGGGCTCTTATGCCACTCTAGCTGCAGCACTAATGATAGCTACTCACGACGGCTTGTGCGTTGTAGGTTAACCCTCTGCAGTGTTTATTTTCTATCCACTTCAGTCTCTCGTGTCATTCTCCAGTGTTCCACTTCCTTTCTCAGGAAAAGGGGAATTCAGTGATAGGATCCCTGTATATCACTTCCGGGTTATCTGATACTGAACATGATGTTCATCATGCTCTAGGAGCCATTAACTAATTAATACAGCTTATTAGGCCGGTAATATAGAAATACTCTGGTCTTCCAAGTCTGCATGCCTTTCATTAGACCACCAGTGACGCATTCACACCATCTAACCTTTCCTACCTCTGTACTATTGTCAGGAGGATGGCAAAAGCCCCATAGGTCACGGACTTGTCCCACATCCACCATTGTTGGTGTTTACAGGTAATTGCTGTTAGTTCCACTTCATCTCCTTTCATCACCTCCTCCTGTAGCCGTCAGTGCCTGATGCGATTATTTCACCAGCCTCTCCCTCCCTGGCACCTGTTGTCCTTCAGTGACTTTTCTCCATCTGCAAAATGCTAGTCACAACTGGATTTTAACTCCTATCACACCTTTCTGTAATTTGGCCAAATAATACAGAAAAGTACAGTAGCTGGTGTTTTCGAAATTCATCTACTCTACCCATAAACAATGTAAGCGGCCAACACAACACTTTAAATAGAGTGTTTAAAGATTAAAGTGCAAAAAGTGCCTAATTACACTGCTAAAACTCTAACACAACATTTTTGTTAAAGTGCTCGAACCACAAGTTTCCGTGCAATATTGTCTACAAAATGCAACATGCTAAGTGCAGCCCACTTAGTAACATTCCCCCCAAAAAAATCTCATACTCATTTCCTTTTATGCCCGACATCCTTTGAAAATAAAGCATTTTCTCAGAATATGTAACATTAGTCATACTTTGTATCACTTTCTGGAGTTGGAGGCTCCCCATCCATCTGCTTCCTAGTGATCTGTCACCTGGGCGCCAAACACCGGGGCAACCACGTCCCTTTAAATATTAGCCACTACCATGTCTTCTTACCAGGTACCTCCGAATCAGACCAATTAGATTACAGTTTCATATTTGGGGTATCCGCAGTGCTTAATTTGTGTTTGTTGTTTCCGGTGCTGAGCACCGGCACTTCTTTTTGAGGGCCGGAGCTTATTCTTCTGCCTCAAAGATTTGCTGCAAGCAAAAGACACATATGGGAAAGATGGAGGAAGAGAAAAATGAAAAAGCGCCACAAAGGTAGAAAGCAGAGAGCTGCCAGAGTGAGCTGAAGGAGGCAGGGGTGGCTTTAAATGGATTGGAGAGGCCTGAGATGGCTTCAGGATTACGCTGCCTCAGTATTCCGTGCTCGCAAATTTATATGCAGCAGCCGTTTGTTTAAGAGGAGGGCTTTGGGCACCAGTACGTTTTTATTTACAAATTAAGCACTGGGTGTCAGAGAACCCCAAAGCCAGTGAAACCATGATGCCCCTGAAAATCCTATGTCAAAACTGTGTTGTGTGTGTACACGTATGATTATGTGTTTTTAATTGCCTTCCCTTATCAATTTATTACAGGAATATATTTTACACCCCCCACCCCAGGCGCCCAGTAAATTCGATAAAAAACAAAAGTACTGGAGACCTGTCAAATTAGTATTTAGGAAGATGAAAGGAAAGTTGAAAAACGTGGGTGTAACAGGCAGGAATGGGATGCTTGAGGTTGGATGGACTTGCATGGGCTAAGGAACACATCTAGGAAGGAGCAGGCAAGTTCCATTCTTTGATCAAAATGGCTGCGTGCATGAGCTTTACGTCGTTTTGTGCTATTTTTTAAACCGAAATGTGTCTTCATGCAATATTTTTTGCATGAAAATCAGGAAGACACATTTTGCATAATTACGAGGAGTTTTTGTGAATTTCAGATAATTATGATAACGGTAATCAGATGAATTACTCACATCCCCAATTCCTAAAATATCTTCTTTCCTAGCCTATACTGTTTCCAAAGCCTTATTGCATTAGAATAACATTCTGATCACCATACTTGAAAAAGGAGTTTCGTCTAATGATCAGAAAATCTTATCTCATAAACCTTCTAATAGATGTTACTCTGATACTTTGCAAGATTGACAACATACACTGAAGCAGGTGGAACGCAAATGGTTTGTCCCCTATAAGGAAATTGACACATAAGATATATTCACCAATTGAATATCTAAAAACGAGAACTCTTCTTGACAAATCCATTTATCTTCGCAGCCATATCCTGGACTCCCTCAACACAACTAAACAACTATTTAAGCCACCAATTTCTTTAATTTTACCAACTTATTCCTCTCTGAACTTGCACAATCTTCCCTTAAAATCGTCAGAAAACATACTAGGAAATATAGAAGGTAGGATATTTACTGACTTTGACAGAGTTGCTGTGCATCATGTCATCAAAGGGTAATATAGAAACTGCACCATATTTATTCAAATATGTCACTTTTATTCTCTTCCTCAATGTTGGCTCACTTCCGGATACTATGTGCCAATGCACACACTCTTGTACCATAGTACAATGTTGCATGCGTTCTGTCAAGCATAGGTTTTGTACTAGAAGGATGCCCTTCAGTGCCTCCAATACAAAATGCTATACTTTGACAAAGGTTAAAACTTTCCCCACTGCATATCTGTGCTGGACATTGTACACACATGCAAAGCTAGAAAAAATTGAAGGATTCTTCCTCTTGCTCCATCCTTACAGCTGCCTTAATCATTGGTGCAGATCACTTTCTGAAAATGTCAGAAGATAGGGATTTGTGCCAAAAGCCATGGGTGATTGCTTGTGAATTCCCATGTACCACTCATGGAATGCCACTTGATACAAAATATGACTAAGCAGCACATAGAGCTACTTTGTGCTACTTTAGGAAACATTCCAGTAAAAATCATGATTTGCTTTCAAAAGTAAAAACCAACAAGATAGATTGCACCATGTTTGTGTCACTTTTGTAACACAAACCTGGCACAAAGTTTTAGTAAATTTCCCCCAAGGTGTATTCGTCCACTAGTAATACTAATGGTCCCTGTTTCCTTAAGCGTCTCACTCGTTGAAATCTAGGTCCAGCTTTACCCTTCCAACCATGAAGAGTTTGTATTCATGTTAGGGCAAATTAAATCTGGCTCTCCAGACGGCATCTTCTTGGTTTTATTTCTACATTCTGGAGCTCAGCTTTTAGTCCTCGTCTTGAGCAGTCTCACCACTCGGTCTCAACCAACAGACATATTCCCAGGATTGGAAATGGGCAATTCCCCTTGTTAGGAAACATAAGCTAGACAGAACTGAGGGACAGAATTACAGGCTGACCACTCTCCTTCCAGCCCTGGGTAAAATCATTGAAGAGATCAAATCCGTTGCCTGTAAGCCTTGGGGTGATCTTCCCACAAACCTTTTGCCTTACTTCTTAATTTTAGCTTATCTCGTTTTTGTTGCCTTAGGACTCTGTACACTTTATCACTGGTAAACAGTGCTTAAGTGTATGTGCTTTCTCCTTAAATATGGTAACATTGGCTTACACTCAACTGCAAACCTAATTTACTTGTAAGTCCCTGGTAATGTGGTACTATATGTAACTAGGGCATGTGCATTATATGCTACTTGTGGCCCTGTAGCACTCTTTATGTCACCCGCTTGCGTAGCCTTGTATACATTTCTCAGGCCTTCCATTGCAGCCTGTGTGTGTACTTTTTACTGACATATCGACCTGGCAAAATTAACCTTTTGCCAGGTATAAATCCTCCTTCTTAACACATATGTGGTACTCCTAGGGTAGGCCCAAAACAAGCTATAGGGTAGGGTGCAATGCATTTATAAAGTTGTACGTGTACTTTTGAGTTTTGCTTGTCCTGGTAGTGAAAAACTTTTACATTTGTTTTTCACTAATGCAAGGCCTATCTCTCCCATTGGATAACATTAGGTTACCTTACTACATTTAATAGGAGATATGTTTTTTTAGATAACTTTTTTGAAGACATCTTTTATTGTTTATAGCTGAATTATAGCAATACACACATGAAGAAAAAGATCACCCATAACTACTGCCATTCACCCAATATTTGACATGTTGTGTGAAGTGTTCATCTGGTCAAGTCACACAGAAATAGAAAAGGGAAACTTAACTGTCACATCTCACAACTCAACATCATGTCTACATTTTCTGTGGCGTACTTCCTCCGAAATTGCCCACTCACTCACATCCCATTCCCATCCATCCACGCTAGGCCCAGTTTGCCCCATCTATGTAATGGCGACTCTGCTCTTCGCCAGGAGTAATAACAGATGTAGGAATTTGAACTCCATTTTTTGCCTTTACGCTTCTTAATATCTCCTAAAAGGCAGACAACCAGGCTTAGGTCAATTACAGTCCCAAACACTGTGGCCACACGTGTCACAACAGTCCCCCAAAAAGAGCTAACCAAAGGGCAGCTCCAAGAAAGGTGCAGGAACAATGTCAGTGGAGCTTGACACCTCTGGCAACTGGTAGTACTATGTCTATCCTATGCAGCAGCACTTGTTTACCATACGTTCGGAGCAAGAAAATAGAGTGGACCAATTTGAATGTTGTATTACAGGATACAGTCTGGACCATAGAATGAGACCTGCTC
Source organism: Pleurodeles waltl (assembly GCF_031143425.1). Lineage (NCBI taxonomy): Eukaryota > Metazoa > Chordata > Amphibia > Caudata > Salamandridae > Pleurodeles > Pleurodeles waltl. The sequence goes on along the minus strand of NC_090445.1, from coordinate 145,813,588 downwards.
CCTTGGGTATCTTCCAGGCTTACCCCCAGCTCCTCCTCCCAAGCAGCCCTGGCTGGGAACGGATTTCTGGGTTTGTCAGTGATCAAGGCCTTATAGAGGTGAAACACCAGATGATGGGTGTCTCTCAATTCCTGCAACACCTGGAACAATGATGACATGGGCGCAGCAGCTGGGAACGTAGGCCATATTTCTTTAATTATGGCCTCTATACTGACATAAGTTAAAAAATTGTCTAGGCCCTATCCCACAGGTCTCCTGAGCCACTTCAAAGGTAATAACGTTTTATTAAGGGTACAGGTCCCCTAAGGTCTCGCATCACCCCAAACCAGGAAATGATATCAACTGAGTCTGCAAGCATGCAAAAAGCTGGTAGGTCACAGAAATGAAACTCCAAAGCAAAGTGAGCTCTCCATAGTATTATCTTGACTGCTCGCTCAGAGAGAGACCCGCATGTCTCATAAGTTAGGCTACTGGTGACTTGGCTCGACCCCCGAAGATTAACAGATGGGGGAGAGTGAAGCCACATGTCTCTTCTGCCAGAAGTGCTTACTTCCAATTTTCCCTTCTGACAACCAATGTGCAGCATTTTGCTGCAGGCATCTCCAGATCAGTTACTGCCAGTCCACTCTCCATTGTAGGCAAGTACAGGTATTCATACATTACCCTGTTTCTGCTGCCCGCCCAAAGAGGCTTCATGAGAATAGAATGCATTTTCCAGAATATCGCCCGGGGAAGCGTATCAAACAAGTGTTGCATTATGTACAGGCACTGGAGCAACAACACTATCTTAGCCACAGCCACCCATCCCTTTGGAGCGAATGAGAGGGTATTCCAAAATCGAACCAAGGCATCCAGACCTTCCACAACTGTTGATGTTGCAACCTCATCACTTCCAGCAGAGAGCGCCACCATGTAACACCCCAAGTAACAAAAATGCTCAATTTCCCATCTCAGAGGCAGGAATAGCAAGACGTCAGAGTCCGCGGTCACCAAAGCGACCAGGGGAAAGAGCAGTGACTTACCTTGATTGATTCTGATATCCATGAGCTCTCCATTAGTATCCAAGTATCTGAGAAGCAGGGGTAAGGTCTCCTGCGAGGCTGTTAGGTAAAAAAGAGTATTGTCTGCATAAAGAGAGACTAAATGATGCACACCGCCCACTTGGATATCCCAGTTCCACATATTCTGATGAATCAGGATCGCCAGTGACCGAGGCGCTATGGCAAAAAGTAGAGGTTAGAGAGGACAGTCCTGTTACATGCCTCTACCCACGACCACACAAGTCAGCTCCTCTCCACTTCCCTCTCATGCATTAATCATCTAAGATTAATGGTGGTAATATGCCTTGATATAAAACCACACTGATCCTCGTGTATCAAATGCATGATCACCGGCTGCAGTCTAATGGCAAGTACCTCACAAAGCACCTTCGTGCCAGTATTAATAATTGTAAGATGACAGTAGGCAGACGGATCAGAAGCATCTTCCCCAGCTTTAATAAAGGGATATATAGCCCTCCTAGATAGATTCAGGTAGGACACCATGGTCTTGAGGGTTAAGATATACCTCTCGCACATGCTACGTGAGGCCTGGTGCAAAGCCATGCTAGAACTCAGCTAGGAAGCCATCACTCCCTGGTGTCTCACCTCTGGGAGACATGCAAGGGCCCTCCCGGTCTCCTCAAATGTGAATTCCGTATCCAATTGCTATGCCGTCACCTTCACCCGCCATGGAATCGGTAGACTGGTCAAAAAGTAATGCGCCTAGGTTTCCGGTTGACCCGGCCAGTTGTAGACCTGTTTCGAGTGCTCCCTGAAGGTCGCCACAATAGCACTTTGCTTGTATGCTTCCTGCCTCTGTGTGGTGCTATGATGCAGTATGGGGGCGTGCGGTGTCTCCGAATGGAGCGCCCAGGCTCAGTGCCACCCAGAGGTGACCCCTTCCCTAGATAGCAACTGTTGGTAAGATTTCGGAGTATAACTCTCAAGTCGATCTCTCACTGAGACAAACTGACACTAAGGTGGTCATTACAACCCTGGCGGTCGGTGTTAAAGCAGTGGTAAGACCGCCAACAGGACGGCAGTAAAAAAAATTGAATTACGACCGTGGCGGAAACCGCCAACATAGAGAGCCACTTTAACACTCTGACCGCCACGGTGGTACAAACAAACAGCTTGGCGGTCATAGCCAACAGACAGGCGGAGGACAATGTACCACCCACAGAATTACAACCCACCAATCTGCCACCTTTTCCGGGGCGGATTCACTGCGGACAAAAACACGGCGGAAACAGGACTTCGAAGGGAAAACTCTCACCTCTACACACCCCATGAGGAACCAGGACGCCATGGAACCAGAGCTCCAGATTTTTCCAGCCTTTATCTTCCTGCTCCTCTACCAGGAGCACGAACGCCGGCGGCGAAGACCACGGTGAGTACTGCACCTACGACACAGGGGAGGGGGGAGGAAACAAACAGTGACACAAACACGCAATACGTAACACCCCCACCCTCACCCACGACAACACACACCAATACATCATGATACATCACAGTTACACCCCCAACCCACCCCTGGAAGAATGCAAGGACAAAAGGAAATGAGTCGAATTATTGTGATATATTCAAAAACATGATTCGAAAATATTTACAAATATATACATTTATACTGTATACAATTAAATACACCAAGAACACAAGTCCAAGGTATTCCACCATCATAGTCCGTGGATCACTGGGCCCAAAAGGCATGGGCGAGGCCCACACAAGATACCCGAACAAGACGGAGAAAACACTGCAGGGGCATCAGATAGAAACAAAACAGGCACCTCAGGGGGAAGGGAAGGGGGGGCACCTCCGCCGGTTGAGTGCACGATGCAAAATCCACGAGGGGACCCCATGCCCACTGTTCAATCCTGGGGAGTGCAAAGTCACAGTCTCTCAAGTGGATAACAGTCTCCACTGGTTCTGGAGGGGGCTTTGTGCCCAGAGTGCTTCATCCTGCCAAGGACTGAGATAGTGGATGTGATACTCCACTGGTTCTGGAAGGGGCTTTGTGCCCAGAGTGCTTCATCCTGCCAAGGACTGAGGTAGTGGATGCCTTTCTCCACTGGTTCTGGAGGGGGCTTTGTGCCCAGAGTGCTTCATCCTGCCCGTGCCGGCCTCAGTAGCGTCAGAGCTTTTGGCGCTCATGGTCCTGCGGTGCTTGTGCCGGCGGTGTCCTTGGCAGCGGTGCTTGTGGCCGCCGGGTCCTTGGCAGCGGTGCTTGTGGCGGCGGTGTCCTTGGCAGCGGTGCTTGTGGCGGCGGAGTCTTTGGCAGCAGTGTTTGTGGCGGCGGTGTCTTTGGCAGCGGTTCAGCTGCTGGCAGTCCTGTCTGTGGCAGTGGGGCTGCTGGCGGTCGCCTCCTGGGCAGCGGGGCTGCTGCTGGCGGTCCTGTCTGTGGCAGTGGGGCTGCTGGCGGTCGCCTCCTGGGCAGCGGGGCTGCTGCTGGCGGTCTTGTCTGGGGCAGTGGGGCTGCTGGCGGTCGCATCCTGGGCAGCGAGGCTGATGGCGGTCTTCTCCGCCGTGCCAATCTTCCCAGACTTGCCGGTTTTCTTGTGCCCCTTCCCCACCTTGGAAGGTGACGCAGCTGACTCCACAATCCCAACTGTACCCCTGAGAGCGGCTTTGGTGGCTGGTGTCTTCCCCCTCTCCCGCCGGGCACTGGCCAACTTTTGATGCTTGACAGGTGGGGGACTGTCCCTGCTGGGGCTCCTTGCCACACTGGCTGCCCTGCTGCCTGGTGCACTCCAGAATCCGGTGACTACTGGCACCACTGCTCCCGCCGATGTTGTGCCTGAGGGGCTAGGTTGGGACCTGGAGAGGCGGGCCCTAGGAGACTGACGGGGTGGGGGAGGTGAGGGAAAGAGGTCAAGGGTGGACAGGAAAAGTTTCTTAGGAACACTGGGACGGGTAGATGGAGGGGGTTTGGGAGTGGAGGAAGAGGTAGTGGTCGTAGGAGGTGTACGTTTGGTGACTTTGGGTGAAGGTGCATGGGCTGGAGGCTGTCATGAGGTGGATGGCTGTTGGGTGGGTGTGTGGCTGTGTTTGTGTACCTCGGGCGGTGGGCTCACAGACACACTGGGAGAGGACACAGGGGATGTGTGAATGGTAGTGGGGGTGGTGACTGCATGTGAGTGGGGTGTGGTGGTGGGTGTGCTGGTGACGAACGTAGTGGCTGAAGATGTAGTGCATGCAGGTGTGAGTGGAGACGAGACTGGGAGGGAGGAGGGAAATGAGGAGGAGGGGGACACAGTGAAGGCAGTGGCTGTTGGTATGTCTGCATGTGTCTGATGCTTGCGTGAGTGCCTGTGGGATGTGTGGTGCTTATGTTTGCCTGAGTTTCCTTTGTGTGTTGAGGTGTGTGCATGCTGGTCTGATGGTGTGCTTGGGATAGGCTGAGGTACAGGGGTGTGGGTCTGGGTGGAGGAAGTTGGAGGGGGGAGGCTAGAGACAGGGACAATGGCTGCCATCAGTGCTGAGGCCAGAGTCTGAAAAGCTCGCTGAAGGGCTGCCTGACCAGAATGAATGCCCTGAAGGAATGCATTGGTTTGTTGCAACTGCCTCTCTACACCCTGGATGGCATTCAACATGGTAGACTGCCCAACAGTGAGGGACCTGAGGAGGTCAATGGCCTCCTCACTGAGGGCAGCAGGGGTGACAGGGACAGGGTCTGAGGTGCCTGGGGCGAAGGTGATGCCCACCCTCCTGGGTGAGCGGGCACAGGGCAAAGGCTGAGGGGCTGCTGGGAGGGCGGTGCTGGAGGGGGGTGGCGGCTGTACCTGTAGATGCAGGGGGCACAGATGGGCCCGTCACCGCAAGGGAGCTCCCATCAGAGGAGGAGTCCGTATCGCTGGTGTCAGCTCCTGTCCCCGCCGTGGAGCTCCCCTCACCCTCGGTCCCACTAGTGAATTCGGAGTCCGTAGTCTCGCCCTCCAGGGCCATGTGGGATGCAGCTCCCTCCTGCTCCGGTGCCACTGCTCCTCTGCCTGATAATGCTAATGCACACAAGTACAGGGAGACCATAAAAGGGGTTGGGGAAGACAGAAGAAAGACATGTTGAGTGCATGCAATACCGCTACCATTGGCGGACACGACAGACACAGAAGCCCCCTGCACTAGGCCACCCACTTGTGGTCCACTATTCAATCCCTGGGACATGGCTTACAAGGGTATGGCCGATTTCTGCACACATGGATGTCACAGGAGCCTGACTAGGTGTAGTTGGCACTGTACCCAGGTGGGGTGGGTTGACACAGGGTCTCCCTGAAAAAGGTGACTTCAATAGCAATCTCGCCATGGCCTAGGGGAACCCACAGCCCACCTCCCCCACCCAGACACCTATAATGTATGCTGAAACAGCTGAATGAGAGTGTCCTCACCCCCTTTTTGTTGCTGTGCTGCCTTCAAGTGCCCATCCAACTCCGGGTACGCCACCGCCAGGATCCTGAACATCAGGGGGGTCATGGTGCGATGGGCAACCCTCCCACGTTGGGAGGCCATCCCCAGCTGGGCCTCCGCAATCTTTTTGCTCCAGCGGCGAATGTCCTCCCATCTTTTCCGGCAGAGGGTGCTCCGTCTGTGGTAGACCCCCAGGGTCCGGACGTCCTTGGCGATGGCACGCCAAATATCCTTTTTCTGGTGGGCCCTGACCTACAGGAAATGTACAGGGGAAAAAGAGAAGTTATTACCAACTGCACCGTCACAGTCATTGGCCCGCATCCCTACCCTTGCCATTTGGCACATGCACTCACCATCATTTCATGCACGCCTCATTCTCCCCCCCCCCCATCTTTCATCCACCCCACTCCACACAGGCATTGCCCATACAGCATGCTCCCAGTGTACTTACCTGCTTGTCTGGAGGACCGTAGAGTACAGTGTACTGGGGAGGACCCCTTCCACTAGCTTCTCCAACTCCTCCGAAGTAAAGGCAGGGGCCCTTTCCCCAGACGCACAAGCCATTGTCTCTTCCAGACTAAGGTCACAGCAGCACCTGCAGTGTAGGTCCTCTCCTGTCGAAGATCAGGTATTGAGTGATTGAACAGATAGAAAATGGTGGTCACATCCGCGGCGGTGCGTACTGTCACCGCCGGCGTACATCATCATTGGCTCCTGGGACCCATAGGGTCCAATGTTAACCAATGCAGAATTGCGCTGCGGTCTTCGACCGCCTACCACAAAGGTGTACAACGCCAGCGCAGTTTCCTCATATCCCATTGTCCCACTTTACAGGTCAGGCAGCCGCCATTGCAGGGGCCCACATGGCTTTATTTTTTACTGCGTCATACATACCTAGGCCTTGGCTCAACCCTCATACAGACAAATTTCGGGTTATGTATAGTTTTCTGAGTGAGCTGTGTGTACGTACCTCAGAGTTTGTTTACTCTGTGCTGGCTGTTCTCCTCCATAGGCACCGTCCACTGGGGCATGTGAGGAGATGGCGGCATCCTCCGGTGTACAGACCGCTGGTGGGCCTGTCTACAAGGGAGGAAAGACATGTGATCATCATCTACAGGCTTGATCGTGCCACAGTCCTGGAACTGTGTGCCCAGTTGGAGCCAGACCTGATGTCAGCCATCCGCCATCCCACAGGAATCCCCCCTCAAGTGCTGCCATTACTCCATTTCCTTGCAAGTGGGTCATTTCAAACAACAGTGGCCATAGCATCAGGGATGTCCCAGCCTATGTTTTCCAACGTGTTGTCCAGAGTGTTGTCTGCCCTGCTGAAACACATGCGGAGCTACATCGTTTTCCCTCAGGTGGAGGATTGCCTACAGTGAAAGGTGACTTCTATGCCCTGGGACATATCCCCAACATCATAGGTGCCATTGATGGGACCCATGTGGCCTTGGTCCCCCCCGCAGGAGTGAACAGAAAACCGAAAGAGTTACCATTCGATGAATGTGCAGATGATGTGTTTTGCAGACCAGTAATTCTCCCATGTTAATGCCAAATTCCCTGGCTCAGTGCATGACGCTTACATCCTGTGGAATAGCAGCATCCCTCATGTGATGGGGCAACTCCAGAGGCACCGTGTGTGGCTATTAGGTGAGCACCTGGAACCAAATCAGTGGGAATAGTTGTCTGGGTCTGGGGATATCCCTTAGAGTTAGTGTGTGTCTAACAGTTGTCCCTCGCCATTTGCAGGTGACTCTGGTTACCCCAACCTGTCATGGCTACTGACCCCAGTGAGGAATCCCAGGACAAGGGCAGAGCAATGCTATAATGAGGCCCATGGGCGAACTAGGAGGATTATAGAGCGGACCTTCGGCCTCCTGAAGGCCAGGTTCCGGTGCCTACATATGTCAGGTGGTTCCCTATTCTACTCACCAAAGAAGGTGTGCCAGATCATCGTGGCCTGCTGTATGCTTCACAACTTGGCTTTGCGATGACAGGTGCCTTTTCTGCAGGTGGATGGTCCAGATGGAGGTGTTGTGGCAGATGTGGAGCCTGTGGACAGTGAAGACGATGAAGCAGAAGAAGAGGACATCGACAACAGGAACTCGGTGATCCTGCAATACTTCCAGTGAGACACAGGTAAGAAGGCAAACCTGCCGGCTACAAGTACTTTAACACTACTACCTCTCTACTGTCTGTCCTTTTCACCCAGTGTATGGTCTCTGAGTTGTCCCTTTCCCTTACGGTTTCACAGATGTGGGTCCCACTGTGTGACATCTGCTTTGTTTCCTCATGGACTAGAGCTGTGTGACATAGGTATGTTGACATTACATTTGAAAGAGCATTTTGTCACTGTAATTGCTAATATACTAATTGAAATCACAGACAGACTCCAGAAAGTTTTGTGCTTTAAGGGTGTTTATTTTAGTGCTCAATATTGGAGGGGGTTGTAAAATGGTGAGGGGTGATGGTGGAGAAATATCCTTGGCAGAGTCCAGTCTATTAGTCTCACAGGTGCATTGTCCAAAGGGGCATAGGAAATGGAGCTGGGGCAGTTTGAGGATGGCAGGGTGACAAGGTGGGACAAAAGGATGACAATCGGGATGGTCTCATTTCTTGGTGGGGGTCTTGGCATCGTTCTCTGTCTTTGTCCTGGATCTCAGGGACCGTTTGCGGGGTGTTTCTCCATCTGCAGGAGGTGGGGTGCTGGTGTGGTGTTCCTGTGGCGGTGCCTCCTGTCCACTAGCGCCTGCGGAGGTGGTGGGCAGTCCGTCATCCAGGATAGTGTCAGGTGCCCCTTGTTGTACCACAGTGTCCCTCCTGGTGTTGAGGACTTCCTTCAGCACCCCTACAATGGTGCCCAGGGTGCAAGTGATGGATTTGAGTTCCTCCCTGAACCCCAAATACTGTTCCTCCTGCAGCCGCTGGGTCTCCTGAAACTTGGCCAGTACCGTTGCCATCATCTCCTGGGAATGATGATAGGCTCCCATGATGTTGGAGAGGGCCTCGTGGAGAGTGGGTTCCTTGGGCCTGTCCTCCCCCGTCGCACAGCAGCCCTCCCAGTTCCCCTGTTTCCCTGGGCCTCTGTCCCCTGAACTGTGTGCCCACTGCCACTGCCCCCAGGTCCCTGTTGTTGTTGGGGTGGTGGGTTCGCCTGGGTTCCCTGTAGTGGTGGACACACTGCTGATTGACGTGTCCTGGGGACAGAGGTATGGGCCCGCTCGGTGGGTGCTGTGCTGGTGTTTCCAGAGGGGGCAAGCTCTGTGGTGGCCTGTGCCAGTGTGAGGGGAACCGACTATTCAGAGCTCCCAGATGGGCCGGGCTGGTCGTCGAGATCCAGTTGGACAGAACTGCTGTCATCAATGTGGGCCTCTTCGGTTGGTGGTGTGGACATGTCTGGACCCTCCTGTCCGTTGACGTTGGGTAGGGGCCCTGCAGGGGTGTAAAAGCATGATTATTGCATCTGTGTGTGCCATGGTGTGCAATGGGTGGGTGACCGTGTACCCCAGTGCTTGCATTCCTGTGTGGGACCTTGTGTGATGATGGTTTAGGGGGGTGTATGGGTATGTGCAGTGGCCATGCTTTGGTGATGGGTGTCCATGCTTTGGTGTTGCATGCAGGGCTTGGTGTTGGGATGGGTAGTTTGTGATATTGGGACATTTGTGAGGAGTGATGGGGGTGAGGACGAGGGTGGGGGTATGTGATAGCATGCAGGTAGGGTGGGGGATGTAATAGTTAAGATTTGACTTACCAGAGGCCATTCCTCCAGCTACTCCTGTGAGGCCCTCAGGATGCAGAATAGCCAAGACTTGGTCCTCCCATGTTGTTAGTTGTGGGGGAGGAGGTGGGGGTCCGCCTCCAGTCCTCTGAACCGCAAGGTGGTGTCTTGAGACCACGGAACGCACCTTCCCCCGGAGGTCGTTCCACCTCTTCCTGATGTCATCCCTATTTCTTGGGTGTTGTCCCACTGCGTTGACCCTGTCCACTATTCTTCGCTATAGCTCCATCTTCCTAGCTATGGAGGTGTGCTGCACCTGTGATCCGAATAGCTGTGGCTCTATCTGGATGATTTCCTCCACCATGACCCTGAGCTCCTCCTCAGAGAACCTGGAGTGTCTTTGCCGTGCCATGGGGTGGTGTGGGTGATGTGTGGGTTGGTGTGTGTTGTGATGTGTGGGGTGATATTTAGTGGTGTGTTGTGTGAGTTGCGTGGATGTTGTGTGAGTGATGGTGTTGAGTGCCTGTGGATGCTTGTTTGTAGATTGTGGTGTCTGTCTCTGGCCTTCTTTCAAATTTTTGGTAGTAAGGGTTTGTGGGTGATGTGGGTGTGTGTTTTATATTGTATTGGGTGTGTGGGAGTGGTGTGTGTATCTGTATCAGGTGTGTGTATTTCGATTTGTCCAATGTGGTAGTGTTTTGTAAATGTGTGTGTATTTTGAGCGCAGCGGTGTGTACCGCCAATGGAATACCGCGGTTGAAAGACCGCCACATGGATTCGTGGGTCGTGATAGTGTGGGCGTATTCCTGTTGGCGTGACGGTGGAGGTTTTGTTTTCGCCAGTTTATCACTGACCTTTGGTGTGGCAGACTTGTGTGGGTGTCTAAATGTTGACGGATTCAGAGCTGTGGGTCATAATGACCGTGGCGGAATTCTGCGGCTGCGGCGGTGTGTTGGCGGTCTTCTGCACGGCGGTAAGCGGCTTTTACCGCCAATGTTGTAATGACCTCCTAAATTTCTACCTCATCCTTTTCATCATCCACGTTGTCCAGAGGGAGCCATTATAGCTCCGCACATGCTTCTGAAGGAGCTCCTCATGTAAAACTCGCCGCACCCTGTAGGATAATCTTGCACATTGTCCCCATAAAATATCTTTCATCTCTTCTAATCCCAATGCCTGACTTTGAGTGGAGGCCCAATTCATTTCAAAGTAATCAGTCAGGGTGCCCACTAGCGTATTCCTGACCACTGGGTCTTGTAATACTTCGGGAGGGAACCTCCACGTGTATGGTAACCTAATGCCAACACCCCATTCCAACAGACATTTTACTGGAGCATTATCCGAAAGATAATGGGAAAGGTGAGTCACCTGTAGGGATTTGGGGGCCAGATAAGTAGACAATGTGACACAATCAAGTATGCTAAAGGTACCATGCATTGTGAGAAGCGGGTATACTCTTGCTTTCTTGCTTTGTCGGTGTAGCTCCCTTCAAGCATCAAACAGTCCCAACTGTTCCATAACCTCTCGCAGCTTGGTTTGGCTTAATGTGTGCCTGTAGTGCGTGACAGTCAAGCGCACCATCTAAAATGCAGTTGAAATCATCCACCCGTATCAGTCTTCCATCAACCGCCAGAGACACAAAATCCCTCACCATTGAGTAGAAAGACTCATCATTTACATCAGGGCAGTAAGTGTTCACAAAGGCCATGTCCACCCAGTGGCAAACCAGATCAGCACCTCCTATGAGAAAGATGAATAGTTAGCATAATAGACATGCCTTCTCTATTTCTTTGCAATTTTCGAAGCCTCAGTGTCAGAAAGGAAAGGTGGGCTTCCTGGAGGCTTGGTCTGCTAATACCATGTTGCATAAGGAGGGACAACACTCTCTGTCGCTTCTTGTAGGACCCCAAGAAAGGAGGTTATACTTATACGAACAGCCATTTACAGCAAACGCAGTGTGTCCTGACCTCCCAGAAGTCAAGATGGCAATTAACTCCAAAAACTGATACAGCTAAGAACCCAGAAGAAAAGTTTCCCAACCACAGACAAGTAGCATTAAAGAAGAATCACTTACATGCCCAAAGGAATTGATGTGACAGGATGTGCACCATTGCTCCCCGACCTTACACACACTCCAGTACTCTACAACCCACACTCAAAAAGGGCAGAACCCCCACCTCGCTGCACAGATCAGCAGAGGATAAGATGGGTTTACTTTCATAGCCACAAGTCATAATAGTACTCATACTCACACAGGTGCCGAGCAGCATCCCTGAGACCTGCAATTGGACCCCACTACCCTTCCCTCCCGCAGCCTCGCTAGTAAGGCACTCCCATATGAGAGAATTATAAGCCCCAGTAGTACACACTTAACCATTCTCAACCCTCCATCCCCAGACATACCTCAATCAGCATGATCAGTAGTGTTAAAGTTGCAATCCACTATATATTCCATACTGCAGTCACCACACCGCCACATACTCCCATAAATCACTGGATGCACTGCAATGAAAGTTCACTCTTAAAGTGAGCCACACAGAGCTGCTCCCTCCCATCAAATACTGGTATCAGGAACAATGCCCCCAGTGTTCATTGGAGTGTCCAAGTCCTCCTCGGCATTCGAGGGAGTGCCCTCATGAGATTACACCTCCCTCAGCTGCCCTGGTGTCTCCGAGTGCATGGTACAATCATTGCAAATTACTACACAGCCTAAGCTGCCCTCATGGGAGTGCAAATCAGTCCCAGCTTGGTGTCGCTTGCTTCCGCGCCTCTTTCCATCTAAACAGAATGGCTCAATCTCACCCAGGGGACGCACCTGCTATGGCCAACCACAGCCAAACGTCCTCTGGGTGGTCAAAGAAGTGCAACTTTCCTGCCTCTATGACTCGTAGTTTAGAGGGATAAAGTATCATGTGCTGCAGCCCCATGGTGCAGAGCCGTTCATTAACTTCCAGAAATGTTTTATGGCACTCCTGCACTTTGTGTGTAATAAGGATAGATTGCAATGTTCCTTCCGTCAAACTCTGGTGTCAGTGCCTCCCTGTCTGCTCGCAGGATCTCTTTCATCATAATTCTATAAGTGGACAATCAATGCCAGGTCTCTGTGTGCACTTTCCCTGATACAAGTGTCTCAGTGTCCCATAGGGTGCAGCTCAGCTTTCTCTCACTGTTCCAGGAACCACTCTGCCAACTGCCCCTCTGCGTGCTCAGAGAAACCAATCAGGTGTATGTTATTCTTTCTCCACCCCCCTCAGTATCCTCCACAAGATCCTTGAGAGTGCAATTGACAGCAATCAGTTATGCTACCTGCTGTTTGATTTGCCAATCTTCTTTCTGGAGGCATGTGATGTTAAATTCTCCAATGTTCACTTTATCTGCAACCCTGCACAAGTCTGCATGGAGCAGATTCGCCTCAATGAAGATGCCTGTTATTCGATCCTCTAGAGCTACCCTGGACCCCTCAGTGGCCTCCAACAGGGTGGCATGCAACAGTTCCTCCTGACACTCGGGAGAGCGCCTCCAGTGTGCTCCTGGGCCTCTGTCTGGTGATCCTATGCATGACCTGCCATGTGATAGTATTACCCTGCATCTGTCTCTGAGGTCTGTCACCTCAGGGACAGTCAGGCCAGCCAGCCAGTCACACGAAGGTAAAGAGTCCATGTGGGGATAAGCGCCAGCACCTCAGGCCCCGCAGGCCTCACCAATCTCCCCCAGCGACAGAATCAGAAGCCAGGTGGGGTCCTCACAAACAATCCAGAAGCCAAGAAAAAACACCTGAGGCACAGCTCCACGCCAAGCCTAGGTCTTGAGGGCCACCCCCTTCCCCAAAGATTCAATCTCCACCAGGCCAAGGATTCCAATGTTCGTTCACTGGTCCCACTTCACACAAAGTGCCCCCCCAAAACATAGTCTGTACCTCCTAACAGGGAGTCTCCAGGCTGGAGTCAATCATAAGTGTCAGTTTACATCAAGGCTGCATTCCTCTGTGCAATACTGTTGAGGCAGGCATTTCATGTGGATGCAGCGCTGGATTGAATTAACTCACACTTGGTCCCTCGTAGGTACCACCAGGTCATCCAAGGCTCATGAGTGGCCGTCCCCAAAGGCCTCCACTCCAGCTCACCTTGTGCGACTGCCCTCCACTGGTTCACGTTGCAGTCGCAGGAGAGTTTAGCAGTCAGGTATCTGCGGGCTGCCACTCTGCACTCTAAGGCCTCCCATCGCAGCTGGAGGGCACCTCAAGCCCACTGTGTGACAGTCTGTGCCAGCGCTGTTGGCAGAGCTATTTGCCCCCTCCTGCAGCAGTCGGTGACTTGTTTGTGCATGTGTGGCCTCAGGCCCTTGCGGACCTGCAGCCATCATCGGAGCTCTTCCCGGGGTCCTCTCAGCACCGCAGTATGCATGCAGCTGCCAGAGCTTGGCAGGCTGTGATCTGCCAGGATGTATAACTGACTCCCATGGCTTGTTAAGGGGCCGCCAGGTTGGTCTGGCTCTCCAACAGCTCATAGCAGCGCATTCAACATGACCTCAGAGCAAAGAAACCTCCATTTAATGCAGGATGCTGTAGGATTTAGTGGCGTATAGATGGAGCTCCCTACAGGAACATCCTGTCAGCCATCTTGCTGGCAATGCTCCCAACTGATAACTTTAATAGAATGTTAAGTTTTGTGTCTAAAGAATTGTAATTTTAAAACGTGTTTAATGGTAAAGTCGGATGTTAAGTCACAATTCCGAAAATGCCACTTTTAGAAAGTTGACCTTTTCTTGTCTGTCCTAACCAATCTCACCTGCAGCCTCTATCCTTGGCCACATGACTAGGTGTAGCTGGCTGTTAGTCTATGTGTTTTGCTCCCAGTCTGGTAGACAAATTGGGAATTGTGTGAGATCCTGCCTTCCGACACACACTGGACACCCCATACAGAATTACTTCTCTGAAAATTACAACACTGCCGGGAGTCGAGCCATAGAGTGGGACTCCTTCAAGGTTCTCACACAAGGCGCATGTACTAAACAGATCGTAGATGTCCATAGAACACTAGAGCATGAGTTAGGTGAATCGGAGGTGCAACTAGCAGCGCTAAACAGGAACCCTGACACCCAGACAGGTACCACTGTGCAGCAAATCGAGGCAAGCAAAACACTCACCTTTCAACTGGAATGCCTACGGTGTTTCAACTTCACGGCCCATACAGCATGGATACATCAGGAAGGAGACAAAGCTGCTTACCTGCCTAGCGTGACAGGACTCAAGCACCCCTCTGAATACAGACATATACTCCCAATCAGGGGGCGATGCTTAGGGACCAGGACTCGATCCTGCAAGAATTCACACACTACAATGCACAAATATACAAAGCTCCTACCATGGCCCCAACCCAGGTCATCGCTAGCTTTTTTTCGTGAGTCAACATTCCATGCATCCCCGTAACTACCAGTAGGGACATGGGCACTTCAATTATCAAGAGATCCATCAAGGAATTAAATAACTGGCTGTAATAAATCCTCTGGCTTGGATGGCCAACCATTGGAGTTTTACTCCACATTTGCATCTAAACTAGCCACGTGATTAGTGGCTGTCTATAATGAAGCATTACAGCTGGGTACCCTACCCGAAACCCTTTGGGAATCCACCCTTACATCTATTCTTAAACCTGATTGAGACCTGGTTTTCCTGTGGTCCTACCAGCCGATAGCCATCTTGGGGGCAGACTACAAAATATTAGGTAAAGTCCTAGCAAGCTGTTTCTCTCAAATAGTCCCAACCTTAGTCCATGAGGACCAAAATGTATTTCTCTCGGGATGGAACACGTCACAATATCTCTGCCGCCTATTCCATATCCAGGATCAGATCTACGACTCCTTCCCACATACTGTAGCCATCATTTTAGACGTGGAGCAGGCATTCAACACTCTACCATGGAACTACTTATTTCAGGTGCTGACCTGTATGACTGTTGTAGAAAACCTATTGGCATACACCCACCTCCTCTACAGTAATACCTCTTACTGGGTTCGTCTTGGCCACTTAGTATCTAACTAATTACATGTCCAGCGGGGCACACACCAGTGCTGCCCACTGCTTTCCCTCCTGTTTGCTCTGGCAATGGAACCAGTGGCAACCTGATTGCGACAGGAGGGCGGCCATTGAGGTATCCTATTAGCTGACCGGGTACAAATGACCTCATTGTATGCGGATGACATGCTAGTGTATCATCGTAATATACAAATGCCTCTCATTCCACTTTACAACACACTGGAAGAATTTGCGGTTGCCTCAGGCCTCCGAATCAAATGGGCCAAATCTGTGGTCTACTCTTTCCACCCAGAAGCTCCATACCCTGTTGTTCAAATAGGCCCCACCCGCCTCCGGTGGAGTCCACAGGTGGTACGATATCTCGGGGTCCGCCTATATCATACCATAGTGGACCTCTATGAAGGCAATCTCTAAAGAGTGCTAGCAGGCATCAGAGCACAAATGGAATTCTGGCAGACCCTCCCCTTTCCCCTCATAGGACGAATAGCACTTACTAAAATGCATATCATCCCCAGGATATTTATTTGCACACCTCCGTTTGTCCCCCCTGCACCTTCATTAGGGAGCTGGATTCATTAATGGGGACTCTGATCTGGGGCTGACAATGCCACAGGGTGACCGTTTTGAAGTTGCAGCTTCCCTGAGATTGGGGTGGGTTGGGAGCCCCTGTCTTTGAAGCTTACTTCCGAGCAGCACAGCTCCAATGGCTATCACATTGGATAGCTGGTCACTTCATGAGTGAGGCTACAGGCCACCAAGGCCCTCTAGATATAGTTACTGTATGCAGCCTCCTATTCCAGAGGCTGACACCCACCTCCCGCTTAGCCCCTGCAGGTCTCAGTAGCCTGCACCTGTATGCTGCGGGTTCATCGACTGTCCCGAGACAGACCATGTTATGCCCCTAATGTCCCACTGGTGGGCCTTCCCCGATCCCAAGGCTACTATACAGTGAGCTGCTAGGCAGACTGGACAGTGAATGACATTCCTACGTGGACGAGCTATACCTAGTTTGCCAAGTACTTATGTTTGACCATCTCACTGTGAATAATAATATACCGCCAGGGCAATTCCTCACCCATCGACAGCTATGTGCCATAATGTAGACGCTATGGGGACCAATGGAGATTTGACCACAGCACCACCCTGTCATTCAAACACTATATACTATGAGCCCCGGCCGCCACCTTATAACTTGGCTATATTATGCCATACTTGACGTTCTAGGCACAATCTTACTCCACTTATACGCTGATGGGAGACAGATCTAGGCAGGGAGCTGAGTGCCAGGGACTGGGAGATGGCATTCTCCCACCCCAGGAAAGTCTCCCGTAATTCCTGTTTCAAGACTATACAATTTTACCTCTTACACAGAGCATACCTTCACTGGCCTGTCTAAACAAGTATTACTGCACAGCACACCTCACATGCCCACACTGCCCCAAGTGAAGATAGACCTCAACACATGCTCTCGGCCTGACCAACACTACACTCTTACTGGCCCACAATGCATGATACCCTGAAGGAATTGTTGGAGCTGCCCGACCTGAATACATGAAAGGCCAGAGCCCTAGGCATTTTCAAGCGTAAGAAAACACATAGAGTGTGATCCCGCTTCGCGACATTAGCGCTCCTGCTAGCAATTTGTACAATTACTTTACAATAGTGATCACCTGTCTTGCCAACAGTGGAAGCTTGGACAGGGGCCGTGACTAAATGGGGGGGCAGCGGAGGAGGAGGTCTTGCATAGAGAGGAGGTGCGGGGCCTCCATCGCTCCCCATCTCATACCACTGCGTGTTGATCCTCGTCCACTTCTATCAGCACCCCTGTGATGATACTAGACCACCATTAGGTAAAATACCCACAGCAGCAGGTCTCCCCCCCCACCCTCGCAGCCAGTACAGATGCCCCCAGCAAGTGTGCCCCTCACTTCTACCTCCACAAAATACACATTGAAAATACACAATCTGTGTCAAAGTGCTGGTCATTCTCAACAAATTCAAAAGCAGCAAAGTCCTCCTTCCCCTGGGTCTATCTAGTTTTAACCCCTGGAGGCATGCACCACTTCATCTGTAACTCACCGTATACCCTCACAGCATCTAATACACATGTGCAATATAGCACACACGGATTCTGTGTATTACTAAATGGGCAGGAGCGAATAGCCCCCCTTCCTCTTGAATGTGCACGATGTACACAGAGGATTCAATTTTAATTATGTTATGCAGAATGTTTGCACCTTGTTTGAATAAAACAATAAAAAATAAGTTTTAAAAAGTGGGAATGGTGTGAGACATTTCTGACTTGACAGGGGGGCAGAGCTGGAGCTGTCTCCTACCACACTTGCACATCACAAAGCCTAAGCCTCAGCATCCTCACAACGGTTTAACGCTAGTCTTTTAAGCCCCTAGACAAGCTGAAGTCACGACAGGGAGGCAGGAAATTCCAAATTCCTCTGGGTGTTAGAACCTTCAGAAACTTCTCCTACCACAAGGCTGGCACCAAGTATAAATATTGGACCCTCAGACCCAACTCTTCACTACACCTCTGGACCTTTGGAGCACTCAGAAGGGCTGCTGTGCTGCTCTGTAAGAAGGACTGCTACTCTGCTGCCATGCTGCCTGAATGAGAAGGACTGGATCAGCCCCATCAGAGTGACTCCCAGGGCAGGCTGGCTGGCCTCCTGATCAGGAAAGAAGTATGATCCAATGTAAAAACCCCTCAACAAGAATAACAGCACATTATTTGGACCTGGCCAATGAGAATGAAATTACTTGGATGATTATAGAAAAAGTTCCCTGTGACCCATCATTCCCAAAACTCCTTTTTGAACAAGAACAACGCTGGGTATACAGATTAAAAACCCATAGTACAGTGTTGAACAACAATGGGCCAGATGTAGGTAGGCTTTTGCACCTCGCAAACGGCGAAAAACGCCGTTTGCGAGGTGCAAAAGCCCTCAAGCGATGCAGAAACACATTTTGCGAGTCGGAACCGACTCGCAAAATGTGTTTCCGACTCGCAAATAGGAAGGGGTGTTCCCTTCCTATTTGCGACTCGCACCGCGATTTAAGTTGATTTGTGACCGCGAAAGCGGGCGCAAATCAACTCGCAGTTACCATCCACTTGAAGTGGATGGTAACTCATTCGCAAAGGGGAAGGGGTCCCCACGGGACCCCTTCCTCTTTGTGAATGCTCACAAAATTATTTTTTCAGAGCAGGCAGTGGTCCTATGGACCACTGCCTACTCTGAAAAAAAACGAAACAAAAGGTTTCGGTATTTTTTTCTATTTGCAGCTCGTTTTCCTTTAAGGAAAACGGGCTGCAAAGAGAAAAAAAAAACTGCTTTATTTAAAAGCAGTCACGAACATGGAGGTCTGCTGACTACAGCAGGCCTCCATGTTTGCGAGTGCCTATACTCACTATGGGGCCGCAATTTACGACCCACCTCATGAATATTCATGTGGTGGGTCATTGCGACCCCATAGCGATTTGCAGTCGGTGTCTGAGACACCGTACTGCATACCAATTTGCGAGGTGCAAATTGCGAGTCGCATGGACTCGCACTTTGCACCTCGCAAATTGGCGTTTTGCTACATCTGGCCCAATGTTCCTTGGAATGCACTCAATATGATACAATGACTACAGGTCAAGAAATATCATAATTTAGATTCTGGCAGACGTATTTTGTGGAGGAGGATTTCCCCATTACCCGTTGGGAGATACAATGTCATATAGTTAGAATGACTCCCTTTTTGCATGACAACGTACTGCCCAGGTACAAATCAGAGCCCAGAGTGAGCCATGAGATCAAGTTCAGGAACGGGTCCTCTGTGGTGAAAGGTTGTGTCTTAACTTAATATGGGCACTGTGACAAAACAGATCAGACTGACTAAATAAAATTGCCCCCTACTTGTACGATAATGATCTGGGCATTTACGTACATCAGATGACCCCCAAGATTTTGGGACCACCCTGAGTACCTTTGTAAGACGGGAACAGCTGTGGAGGAGCTTGAAGAAAAAGCAACATAATACTATCCTGCACCGTATGGTATAGCGTGGATGGAAATAGTGCTATGGGATTGTGGATGCTTAGCCAGAGCAGGCTTCCACAACAATATTAACTAATAATATCAATGAATATAGGGAGATTACAAAGTTTCCCTAAGTGACAGAGACCAAATTGTTATGTTTCTGAGTCTCTAAACATAGTTTAAAAAATGCACTGCAATATATTTCTGCTCAAGTTATTATTATTTTTTGACACACTGTACCAAAAAGGAGCCGTTCGGCAACGTCTTTCTGCTCTGCACACTAAGGGAAGTCAATCAGAGGAGGGTGGTGCCGGCATAGTCCTTTCTCAATGCTCATTGCTACACACCGTATGGTGGGGGTAGTCCCCTCTTTATGTTTAGGAATGTTGGAGGTCAGGCGTACGTTACTCATTGGACGTGTTGGAGTGTAGCTTTTATATTCAATATTAACATGAAATGCTTGCAAACTAATATATAATGATGCTGCATAGAAAATGTATTAATGTGCTACTAATGTACGCGTTTGAAATGTGCCCACGGGGAGTGGCCACCAATGTATACGATGATAAATGCAATTGACTACTGATGAATTCATAATGTACTAATGTATGATTTTGTATTAGAATTAAGAGTTATATGTTAAGGCTTTGCTAAATTAATCACCAGGTCTTAGTTAGCAAGGGTCTGGGCCTAGCTGTCTGGTCTCATATTAAATGTGCTTTTCTAACATGCAATGTGCTGTCTTCCTGAAGGACATGAAACCGTACTTTTCCAGAAGCTAGAGATGTGTGTGTCTAACTGTAGTAAATTCTTTCTCATGAGACCCGACTTGCTCAAGGAGACATTATTGCCGCATGCAACAGTGTAATTCGCAACAGGTGCAAGGTCGCCTGTACTAGGACAAGACAATGGAGCTACTGACTGGAGCGACAAGTTTAACTTTTCTTACCTGACATTCTACCCGTTGAAGACGTTAATCACAGGAGCCAATAAACTACGTGAAAACTGTCTTAGGTGAAAATTCTAGTAAGGTGTGTGATGGATCATCGGA
The DNA here is from genome assembly GCF_031143425.1 of Pleurodeles waltl. Taxonomy (NCBI): domain Eukaryota; kingdom Metazoa; phylum Chordata; class Amphibia; order Caudata; family Salamandridae; genus Pleurodeles; species Pleurodeles waltl. The sequence goes on along the minus strand of NC_090445.1, from coordinate 145,793,313 downwards.
CAGAGATAACGATGCACCAAATATTGCCCAATTAGAAATTAAAGACTTGTTAGCCAGACTCGATATAACAACGTGTCACAAGGAGAAATCAGCCATTAACTAGCCATTCTATGTCACTTTTCCTGAGCCATTACGCACCTTCTACTGAGCCATTCATGCTGTTACTTTGATACCCTGCCTTAAGACTTTGCTGTTTTATTCTTCGAACCATCCTCACCTTTCTTGCCTTGCTTAATACTTACTTTGCCTCCTTATGAGGGAAGCATTCTTTCTTACCCTATCTTGCAGAGACTTTGCTGCTTATGCTGACCCATTACGGAGGGTAACAATATGATAATGAAATTGTAACTGTCTGTTTGCCTTTTCTTTCCAGGTACCAACTGCTCTTTTGATAGAGTCCATAGTTAGATGTTTTCTAAATTTGTGTACTAAATTGTTTTGCATGAGGCCCAACATGCTGATGCTAATTAGAGGTTAGTTAAGGAATTCACCAAAATGGATGCAAATAGACAAATGACTGGATCTTTGCTTTGTTGAATAATGTACTAATGATACTCTGCTAAAGTTGATTCATGTGCTTTGTTCTAATGTTCATGATCTTTGCTTTGATAAAGTCTTATTCAAGTTGTCATATTGTAACATTGTTGATGTGTTTGCTGGTATTGAGACTAATAAACTTGCTAGTAGAGTGTAACAGATAGGGAATAAATATATTAAATCTTACTAAATTTGTGTGGTTATTCATGACTGAAAGGTCATGGGAAGTTTAATTCTTATTAATGTCATTAACTAATTTGATTGATTTGTCATTGTGAATATTGATGAGGTTATTGATCTATTGGTTGAAATGTTGAATAGATATCTCGTCCTAAGGAGCCCCCAATCAGGGTCAAATGGCTCATTGGCCTAAAACGAGTTCCCGTGTAAGTAAACTATCTAAGGTGGGACGCGTTATCAGGCGTACGTATACACTTAAATATGGCACCTCCTCACTCCCGGCTGTACCGCATACGAGCGGCACAAGCCAGGGCAGAGAGGACGAGAATGAGGGTACCAGGCAGCACAATACTCTTGAGGGAGTGAGTATGGAGGACCTCTCCTTCTTAAAGAAGAGGACAAAAGTGATTCCACGCCACCCTCTTCCTCCCCCTAAAATCTTAATTTTGACATACATAAATTAAAGGTTTGGTGGATGCATTATGTACAATCATGGAGTTTAGAAGCCCACTGGGTTCCGCTATTCTTTAAATAGGAAATCAAGGCTCCTTTAACAATAAAAATCATTGGAGATGGATTGTACGTTTTGTGATTATAATGTCTACTTGTATTGAGGCTAAGACCTATCCTGCATTAATTACGATATAGTGACATTGATGTGGTGACACGGACATGCTTTATACCCAGTGCATGACCACAAGGACATGCCTTCCGACTCCCCCGGGGAAGCTCGATGAATACCCAAATGGAGTAACTGGGCAACATGATTTGAATTCAAATTTGATGAACACTCCTGTGAGTATACTGTTACTGCCATGTGTGTTGTATGTGTTTGTTTTCACAAATTTGTGGTTTTTTTTACAGTCACTCTTGGAGCATTTTAATAGACACACATTTGGGCTTCAGATTGACCACACATTACACGCAGAGCATGCATGTGATGCATGTAGAAATATGAGCATGCTTGTTTGAGGTCGAAATCCTTGGATACTACCACTCGTTCTTCATGTGTACACGAAATATCCTACTTGCCGCAATGTGCTACTACCATTTTACCCTATATTGCATAATGTAAATGTTTTATTTACCTTTTCCTTCTTTCTGTGTTTTTAGGAATCATCTTTAGAACAACAACCATTCAATTGAGTTAGTGTGCTCCCTGCATGTGTGTGATTTCTCTTGCCACCCACTTAAGTAGCCCCCTTTTCCTTGTCTCAGGCCTGCCACTGCAAGGACTGTGTGTGCAGTTTCACTGTCACCTCGACTTGGCATTAAAAGTACTTGCCAAGCCTAGAACTCCCCTTTTTCTACATATAAGTCACCCCCAATGTGTGCCCTAGGTAACCCCTAGAGCAAGGTGCTGTGTGGGTAAAAGGCAGGACATGTACCTGTGTAGTTATACATCCTGGTAGTGTAAAACTCCTAAATTAGTTTTTACACAACTGTGAAGCCTGCTCCCTTCATAGGCTAACATTAGGGCTGCCCTCATACATTGTAGAAGTGGCAGCTGCTGATCTGAAAGGAGCAGGAAGGTCATATTTAGTATGGCCAGAATGGTAATACAAAATCCTGCTGACTGTTGAAGTCGGATTTAATATTACTATTCTAGAAATGCCACTTTTAGAAAGTGAGCATTTCTTTGCACTTAAATCTTTCTATGCCTTACAATCCACGTCTGGCTGGGCTTGGTTGACAGCTCCTTGTGCATTCACTCAGACACACCCCAAACACAGGGTAATCAGCCTCACTTGCATACATCTGCATTTTGAATGGGTCTTCCTGGGCTGGGAGGGTGGAGGGCCTGCTCTCACACAAAGGACTGCCACACCCCCTACTGGGACCCTGGCAGACAGGATTGAACTGAAAGGGGACCTGTTGCACTTCTTAGTCACTCTTTGAAGTCTCCCCCACTTCAAAGGCACATTTGGGTATAAAACATGGCCTCTGCCCTACCTCATCAGACACTTGCTGGAGAAGAAACCTGAACCAGAAACTACATCCTGCCAAGAAGAACTGCCTGGCTGCTCAAAGGACTCATCTGTCTGCTTTTCTACAAAGGACTGCTGCCTTGCTGTTGGCCTGCTGCCGTGCTGAACTCTTGTCTGGCTGTGAAAGTGCTCTCCAAGGGCTTGGATAGAGCTTGCCTCCTGTTCCCTGAAATCTCAGGACCAAAAAGACTTCTCTTTTTCTCTTGGACGCTTCGTGCGCCGAACATTTCGACGCACAGCTACGCTGATCGACGCAACGCCTTCGAGAAAAACGCCGCACACCAACGCTGATCGACGCGACGCCTTCGGGACGACCGGAACTTCAACGCATGGCCTCGCAAGGACAACGCCTCCCGACTTCCAGAGGAGAAATCGACGCAACGCCTGCCGTGAGAGCAAACTTCGACACACAGCCCCGCAGAACGACACGCAGACGGAAAACAAGCAGGAGAATCCACGCACAGACCCGGGACATCTGGTAATCCCCATGACCCATAGAAAGAGACTGTCTGTGCGCCGGAAAATGACGCACGACTTCCCCGCGTGAAAAATAACGACGCAAGTCCGTGTGTGCTGGGCAGAAATCGACGCACACCCTATTTTTCCACGTATCTCTTCTTCTGCGGCCCCTTGCGGAGATTTTCCACTCCAAACCAGGTCCTTTGTGCTTGAAAGAGACTTTGTTTGCTTTTTAAAGACTTAAGACACTTTATATCACTTTTCAGTGATATCTTTACAAATTCACATTGCAACTTTATTCGTTTTGACCTACAATTATCCTGATAAATATCATATATTTTTCTAAACACTGTGTGGTGTATTTTTGTGGTGCTATATGGTGGTATTGTATGATTTATTGCACGATACTTTACACATTGCCTTCTGACTCCTGACTGCTCGTGCCAAGCTACCAGAGGGTGGGCACAGGCTAATTTTGGATTGTGTGTGACTTACCCTGACTAGAGTGAGGGTTCTTGCTTGGACAGAGGGTAAGCTGACTGCCAACCAAAAACCCCATTTCTAACAGCGTTTTAATGCGAATCACAGTTAGGAAATCGCAATTGCAAATACATGAACCTCCATTGAGTTTCTTTTGCGATTCTGAGTGGATCGCAAATAGACCTACCTCACTAATATTAATGAGGTAGGTCGCAATTTATTACTCACTGTGAATCGCAAAAATCACAGTGATGGTGGCCAATATGAAATTGGTGGTAAATGCGATTATTTTGCGACCGCATTCACGGTCACAAAACAATCATACATACCACTGTGAGTCACTATTAGGAAGGGACGCCCTTGAAAAGCCCCTTCCTAATAGCGTGTTGCAAACTCATTTTTTGATTCAGGAAATAAGAGTACTGAATCGCAAAGTTGGGTTTGTACATAGGGAAATGCTTTTTGTTGGTTGCAAATGGCCCGATTCTGTGAATCGGGCCATTTGTGACCAAGAAAAAGCTACGTACATCTGGCCCTCAGTCTACAATTTTAAAAAAAATCAATCTTGTCACTCAAGCTTGAATC